>NC_136061.1:1968072711-1968795211 GCF_964261635.1 Lissotriton helveticus | reverse complement strand
CTATATTATCCTCTGTATCAAAATAGGTTGCGCCTTAGCAGAGAAGCAGCCACCTGAAGGCCTTAGGGTCCATTCCTCCAGTGCGAAGACAGCCACCATGGCCCTCCAGCATGGTGTTTCAATTGCTGATATCTGCCGAGCGGCCACGTGGGCATCTCTGCACATGTTCTCCAGACACTATTGCCTGGATTCTCCGGTTCGCAGGGAGAGCCCGTTTGGCTGCTCTGTCTTGCAGGATTTCCTAGTTTAAAGGTTTTCCGCAGTCCCACCTCAGGGGAAGGTATTGCTTGGGTATCTGTTCAAAGGTAAGGAATCTACGCTAGATGTCTCTATCAGATGGATATCTTGCTTACCTTCGGTAATGCTTTATCGGGTAGAGACATGATCTAGCCGCAGATTCCTTACTGAGCCACCCATCCTCCCCACACTGCAGAATTGTTTTTAGTGTTGTGTCTCTTTCTGTTCAAGGGACAAGCTTTTTTTTTTACTACACCATGGTCAGTCACATCATGGCTCCACACTGCTGCCGTGGAAAGTCATGAAAAGTACTGACGTCAGCGTGCCGGAGTGGCGGTTATATTGAAGACTGGGATGTCACAACAACGATGTCACGCGGAGTCAACCAATGTCACCTACCGGTGCGCAGGGGTACTGCTAAGAAAAATCTTCTGAATCCAGCCTGACTGGAAGTTCAAAGTTAAGGAATCTGCTGCAAGATCATGTCTCTACCAGAGAAGGCTTTACCGAAGGTAAGTAACTTGTTCATCCTGCAGAAGGTCCTGAAACAGAAACGCTTGTGTGCACCGTGCTTCGCAGGGACCTACTGGCAGACAGTGTTCCCTAGGCCAACATAAACAAAAAGTGGTGAGGCCGGTGGGGGTGCACAGATGGGGTGGACGGAAGGGTTGCGGGAGAGGTAATGTGGGGGGGGCGTACTGATAACAAAAGGACTTACCTGAAGCGCCCGGCCGCCTCGCGCCTCAATGTTCTGCTTGTTCCTGCTTCTGGCAGACACTGACGGCATCAGAGACTCTAAGCGGGCTGGTTTAACGCTCGCTCAGGCACAGGGAGTCTGTGCTGTTTCTCCTACCCGGCTGTGCAATACAGATGGGATGGATAAACCTAGCTGCACATGTCTGTATGGCTGGCCTAAGATGGCCGGCCAAACAGACGTTCACTTAGAAATGCACACACCACTTCGTTCTTGCTCCCTCCCATGGCCCTTCCCCGCCTCTCCATACACATGCTAGCTCAGCCAGCACCTGAAACATAAAACAATGATAAAACAATGTTAAAATATTGTTTTATTTTTCAACTGCTGGCTCTGAGCCAGTGGGGCAGCACTCCTCAACCATTGCGGAGGAGACACCACTGCCCTAGGCTAGGCACCGAAACTGGCAGGATAGGAGCCTAGTAAGCGCTAAGCCCAGAAGAAGGTAGTGTAACACCCGACAGAACAAAATTAATTTGCGAAGCGTCTGGAAGCAGCAGCCATGATTAAAGATGAAGCACTGCGGCTGTGAAGCTGCCCCAACACTGATATTAACGAAAAAGTAACAAGCGGCATGTGCAAAAAAAAAAAAAAGCTTGTACAACGGGAATGGAGTAAAATAATACGTTTCCAGCTTCCTTGTCACGTCGTCATGAAAGCGACAGCTGTGGTAGGATGTTTAGCTTGACAAGTAGCGACGTTGGAAAGACATGAGCAGTAACCAATTAATAACAAGTAGAAACGTTACAATAACACAAGCAGTGACCATTTAATAACAAGCAAAGAAAACAAGCTGCGAGGGGTTGGAGGTGGTGTTGGAACGGCTCAGGGAGATTAAATCAAGATAAAGTAGTGCACTGTAAGTAAAACATGTCCAATAGTGAAAGGAACCATGTAGCAGGGGCAGTCTGCAGGGCGCAACAAAACAGCCAAAAGACAGGACAAATGTATACTATTCACCAATAAAAACAAAGGAATTTGGAAAGGCAGACAAAAGAACCAATAGTAAGCTCTGGGCATGCTCAAAGCCCATAGAACTGAATACCACATGTCTCTCGGACAGCTCATGCGCTGCCTAGGCAAGACCTGAAAAGGAAGCCGTTGGAACCTGGTGCAAAATTGATAGGCAGTAGAAATTCCTAACAAATGGTAGCCTATTAACTAAATCAGTAGACTTGGCTGGCATGCCCTGGTTGTAGGCTGAGATCTGCATATGTTGCGCTGCTTCAGTCTCCAGAATGGTTTAGTTGTACCTGGGCCGTCAGTGTCTCTTTCATTCTTATTATGAGTGCTCTGGAATGTCCAGAATCTGGGAAATTGCAACCGAACAGGCCACATTTCTTTTAGAAGGAGACTGAAAATGTAGCTCCTCTATTTTTATGCTTCTTTTGAAGTGTTTAGAAGAAACCATTCACTGTAACGGTGCATTCTATAAAATTCAAATACCTTTGAGCTAGTGGATGAATCTCCAAGAAGCATGTAACTTGAAAGGCTGGTTTTCTTGGCACAATCAAATCTCCTCTCTCGGCTGAGTATCTGTTCACAGTATTCATATGATATGTTTGTACTGCTAACTAATTTATGTGAGTAAAATACCCAGGCAAATCCTCATTTTGTGTACTTCTGTCTTAGTTTCACCTGTATAGGAATCTGAAGTCTTACCTTTTGAATCAAGCCCCAGTACTGAAGGAGAAAATGAATTCCTAATAGATTATATATTAGAACAGTTCTCAATGTTTGGTTGAGACACAACTCTGAAACATTCCCCGACGTTGTTACTTGTGGTGGACCATGTCCTGAAAAAGGTTTGACAATCAGGCATTCACTCCTAGCAGCAAATTATGCTCCTGCAGGTGGAAGGAAAGTAGCCTTTATTGTCTTCTCAAGACATAGTCCTGCCACTTGTGTTAATAATGTTGCTACCTTGGCTACGTCCTATGCTTTCTGTAAGTATTCTCTACTGGCTTCTAATTTCAGAGCTGACGCTTTTTTGGTCATACAGTGCAAAGACAAATTTAATGCTACATTTTTAATGGACGTCATTCTTTTCCCCTCCCATTTTCTGACACTTTCCACTTCAGCATTGTCTACCTCTTCTCATACCTTCAACTTGTCTGTATGTAACTCACTACTGTAGTGCTTTTTTCAAAGCATGGCTTTAACCTACTTGCTACCTGTGTACTCTGCATCCCCAATGAGTCTCAAGCTTAAAGCACCCCACTGAGACTGCACTCACTGATAGTTTCTAACTTTATAATCTCTGCCCCCCACAGCTGTGTGTCCTCCATTCAGATCCTTTTTGATTTTACCGCCACATGCCAATGAATTAACGATAAAATATTTGTGAGCATTTTCACAGCATCACGCGTTGAGCAGTCCTGTTTGTCCAATCGGTCTTCTTCGAAACATTTAAACCTCTGACTCGTATTCGGTTGCATTTACCACGTTTTAGCCATCATAACTACTCCTCTTCTTCCTATGTGTCATTGTGGCTGTTTGCTGCATGGTGCATAAACAGGCAAAGCACAAGATCCATTTCCTTGTACCTTTGCACCTAAATTGATTTATTTACACCTTCCATCTTTCTATTCTCTGTGCCCACACCTGCCAGAAATCTAATCATTCAGGAGTGAATTTCGTTTTCACCATTATCACCTTGATTATGTGATGCCATCCTGCCCCAGGATATCCGTTAACCATAATAAATTAAATAGACCAAAATGGATATTGAATGTATATTCTGTAACCTATACTGTGCATTGGAACCACTGTACAGTTTTGTTTACCATTGTTCTAAATATGTTATGGTTCTATCTGACAGGAGAAACTGTTACTGGAGCCCATGTTCGAGGTGCCAAATTCTGACATTGTGTGTGTGGAAGTTGACCGTGAAGTGGTTGAAGGCAAGAAAGAGCCTAGATTCATCAGGTAACTATGTACTTTCCAGAATCCGTTGCACGGATATAGGTACTTATTGTATTTGAATGAAAAGTGATATAGGTTGTCCATGCCTGTCCTGTAAGTATATCAGCATTGAAATTCCACTTCTAAAATAGCCGCCTCTCAAAATGCTGTACTGTTTTGCACTGAATTTTAAAGAGCTCTTTTCTTTAATCTGTGCTGAAGCTTGGTGGCCTGAAAAAGCCAAATTCGCTCCAATATTGTCCAGTGGTTTTGCTTCAGGGGGCCTGCAATCTTTTTGTAATCTTCATGTAGTTGTACCTGAATAAATGACAGATGCTACGCTGCAGAAAACTATGCTGCTTTAATCAGAGTATGTTGTATTTCCATGTAGTCTTGTTAATAATTGATGTTTCACATGGACATACCGTTAATTGACAGTCTCACTTTGATTATGCACAGTTCATTTTGAACACCTCTAATCCTTCCTCGCATATTCCCCTCTGAATGCTTAACTGACAATGTTTCATCTAGTTATTGCTCTGCACTACATTCTACACCAGTCCCGCCTATGCTTATGGTTTGACTGCCACCTCCGCTGCTTACTTTTGTGACCTCGTTCATGGCTTAACTGCCAGCACTCGCCCATCTGTGCCTCTTGAGTGCTTTCACTATAGCAACCATCATCTCTGCATGTTCCCTCCTCCATTCTTGCTCCCTCTCAACTGACTGTGACAATGTTTTTTACTTTTGTTTTTTTTATTTGCAGTTGAGTAATTATATTTGCTTAACGGTATTGCCATTGGTATAAAAAAGCAAAAGTGAAAAAATTGTCATTTTGACTTAAAGACCGCCTTTGACCTGGTCCCCCGAGACCGCCTTTGGCTGATCTTGGAGGAGATGGGGATTCCCCTGCCAATTCTGAATCTTCTGGCACGCATGCATGATGGAACCTACACCCGCATTAGATGGGGATCTCAAGAGCAAAAAACTGACAGAATACCTGTGAACCGAGGGGTACGTCAGGGCTGCGTGTTAGCCCCGACACTCTTCACGTTATTTGTGAATGGTGTGGTCTCTTTTTTTGCTCGAAATAAACGCTGATGCCCCGGTCCTGGCGGGTGACAAAGTCCCCGCTCTCCTTTTTGCGAATGATACGCTGCTGGTATCAAAAACTCCCGTAGGCCTGCAAAAGTTGTTGGACCGCTTTTGTCTGTTTTGTAACCTCGAAAACCAAACTCCTTTATCTTAACCCAAGTAAGTCTTCCAGATCCACCCTTTCCCTCGATGGGGTGTCACTGGAACGCGTAAAAGAATTCGATTACTTGGGAATCAGAATTTCGCATAATCTAAAGTGGCAGCCTCACATTGATAAAATGGTATTAAATCATAAAAGGGTAGTCTGAGCATTAGGGCGAGAACATCGTACATCCATCTCTAAGCCCATCGCTCCTGCCTTGGATATTTACGCTGCAAAAGCTGTAGGCTGCGCCCTTTATGGCGCAGAGCTGTGGGCCTTTGATTGTGATGACGCCCTGACCACCTCTGAGAATAAGTTCTTTAGGGAGTTGGTATCGCTCCCAAGGGGTACCCCCATTAAACCATTATTGAGCGATCTGGGTCGCCGTTCCATTAAGGATCTAGCTTGGTTACTCCCTCTTCTATTCTGGGCTAGGTTATGGCGGACCCCTGAGCTCTCGAAGTATTTAGATGGCTTGAAAGAAGTTATGAATCTTTATGGTGCTCACAAAATTAGCTGGATTCGCAATATAAAGAAGCTTTTGCTTGAATCTGGCTTGCCAACTGATTGGGAGCTTGAGGTCTCTTTATCCAAGGCTGAAACTAAGCGAGTCTACTGGACTTGGGTTGATGATCAAGAATTAAGGGACCCAAACCAAGGCAGGCTGACTGAGGCGTTTATACAGCATAAATTAAAGCCCCGCTTGGAGCCTTACCTGGATTTTATTAAGAAACCAAGAGACAGATCCCTTTTCATACAGTTTAGGCTGGGAAATCTCCCCCTCCGTGATTATACGTGTAAGTGGAAGCCCCCGCACCAAACCTCACCTGACTGCCCAATCTGTGAAGGTGTCACTGAAAACATCCCTCATGTCTTCTTTATATGCCCAGCCTATGTAAAACCCAGACAGAAATGGCTCAAACCAGTGTGTTTATTGCTTGGAACCAGGGATCATTCCTCTGCACTCAGAATACTCAAGGCTGACACTAGTACAACCTTAGTGTGTGGGGTGGCCAAATTTCTGAGCTGGGCCTGTTTGATTAGATCGAAGGCTACTAGATGACCTTAGTTTTAGGGAAATCTTTTTATATACTCACAAAGCTGCTAATGTTTAATATGTTATTACAACTATTTATTGAAATATGAATGGTTTTATTGTAACCTACTTTTTTAAAAATGTAATGTTTATGAATTGTGGTTTTATATTTTTAAGTGCTTTTATGATATTCAGTATATCGAAATAAAGCTTTGATGATGATGATGATGACATTTTGAATGCGACAGCTTTAACGTCTACTAATGCGAGACCAATAGTATTGCAAATGGTTGTTTACCTAGCTATGTTGCAGGGTGCAGGACCATATGTGGCCAAAAGGGACCTCTTTTGGCCACATATGGTACTACCCCCTACAAAGTTGGAGTTCTTGCCATTATAAATGGCAATGTATTTTACCTAGACATGTTGCAGGGTGCAGTACATATGTGGCCAAAAGTGGTCCTTGGGAACCTTATAAGTGTTTAGCCATGCAGCACATTATCCTTGGTGCTGTGCCACCAGTAATTGAAGAGATACACTTGCTCTGCTTCCGTTTTTCATTGCCTGCTTGGACTTCATTCATTCATTCAAAGAATCTTTATTCGGTGATTAAAAAACACCATAAAAGCACACTCATATATACATAGTAAAAAATCATTAAACATTTCAAGATTCTTTGTACACTGAATTTGCAAAACATAAATATAACAATTTAATCCTATTTAACGCTTAAAAGTTAAAGTAAAAACAATTCAGTCATCTCCTTTGGTGAGCCTTAAGCGCAATGCTACCTTAATAAAATTCATGATGCTACACAGTATTAATGGTTCCGCCGCTTTCTGTAAAAATACTAGTGCCTCCCTAGCGTGGACCAAGTTAGCTTTTTTCAAGAGGTTTACCAAGTATCTGCGTCTAGGCATTGAGTAAAAGGGGCAGAGTAAAACAAAGTGAAGGGAGTCCTGCGGAGACCTGTTGTCGCAGCCGCAGGGCCCCTTCTCTTCTATTGATGTAGCAAATCCCGCTGGTGATGCCAACATAAATGGTAGTTGTTTTAATCTGAAACGGCACATCGAGAACCTATCCTGTGCATTATACATGAGGTACAAGTATGGCTCCATACCATCCACACTCTTCACTAGGCGATGGGCCCTCACTGTCTTTTTACACCCTTCAGCCTCATCTCTGCATAGGTTTTTCCGCTCAAGAAAAATTCTCCCAACATGCAGTTTATTCTGGGCTACAATGGTTGTAGGATGAGTAAAAAGGTTCCCAAAACCTAGCTCCTCGAGGGTTTTCTTCACATAAAGGAGCCAGGGGATACGCATACACTTGTCCCTCTCTAAACAGTCCGATAGGATTTCTCTACTTAGTGCCGCATCAGGGTTAACCCAAATTTTTAACCAAGCAATAATGGGCCTCAATTTTATCAGATCTTCAATATATGGTCTCCCTAACTCCCTATGGGCGATCAAACCAGCAGTACTTTGTGGTACCCTCAAGAGTGATTTCAAATATTTATTTTCTTCTCGTTGGATACTAGTGGTATTGACAAAGCCCCATACTTCTGCCCCATAGATTACCTTGGAGCATGATACAGAGCTATACAGATTTAGCACCTGTTCCGGGGACCATCTCCCTAGCCTCCTGCCATAGCTAGCAATTGCCCCGTTAGATGCGATCATTTTACCACATCGTTCCTCCACCAAGGTATCAAACCGCAGGGCACCATCAAATGTTACACCAAGATAGGGAAATGTTTTAACCTCTTCCACAATGTGGCTCCCTATTGTGTATGTGTATTTAGCAGTGGTTTTTTTCCCCGCCACGAGCACATAGGATTTACTCAAATTAACAGAAAGGTCCAAGTCACCCATGAACTTAACAAATCCATCAATCAGGGTTTGTAAGCTCCTTGGTGTGCGTGCGATAAGTACCGCGTCATCTGCATAAAGCAGAACAGGAATGTGACGCGACCCAACCCTTGGGCAATCTGCCTTTAGACCTAACAAAAACTGTTCCAGATTATTTATGTAAAGGGAAAACAAAAAGGGAGCAAGAATGCAGCCTTGTCTGACTCCACTCATACAAGGAAAAGAACTAGTCAGTCCCCCCTCCCTATTAAAACGGACCTTAGCGGTGGTATCGCTGTGCAGTTCCCTCAATATATTAACTAAACCACTCTCTATCCCCATACTAAACATCATGCCCCACAATTTTCCCCTATTGACATGGTCGAATGCTGCTGCCAGGTCCATGAAACCCATGTAAACGGGTTCATCGCTAGCCATAGTATACTTGGCAGTCAGCATGTAGAGGTTCAGGCACTGGTCACTAGTGGACCTCCCTGCCCTGAATCCGTATTGAGTGTCCGAGAAGATGTTTTTTTCCTCGGTCCACTCAGACAGTCTATTAAGAATTGCCCTCCCCAAAAGTTTTGCCGACACGTCGATCAGGGAAATCGGGCGGTAGCACTTTGGGTCATCCCTGTTGCCCTTTTTGAAAATCGGCACAATTACTGCCGTGGACCAAGATGGAGGTAGGCCATAGATAATGGCAGTATTAATAACCCTTGTCATTAGGGGAGCCCAGAGTTCTATGTTACTCAGGAACAGATCTGGGGGGATTCCATCAGGCCCCGGCGCTTTATTTTTAGACAGGCCCTCAATCCCTGCAGTGATCTCCTTGATGGAGAATTCTACCAATGAAGCCTCAGTTGGATTGGCCGGTAGCTCTACGGTAGAGCCAGGCTCGTGATTATATAGGCTCCTATAATGGGTAACCCACTGCTCTGGGAGAATATTGGCCCCTAAATCAGGAGTATCTTTTTCCTGAAAAGTTGGATTATTAATTATTTTCCAGAAACCTGATAGATCCTTTCTTTCCCCTGCTTCTCGTAAATCTGCCCACGCTTCCGCCTGCAAGGCGAGTTTCCTCCTCTTGATCTCCTTTTTATACCTTTCTCTGCACTCCTTAACTTTGTAGGGAACCCTTGGCTTAGTTTTAAGGCAGCTTTTCAGCTCTCTTAAAGCTTTGGAGCAGTCTTTGTTGAACCATCGGGGATTCCCGTGGTTCGTGAGTGGCATACTGGTCTTGAGTAAGCCATCGACCAGATTGGTAATCTGGTCGAAAGCTTCCATAATCCTTGATCCCTGGACTTCGATGTCCAGACAATCATTGATTGCAAGCTTGCCTGCATCCACCAGGCCCCTATAAAACTTTTCCCCATCTATTTTCGCCCATTTTAATCTCCTGCCCTGGTCTGTTGCTCTCTCAGTAAAGGTGCGTTGAACTCTATTACTTGGACCCACCCTGTATCTCAGCTCCAAGACAAGAGGATTATGGTCGCTGAAGCCGCTCCAATCTATCCCTACACTGGTTACCTTATGAGTTAGTGACCTTGAAACCAAAATGTAATCTATGAAGGAAGAGCAACCTCTACCCTTGAATGTAGGTGGCAATGTGCCATCCTCCTGCGTCCCTACCATATTAATGGTATGTTCAAGGTCATACTTAAGCCGTAAGGTTCTAAAAGCTAAACCTACCGGCGTATGAGAGAAGTGCGGTCCCTTCTCTATGGGGCATCGGGACCAATCTGTATTTATTTGGACCAGTACCGGGCACAAGTGGCAATTATAATCTCCCATCACCACCAACCCATATGATTGCCCCTTTTCTTGACCTGTTATGACCTCGCCCATCCTATTATCTAATTCCGTGACAAGAGAGGTGTTAGGTCCCGCCGTCACATTGTTGTAGAGATTTACTGCAACAAATCTGAGACCATTCCCAGAAAACCTTATTGCCTGAATCCTGTGGGAATTCCACTCAAGACTAGTAAAACTTCCCGGGAGGCCCAGATCTACATAAATGGCTAACCCTCCCATGGCTCTCCCTGACCTTATTTTTTGAGCGGGTACAAAGAAACACTTGTACCCTTGCAAATGAAAGTTATTCTCCTGGGCCCAGGTCTCCTGCAGACAGATTACATGGAATTTTCTAATATAGTCTAGCCACTCTTTGTTATTAAATTTTCCTGCCAGGCCAGCTATATTCCATGAAATGATTTTTATTGCCTCACACCCCTGATCACCTCCTCCCTGGGGCCCTCCTGGTGGTTCACCCCCTTGTATTTCCCCTTCCGGTCCCTGTGTGTCCTCTATACATACAATTTCTGCAACCCTAAGTTCATCCAGCACATGCATTTGCTTTGCCACACTATGCTTCTTCAACTCATCGTTCAAAACCTCTATGCCCCCTACTCCCCGTGTACCGTTATCTGTCTGTCAATCTACCCCCTCGAGACCATCCAGGCAGTGAAACCGGTTGAATGTATGGAGAGGTGGCTCTGATCGGCTGAATAGTGGCCTGGGGTTGAACTTGTGATAAACACCCCTCCGAACCACCCTTTCCCAGTTGTCATATGATGATCGGGTCGCATGTGCAGGGGCTGGGGTGGGAGGGAAGAAGAAGGACACATGAAGTGTTTGAATAGTTGACTCTTGAGATCTATTCTTTCCCTGGCATATATAAGCGACAGTTCCAGCATCCCTGAAGCTCACCAATATGCAATCCCCCACGATGGATTTACGTGTTCTCCCCACCCAAGGCACCCTTCTAACCATTATGATTTCATTATTTAAGTATACTGGTAGGGGTCTATTCAGATTTAACCACTTAATCACCCTGCTTTTTAGGGCACAAAAATCCTCAGCTTCACCTACCTCTAGCGATGGGACACCTGTCATGACTACTGTAAAGTCATTCGCCTCTGGTGGTAAATTGGGTCTACGTGGCCTGGGGTGGGGCTTCATTAGTGAGGTTGGTACATCCCTCTCTGTGGGTTGTGCTAAAGAAGCAGAGTTTACAGGGCGGATAAGTCCTCTGGGGTTAGCTGGCTTATCTGGTGCAGGGATATTCCTCTGAGTTTGTAATGGGGTGACCACAGTTGCAACCAGTGGGGGGGCGGGAGGCGTAACACTTTTTGGGGGCTGTATCGTGTCTGTTCGGGTGGCAGTAACTTTAGGAGCCCTTTCATGAGAGTTGGCCGGGATTTTCAAACTACTTAATGTAGCCTCAAGAATGGTTAGCCTAATTTCCAATTTTTTCATACTTTCACTAATTGGGAGCAAAAGTGACCTGAGCAGGAATTCCACATTACCCAACGGGGCGACACAAAGGGGAGCATTAATAATATTACTAGCAGTTTCTTTGGTCAGGGCAGGGACCACACCTTCCTGTGCAGCAGGTTTAGGATGTGAGACATCCACTGTTGTCACAGTCGGTGTGGAAGGTTTAGATGCCTTCCCAAAGTCTAAATGGCTAATCTTGGGTTTGTTTTTCCCCTGAACACGCCTCGACTTCCTCCTACGCTTATTTGAGGGGGGTCCAATAACCTCTTGTGCTGCTGCTAGTTTTGGTTTGGCTTTCCTAGATTTCGATGCTAAGGGCGGTTGAGAAATTAGGTCAATCGTCCCCCTGCTTGGGCTTGTAATACTCACTGGGGTTAAGCTCATGGGTAGCACTGGGGGCGTTTGTGTAAGGTCCCTAAGCAAGATCGGAACATCTTCAGTTAAGGGTAGGTCTTCACTGAATGTAGGAGAATGAACTCCTAATGGTCTACCCTTCAAGTTATCTATAGAGCGCCTCCGTTCAGCTCTGCGCCGGTTTAGTGTGCTCTCCTTATCCACATCTACCCCAGCCCGAGGAAAGTAGTTCTCTAGGGTCATGTTTTTTGTTCCTCCCTGCCTTATGGGGGTGCTTTCCCTTACAGGGGATGGCATGGTGTGTTAAGGTGTAATACAAATAGCTATAAGACAGATTGTCAGCTTATTATACTAAAGACTTAATGGCAAACGTTGGAACCAAGAGGGTAGGCCCAGCCCAGCCTCCTTCGGCCCCTGACGGCCACAGACGGTCCCGCCCTTGTCCCGGGCTTCTCCCGGGACGCTCCCGCGCAGCGGGTTCGCTATGCAGTATTATAACGGGAGAGGTGGGGCAGGGGGCGTGGCAGTCAGGGAGAGCGACCCAGGTGTTGAGGGTTGACCGCACGCAGGGGCTCCTGGAAGTTAAGAGTCCCTGCGGGTCCGCTCGCAGCCCTGAACTTGCCTGCTCTTCCTCCCCGGTGCAAAGTCCACAGTCTGAGAAACGGCGCTCCTTGAAACACAAAGCGCCTCGCACCACACAGCGAAGCGGGACCCGCGGAGCGGGTCCGGCGAGGAGCTGCACTTGCAGAGAAGGGTCCAGGCACAGGTGAAAAAACCACGGCAGCAACCGGTCCTACAAGGAATCCCCTTGGACTTTAATGTAGTCATAACTATTTTGCATTCCTGTCTTGACACCAGCACACCGTAAGCTTGACAGAGCACTAAGCAAGAACCAGCATTATGCAATGGTGGGCACAGTCACGGTCATAAAAAGGTTATGAATTACTGTCATAGATAGGAGCCAAGATATGGTTTTCGTGTGTGAAGGATGTGCACAGTGTCGAGAATCACTAACAGTATTAAATGAACGTCCCCAAAATACCAGAAATTACCACAATTCCGCCAAGGTAAACAGGATACCAAATATGGAGACGAATGTGCAATGCGCCCCCGATTACCAATGCAAAAGGCAGCCATTAAACTATGGGTCTGCACTACTGTGCCATGGATGCACATAATATATCAAGAATTAACATCTGACTAGTCTGCCAATGCGCAAAATATAGGTGCTATCATGCCATGGATGCCCACATAACGCCAGCAGTTATCACCATATACAGGGTTTTTCTGCAAGTGTGGGCAGTGGGCACACCACTGAAGCTCACTCTACACACACACATGAGCACAGGCCGTGCACACTAGCAGCATTGAGGCATCTGCCATTCATACCTGCTTTCTACAGCTGTCCAGAAAGGAAGGAAGGAAGGCAGGGAAGAGGGAAGTGTATCGGGCAACCTGAGATAGGGAATAAACAACAGGGCCTTGTCCGGCCTTGGGAGAAAGCAAGGAGGAGTCCTGCATGCAGCTCGAAACACCAGTCCGGCAAACCAGTAGCTTCACTGCAGAATTTCTTCACTCGCTCTCCATGCTGCAATGTCGGCACAGGTACGCTTGGTTGTGCCGTTGGAAAGCAGTGGGAGGTTTTTCCACTGCCCTTTCCCCTGCAGGGCAAGGGGCAATTGTTTTTCCATAGTCACGTTCTGAGGAGTACTTTTACAAAAATATTAACCTAGTATTTCAGTTCTAACACTGCCACATGGTGCTTTGAGGCAAAAGCAAAAAAACATGGATTCCAAAAAAAGGCACAAGTGCATTCACCAACGACACACACAGAATAATCAATGGAGTAGCCGTAAAACAATCCACAACTAGGAGGTCCCTTGAGATAGTAAAAAAAATAACCAAAATGGCTATTCACTTTTATGCATCATTAGCTAATGGATCGCAGCACACGTGCCTTAGCTTGAAACATCTTAAGCTAAAGCGCGCGTGCCGCGATTGCTTCAAAAGTATATAATAAAAAAAAGGCATGCAACCGATTCAGCAAAAGCGAAAGGCGCGGCCTCCATAATTCTAGCCAAGGCGTCCCGCGCTACATAAAAAAAAAAAGACCTTTGCAGAAGAGTGTGTCCTGCCTGCAACAGCAGGCAGGGCAAAGCTATTAAATAAAAAAAAAAGTGCTCCGAGGCTGTAGATCAAACATAAGGAGTAACAACACATGTAACAGGGAGTGTCCTCAAGAGAGGTTACAAGGGGAGAAAAGCCAGTATTAAGAAGGTACTACTAAGCCTATTGACCAATGAAAAGCCAACATTTACAAAAGACAGTGACCGGAGCCAATTAAATATCTGGGCGGAAAGTGGGTGGAGCTTAATGTCCATATCCTGAATACTAAAGGCTGCCTAGGCAAGACCCAAAAAAGGGGGGGGGGGAACACGAGAAGCTTAAAGAGACTTGGAATAGTGTGAAATAAAATATGGGAAGGAAGAAAAGTTTTCCATGTAAGGATAAAAGGGGGAAATTAATAAGAGAAAAATTGTTAAAAAGTGATGGAAACAGATAAGGAACAAGGGAGCAATTTAAAGTTGTAAAAAAAAAGTTGACAAAAAAAAGAAAACTTAGAAGTATTACATTTGAATTGAAGATGTACATTCAGCAATACTTGAACATTTTCTTTATATGATAAACCTTTTTCATTTCAGGGCCCCTGCAAAAGAGACATCAGAAGAGGAATATGATTCTGGAGTGGAAGAGGAAGGCTGGCCCCGTCAGGCTGATGCTGCAAATCGCTAAACCACAGCAGCTTTGAGATTCAATGTGAAAACGTTGGTCTGAATCTCAAGTTGTTTTTGCCCTCTGACTAAAAAAATAACCTCTGTTATGGAGGGGACACCTGGTCAGACAACTGTTCCCATAAAGAAAAATCAAAAAGATCATGTATGTTATGTTAATGGAACACTGATTTATACATGGAACTTTGAGGACTTTGTTGACAGTGTTCAAGTGCAAAAATGTAAATTTTTGTTGGGTTTTTAAAAGAAGAATTTTGTTAACAATGTTCTTAGAGCATTGCACTGTGTAGATATTGGTCACAGTTAATTTTACAATAATGTTACATTTTGAATAAGGATTCATGTGAAACGGCAGTGCTCTACCGGAACATCACAAGGATAGTTTTAAGCCCACACACGTATGCTAGGATGTTGGACTTATTTAATTTCGTAATTTCATTTTCAAGTTTGGAACCAAATTTATGATTTGGGCTTACATCTGTCAAGGCTCCATTTTCTGGAAATGGAGACTGAAGTCTACAGGAAAATAAATGTACTGTTTGGCTTTTACTTTACTGGTATGAATCGCACAGTTTGTTTAGCTACACATGGATGAGGCCTATTTAGCTCCTCTTGGAGGAGGCATATACGATTCCCTGTTACAGCACCAATGTTAGTTTCCTAGATCTGTTTTAAATACTGTAAAAATGTAAATTAAACCTGGGAAGCAAAGTACGTAGACACTATGCGTGGCATAGATCTGCACATTTTAAACAGAATGGCATTCCAGTGGAATGTATTTTGTTGATTACATTGGCACTATTGTGCACCTTTTTTTGGTGCCCCATATTTACCAAGTCTTTCTTGTACCAGTATGGAACTAAAGAAATTTATATTTAATGTAATCAGTGACTTCATCACATGAAACTTTCTTTTTGTTAATTTTTACAGTTCAACACTATGGTTCTCCTATGTGTTCCACCCAAATAGGTGAAACGTTTGGTGGCCTGCAGTGGGTCTGTCCTTGAATAAGCCCATTGGTGTGGCCATTGTTGCGCTTTAGCTCCTGTTCACTACCCCTCACATTCTAAAAAAGTTTTCAGGTGTATTGTGGTGTCTTTGATTTTAGAATCAAATAATTGCAAAGGAAAAAAATCTTTGATACCTTTTGAATAACTTTGGTTCTTTAGAATAAAATTTGTAAGGCGCTGAAGGAATTGTAACTTTTGGCTCATTTAAAAGAAATGAAACTCTGTACACCTCTTCTGGCCTATGTGAATTATATTATTTGCAGCTATTTAAGAATTGTAGACTTGTTTTTGGTCCGCCCCTTTATGACCTTTGTATTGTACACAGTTGAGAGCATCATGCAACCAAATTTGAGGAATTTACACACATGCCAGTGCAAAATCTTAGTGTCATTGTATAAATAATTTCACAACTTGAATACCAAATGAGACTTTTACTATTCTACGCTTAAAGCAGGGGCGTCCAACAAGTAGCTTGTGAGCTACCACTAACTTGACAGCTGCTAATGTATAGCTCATATATATACATGCAACCCAGCATGTACATAGTTCAGAGTGCCTGGACCATAGTAGTCAGGCTCCAGAAAAATCATGCAGGAATTAGTTCTACTTGTTGAGTGGCAGCCATTCAAAGAAATATCACCACAGAGGGACCCTGCAAAATAATTGATAATTGTGTGGTAAGTACTAAAGCAACCTAAAAGCAAAGGAAATACAACTATGGGTGTAGGGCATTTACTAGCTGTGCGGGTTTGGAAGTAAGAGATGTGCTTGTGTATGCGAACATCTATGAGTATGCATGTGCTTCAGTGTGGCTGGTGTGGAGGCTTCCTTGGCAGGCAGTGTTCCTTTCTGGTGACAATCCCTGGTATCTGAGGCCACCATTGCATCTGATGTACTCTTCTGGTAAGAATGTTTATGTCTGACACAATGTTGCCCATTCTTGCCATAGTAAGGAACACTCCTTGCATAATGGTGGTTGTGACATAACTGTGATCTTTCTACACCTATTTCAAGCAACCTCTGCCTTATTGTGGCATCCACTGCATAGTGGTGGCCACTCCTAGTATTATGATTTCCATCCCATCATACTGTGGGGATCTTTGGCATTATGGTTCCCATCCTTGGCATGCCCATACAAGACCGTATCTATTTTTGTGAGGAATTTGTACAAATGATCAGTGAGTAGAATAGGAGGCTAAAATTCAGACTGGAATTTCGAGGCAAAAAGTGTTTATATATTTAGAAAATTAGTTTGCGGAAATGGATTTTAAGCAGGTTTACCAAAACGAGAAGCATTTATTTGATAGTGAAACATATTTTCAGAAACTTATAACTGATGTTATGGAGACAAGATTATTGAATTCCATAACCTGATTAAGGCTAATAGATTGATAATAATTCACGCTTTGTTGTTGCAACTTCTCTGATAGAGATACATACCAGCAGATTTCTTACTTTTTTGAATTGCCCAGGCATCAGACTGGATCCGGAAGATTTTTCTTTGAGCAGTACCCCTGCGTTCCGGTAGATGGCATCGGTTGTGTGCGCATGACTTCTGCTTCGGAAGTGACATCCACGTCACCTATATAGTCGCCACCTCTGCAAGCTGACGTCAGTTGTTTTCTTTCCATGCCAGTCAAGCGCTGATCCCAGAAGAGAGCTACTCTGTCACTTTTTGATACGATTTTTCAACCTTTTGTCGACTTGTATTTTGGTGTGTAGGATGACTTCTAGGAAACTTTTGGGGTTCAAGCTGTGCGGCGCCTGTCATCTAGCAATGTTGGTGACGGACCCCCATTTGACCTGCCTGTGGTATCTGGAGCACGACCACAACTTCAAGCCATGCTCCGACTGCCAGGCCATGGCACCGAATGCTTTGAGGGAGCGATCCCTGAAGCTGCTCACGACACACCAGTTGAGGCCGTACCAGACTCATAGGAGATAACGGTCCCGGTCGAGAGGAAGGTCCCGGCACTGCTCCAAGAGTCCCAAGTCCTCTTTGTCCCACTCAATATCATCTGGGCACTCGGGTAAGAGGCACACAGAACGTAATAAGTCGCTGCGAGCTTCGACTTATTCCCGTCTGTCAGTCGACAAGGTGGAGGGACGTCTGTGTTCAAGGCCTCATTCTCCGAAACCTGTACCTGGTCCTACTCCTTGTCTCCCTGATTTTCTTGGAGCCGGAATGACCCCCACTCAAATTAAGGAGTTCTATGAGGCCATGTGCCTCATTTTTGAGCAGCCTGACCCCCTCAGGTGTGCTTTCGAGCCCCACAGTGTCTGGCGGGCCCATCGAGTTCCGTGCCGACAGCTCCAGCCCCAGCAATCTCCCGTGGATCTGGACCGGCGCCGGTCGTACCACTGTGACCTTCCCCGATGCTGCTCCAGCCCTATTCTGACTCCCGACTGCACAGTCAGAGACACGTCGATCGGCACCAACAGGTCCTAGGTCGTTTCCTGAACCTTATTCTGGAGGGCTGGAATTGCGAGAAGAATGGGAGGGGTCACTGGACCTTTTGGAAGACCAGCCTTATGAACAGGCTATGAACTGGTATGAGGAATTGGGTGAATCCGGCGGACTGGATACCTCTCTAGATTCTGGAATTCTTTTTCCCCCCACCGTGGATAATGAGGGGGTAGCATCTTAAGCAGTGCTGGTACCTTGGGTGACTTCTCCAACTACCCGCAGTGGTGGTCAAGACTAACATCTTGACAGAGGTGCTACAACTGGGATCAGTTCTTCTGAATCCTTGCTCCTTTTTAATGAAGCCCTCACGGATGTCCATCTGGGAACATGGTCCAAACCCAGCACGGGGGTTCCAGTGAACAGAACAATCACCCATCACCCTGCCCCGGGCAACCCACATTTCCACACTTTCCATCTCACCCCACCCCAGAGAGCTTGGTATTCCAAGCCTCTACCTCCCAAGGCACGTTCCCTGCTGCTCCCCTGGACAGGGAATCCAAGAAGCTGGACAGTTGGGGCAAGAAAATGTTTTCTTCCGCCAGCCTTGCATTGTGGTCGGTGAACACTGCATGCTTATTGGGCTCTTTCCCTCTCTCTGTGGGAAACTGTTGCGCAAGTGCTGCCACAGGTCCCGGAGGAGGCCCGGGTCATGCTCTCCCGAGCCATAACAGACCAGAGAGATGCAGCAAAGTTTGCCATTCAATGTCGCTTAGACGCAACCGACTCGCAATTGGTTTTATGACAAAACCACACAGAGCATTATATTGCATCCCTTAGCAATGCAGGATTTACCACGACTACGTCTCTGCCACGCATGCCTTTACCAAACATGCCTTTACCAAACATGCCTTTACAGCAAATTTCATTGTAAAGGCATGATTATTAAAGGAATATGCATAGTAAAGATTACACGCAGCCCCATGCCCTGAGCCCTAAAACCAGGCCCGAGCCCTGAAACCGACAACAACTCCATCCCTAAAAAAAACCAGGCCCTGAAACCGGACCCCAGCCCTCAAAACAACTCAGCCCTCCGTTCTGAACCCTAGAACCAGCCCCCAGCCCTGAAACCGGACCCCCTCACCCTGAGCCCTAAAAGCCAGCCCTTAAAAACAACCCTGATCCCAGCCCTAAAAACACCCTACAGGGCTCGACAAATCCCAAAAATGGTACTAGTCCTACAGGTCTAGTACCATGGAAAATCCCCTCGACCTGACTGCAACCCACTTGACCTCCGTCTCTGAAAACGGAGCAAAAGTGACAAGATAACAAGATTTAAAGGCATCTTTATTGCTCATTTCCTTTGTGAGCAATAAAAATGCCTTTAAATCATGTTATCTTGTCACTTTTGCTCTGTTTTCAAAGACAGAGGACAAAAGTTAGTTTGACTTCCTACTCGCCAGAAAGGGCGAGTAGGACCTAAAAATAGCTCGTCCTCATCCATTCTCCCTCGCAAATGCGAGCGGGCGATTGGATTTGTCGAGCCCTGCCCTAGCTACCCGACTTGAGCCCTAAAACCCAGCTCCCAGCCCTACTCCCCAAGGCACGTTCTGATCCCTCCTGTACCTTCCGTTCTCAGGAATTTATTTGAGGAAGTCCCTCCAAGTCTCCAACACCTCTCACCCCTGCCTGCTCATTCATGCTGACTGCCTTTGCCACGCATATGCCTTTACCGCCTTTACAACTAAAATCATTGTAAACGCATGCATGGCAAAGACTGGCTTGATAACGCTTGTGTGGTAATGTAACGCGTGGTTCTGTCCGAGTTTTAAATGCCATTTCCGGAGCAATTTCTATGATGTTGATTGTTAGACTCCACGCTTGCCTGAGAACATCTGGCTTTCAGTGGATGTCCTGGCTTCTCTCATGGGCATGCGCTTTGATGGCACCCGTCTCTTTGGAGATGAGGCAGACACTGTGCTGGAGTGCTTTAAAGACTCACTGGCAACAGCCAAGTGCTTGGGCCTCTCTGCTGTCTCCCATCACCAGTCTGCCTTTTGCTCCTTTTGTGGCTACGGAAGGGACTTTCAACCAAGACAGCCCTACCCCAGCCACCGATCCACGCAAGTACCACACCCTCTGTGCGGACAAGGGTGTGGTCCGTTCTGACCCTATGGGTTGGGTATCCAGAGGTCCGGTCAAGCCACCGCCCCCTTGCAGCTTCAGCCTTCAAATCCTCCTAGTCTTACCCTTGATGAACATGGGCATCCAGTTGGTGGCAGGACCTGCCATCACCTCCACCACTGGCAAAAACATCACTTCAGACAGGTGGGTTCTCCAGATTATCCATAGGGGCTACTCCCTCCATCTTTCGACCGAGGATAATCTACTTTTACTTCAGGAGGAAGTCCTGTATCTCTTGACAAGGGAGCCCTAGAGAAGGTTCTGGTGCCAGAAGTAGGCTGTGGTTGCAATTCCTGCTGCTTTCTGGTTCTGAAAAAGGACAAGGGCCTTCATCCTATCCTAGACCTGCAGGCCCTCAACTACTTCCTAAAATGAAGAAATTAAGTATGCTCACATTGGCTCAGGTCTTGTCTACCGTGGACCCAGGGGACTGGATTGTAGCATTGGACTTGCAGGACTCATATTTCACATCCCCATCCTGCCTGCCCACAGGCGTTACCTGTGATTCACTGTGGGTCACAAGCAGTTTCAGTTGACAGTGCTCCCTTTTGACCTTACCAGTGCCCCTCGGGTGTTCACCAAGGGGGTTGCAGCTCATCTGCAGAGATCAGTGGTGCTAGTCTTCCCCCTATCTCGATGACTGGCTGTTGAAGGTGGGCTTGCCCCAGGCTGTCGTCTGCTGCCTTCAGACTATTGTAGACCTCCTGCATACGCTGGGGTTCAGTATTAATGTGCTGAAGTCACACCTGACTCCCACTCATATGCTTCCTTCTGGACACAGTGCATTTTCAGGCATATTCTCCTGAGTGGCAAGTCCAGGATATTCAGGCTATGATACCGATGTTTCAGCCTCTATCCTGGATTTCGGTTAGAATGACTCTGAAGCTACTGGGCTTCACGGCCTCCTGCATCCTACTGGTGACACATGCAGAAGGCATATGCAGGTTCTGCAGTTGGACCTGAAGTGCCAGTGGACACAGCATCAGTGGAATCGTTCAGACATGGTCCAGATTTTGGAGGAACCGCACCAAACCTGCAGTGGTGACTGACAAACCACGATTGGGTCAGAGACAGACCCCATTCTCTTCTCCAACCAGTTCTCACAGTAGCGACAGATTAGTCACTTCTGGGATGGGGCAACCAACTGGGAGAGGTGGAGATCAGAGGACTCTGGCATCCGGCAGAATCCATAAAGCTACTACTAAAGAAAGCCACTTGCCTATATCATAGGATATATATAAGCCCACGGAAGGGTCAGAGCAATACAGGGAGACAAAGGGGCTGACAAACGGACATAATCAGAATGAATACAAAGATACACTGATTACAAGATTTATGTTATTTTATTGTAATCATTGTAGATAATTCATTAATTTATATCAGACTTCATATAAAACACAAATAGCTACAGAATACATAAAACATTCATACATATGGGTCCCACACACAGCAATCAAAACAATCAGTCCAACCAAATCTCATTCAAAATTCCAAGGTAGCATACACATTCATTCCTCACTCACAATCCAGGGCATTCTAACAGTCATACACATAGGTAGGAAACAATCAGAACTGATAAACAGCCAAGTGGTGTAGAAATAGTAGGCTCTCGTGTATCCTCCCAGTAGTGGATGGAGGCAGGGTCCAAATGCACGAGGAAATTAAGCGCCAACGCGCGTTTCGGTGTCAGGCCTAGGAGGGGCTACACCTCCATCAGGGCGGTAAATATATGAACAGTGTGGGACACACACACAGACAGACCTAAAGGGGAAGGGTATAGAAAAATAAACCATCAGCAAATATATTTTCAAAAATTTCAAAATTCCATAGACAAAAACGTTTACAATATACAGAGATGCATGCTATGGGATTTATGAGGTCAAGATATTCAGAGATGGACCAAATGTCAGCCACAGTGCAGTCCAGGTAAAGTTTTCAAGATAGGATAAATACAGATAACTATGTAAATAAAATGGAATGGGGTGCACCAGAAAGAGAAATTACATGTCTTCATTAATACAATAGACATGGTGTAGACAATTACAAACACACCACCCATAGTTTTTGTGAGAAGTAAGAACACAAATCATAAAAGACATGATAACATGCAGACGTCCTGTGCGTCAAAAAGGCCACACAGATATCATCCTTAGATTGTTTTTTTCCGCCATTGGGTTCGGATGTGGTTTCGTTAACTCCGGTTCGGAATCGACAAAAACTTAGTTTTTCAAGGCCAAAATGCCTTCTTTGACCCGTCGGTATTGTTCGAGTTCGGTGCCACCCTTCCATCCAACTTTCAAGTCGGATTTCCCGTGAGTCGTGAGACTTCGAGGATCGAGGCCCAGTCGACGCAGCAAAACTCCGACGGCATGGAACGAAGTCCCTTCAAACACTGTCCCGTGTGTGGATCCAAATACCCACACATCGACGTCCACCCGGTCTGCAACAAATGCCTGTCGCCGGACCACGACGAGGCCAACTGCATGGCCTGTTCCAGGTTTAGGTCGAAGAAAACCATTAAGCTTCGGCGCGCGGCGCGCCTAGAGGCCCGGCGATCGGCTCCGGCAGCGGTGGACATCTTCGTCAATGAAGAAGCGGACGAGCAACAGGTCCATCTTCAAGTTTCGCCTCCTTCGGTGGTCGTTGAGTCCGACTACGAAGCGGACGCAGAGGGCCAAGACGTGGAGGAAATCGTCGAGGAGGTAGGAGACGACGATGAGGCCTACGGGGCCATGGAAGATAGCTCGGAGGAAGAGCTATACCCCGTTCGTACTTTTACTAAGGCTCGGGTCGAAGGATCGCCACATGGCCTTACCCTAGACCCTACACCAATATCCACGGCCCGCCTTCCGGCCCGGCCACGGACACTTCGGCGGAGCCGCCATTACCTAAATCGAAACCGAAACTGTCGGCATCGACTACAACTAAGATGGCCGTCGCCCCATCGAAACCGAAACCGACCGCTCCCCCATCGACGCCGTCGTCTTCGGTAGCCTCGAAGCCTAAGAAAAGTGTCGCACCCTCCGCGGTGGCGAAGGTGGTCGAGGACCCCGGCTCGCGAAGAGCCGCTGAATCGGTGCCGAGCGCGACAGCCGACCCGAAGCCGAAGAAAACGGGTGAGGCCGTTCACCCTGAGGCCGTCGTGCCGAAATCTACAAGGCCTGTCGACACCACGGCTGCCAAGGGCGCGAAGCCAAGGTCTGGCACTACGGCGCCAAAGGTCAAAGTTGTCGGGGCGAAGTCGTCGGCATCCACGTCCACTGCTGCGGTCGGGGATTGCAGTGCACCTCCATCGGATACGCAGAAGGTGTCGGCGCCCGAGTCTTCCTCTGGAGGTGGACCGAAGACATCGGTCGGGTCTACGAAGCCGTCCGCTTCCTTCACCAAGCAGGTCTCCGACTCCCTAAAACGTATTAAGGACAGAGCTTCCGCATCGGAACCGAAGATCCCTTCCGCCGCGACCAAGGCTGTCCCAACGCCACAGGCTTCAAAGCAGATCCTTTTCACGCTACCACCTAAGGTGGCGCCGAAGGCCTTTGCACCGCGACCGGTGCCAAAGGACCCGGAGAGGTCCAAGTCGACTCCCCCTGCTGGGGGTTTCACGCGTCCGCAGCACTCTTTGTCGGAGCAGTCGGAGCAGTACATCGACGCCGATACCGGGAAGCTAACGCTTCTGAAGAGGAAGATTACGGCGTCACAGCCTTTGGAGGCCTTCAAGATTCCCCTGAAACGCAAAAGGCCTGAAGATGATACTCCTGTGATGGTCGAACCCAGCATTCAGCACCCTGCAAGGGGGGCAACGCCATCACCTACCTATTCAGATGGAGACGATGGGGAGCAGCAGGATGAGGAGTATAATTTCCCAGCCCACACCGAGCCTGATGAGCAACAGGACTCGTGGGTGGACACAGGTGATCAGGGGGATCAGCAGGCAACCCTTGACCCTCAGGTGTTCAACATCAAGACGTCTCCCACCGAGGATTCCACAGCATTTCATGCTTTGATAGAAAGGGCAGCTAAGAACCATGATGTGGATATGCATGCTGACCCTGTGGAAGCGGATTTCCTTTTTGACACTTTCTCCACTGCGGAAAAAACTGTGAAAACTCTTCCCATGCTAAAGGGGGTCCTAAGGCATGCTGCGGACATTTTTAAGGAACCCACGAGAGCTAGGGTTGTTAACCCTCGGATTGAGGAAAAATACAGACCGGCACCTGGCGATCCAACGTATATAAGGGACCAACTGCCGCTGGACTCTTTGGTGGTCACTAATGCTCGCAAACGAGCTAACTCTCAAACCACGGGTGAAGCTCCTCCCCGGACAAAGAGTCAAAAGTGCTAGAGGCGTCAGGGAAGAGGGTAGCAGCACAGGCGGCCAACATCTGGCGCATTTCAAACACACAGGCGCTGTTGGCCAGATACGACAGGGCACATTATGACACCCTAGGGACCCTGTTGCAACACCTGCCAGACCAATACAAGGAAGGGGCTGAGATGCTTATACAAGAGGGCAAACTCATTTCCAATGCTGCTATCAAGTGCGCCCTTGACGTTGCTGATACAGCGGCTAGGGCAATCAATACTAGCGTGATGCTCAGGAGACAGGCTTGGCTCAGAATTTCCGGGTTCAAGCCCGAAATACAGACAACCATCCTCAACCAACCAGTCAACCCCGACAGGCTGTTTGGTCCTGAAGTCGACACCACACTGGAAAAAATTAAAAAAGATACTGAGACTGCCAAGTCCATGGGGGCTCTACAGTCGCAGCAGTTTTGTGGGAACACTTTTCGTCGCTCAGGCAATCGGGGTGTTACCAGAGGCCAAATGTCACAGCAGTCGCAGTTCAACAAAAGTGGGGCGCAGTCATCCTACCCCAAACAGAGTAGAGGTGGATACCGGGGCAACAGCTCAAAGGGCAGAGGCAGAGGCAACAACAGTTCCCGTTCCTCTGCCACCAACAAGCAGTGACTCCCTGTCACTGCCCCCCGACCACCCAACACCTGTCGGGGGGAGACTCCAGCGGTTCCTGTCAGTGTGACACTCCATCACCACGGACAGGTGGGTCAAGCAACTTATCCAGTTCGGCTATTGTTCAGAGCTGACAGACACTCCACCCAACATGCCCCCAAAGCAACGTCCTATGTCACAAGAGCATTTGCACTTATTGCAGCAGGAGGTTCTGGCCATGCAGCAGGAGGTTCTGGCCATGCTGCAAAAGGGCGCGATAGAGCTCGTGCCGGTGGAGGAAGAAGGCACAGGGGTATATTCCCTGTACTTCTTAATCCCAAAAAAGGACGGCACACTCCGACCGATTCTGGACCTGCGGCCCCTAAACCGGTACATCCTCTCAGAACATTTCCACATGCTAACACTGCGACAGGTTCTTCCACTGCTGAACAAAGGAGACTTTCTGGCGACCTTAGACCTCAAGGATGCTTATTTTCACAGCCCACTCCACCCCTCCCACAGGAAATACCTCAGGTTCACCATTCAAAACAAGCATTACCAATTCAAAGTCCTTCCTTTCGGGGTGACCACAGCCCCCAGAGTATTTACCAAATGTCTGGCGACAGTGGCGGCGCACCTCAGGAGACAGAACATCCATGTCTACCCTTACCTGGACGACTGGCTTGTTCAAGCGAAGTCGGCCCAGCAGTGTGCGGCCGACATGTCCCACACCATTCACCTTCTTCACAGTCTGGGGTTTTCACTCAACTATCCGAGAGTGTTCATGCAGTTGATAGGCATGATGGCCTCCTGCATCTTCATTGTCCCACACGCAAGGCTCCATATGCGTCCGCTCCAAGAGTGCTTGGCACGTCAGTGGAATCAGGCTCACGGGCAGTTGAAAGACCTAGTGTTGGTGACCGGTCGGGCATACAGCTCTCTGCATTGGTGGAATCCACACAACCTTTGCAAGGGCCGACCGTTTCAAGAGCCTGTGCCACAGATTATCCTGACGACGGACGCATCTCTCCAAGGGTGGGGAGCTCATGTGCTCCACTACACAGTGCAGGGACTGTGGACGACGCAGCAACAGAAGATGCACATCAACTACCTAGAACTGATGGCAATCTTCATTGAAGTCCTTCAAAGTACATCTGTGCAACAAAGTCGTGTTGATCCGGACGGACAACATGACAGCCATGTACTACATCCAAAAGCAGGGAGGTACACACTCTCCACAGTTGTCTCATCTGGCTCAGAGCATGTGGAAGTGGGCCATTCAGAGGAACATCTTCCTCATGGCGGAACACCTCCCGGGCAAAGACAATCAATTGGCGGATCTGCTCAGCAGGTACAGCCACCAAATGCACGAGTGGGAGATACATCCATCAGTACTCCGCCCGTACTTCCAGCAGTGGGGTCATCCAGAGCTAGACCTGTTTGCCACAAAGGAAAACGCAAAATGCCAAAGCTTTGCCGCCAGGTTCCCTCACCCACAGTCGCAGGGCAATGCGATATGGATGAACTGGTCAGGCAGATTTGCGTACGCTTTTCCACCAGCGCCTCTCATCCCACTGGTGGCAAGGAAACTCAAACAACACTCGATGACGCTCATCCTGGTTGCTCCAACGTGGGCACGCCAACCATGGTACACCACGTTTCTAGAACTCTCCGTGGTGCCGCATCAAAGGCTGCGCCTCACACCGGGGCTTTTGACGCAGAACCATGGCGACATTCAGCATCCAGATCCGCAACAGCTCAACCTGGCGATCTGGCTCCTGAAGTCTTAGAGTTTGGCTACCCTAATCTGCCTCCTGAATGCATGGACATCATCCGGGAGGCTAGAAAGCCCACTACCCGAGCTTGCTATGCAGCTAAATGGAAGCGGTTTGTCATTTACTGTACTACCCACAATATCAACCCGCTAGATGCATCCATTCCAGATATCATCTGCTATTTGTTACATCTCTACAAATGCAATCTGGCATATGCTTCCATTCGGATACACTTATCCGCCATAGCGGCTTATCTCCAAAACAGGCAGCATCTCTCTGTTTTCAGAGTGCCGGCCGTTAAGGCCTTCCTGGAAGGCCTGAAGCGCGTCATCCCTCCCAGGACCCCGCCAGCTCCTGTGTGGAACCTCAACGTGGTCCTCACCAGGTTGATGGGCCCGCCTTTTGAGCCTCTCCATTCCTGTGAGATTCAATTCTTGACATGGAAGGTGGCTTTTCTCATTGCCATCACTTCCCTACGGCGAGTCAGTGAGCTGCAGGCGCTCACTGTCCAAGAGCCATTTATTCAAATTCATCCCAACAGGGTTGTGCTGCGCACTAACCCTAAGTTTCTTCCAAAGGTGGTGTCGCAGTTTCATATCAATCAAACCATTGAACTGCCCGCATTCTTTCCAAACCCAGAAACTGTCGCCGAAAGAATGCTCCACACTCTTGATGTCAAAAGAGCGCTGATGTACTATATTGACAGAACAAAAGATTTCAGAAAAACACAACAGCTCTTTGTTGCCTTCTCAGCCCAGCACAAAGGCAACCCCATTTCCAAAGCAGGAATTGCCAGATGGATCGTTAAGTGCATTCAAATTTGCTATCACAAGGCTAAGCGCACTTTAACGGTCCCCCCCAGGGCCCACTCCACTCGCAAGTTGGGGGCCTCCATGGCGTTCCTAGGCAATATTCCTTTGGAAGACATATGTAGAGCAGCCACATGGTCTACACCACATACGTTCACTAAGCATTACTGTGTAGACGTCCATTCCAAGCAGCAGGCAGCTGTAGGGCAGGCTGTTCTTCGAACACTTTTTCAGGCTTCTGCAACTGGCACGGGCAGCCGCCGTTAGTGGGGGGACTGCTATGTATTCTATGCTATAGATATGAATTCAGCAGCCCACATGCCTCGAACTGAATATGCTACTTACCAGTATGCATCTGTTCTTGGCATGTAGGGCTGCTGACATTCATATCGCCCGCCCTCCTCCCCGGCGCCCGTAGCGGTTGCAGACTTCTTATTCTTACACATACTCTTACACATGGTCATCGTTTACACTATTGCACTCCATCTTTGCCACAATGGCTAAAAACAATCTAAGGATGGAGTCGATGCCCATGCGCACTGTAGTCCAGGGGAGGAGCCACCTATCTCGTGATACTTCGAAGACTCTTCCAGGACAACAAGGTGCAATCATCCGGACCCAACACTAGGCGGCGATCTATGCTATAGATATGAATGTCAGCAGCCCTACATGCCAAGAACAGATGCATACTGGTAAGTAGCATATTCAATACATATACAAAATCTTACCTAGGCGACAGAGTAAAAGACAAGCTCAACAAGATTCCTGGAGATTTTGGATTCAGCGAGGAGCAAGCCAGAGGGGGAAAATTCTCTGTATTATTAATTAGGGAGTGAACACATGGACTCATCCAGTCGAGCTCAAAGATATCTACAGGGGAGACAAAGATAAGATAGCACTTGAAGATGATATGCAAAAAGCAGGGCACTTTTACACTTTCAAAAGAATCTCCTCATATCGACAAACACTAATAACAGATTTTAGGGATGGGCCGTTTTTTTATATTTACAAAACTAAGGCCAACCACACAGAGGAGGTGATAAGAAAAATAGGTGGTGTTTCCCAAGGGCTGAAAAATGCCCACAGGAATGATAAGAAAATAGGGAGAGAGGTATGGGTCGAGGTTTACAAGGCCTGGTACCGTTCTAGAGATCCAGGTCGGTGCAGATACAGGCCCCTTCTTACATGGACCGAACCGGTCAGAAACGTCCAAAGACAACGTACGGGGTGGGGAGATGGGTAAACCCCGTGATAAATATTCTGAAGGACTCGGGGAAACAAGATACAAGAATATCAGGGTTTCAGGGCAGAACATATATAAAAGTGAAACAACAACAAATGACAAACTGCAGATTAGGCGTACTATCAAGCATGGCATAGAGGCCAGTGTTTACCGGGATATGATACGGTCCGCATCATCAATGGGGGTTCCTCCGGCGGCCGACGGGCCAGAAGGCTCCCAGCCGCGAGCATAGTGAACAGGGAGAGTATCATAAATGTATATGTTTCCAGACAAGGCGGGCTTCCGACGTGACCGCATCGTAATAGACAACGGACTAATATGCGAGCTTGGAAAGGAGGATGGCGGCCATGTTCAAAGAGAATCTAAAGTCTTGTTGGTACCTATTCCTCTCTCCAGATCCTTCTAAACATCCAAACATGGTATAGTAGATCATGTCTACTGATGTTTCAATGTCTGGTCCCCCTCCCAGATGAAAAAAATATCAATGAAACGAGACCAAGCTCGAACATTCTCATTGAAGGGGGCCATCTCGTTGTATATGTTTATTTTCTCAAACTCTCCCATATACAAACAAGCTACACTTGGGGCGCAGGCTGCTCCCATGCTAACTCCCTGTTCTTGATGGAAGTAACTGTTGTTGAATTCAAAATAGTTCTCACTCAAGACCACGTTGAGACGTTGGAGAATGAACGGGGGCGTTGGTGATCCCGGTCTCAGAGTGCAAAATCTTTTGGAGTACCGTCATGGCTCCTTCCTGGGGGATGTTTGTATATAAGGACTCCAAGTCAAAGGTGACTAGGAGTTCCCTATTGCGATGATAATGCATCTTCTCAATCTTCGAAATAAAGTGACCTATGTCCTTGACATAGGACTCCAGGTTACTCACAAGAGGTTTTAAAAATTGATCAACATATTTCGAGAGAGGCTCAGTGGCAGATCCAATGGTTGACACAAGAGGTCTCACTGGTGGATCAAGCACGTTTTTTGAGTTTTTGGGACCCCTTAGATGATGGGCATACGGGTGTAGGAGGGCGTAAGATATTCAGTTTCCTTAAGACATATGTTTGAGGCATGTGGGCTGCTGAATTCATATCTTTGCATAGATCGCCGCCTATTGTTGGGTCCGGATGATTGCACCTTGTTGTATTGGAAGAGTCTTCGAAGTATCACGAGATAGCTGACTCCTCCCTTGGACTACAGTGCGCATGGGCATCCACTCCATCCTCAGATTGTTTTTTTCCGCCATTGGGTTTGGATGTTATTTCCAATACTCCATATTCGGAATCGAAACTAACTACTTTCTAAGGCCAAAAGGCCTTCGAACTCGACGGTATTGTTTTCGATCGGTAGCCCTCGACTCCAACTTTTCATCTTGATCCGGTCGTCGACGCTAGCCGTTGGGCCTTATCGACGCCACGTGCGACTGCCTTCGATGGAAAGGAGTCCATTCAAAAGGTGCCCACAATGCCACTCGAAGTTCCCGCATACTGACAAACACGCAGTATGTCAAGTCAAGTCGGAATTTATATAGCGCACTACATACAAAGAGGGTCTCAAGGCGCTTGAGGAAGGGGGGGGAGGTTTACTTATCGAATATCCAGGTTTTAAGCTGTTTTCTGAAGGCTAGGTGGTTTTGAGTGAGGTGGATGGGAAGGGAGTTCCAGGTTTTGGCCGCTAAGTAGGAGAAGGATCTTCCCCCCCATGGTGGCTTTGTGGATGCGCGGAACAGCGGCGAGGGCTTGGTTGGACGAACGCAGCTGGCGGGTGGGGGTGTAAAAGGAAAGGCGCGTGTTGAGACAATCAGGTCCAAGTTCGTATAGGGCTTTGTGTGAGTGGGTGAGGAGGCGGAACGTTATTCTCTTGTTGACGGGGAGCCAGTGAAGGTCTTTCAGGTGAACGGAAATGTGGTCTGTGCGGGGGATGTCTAGTATGAGTCTGGCTGAAGCATTTTGGATGCGTTGGAGTTTTTTCTGCAGTTTTGCGGTGGTACTGGCGTAAAGGGTGTTTCCGTAGTCCAGACGGCTTGTAACCAGTGCGTGGGTGGCCGTTTTTCTTGTTTTGGTGGGGATCCAGCGAAATGTTTTTTTGAGCATGCGTAGGATGTTGAAGCATGATGATGAGACGGCGTTGACTTGTCTGGTCATCGAGAGTGAGGAGTCCAGGATGATGCCCAGGTTCCGTGCGTAGTCCGTCGGTATGGGGGCTTTACCTAGGGCCGTTGGCCACCAAGAGTCGTCCCAGGCGGGACAGCTGTTATGAAAATAGAAGGATGCTCTGTCATCCGGTTGGAAGACCCCCTCGTGTGGGAAGAGTCTGATGACACAGTGGAGAATTGATACAAGAGAAATGGGTGAATGACGGGGCAAACTTGGAGATGAACGTCCTGATAATGAACCTAAGATGAGGACTTCCGTTTTGTCCGAGTTCAGTTTCAGACGGCTGTGCTTCATCCACTCGGCTACTTCTTTCATCCCTTCATGTAGGTTGGTTTTGGCGGTGGTTGGGTCTTTGGTGAGTGAGAGGATCAGCTGAGTGTCATCAGCGTAGGAGATGATGTTGAGGTTGTGTTGACGTGCGATGGTTGCGAGGGGGCTCATGTAGACGTTGAAGAGGGTGGGGCTGAGTGATGATCCTTGCGGGACGCCGCAGATGACTTCGGTGGCCTCTGACTTAAAAGGGGGGAGGCGGACTCTCTGAGTTCTTCCAGCGAGGAACGAGATGATCCAGTCCAATGCTTTTCCTTGAATTCTGATGTTTTTGAGTCGTTGTATCAGGGTGCTATGGCCGACTGTGTCGAAGGCTGCTGAGAGGTCAAGGAGGATGAGGGCGACTGTGTCTCCGTTGTCCAGTAGTGTTCGAATGTCGTCTGTTGCTGCGATGAGGGCGGTCTCGGTGCTGTGTTTGGCTCGGAAGCCAGACTGTGAGGAGTCGAGTGATTTGTTGGATTCGAGGAAGGCGGCAAGCTGATTGTTGATGGCTTTCTCAATGACTTTGGCAGGGAATGGGAGGAGCGAGATGGGGCGGTAGTTTTTGAGTTCGGTGGGGTCAGCTGTGGGTTTCTTCAGAAGGGCGCTGAGTTCGGCGTGTTTCCAGCTTTCTGGGAATGTGGCGGAGTTGAGGGAGCAGTTGATGACGTCTCGGAGATGGGGTGCGATAATGGAGTCTGCTTTGTTGAAGATGTGATGGGGGCATGGGTCTGTAGGGGATCCTGAGTGGATGGAGTTCATTAGGCGAATGGTGTCTTCTGTGGTGATTGGGTTCCAGTCGAAAAGGTTATTCGGAGGTGAGTGGGGTGGACTGGTTTACGGGTTGGTTGTCAAAGCTGTTATGAATGTCGGCGATTTTGTCATGGAAGAATGAGGCGAGGGAGTCGCAGAGGACTTGAGAGGGGGTGATGTCGTTTGAACTGGCGGTGGGGTTGGTGAATTATTTGATGATGTTGAAAAGTTCCTTGCTGTTGTGGGCTTTGTTGTCTAGTCGGTCTTTGAGTGCTGATTTCATGGCTGTCCGGATTAGTTGGTGGTGTTTGCGGGTGGCGTTTTTGAAGGCGGCTTGGGTGATAGTGTTTGGGTCTTTTTTCCAAGTTTTCTCAAGGGAACGACAGAGCTTCTTGGATTTCTTAAGGTCATCGTTGAACCAGGGGGTGTTCTTGCTTCCTTGTTTGATTTGATGTTTTTTCAAGGGTGCTAGTTTGTCGGCGGTTTGGGTTAACCATTGTGTGAGGTTGATGGCGGCTTGGTTAGGGTTCGTTGAATAGGCAGGGGGTTTTTGGAGAAGCGATGTGGAGATCTGGTCGATGGTGATTTTGTTCCAATTTCTTCGCCAAGTTGGTTGAGGGTGGTTGTGGATCGTGGTCTTATTGTAAATGAAGTGGATGCAACTGTGGTCTGTCCAGTGGAGGGGTGTGGTGTGAGTGAAGGAGATATGCTTGCTGGAAGTGAAGATAGGGTTGAGTGTGTCCTGCATAGTGTGTGGGCGTGTTAACAAGTTGTTTGAGTCCGAGATTGTCGAGATTGTCCAGAAGGGGTGTAGTGTTACTGTTGTTGCTCTTTTCCAGATGGAAATTGAGGTCTCCCAGTAGAATGTATTCTTCCGAGGGGAGGGCGTGTGGGGGTGATGAAGTCAGTGATGTCTTCGCTGAATTTTGTTCGGGGTCCTGGTGGCCTGTAGAGGAGGGTGCCTCTGAGTGTGGTCTTGGGGTCGGTGTGGATCTGGAAGTGAAGGTGTTCGGCGATAGCGAGATTGTCTTCTGAGCTGGTTGAGACGCGGATGGTGTTCTTGTGGACGATGGCGATGCCTCCTCCTGTTTGAATGGTGCGGTCCTTACGGATGATCTTGTAGCCGTCCTGGATGGCTATGGTGATGTCTGGAGCTGAAGAGGCATTCATCCAGGTTTCTGTTAGGAAGGCGATGTCCGGAGAAATGGTGTCGAGTAGATTCCAAAGGTCGATGGCGTGTTTGTGGACCGAGCGGGTGTTGAGAAGGATGCATTTAAGGTGGTTGGTGTTGGATCTCTGTTTGGTGTTTGTTGGTTTGGTGTGGGTCTTGATGCAGGTGAATTTGCAGGAGTGGCAGCTGAAGGGTCCATGGGTGTGTCCTGGTGCTGCTTGGGCGCAGTTAGGGAGTCGGCCGGGGTTAAGTGCTGAGAGGGTGGTGGCGTCGTATGTAATGCGGGAGGGATGGGTGATGCGGGGACCAGGGGGTCTGGCGCTGGGCGCGGTCCAGGCGCGGACGGGCGTAGACGGGCTTACCTTTGGCGCACCTTCGGCGCGACCGCTGCGCGTGGACGCTGCGCGTAGGTCCATCTGTCATAAATGGAGAGTGGAGGGGGGGCGGAGCGTGGGAGGGTCAGCTGGGAGGCGGGAGCGAGGTGGAGGGAGGGTCTGGGACGGGCCAACAAGCTAAACAAAATGGCAGTAACAACAACAAATTCTGCGAGGGTGAAGGAATAATGTTGGCAAAGGAGCGCTATGTGGAAAATGAATCACAATGCAGCAGTGGAAAAGCGCTAAGCGCTCGGCAGCAGGCAGGCACAGTTAAACATACAATTTAAATATTCACAATGCAGAGTAATGCCCAGCAATGGCGAGCGCTTCCAAGCGCTACACAAAGTTAAAAGCAGATAGCTCAGATACACAAATGCGGCAGACAATCTAAATAAGCAGTAATGAGGCAGGCAGGCAGGCGCAATGAGCACGATACCGGAGGTGAGGAGCTGAGGGGAGCGACCGCTTCTGTTGAAAACAGGACAGTCACAGCTTCCACGAGGGCGAGGGCAGCTCCTAGTCTCTGTGGGTGGGAGGGGCAGCTGGGAGGCGGGAGCGAGGTGGAGGGAGGTCTGGGACGGGCCAACAAGCTAAACAAAATGGCAGTTACAACAACAAATACTGCCGGGGTGAAGGAATAATGTTGGCAAAGGAGCGCTATGTGGAAAATGAATCACAATGCAGCAGTGGAAAAGCGCTAAGCGCTCGGCAGCAGGCAGGCACAATATGTACAGTATACAATAAGTGTTTGTCACCTGAACACAAAGAAGAAGATTGCCCGGCGTGTGGCCAATTCCTATCCAAAAAAACCATCCTGAATCGACGGGCTGCCAGGCGAGAGATGCAGAAGTCGACACCGGAACCAGAGAATATCTTTGAGAACGAGCAAGGTCTCCCCGAAGCTGCCGACTCCGATCTAGAGATCGTCACCGTCGAGGACCAGTCGGACTCCGATGACCAGATCACGCCGGGGCAAACTATGAGTACCCCCACCCACTCCACTCAGCCCAAAAAACAAGGCTCTGGTTGAAGCATCGCCAAAAGGCCTTGGCCAAGATCGAGACATTACTTCGGAGACCCCATCTCTCGGCTCGGCTCCGAAGCCTAAACACACGCCCTCCAGTAGCCCAGGCCCGAAGAAGGTCATCGAGCCAAAACGAGTTTCCCAGCCAAAGGTCGTCGAACCAAAAAAACTGGTAGACCTGAAGGGCGCAGAGCCAAAAAAGGTGGTCCAACCAAAAAACATCGACCCTAAAACAAAGGCCATTGATCCAAAGGGCGTACACCCAAAGAAGACTGACGACGCCAAACAACCCTCGGGACCAAAACACTCCACGCTAAAGCGCGTCGAGCCGCAAAAACCATCGACACCAAAAGGCTTGGCACCGAAGCACGTTGTCGAGCCCAAAAAGCCATCGGAACCGAAGGAAAACGATCAGCCCAAAAAAGGTTGTCGATCCAACTGAAACAGACGAACCAGAAAAGGCTGCCGAACACATAAAAAAGGTAATCGACCCGAACAAATACCTGGATTCGGGCAAAAAACGTACCGAACCAAGAGTCCCAGTCGATCCAAAACCAGTCGCCGACCCTAAAAAGGGCGCCAACCCAAAGAGGACTTGAAAGGCAAAAAAGGCCTTGAACCGAAAATGGTTATCGAACCTAAGAAAGCTGTCGAGCCCATTGGAGCTCCAATTCCAAAAAGCCTCGAGCCACAAACTACAAAGAAAGTCCATAGACCAAACCCCTCAACGCCAAAGCCACGGACTGTTGAGGAAGAACTATTCTACCCAGATCCAGTGACTGAAGAGCAATCTAAATTATATATTGATCCAGAAACGGGACACGTGGTAGTTTACCACCGAAAGAAGAGGCCTTTACCACAAGACACTCCTTCTCCTGTTCCTCCAAAGAAAAAAGACTTTGGCACATCTCCCTCAAGGCCTTTCACTCCTTTTCCTTTTCTTCCTGATATGCCTTTCGTTCCTTACTCTCCCACACACTCTGATCACAATGAGGGAGAGGACATGGGGGAAGATCCTCAGTACTCCTATGATGAAACTGGTGATCCTGATCCACAAGATAATACATGGGATGATCAAAATGATCCTGATAAACAACAGCTTATCCCAGATACCTCCCCATACCCCACAAAACCGTCGCCTACAGACGACACAATCATGTTTAATCAGCTTATAGACAGGGCAGCTAAATATCACAACGTAGATATGCACACTGACCCTATAGAGGAGGACTTTTTGTTTGACACTTTCCCCACTTCTGAGAAAAACGTCAGAACTCTTCCAATGCTTAAAGGGGTCCTCAAGCACACGTCTGATATATTTAAAGATCCTGCTAGGGCGCGGGTGATAAATCCAAGAATAGAGAAAAAATATAAGGCAGCACCAGCAGAGCCTACATATATAAAACAGCAGTTGCCTTTAGATTCTTTAGTTGTTGCAAATGCTCGTAAAAGAGCCAATTCACAGACAACAGGGGATGCTCCCCCTCCTGATAAAGAATCTAAAATCCTAGAAGCCTTGGGGAAAAGAGTAGCTCCACAGGCCGCTAATTCATGGAGAATCGCTAATACACAAGCCCTATTAGGGAGATATGATATAGCACACTACGACCAGCTTGAGACTCTAATGCAACACCTACCAGAACCCTTTAAGGCACAGGCCAACGACCTCATTCAGGAAGGCAAGTTCATAACCAATGCCTCCATTAAATGTGCGCTAGACGCAGCCGATACATCGGCCAGATCTATCAATACCAGCGTTCTATTGCGCAGACATGCATGGTTACGCATATCTGGATTTAAAACTGAGGTGCAATCCACCATCCTCAATCAGCCAGTAAACCAAGACTTTCTGTTTGGCCCTGCAGTTGACACCATTTTAGATTAAATGAAAAAGGACACTGAAACTGCCAAGTCAATGGGGGCGCTTCAGTACCAACAACATCGGGGGTTCTTTCGTCGCTTCTCATACAGAGGTACGGGAAGGGGCAACACATCGCAAAGCTCCTCTACCTTCAAGTCAAATACCCAGAGCACTTTTAACAGAGGCTCCAATAGAGGAGGTTACAGGGGAAACAATAATAAGGGCAGAGGACGTGGAGGCAATAACACCAGAGCCTCCACTGCTACCAAACTGACTTCACCACACTCCCTCCAGACCATATAACACATTAGTCGGAGGCAGAATCAACCAATTCCTACCTGTCTGGAACGCAATTACTACAGACAGGTGGGTGAGACAAATTATCCAGTATGGTTATTGCCTGGAACTCACTTCTACTCCACCCAACATACCATCCAAACACCGTCCTATGTCCAAGGAACATATAACACTGTTACAGCAAGAGGTCCAATCCATGCTACAAAAGGGCGCCATAGAGCCAGTCCCTTTTCAACACCAAGGAACAGGAGTATATTCTCTATACTTCCTAATTCCCAAAAAGGATGGGTCGCTCAGACCCATATTAGACCTCACACCTCTGAACCAATACATACTTTCAGAGCACTTCCATATGATAACCTTACAACAGGTACTCCCATTGCTTCAGCAAGGCGACTTCCTTGCCACACTAGACCTCAAGGACGCATACTTCCACATTCCTATTCACCCAGCTCACAGGAAATATCTCAGGTTCACAATAGAAGGACAACACTACCAGTTCAAAGTTCTCCCTTTTGGAGTAACTACAGCTCCAAGAGTGTTCACCAAGTGCCTATCTGTAGTGGCCGCACACCTCAGGAGGCAAAACATTCACGTATTTCCCTATCTCGACGATTGGCTCATAAAAGCCAAGTCACACACCCAATGTGAAAGTCACACGTCTCAAACACTCCAGCTGCTGCACAGTCTGGGTTTTTCCATAAATTACCCAAAATCTCATCTGCAACCCTCCCACATACAGCAATATCTGGGTGCTACAATAAATAAATCAGTGGCAAAGACATATCCAAATCCAATCCGGATAGCCAATATGCAGACTCTGATTCAAAGGTTTCAACCACAACACTCCTTAACAGCGCGAGTGTTCATGCAACTCATAGGCATGATGGCCTCCTGCTGCATATTCATTGTCCCCCACGCCAGACTTCAAATGCGTCCATTACAAGAATGCCTAGCAAGGCAGTGGAACCAAGCTCAAGGACAACTAAAAGACCTAGTGTTGGTAGACAGTCGCACTTACAACTCTTTGCAGTGGTGGAATCCACAAAACCTTTCCAAGGTGCGACTATTCCAAGAGCAAGTTCCACAAGTAGTATTGACAGCGGACGCATCACTGACAGGCTGGGGAGCCCACCTGCATCAATACACAGTCCAAGGGCTCTGGACAGCCAAGCAAAAGAAACTGCATATCAACCACTTAGAGTTGCTCGCAGTATTTCTGGCACTGAAAGCATTCCAGAAACATATATACAACAAAGCTGTGTTGATCCGGACGTACAACATGACAGCCATGTATTACATCCAGAAACAGGGATGCACTCACTCTTTACAGCTTTCTCACCTAGCGCAGAGCATATGGAGATGGGCAATACCAAAGAACATCTTCCTCCTAGCACAACACCTGCCAGGGAAAGACAATCAAATAGCGGATCTGTTAAGCAGACACAGCCAACAGATACATGAATGGGAGATTCACACTCAAGCTCTCCAGCCATTCTTCCAAAAATGGGGGCATCCAGACATATACCTGTTTGCCACAAACGAAAACTCAAAATGCCAGTACTTTGCCGCCAGGTTCCCACATCCGTTGTCACAGGGCAATGCGATATGGATGAACTGGTCAGGCAGATTTGTGTATGCTTTTCCACCAGCCCCACTGATCCGACTTGTGGCACGCAAACTACGTCAGCAGTCACTGACAATGATTCTGGTTGCTCCAACATGGGCGAGACAACCATGGTACACAACATAACTAGAACTCTCCGTTGTTCCACACCAAAGACTGCGTCTGTCGCCACATCTTCTAACTCAGAACCATGGAGAAATCAGGCACCCAGATCCCTATCAACTGAACCTACCGATCTGGCTCCTGAAGTCTTAGAATTTGGATATCTCAATTTGCCTCCTGATTGTATGAACATTATCAAAGAGGCGAGACGCCCAACTACTGGAGCATGCTATGCAGCCAAATGGAAACGATTTGTAATCTATTGCAACAATAACCAAATCAATCCATTAGACGCTTCAATACCAAACATTCTCTTACATGTTGCATCTTCAAAGATGCAATCTAGCATACTCTTCAATAAGACTTCATCTTGCAGCTATAGCAGCATACCTACAAAACAGACAACCAAACACTGAAAGGGGACCTGCCCACAATAATTTTTGTCAATGGCCTAGGAGAGGTCCTTTGTATTATAAAAATTGTCCTGAACCCAAGCAACTCATATAACAAGTTAGATTTATATCAAAATATATTTTTTATTTTCATGAATTCATTAACATTGTATATAGATATAAATGGTTATACATCCAAATAAATAAACATCTTAACAACAATTAAATGGTGGTTCTGACTTCATACTAAAATACCCTTCACATTCTTACAAAAAACATTCACACATCATGCATTCTACAACACTAGGCAGAGATGATTTTTAGATGACAGGGGGACCGATGATCAGATGTCCGGGTTGGTTCAGAAGGTTCCTAAATAGGAACAGACGCCAACGCGCGTTTCGGTGTATAGCCCCGTCCGGGGCAACACCTTCATCAGGGCAAAGTGGGGTACTGAAGAGGGAACCACACATGTACAGAAGATCTGTATGGAGGAACATATTAAAAACATATATTTTAGAACACATACTTGCGTGGGTTCAAGGTACAATAAGGCAGAAATATATAGATACTTATACAAATAATGACTAACAGTTTGTACCGTCCAGACCAGGCCCAGAGACAACAATTATGCAGTAGAGGAACCACATCAATATATATACATTTTTAGAAAACGAGAAGAAGAAAGCACTTTAATGCCTAGATGGAAATATTAACGAAGGACATCTCCTTTGGCCTAATATAATGTTAGTGCTGTCTGAAATTTTTTACCTGCTGGTAACGGAAGGAGCTGGCGTATGGTTAGCCACAGTTGAAGGCAATTTGCTTATGCCTGGAAAAGATCGTGTTGCCGTGGGTGAATGGCTCGGATAGAGGGAAACACGTCCCCAATTGTATGTGGTGGAGTCAGCCCCAAGGGGGGTAACGCAAGGATGAGTAAGATTATGAGTCCCTAAGGTGGAACAAACGGCACATCAGTATGCTTGTCTTGCCCTAACTTAGTTTTTTGCCTAAAAGTGCAATGGTAAGGTACAGTGTCGCAGTTTACAAACACCTACCTTCACATCAAGAGGGAGATACCGTGGAGGACAGTTGGAGGGTGCTGACCTTGTCTGTTGCCCGTACAGAATAAATATACCTGAAATATCGGATATGGTAGTTTAGTTTAAACGCTAACTATTAGTATCGTCCTGACTCCAAGACACCTTATAACAACATAGGGAATTATTTCAGGGGTACCTTTTCTAGATTGGGGCGAAAACCACAGTTGGATTCTGGTCAGGGCTGGGGCCGCCGGCTGAGAGTGTGGATTAGACTTATCTACAACAAAGGGAAGAGAGGGGGATGAGTAAAGATTAAGCCGCAAGGAACATAAGCTGAAGGTAAACGTCAAGATAGAGGCTAGCCTACCACAGAGGATGTTTAGGGCGAATTCGTCAGTACTGCCGTCAGGTTGGTTTCGAGTTTAGTCTGATCCCTTCTGGATGGAACCTAAGGGGTGACAAACGAGTATTAACGAAATGCGGGGATTATACAGGGAAGGCGGTTATGGGTTAGAGCTGTGACTGCTCAATTTAGTCAGCAGACTTACCTGGCGCATGAGCTGGGGGCAGTCTCCAGTCGGCGGTCCGGGTCGCTCGCACGAGGATAGGCGAAACGTACGGCGTTTGAATGAGACTATATATACTGAATATGGGAGCCGATATCGGGTTCAGGTGTAGGGACGCGAGGGAATCCTAGCGTTTACGCGACATAGAGGGCGGGTTTAGAAAGGTAAACATTCCTGCGGTGAAACCGCGGCGGCCATCTTGTAATGGGGACCCATCATTACAGAACAAAGGTTGAAATTTGGAGTACTTTGAGACGATCGGAAAACCAGAGTAATACTCTAGGCAGATAGCGGGGTGCAATTGAACCAAAATTTACAGTAGGGCATTCGCCCATGGGCATTCCTCGTTCAGGCCCTTATCCATGCTGTTAAGAAAAAAGATCCAAAAGACCTCGCGTTTTTTTCTCAGCGATGTGGGGTTAGTGCCTGCAGGACTTTGAATTTTTTCCAGTATGGACCATCTGAGGTCGTTCTCGGAATGCCCCTTGGATATCCAGTGTTCAACTAGAGGAGCTCCTCTTTTGCCAGTGCGTATGTTGGATTTGTGCTCTCCAATGCGCAACCTGATCTCCCTTCCTGTTTCACCAACATATGGTGTTTTACATGGACATATGATGATGTAAATACAATTGGAGGACCTACAGTTGCTCATTTTAGAGAGGTGGATGGTACGGGTAGGGGTCACTATTTCATTTCCCACTAGAGCATTTGGGCATGCATGGCATTTACCGCATTTATGGTTTCCCGTCACTGGACCGGTCCCAGTGATGGAACTCTGTGTTAAGGGTTCCGGTCCTCGCATTTTACCTCTTACTAAGTAATTTTTGAGGTTTTTGTTGCGTTTAAATGCAAAAATGGGTTTCGGTAGCGCACTTTGGTCTTGGTTTAGGTTAAGCAAGAACCAACTAGAGTTGATTGCTTGTCTTAGTTGGTTGTTTATGGTCGAGTGTCGGGTGATACAGACGATGGATTCCCTGGGGTTAGGGTCCCTAGGTTCGAACATGGCTTCTCGGTTATAATAACGAGCCCGTTTGAAGCTATCCTTAACCAGCCGGTAAGGATACCCCCGTTGCAACAACTTCTCCTTGAGTACATCTCCCTCAGTTAAGAAGTCTTTGATGTCTGTACAATTCCTTCTGATGCGAAGGAATTGACTGAAGGGGATGTTATCACGTTGGCAACGGGGGTGGTAACTTCCATATTGCAGTATGGTGTTTCGGGCGGTGGGTTTGGTGAAAAGAGACACTATGATCTCCTCGTTGCCATGTTCGACCCATAGGTCCAAGAATTCAATCTTGTCTTGACTGAAATGGCTTGTGAACCTCAAATTGGGGTCTGCTGAATTAAGCCATGCAATATATTCAGTTAGGGTGATGTCATCCCCTTTCCAAATAAAGAAAACGTCGTCGATAAAGCGAGACCAAGCTCGCACGTTCTCGTAGAAAGGCGACATCTCGTTGTAGACATGAATGCGCTCGAATTCGCCCATGTATAGGCAGGCGATGCTAGGGGCGCAGGCAGCGCCCATGCTGACTCCGCCTATCTGATGGTAAAAGTTGTTATTGAACTCGAAATAGTTCTCCTTTAGTACTATTTTTAGGCAGTCCATAATGAAGTTGGAATTTTGTATCTGGGGGTTGGATGTTAGAATGTCTTGTACTACCAATAGGGCACCTTCCTGGGGGATGTTGGAGTAAAGAGACTCCACATCCAAGGTTACCAGGAGTTCCCTGTTGGGATGATAGGGGGTTCCCTCCACCTTAGAGATAAAGTGGCCTGTATCTTTGATGAAAGAGTCTAGAGCTCCGACCAGAGGTTGGAGGAATTGGTCAATATATTTTGATAGGGGCTCTAGAGCGGATCAGACAACACCTGTCTCTGTTCAGAGTTCCAGCAATCAAGGCTTTCATGGAAGGGCTTAAAAGGATAATCCCTCCCAAACATCCACCTTCACCAGTCTGGAACTTAAATATAGTACTTACCAGACTTATGGGACCTTCTTTTGAACCACTTCACTCATGTGAACTGCAATTTCTAACATGGAAGGTGGCATTTTTAATTGCCATCACTTCACTCAGACGAGTAAGTGAGTTACAGGCTCTAACAATTCAGGAACCTTACATGCAAATACATGCAAGTAAAGTGGTACTACGTACTAACCCCAGGTTCATGCCAAAGGTCATATCCACTTTTCATGTCAATCAGTCCATTGAACTGCCCGTCTTCTTCCAAATCCCGCAGTCAGTAGCTGAAAGAGCCTTACACACACTAGATGTGAGAAGAGCTCTGTTATACTATGTTGACAGAACCAAAACATTCATGAAAACAAAACAGTTGTTTATCGCTTTTTCACCACAACATAAGGGTAACCCTATCTCAAAATCAGATACAGTCAGATGGATAGTTAAATGCATTCAAATATGCTACCACAAAGCTAAACGCACTCTAACAGTTCCCCCAAGCGCTCACTCTACGCGCAAAATGGGGGCATCCATGGCTTTCCTGGGAAACATTCCACTAGAAGACATCTGTAGAGCAGCTACATGGTCTACCATACACACTTTCACTAAACACTATTGTGTAGATGTGCAATCAAAGCAGCAAGCTGCTGTTGGCCAAGCTGTCCTCAAAACTCTCTTTCAAACTGCTGCAGCAGGGGCAGGCGTCCACCGCTAAAGGAGGTACTGCTATACAGTCTTTGCAAAGATATGAATTCAGCAGCCCACATGCCTCGAACGGAAAATGCTACTTACCAGTATGCATCTGTTCTTGGCATGTAGGGCTGCTGACATTCATATCGCCCACCCTCCTTCCCGGGGCCTATCACAGCTGCAGGATTTTCTTTGCATGGCCATCTTTTACTCTAGTATACTCCATCTGAGCGCTTGGGGGAACTGTTAGAGTGCGTTTAGCTTTGTGGTGGCGAAAAACAATCTGAGGATGGAGTGGATGCCCATGCGCACTGTAGTCCAAGGGAGGAGTCACCTATCTCGTGATACTTCGAAGACTCTTCCAAGACAACAAGGTGCAATCATCCGGACCCAACACTAGGCGGCGATCTATGCAAAGATATGAATGTCGTGTATGAAAGTACGGGTTGTACCCAACTATAGTTACTGGAACCTGGGTGAGCTAAGTAATAAGAGGAAGGGGTCCCAGCTTGGTAGGACAGTTTATAAAAGACTTTCAATTATTAAATTACACAGAGACTAAATCCGTCCACATTGTTTTAATCACAATGGGGGAAAATGATACAAATCATATGATAAACAATCAATATTATATTGAACGGTGCCCTGGTTAGGGAGGGGGGAGTGAGTGATATCAAGTGAGGAAAAGGTGATGGGGAGTGAATATCGTGACAGAATAATCAATCAATTGAAAGTAAGCCATTGAACAGTTACATATTCTGTACAAAGAGGACTTCAAAGTTCGAAACTGCTGTATTTACAAATAACATACTCCACATAAGTTCAAATAAATTAAGAGTTAGGACATGGAGTTGTCACGGAAAACAAAGAGTTGTCGACGTTTCGACCCCCAGAGAGATGCAGGTAATTCTTATTATCCTTGCCGTGGGGTCTTCATCAGGACGGTTGGTGGGGCAGGTAACCTATTTAATATATACAATTAGTTAGTTGACTAACAAAAGATGTGTATATTAACATCATCTATTAAAAATAGCAACACAGTTAATTGCGTGTGCGGGCAGTGGTGAGCCTCGGACTACGATTGGGAATGACCAAATATCAATTGTATACTGTTCACTCAGACCAATACGTGGCAATGAATCGGAAATTAATTCATCAAGTCTTGCCGAGTTAGGTATCATGTTTATGAAATTATTATTAAAAACATGAAATTAAAATTATTATATAGAAACTGGGAGCGACGTGAAAAAACAGGCAACATGTTGGAATCGGTAGGCAGGACAATTACAAACAAGGAGCCATTACCTGTATCATGAATGGATACGGTATCCTAGTAGGGAAACTCTTTATGCTGTTTCTGAAAGGAGCATAAAATAGTCACTAGAACGCGGCTTAATTCGTCACGTATCATCAGCATGTTGTCGCTGAAGTTAGAAGCAATTATTATGGAGAGAGACTCACCAGGATCAAGCGTTCAAGACTCCTACCTCGACGGGAAGTTAATTGGTAGGAAGACGTACAGCAGTGTCTGTCAAGTACTGAAATGACAAAAGGAAAAGCACGTTAGTGCCCGCTGACTGCAGAAATTCAATCTGTATCTGCAATTAATATGTAGCGGCACTTGTTGTGCGTGTGGTTCAAGTAGGCGGCGGGGGTTTGCCTCGCATCTGCAGACATGAGGTGGTGGCATTCACACGGAACTTACCGAGTGCCGAATCAATCTGGCGCAATGACGGTAGACTCCGCAATGGCGAGTCAGTCTTCCTGGTTGGTTTAGTTACCATGGGGATGCTGTCACGTGGTAGGGACTAATTCTGCTAAAGCTAGAAGAAAGACTAACTGGCTAAGCGCTTCAGCGTTGTCATGATAACTGAAACGCACGCGAGAAAGAACAAATCGTGTGCGGTTTACAATAATTAGCATGATTATAACTGCTGGGGATAATAAGGCATGTTAAATCTTAGGAGGAATATACGGTGGCTTTAGATTCAAATTATCAGTAAAGAGTTGTATACTTGCAAAAACAATATAATGTCGGTTGGCCAAAGACATTGTTACACTCCTTAGTATGCAATCATTTAGAAGTATTACGGAATCGAGTAGAGGCGTACCTCTCGCATGAGGGTATAGGCCTGTGATTCCCATCATGACTGTGGTGATTATGACGAAAATAGCAATGCAGAGTACATAATGCCAACATCAATGATTATAAATTCATGGAAGTAGGTGGGAGTGCGGCGTACCTCTCACATGAGGGTATAGGCCTCTCACGTTGGACCACGGCGAAGTTGGACAGTAATCAGATCCATACCTTGCACAAGTATTGTAATTGGCAAAAAAAGGGGGGTTCATCACATAGAAAAGAGAGGATACAACCAACATGAATGCATGTACATTGAATAAGCATGGAGTTATTGGCATATAATTAAATGAGACGTACCTCTCACATGAGGGTATAGGTCGCATCAATCTGATTTGTGTAGAGGGCCTATCAGAGCAAGGTGGCCAGTTGAGAGAAAGAACTATCGTGTTCATTGAGTCCCATTTCAATGGAGTTAAAGAAAAACATCCATTTCAACTCTCGGATGTTGATAATGTTAGAAATGTTCCCTCCACGTGGACCTAGGACTACTCTTTCAATCACTACCCATTTGAAACTGTCTGGCAAGTGAGATGCTGTAGTGAAGTGCTCTACTAGGGGGGCCCCTTGTACCTGACACCTGATTCTGCTCATATGCTGCAACATACGCATTTTAAAAATTTTTTTTTTTTTTATTTTTTTTTTAGTTTGTCCTATGTAGATGAGTTGACAAGGACAGACGATGGCATACACAACGTTGGTGGAATTACAGTTTGTATGGGTTTTGAGATGTATTTGCTTGTTTTGGAATGAGAATTCTTTGGTTTGAATGGTTGATTCGCATGCCTTACAGCTACCACATCTGAAATGTCCAACTACAGGGGGCAGATTCCATAGGGTCGCGACAGTGGGGTCCTCCAGGGTGGTTAGAAAGGAGCGTACCACCTGATCTTTGACACTTTTTGCTTTTTTGAATGCGTGTAAGGGTTTGGCTGGTTGTTCAATGTCGTCAGATATTAAGTCCCAGTGGTGATTTATTATTTTTCTGATTTTATTACTTTTCGTGTTGAACGTAGTAACACATACGATCCTACTGTCAGATGGATCCTGGTTGTTCTTCGGAGTCAGTAGTTCGTCTCGCGGGTAGAACCAAGCTCTTTTGCGTGACCGCTTGATTAGGCGTCTGGGATAGCCTCTTTGTGTGAGGCGGTTGGAGAGTTCCTCAGATTCCGTGAAGTAATCATCCTTGTTTGAGCAATTTCTACGGATGCGTAGGAATTGCCCAAAGGGCAGATTATCCCGGAGGGCTCTAGGGTGGTGGCTCTGATAGTGTAGGAGCGAATTCCTCTCGGCCGGTTTGCGATAAAGTTTGGTGGATAGTTTGCCGGATTCCTCATATATATACTTAGATCCAAGAAATTGACCGTGTGAGTATCAGATTCGATGGTGAATTTAAGACATTCGGATTGCTGATTCAGCCAGTCGAAGAAGGCATTCAATTCCTCTAGATGCCCATCCCAGACGATGAGGATGTCGTCAATATATCTCACCCAGAGACTGAGATGGTATCTGAATGGATTAACGTGATTGATAATGGTGTCTGCCTCAAATGCCGCCATGTACAAAATGGCCACGTCAGGTGCAAAGGGAGCCCCCATCGCCACTCCCGATGTCTGGATGTAGAATTTATTCCTGAAGACGAAGAAGTTTTTTGTCATAGCTATTCGAAGTAGGGCCACTATGAATTCAGTGGGCACCTGCATCGGTGCTGGTCGTTGTTGTAGCCAGCGTGTAATCACTGTAAGTGCTTCCTGTTGTGGAATAGATGTATACAATGATACTACATCACATGTGGCCAGCCTCTGTTGTTGTGGATCATAAGTCAAATTTTCTATGATGTTGATTGTATGCAGCGTATCACGCAAATAAGTCGGCGTGGCTTCGGCCAGAGGTTTTAAGAAAAAGTCGATATATTTGCCCAGGGGCTCGAGGATCGAGCCGCATCCGGACACTATCGGTCGGCCTGGGGGGTTTTCCATATCCTTATGGATCTTCGGTATCGTGTAAATTGTAGCTAATCGGGGATGTTGTTGATTTAGAAATTGGAATTCAGTTGGCGACAGGAACCCTTGATCCAGCCCTGCTTGAGTTATTTCTTGGATTTCGATAGCGATGGCTTTAGATGGATCCGAGCGAAGCTGTTGGTAACTTGCTCCATCGTTTAGTTGGCGAAGAATCTCAGATTCATACGAGCTTAGATCCTGTACGACAATAGCTCCGCCTTTGTCAGCGGGTTTGATTACAACTTGGTCATTTCGGGACAAAGACTGTAGTGCCATCTTTTCTTTCTTGCTCGTGTTGTACTTCACAAAGGGTTTGGTGCTGAGAACTTCTTGCACATCTCTCCATACAACTGATTCGTATGCCAGAATCTTGTGAGACATACTCCCTGAGTATGGGACAAATGTAGACGGGGGTTTCAAACCAGTAATTGATAAGTCAGTTCTAGGTGCTGAGTTGCGGAAAAAATATTTCAACCTGATTTTCCGGAAGAATTGATACAGTTCAGTGCGAATAGTAAAAAGATCAGGATGGTTGGTGGGGACATATGATAATCCTTTACCCAATATATTGATTTCATCTTCATTCAGTCTGTATTTCGATATATTGACCACGGGGCTGATGGTATTTGGCGGTGCCCCTCCCAGTAGTTTTTGCTCGAAATGTCCAATAGTTGTTGTTACCATCTGTAGGTCTTGTTGCGGGTTGTGCGTTCACCGTGTTGTTCCTGTTGAAAATTGACCTGTTTCTGTGCTTGGCCTCGTGCACCATCCCAATTGCTTGTGTGTGGTTGGGGACCCCGTTGTTGGCCACGTCGCCAGTTGTTGCCCCTGCCTCGCGAAGGGCGCCATGGTGCCTGGCGCTGGCCCAAAAAAGGATTATATTGCTGTTGTTGAGGGTATTGTCCGTAGTCTGGATAGTTGTATTGATAGTTAGGGCCGGGTTGTTCCTGATCACCCTCCGAGCTATAAGATGAATCGGAGAAAGTTGGATAGTAACGTCTTCCCCTGGTGGATCCGCGTCCACGGTTCGTAAAGCGTCCCTGGGTGTCTTGGCGAAAATAGTCTTCCTGTAAATACGGGTAAGTCTTTTTTTTATCATACAACCGTATGTCTCGGGCTAGTTTTTCTAGCTTACGGTTCTGGGTGGTCAAGTCAAAATCCTTGAGTGTTGCCTCAAGGTTCGTCAGAGTTTCTTTGGCACTGGAAAAGTTCGAATCTGCTGCTATCTCTGCTTTGAGAGCCTTGATTTCGGCGGCAATCAGGTGGACTTGCTCCGTAGCTGTCTCAACCCCCAGCACCATCCAGTGCCGGGAGCAATTGTTGGCGACGTGGCTGAAACCCTCTTTAAATTTTGGGATTTCAACAAATATGGCTGGTTCAATCTTTATTTGCAGTCCGATGGGAATCATGTTTTCTTTGAGGTACCTTGTCAGCAAATGTCCATGCCAACGGGTGCGTACCAGTTTCTTCTCAAGGCGCTCCAGCCGAGAAATTTTGTAGGAGCGAAAATCGATAGTTGGAATTTCGGTAGAAATGAAAAAGTTGTCAGGATTATCTAGCAGTTTGTCAATATAATCCTCAGAGTATGAGAGGAGCTCCCTTTCGACCATTGTGTGCTAAGTCCAACTTAATTGGAAAGAAAGCGCAAACCTCGCAGACCAGCGTCTGCCCAAGGAGGTGTATGAAAGTACGGGTTGTACCCAACTATAGTTACTGGAACCTGGGTGAGCTAAGTAATAAGAGGAAGGGGTCCCAGCTTGGTAGGACAGTTTATAAAAGACTTTCAATTATTAAATTACACAGAGACTAAATCCGTCCACATTGTTTTAATCACAATGGGGGAAAATGATACAAATCATATGATAAACAATCAATATTATATTGAACGGTGCCCCGGTTAGGGAGGGGGGAGTGAGTGATATCAAGTGAGGAAAAGGTGATGGGGAGTGAATATCGTGACAGAATAATCAATCAATTGAAAGTAAGCCATTGAACAGTTACATATTCTGTACAAAGAGGACTTCAAAGTTCGAAACTGCTGTATTTACAAATAACATACTCCACATAAGTTCAAATAAATGAAGAGTTAGGACATGGAGTTGTCACGGAAAACAAAGAGTTGTTGACGTTTCGACCCCCAGAGAGATGCAGGTAATTCTTATTATCCTTGCCGTGGGGTCTTCATCAGGACGGGTGGTGGGGCAGGTAACCTATTTAATATATACAATTAGTTAGTTGACTAACAAAAGATGTGTATATTAACATCATCTATTAAAAATAGCAACACAGTTAATTGCGTGTGCGGGCAGTGGTGAGCCTCGGACTACGATTGGGAATGACCAAATATCAATTGTATACTGTTCACTCAGACCGATACGTGGCAATGAATCGGAAATTAATTCATCAAGTCTTGCCGAGTTAGGTATCATGTTTATGAAATTATTATTAAAAACATGAAATTAAAATTATTATATAGAAACTGGGAGCAACGTGAAAAAACAGGCAACATGTTGGAATCGGTAGGCAGGACAATTACAAACAAGGAGCCATTACCTGTATCATGAATGGATACGGTATCCTAGTAGGGAAACTCTTTATGCTGTTTCTGAAAGGAGCATAAAATAGTCACTAGAACGCGGCTTAATTCGTCACGTATCATCAGCATGGTTTCGCTGAAGTTAGAAGCAATTATTATGGAGAGAGACTCACCAGGATCAAGCGTTCAAGACGCCTACCTCGACGGGAATTTAATTGGTAGGAAGACGTACAGCAGTGTCTGTCAAGTACTGAAATGACAAAAGGAAAAGCACGTTAGTGTCCGCTGACTGCAGAAATTCAATCTGTATCTGCAGTTAATATGTAGCGGCACTTGTTGTGTGTGTGGTTCAAGTAGGCGGCGGGGGTTTGCCTCGCATCTGCAGACATGAGGTGGTGGCATTCACACGGAACTTACCGAGTGCCGAATCAATCTGGCGCAATGACGGTAGACTCCGCAATGGCGAGTCAGTCTTCCTGGTTGGTTTAGTTACCATGGGGATGCGGTCACGTGGTAGGGACTAATTCTGCTAAAGCTAGAAGAAAGACTAACTGGCTAAGCGCTTCAGCGTTGTCATGATAACTGAAACGCACGCGAGAAAGAACAAATCGTGTGCGGTTTACAATAATTAGCATGATTATAACTGCTGGGGATAATAAGGCATGTTAAATCTTAGGAGGAATATACGGTGGCTTTAGATTCAAATTATCAGTAAAGAGTTGTATACTTGCAAAAACAATATAATGTCGGTTGGCCAAAGACATTGTTACACTCCTTAGTATGCAATCATTTAGAAGAATTACGGAATCGAGTAGAGGCGTACCTCTCGCATGAGGGTATAGGCCTGTGATTCCCATCATGACTGTGGTGATTATGACGAAAATAGCAATGCAGAGTACATAATGTGGACGGATTTAGTCTCTGTGTAATTTAATAATTGAAAGTCTTTTATAAACTGTCCTACCAAGCTGGGACCCCTTCCTCTTATTACTAAGATATGAATGTCAGCAGCCCTACATGCCAAGAACATATGCATACTGGTAAGTAGCATTTTCCTTACCCATCATCCATGGCGGTTTCCACAATCCTCAGGATTGGGTTTTAGGCCCGGTTCCGGGTTCTTGGTAATGCATCTATAGTTTCTGGTGACTGATAGGAGGTTGTCCATTTTTAGGTCTCGCCTGAGCGAGCGCATGCGCTGCTCTGCGAGACATTTAGTGTGTGGGCTTTAAAAAGCCCGACCACAGCTCTTTGGCTGGCATAGAGTGTGCGGTTACACACACAATGACGAGCAGAGGCGCCATCTGGCTTTCCTCTCTCGTCCCAGCCTGCTTTCATTTTTGGCGTCGCAGCCGCACTTCTTGCTTGTTGTATTAAAGGCTCTTGTACATCAAAGCGCCCATAATGTGTGCAGCTGACAGCCTTGTGGCAGATATCACAGAAACACCTGAAATGCTCCACGTTGTCTCCATGTGTCTCCATTTTAGTGCTGATGACACCCACTTTGGATAAGTTGTGTACTGGGGAGAGATACCGTAGTGTTGCCCTTGCATTCAGACTCCCTTGTGTAATTCGCGCAACCTTTCCCGGTAAAATGAACTTGTGGCGGACAATAATAGATCAAGAAGGCCCGGTACTCTGCTAGGGACTGAGCTTACGTCATCAAGCAAACCGAAAACAAAAATGGGAGCCACCATGGCAGCACTGCCATATGATCATAATGTGTCCGAGTAAACGGAGGGCAGCTAAAAAACAACGAACAACCTTTTTACTTTTTGACAGATAAAAGTCCAAATACAGGAAAACAACCGAGCAATAATTCAACTCTCTACATCATGACAGGCCACAACAATAAAAAATTACAGAATCGCAGTTTAAATACCAGCTAATGTGTGTGGTTTGAAAAGCATAGGACACTGGCAGATAAGAACACATTTGAGACCTCACAATTGCCCTGGCTGCTTGACCTTATAATGTAAAGGATGGAGAAAGAAACTATGGTCTGCGGAAGAAACTTTTTAAAATTCTAATGTTCATAACTGCCCATCAGAAAAAACGTGGCCTTTTAGTCCGTTGTGACATCGATATTTTCAACAAGGTCGAACCTGTGGGTTTCAGTTGGCTGCACAGGAAAGCGAGCAGAAGCCATCATGTACACTTGCCCATTTGAGCGCCATAAACATTATTCCTTTTAAAAAGTGTGAGGAATAAAAACAAGCCAGATAAAAAAACAAGCATTGGCATAGCCTATAGTTCTCACCTTTGGGACCTTATAAGTGTTTAGTCATGCAACGGTTGATATTGTTGCACCAAGGATATTGTGCTGCATAACTAAATATTTATAAAGTCCCAAAAGCGAGACCTATTGGCTATGCCAATGCTTGTTTCAATATAGGTGGGGGTGTCAAAGATAACAATACCCGCTCCCTTGTCACAGGGTTTGATGGTTAGCTGTTTATTCTCCCTTAATGATACAAGGGCGATGTTTTCTGCTCTCAGTAAGTTACAGGGAGGTTTGGGCAAAGGGAAGGTTTTGTATCTTAGAAATAACAGCTTTTTCAAAGATTCCCACCTCAAGCCCCAAGGTGTCCACTAAAGAGGTGAATTCAGAGGGGGGCCTGAGACCAGAGAGATTGTATGTGGTGTCAACCAGGGGCCTGGTCAAAAAGAATGTTTTCAACCTTATCTTACAGAAAAATGAATAAAGATCTTTCATTCATTCAAAATTCATGGTCGGGACAAAAGAGAGGCCCCTAGATAGTAGGGTAGCCACTTCTCGGTCAATCACGGAGGTAGATAGATTAAATACAGGGATATTTTTTGTTTTCCAATATTGTTGGTGCCGTGTCTGAATCCAGACTACACATTAACATTATGGAGCTCTGAGCGTTCGTTGGCGTTGAAAGCCTTTCTACCCTTCATCAAAGGAAGGCTAGTTGAACTGTTCACACAACACAACCTCCGCGTGGTACTGTAACACACAGGGCAGAGTGGAGTCCTGGACTGTTTGTCAGGAATCCCTGGCATTTCTGGACATGGCTGAATCATTAGGGCATATCCCTGGTGGTTCAACACCTGGCTGGTTCCCTGAACGCCAGGGCATACAAACTCAGCGGTCGATGCCTAGCAGATCACAAGTGGCTTCTCCATCCAGAGTTGGCGCAAGGTGTCTTTCAGCAGTGGGGAGAGCCTTGGTTAGATCTGTTCATCTCCGCAGAGAATGTGCAGTGTCAATAGTTTTGCGCATTGGAATTTCCAAGGCGTCTCTTGTTTAGAGACAATTTTCATCTTGAGTGGAGCTCAGGCCTCCTGTACTCCTTTCCACCCATGCCACTCCTGCCCAGAGTTGTCAAGAAGATCAGGAACGACCGGGCCCAAGTCATCCTTGTGGCTCCAGACTGGGCACAGAAGGTTTGGTATCCCAAAATTCTGCAAATGACCATCGATCCTCCAATCAGTCTGCCCCTTTGGGAGGATCTTCTGTTGCAGCAGCAATGGAGGGCCCTCCACCCGAACCGGTAGATTCTACACCTTCTTGCGTGGAGATTGAGCAGTGGCAGCTGGCAGTTTTCGACCTGCCTCCTGAAGTTTGTAATGTTATTCTGGCAGCCAGGCGTCCCTCCACTAAGACGGTTTACACATGCTGGTGAAAGAAATCTGTAATATATTGTACAGAGAAGTCTAACTATCCTCTCTCTGCTTCCCTTTCTGATGTTTTATTGTTTATTTTGACCTGTGGCCAGCAGTGCTCAGCTCTGGGCTCCCTGAAAGGGTATTTGTCTGCTGTCTGCTTTACTGAAACTGTCAGACCAACCCATCTTATTTACATCACCCATTGTATATAGATTCCTCAAAGGCCTGGTACATATGTTTCCACCCTCCTTCTTCCTTTTACCTCAGTGGGACCTTGATTTAGTTCTCCCCTTCCTTATGCATGCTTCTTTTGAGCATCTGCATAATGTCCCCCTCTGGCTGCTGACAATAAAAACTTCCTTTTTAGTGGCAATTACATCAGCCAGGAAGGAGAGCGAGCTGCAGGCTCTATCGTCCAAACCTCCTTTTCTGACGATATTCCCTGAAAAATGTGTGTTTCGCACTGGGGCCTCTTTTCTGCCGAAAGTGGGTTTTTTTTGTTTTGTTTTTTAAATATTTTTACTGGCATTTCAAAAAGAAACAAACACAAAAGACATTGGCATCAAATGACGACATTGGGAAATACAAACATCTGTCAGGAGTCAAAGCAAGTAGACTATGGAGTAAAAACATTGCGTATACACAATAGGAATACAGGCTCACGTTTCATGATATCAAAAGCCACGCTGTATTCTGAATGGCACAAATGTTTGTCACTGTCCGGGTCAAAAACAGTCAGTCTCTGTATTTATGATCTGTACTTCTGGCATGTGGTGCGTATGGGGTGTCTGCTCCCACCTAATAGCTTAAGTATCCCCAGCCAAATCAGTCACCTGTGTATGTGTATCAGCATCCTCCTCGTCTGAAACCTCCCGTGTGGGCCTCTTGTCCAGAAATATTGACCAAATGTTCTTTGGTCTGTTACGTGGGGGTAATAAATCACTGTATAGTTCAGTTTGCGTGCTACGATATACCATCTCGTTGTTCCATTGTGACAGTGTCGGCGTCGGTCCCCGCATCCAAGAGAGCGCTACGCATCTCCTGGCCATAAGAAAGGCCGTGTCAACTATCCTTCTATACTCCTTCCGTGGAGGTCTAGAGTAGCCCAGAATTGCTGACAACGGATCCGGTGACAACGCTAGTTCCGTGATCCTATTCACTTCCTCATAAACTTTGCTCCAGAAGGAAGAAATGCCCTGGCAGGACCATGCTAAATGTAAACAATCTGCCACCTGCGCCCTTCATCTCTCGCAATTAGGACTCTCCCGGAGACCATATCTGTAGTGCCTTTCTGGTATAATAAACCCTGTTCAGGAATTTAAAATGTATCAGCCTGTGACGCCATTATGTGAAATTCTCATCGTGCTAGAGCAGCAGTATTGCCACGTTTCGTCCGGCAAATCGATGGACATGTCGTTCTGCCATGCCAGGCGAGGTTTAGCATAGTCAGACGTCCTTTCCAAGAGGGCAATCCGGTACAAATCAGTTATTAATTTAGCAGCGGTCTTGGCGTTAATGACGTAAGCAAATGCCGCCATGTCCTCCCCCAGAAGATCCCTAAGCGCATGTCTCACCCTATGAAACTGAAAGCGTGGTAGCAGCGGATGAGAAACATCCTCTGTCTTTATCTCTCCCCAGGTGCGTGCGGTACCGTCCGAGAATAAGTCTCCCATATTGAGTATATTCAATCTGTCCAAAGCTGTCAGCACCCCCTTGTCCCTGCACGGGGTCAGCCAGGAACACCAGGCCAGTGAAGCCCCCGGAGCATACAGCAGGCTGCAAGCCTGCACATCCATCATATGGTGCCAGGCGTGTATGACCGTATTTAGTGAGTCCAGTATGCCCGTCCGGCGGTCCCGAGGACGAGCCAACAATGCTGGTAGGGGGACAGGATCTGCAACTAGGAACTCTATGCGTATATGCGGCGCGTCCGCTGGGCCATGTATCCAATGGTAGGCGTGTGCGCTCTACGCAGCCCGATAATAAAGGTCAAGATCTGGGGGATTCAGACCACCTGCCGCATACGGCCGTATGAGAATTTTCCACGCCACTCTTGGCTGTTTTCTAGCCCAAGCTAAATGAACCATTAACAATTGCAATTGTTGGAAGAATATACTCGATATTGGGAATATTGCTAAACAAAAATAAAAAACGTGGCAAAACAATAATTTTCATAAGTGAGATGTGTCCCGTCAGCGACAATGGCAAGGTGATCCACTTTTCAATTTCGTCCTCCAGTTTGGAAACGGCAACACCATAGTTTTCTCGAAGAACCACCTCCGAGTCCGTATGCAGTCAGATCCCTAGATATCTCACCGCTTCAGTAGTTCACTGAATAGGATATTCAGGGTCAAACCGCCTCGTGGCCGGCGTGAGAGGGAACATAAGTGATTTGCCCCAGTTCACATGGATGCCCGAAAGCGAGCCGAACAAGACCACCTCCCGTAGCACCGCCGCTAGTTGCACCTCTGGATCTCTGACATATATGAGGGTATCATCCGCGTTCTGCCGAAAGTGGTTATACCCTTTAATATGGGACAATCTGTCACCTTGCCCACTTTCTACACTATTCTGCATCCCTCTAAAGAAGAGGAGCGACTCTCCCGTCTGGACCCAAAAAGAGCTTAGCCGTTCTACCTTTACCACATGAAAGAGTTCTGGGTGGATGACCAACTCTTCATGGGATACCTTGGAGAAAAGAAGGGTTGGTTGGTGCAGAAGAGAACCATCTCCCGTTGGATAGTCTTCTACACTAAAATGTGCTATGCTCTGGCAAAGAAGCAGCCTCCTGAAGGCTTAAGGGCTCATTCCATCAGATCTAAGGCTGCTACCACTGCGTTAGCACGTGAAGTCACAGTCCTGGAAATCTGTCAGGTAGCAACGTGGGCATCCCTGCACTCGTTTACCAAGTATTACTGCCTGGACAGTCTGGTCCACATGGACGGCCATTTTGCCTGTTCGGTCTAGCAGGATTTTATAGTCTGAAACATGTAAGCAGTCCATCCTCCGGGGATGGTTTTGCTTGGGCATATATTCAAAGGTAAGGAATATGCAGCTAGATGTCTCTGTAAGATTGACATGTTCGTTACCTTCGGTAACGCCTTATCTGGTAGAGACAGTATCTAGCGCAGATTCCTTACTGACCCACCCATCCTCCCTGCACTGCGGACTAGTTTCTAGGATCAAGGTTATTCCCTTTCAGGGCCCTAGTTTTTAAACACACCAATGTAAGTACTCGTCCTAGCTCTGCATTTCTGGCGTAGAAAGTCGTGAAAAAGAACTGAAGTCAGCGCAGCAAGGTGGCACCTAGATAGGTGATGCGGACGTCACTTCAGGTGTAGACAATGCTGACGCCATGTGGAGCTGACCAACGCCACATGAGCTGACCGGCGCTCAGAAGTATCGCTTGAGAGAAAAAAAAAACTTCTGAATCCACTCTGACGCCTGGGAAGTTCAAAGGTCAGGAATCTGCAGCTAGATGCTGTCTCTACCCGATAAGGCGTTACTGAAGGTAAGTAACTTGTCCGATAATCCTAAACACTGAGAAGAATAGGGGCCCTATCCATTTAAGATCCAGTGGAAGAAAATGAAAACCTGGGGCTGTATCCTGACATATTTTCCAAAGAGGCCTAACCAACGTGGGCTTCAATGCAGCTTGAGTGACTCAACACAGTAATGCCTCATGCATGTGAGGAATTGCCTCCAGGTACCTGCTGGGAACTGGTCATGGAAGAGAAGGAGCACCTTTACCCAAATGCCCTCCCAGTATATTTTTTACTTGTGATCAGTGTCCACTACCCACTACAAGGTTATGTGCTGAGACTCATCCGACAGTCCCATGTCGCTGTGTTAGGAAGTTTCAACTGTCCACTTCAGCCTTGGCTGGGTCTCAAGTTCTTGCCAGCAAAGTAGTTGAATGTTGGTCGTGCTTTTAGCATTGGCAAGATACTCTGGTCTTTCTTCAACATTGTGAATTTTGTGTTGCAGTTATGTCTAATTTCAGTATCTTTGAGATATAATTTTGTAATTATTTTAGTGTTTACCTAGGTACCCTTAACTCCTGGGGAATTAGGTTAGTTAATCAGAGGTTGTTCTATATAGTTAAAGAAATGGACATTGAACAGCTTCTTCAAGGAAGACCATTTCATTTTGTCCTGATAGCAAAGACAGGGTCGGGCATTGTTAAATTCTACTATTTTCCCAGTGGGCCGGTGCTCAGGGGGACTGCTTTTACAGCAGGAAGACTACAAAAAACAAGTGATGGATGTAATGCTGGAGTAAATTTCAGCCACTGATAATTACTTGGGGCTGCATCCCAGTCCAGTCATACCACCTCAGTTTATACTCCGCAATACGGAAATCAGTCTTGACCCTGCTACAATATGAACAGTTCAGCCCCAGCTGCCAGCCCGGCGGGTCCTCCCTGAACCTGAACACCGGCAACTCAGGTCAGACAGCCATGATCCAACTATGAAAGCCTCGAAGCCAATTTTAATGGTCATTTTGCAGTGCAGGTTTGATTGCCTCATTTGTGTGAGGGCAAATTCTTGTTTCTAGTCTGGCCCTCGGACAGTATCTAAACTTGCAGGACTTGTGTTTGTAATGGGCCTTTGGAGTACATGCTCTTTAGTGTTTTTAAGATACTCGTTGAATCTAAAATAATTTTTATGTGACCACCCAGACTATGCATAAGTCCTGCACACATTTAGAGTGGGTGTTTTTTCAAACTAAAAAGGCAGTGATTACTCATATTAAGGTGCATATTGGGGTCAAGTAGATTATAATGAGAAATATATGCTCATGGTGATCTATGAATGCATTTCTTTTAAATCTGAGTATACCAAGCTAGTCCTGGCACTTGGAATCCCAAATTAAAGACTTTAAATTCTGAACAAGTGACTTTTGAGCCACTTGTTAAATGGTGGCAGGTCTTGATTTTGGCACAGAGAGGTGGAGCGAGTTCAACGAAATCACCCTTTTATAACTGAAGGATTGGCACCCAGATAGTGACAAATGAATTGCAGTATATTCAGATGTGCCTACTTAGCAGACCTAAGAGTATGTGGTGTAACAAAAATTCCCTCTAAAGATACTTCGGTCCAGCCACTAAGATGGCTGTGTGAATCATGCATAAGATTATAGAAGAGATTCTGTTGCCCCAGACTTTTTGCCTTAACTCTCCTGTTGTCTGATCTTGTTTTTGTTGGCCTTTAGCACTTGGCACACCTTACCACTACTAATTAGTGCTAAAGTGCTTATACTCTCTCCTTTAAACATGATGAAATTGGCTTACACCCAAATAGCACATTTAATTTACTTGAAAGCCCCTAATAAAGTGGTAATACAGGTACCCAGGGCTGATAAATGCTAGTAGTGGTCCTGCAACACTGATTGTAACATCCATTTAACTACCCTTTTAAAACATGTCCCAGGCCTGCCATTGCAGCCTATGTGTAATTTTAAACTGACATTTCCACCTTGTTAAATAAACATTTTGCTAAGCCTCAGCCTCTCTTTTTTTAATACAAGTCACCTCTAGGGTAAGCCTTGGACACTCCATAGGACAAGGTGCAGTGTATTTAAAATGTTGGACATGTACTCTTAGGTTTTACATCTTCTGGTAGTGAAAAACTTCTACATTCGTTTTTCACGACTGTGAAGCCTACTTCTCCCATAGGATAACATTTGGTTACCTTATTTAATTTAATATGTGATAACTTTTGATTTGGGAGCAAGTTGGAAAGTCATGTCTGAGGAACTGTTATTTAAAACATGTAGTGGGATTTGAAATTGCAATTCTAAAAATGCCACTTTTAGGAAGTTAAAGACACACAAATGATGGATGGAATGCAGTACAAATGAAACATTTACGCCCAGTCAGGAGATCTGGGTAAAATCCATCATTTTTTTCCTCACCAGGCTACCCCAGTTGAGACCCAGCCATATGCAAATCAGTCTTGGCTCTGCTCCTTTATGGGAGCACTCCAGACCAAATTGCCAAGCCTGGTCCTCTCTGAACCAGAAACAAGCATCCTGGGACCGTTTCGGGATCTCTTGACTGGGGGTGAATGTTTGATTTATTACCCCTTCCGTCCATCATTTGTGTGTTTGGTTTATCGCCCTAAGTGTGCTGGATGTGCTCAGTTAGTGTGGTTCTGAAATTCTGGACCCTACTGTTGTCCCGCTATCGAGGTCCGATACCCGTGTCCCGAAACATCAACGTACCATGACGAATTTGGTGTCGACGAACCGATAATGATTAGGACATCATTCCTATGCATTTGCGTCATGATCGAGACATGCTAACACCCCTGAATCGTAGTTTCCGTCCCGACCCCTCAGACTCCATTTTGTAAACGGTATCCATCTTGTGTCTTGCCCTCATGATAAGTCAATTAAAGGTCGAGCTTGATCTAAAAGGACACGTCCACCTTCCCTGACTCCCCCCTGACCTGTCCCAACTGACTCCATCGCCTCCAGCCGAACCTGTTTGGGCAGCTCCTCGCCCAGTGGCCAAACACGATAGCATCAATGCACAACATACCACAAACCATTCACCGCGTACAGATCATGGTTTCTACACACATACACACCTGTCCACGCTCCCTGTTTATGGCCAGTTTTATGACTAGGAGGTGCCTTCTTTTATTGGGGCTTCACCGATATCTGATGGGAGTTCCGGGCCTGGCTAGGTAATCTATCACGAATTGGACATCTAAAATACGGGCTTGCCTACATGACTCCGCTCTTTTGTATTATTGTAGAAATATGTGTATAGCCATATCATAAACTCAAGAATTCTTGCTTGCAGCTATTATTTTTGTATATAAGGAGAAGGCTGGTTCTGTAAAAACGAACAGTCTCCTGAGAACACATGACCCGTGTTTGTCGTGCTTCTTGGTAGCTGCCAATAAAACTTGATCTCTGACTCGACTAGAAGACTCCGTGTTTCTGTGGTCCGGAACAGGGAGAACTCAGAGGTCTTCGGGTGTTATCCCCTGGCACCAAACGGGTTCCTAAAAACCCGTTACCTCAGTTGGCGCCCAACTCGGGGCGGTATCAAGCGGCGACGGTCCAAGCCAGATGTTCGTGAGGAGCTTCGTGTGAAAATTCCAGAGGACGGCCAGCCACTTCAGCGACCCCTGTATGTCGACGTGGTTCCGAAGGTCTTTGCTGCGAGGTTCCCCGCGTCCCGACGGCTACGAAGGACTGCTGCCCTGACTATCGCCTTGTTTTGGACCCAGTGATCCTTGGTAGAGCGAAACGATAGACGAGTCTTCTAGCGACGTCACCGATCTTCAAATACTTCAGTTAAGTATAAGTGGAGCGTCTCCCAGTCCTTAGTTTGTCCTTAGTTTTTGGTATCCTTGAGATACGCTTTGATTTGGTACTTGCAAGCCCCAAAGCCGAAGGACTTGTGTATTCACGAGAAATATCGTAACAGATAATCCTTTGAAGTTTGAAGCTAGACTAGTGAGCAAAGATGCCTGGTTTTAGCAGACTTGGAAACTTGTTTTGTCTTGGTTATAGTAAGGACTCCCGATTAGAGGATTCCTGTCCGGTTCCTCCGATTGGAACTCCAACATATGAGCTCTATGTAAAGCACGGCGTAGGTCCTATCACATATAATGAAGTGTGGATAAAATACACCCGCAAGGATGGTGTTTTAAAATGGCCCCAATATGGTAGTTTCGACTCAGAAATATTAGATAACCTAGAGGTCAAATTATTTAAGAGAAAAGCCCGGCCGGCGATGTTTGACTCTTTCCGCTTATGGCGCAAAGAAGCCAAACAGAAAGAAATAAAATTAGCAAAAAGGAATAAAAGAGGTATGTCAATGGTGCAAGCTGCCGTTGCATACAGGGATAACGAGGAAGAGCAAGAAAGCGAACAAATACTTAGGAGCAAGAAACTAGCAGTAGATAAATGCTACCCGATGTTACCAAATAAGGGACAAGGTCAAGAGGAGAGATCCGAGAAAGATCCATTAATGTCCCACTTATTAAGCTCACCTCCACCGTATGCGTTAGACGCTGCTACAACGCCAAAGCATTTTACTATACCGCGCCCCGGCGCACGTAACCCAGCTCTTGCACGAACGCCAGCTCCTCTTCAGCTGGTTTCTACTTCTCCGGCGCAGCCTTCTCAAGGGCCGCCATCTTTGCTACCTACTCCATCTACTTCTACGACTTTGCCTACAGCTCCAGCTATTGTCTATGATACTACGTCTGCTACTACTTCAACTTCCTCTGCTATTGCCCCTACTTCTTCATTGCCTCAGCCTGTTTTTTCCGATGCACTTGCTCCTCCGCAAGGTTCTCCTTCTATTAGACAAAGAGTGACAGGTACCGTCACTGGTCTGCTTTCACCTTTCTTCGGGTCGCCTAAAACGACCCCTAAAACAGAAGATAGACAGTTACGTAGTCAACTGCCTGATTACGAGGAAAGAAAAGTGCTGAATGAACTAGCACGCCAATGGATTACGGATACTGTTAGATATGATGTTCAGTCTGTTATGGAAGTTTTCCGTCAATGGAATGCACCCACTCAGAGATGCGTATTCGAAGAAATGTGTGTATATCTGGGCGAAGATGTGAAGACAAATGATCCCAAATACACAATGAACGAACTATGGCGTACACGCTTTAAGTTCTATGAAGGTATGATTATAGGTGCAGATGTTGAGAAAGCGATAGAGTTATTGCTCTCTTATAGGAGTAAGGGAAACGTCTCTAGATCATGTCACGAAGACGATGCACCAGGCGGGAAAAGAGCGAGACAGTACCCCATGAGAGAGGTTCCTCCGGTTTGGAGGGAAGGTGATGCGAATGCGAATCCACCAATTCTGCCTCATTTCCAGCGTGTATGGGTACATGTCCCCTGGAAAAGATCCGATGTCTTAGCACTCAAGCAGACACTGCCTGATCCTCGTAAAAACCCGACTGGGTATTATAAGGAGTTATCGCAAACTACAAACTCATGTATAATGAATTTAGCGGATATAGACATGTTGTTTGGGAACGTTGTTCCACATCCTCTATGGAGCAAAATACGTCATACGAACCATGACCAAGAACTAGGTGACTCATGGGCGAACATTGCCGCTATAGATGCTAGACAAATTGGTGGTTCTAAACCTGAGCCGTTAATAGCTGAACTTCCCGGTAGAATTATCGCGTACATGAAAACGATAATGCCTGAAGTACGCGTAAACTGGGACAAGCTATCTGCGTGCAAGCAGAAGAAAGATGAGAATGTGTCTGACTTTTTCACAAGATTTGAGGAGACTTTCACCGATCATAGTGGTCAGGATATGGCTACCGAGGGTGGTCAAAGATTGTTTGTAGACAAATTCATACATATTTTAATCCCTGAACTGTGTAATAAACTGAAAGATTCAGAGAGTGCTTGGGCTGTCTCTACGTCAGCGCAAATTTTAGCTACCGCCCAGTACTATGAAAATAGGCGCAAAGACGAGCTAGATAAAGTCGACAAAAAGACAAAAGATTTAAAAACTAAAGTTCTTCTCCAGCAAGCCTATCCGCCTCGTACGACTAGTCAGCCCAATTACCAACAACAACAGCAGTATTCGAGAAACGCGCAAGGAAACGAGTTTTCCAACAGCGTATTGCTTATGGCCCGAATCAATGTGCGTATTGCAAAGAAGAGGGTCACTTTAAAGGTAATTGTCCGGCTCTTGCGCGACGTTCGAGCGGTGCTTCAGGTGTAAGGGGAAGAGGTGTTCAACATGCCCCTAGAGGTAGGGGCCGTGGAAATTTCACCCAGAATACAACTTCCTTTCCGCCTCAGAATTCGATGAACAGCTTTGACCAACAGAATAATGCGTCGTCCAGGTCAGCTCAGTACTATGCTGACGACTATTACACCGAACACGAAAATGAGGGTAACGATTGCTAGGACAGCCATGGACAAAGAGAGGGAGTTATTTCAGTTCCAGTAGATCAGAATGGACCTTATGTCAAGGTAATTACCTCAGGAGTGTCAGAGCCATTTCTGCTGGATACTGGTGCTACAAAAAGTTCTATCATGCACTCAAAACTTCCTGGCGCACCTTTGTCTGGCGAAATGAATGTTTCAGTAGGTTTCTCTGGCGCCCCTGTTAGAAACCCTATCTCCAGTCCTATATCTCTTTCTATTGGCCCGTGCGAATTAGAAGCACCCCTCATTCTTACAACAGGTTGCGGTGAAAATTTGTTAGTTTTGGATTTGCTAAAAAGGTTATATGCGACTTTGTACTGTTCCCCCTAGGGAGTACAACTTACTTTAGGTAAGAAAGTCATTTCTCCAATGTATTTGTCAAAGGACAATATTCCGACTGAATTGTCATCACTTCCTGATATACTTTGGGCTAATGGCTCTAATGATGTAGGTCGTTTGGAGATAGCACCGTATGTCATAACATTGAAAGCCAACGTTAGGTTGCCACGTATTCCCCAATACAAAATATCTAGCGAATGCGAAAATGCATTATTGACGATTGTTTATGACCTGATTGATAAAGATGTCATCGAAGAAACAACAGGAAATGTTTGTAACAGTCCAGTTCTGCCCGTCTTAAAGCGTACTGATCCTTTACAACCGCCTGTGTACAGGTTCGTGATCGACCTCAGAGAAGTGAACAAGATAGTTATCCAACAGTTTCCAGTTGTCCCCGACATTACTGCTTTATTGACGATGGTTCCAACTTCAGCAAATTGGTTCTCGGTGATCGACCTGAAGAACGCTTTCTTCAGCATCCCGATTGCCGAGGAGAGTAGAGATATTTTTGGATTCAATTTAGGAGGACGAAGCTTCCGCTTCAAGTGCGCTCCTCAAGGCTACTGCGAAAGCCCATCAATATTCAGTCAGGCCCTGAAAACACAACTAGACACGATTATTCTACCGAATGGTTCAACTCTGATTCAGTACGTAGACGATCTGCTGATCGCTGCAGACACTGAAGAGATTTGCAAGAAAGCTACGTTATCATTATTACGTAACTTATGTGACATGAAGCACAAAGTCTCTCTTTCCAAACTACAATTTTGCCGACAAGAAGTAACCTACTTAGGTCACATCTTGTCGAAGGAGGGAAGGAGACTGACACCAGAAAGAATACAGGCAATTGCAGAACTGAGTGCCCCAAGGACACAGAGAGAGGTTTGAGCCTTCTTGGGCATTACATCGTACTGTAGACAATGGATACCGAATTTCTCACTACTAGCTAAACCCTTGCTGGCACTACTCTGCAAAGACACGCCAAATCCTATGCCTTGGTCTGAAGATTGCCAGACGAGTTTCCACAAGTTGCGTGATGCATTATGTTCGGCTCCTGTGTTGGGAAACCCGAACTACAGTAAGCCTTTTACATTATATGTCCATGAGAAGGAAGGTTGTGCATTATCAGTTTTAACACAACATTTTGGGGACAGACAGCGCCCATGCGCGTATTTTTCGGCAACTCTAGACCCTGTGGCTAAAGCCCTACCAAGTTGTCTGAGGGCTACCGCCGCAGCAGCTGTCTGCATCCGACAATCCGCTGGATTAGTCATGAACAATACTCTGATCGTTATGGTTCCGCATGCAGTAGACATTTTACTAAACAGGACGAAGACACAACACCTTACTAGCGCTCGACGATCCAGTTACGAACTTACACTGCTAGCAAGTCACATCCACATAAAGAGGTGCGATGCACTGAATCCCGCAACGTTATTACCCATTCCGACAGAAACAGACAAGATTGATAACCATGACTGCTGTTTTAGGACAGAAGAAGAGACAAAAGGGAGAGTAGACTTACAGGACACTCCCCTTCCTGAATGCAACGATACTTTATGGGTTGATGGTTCATGTTTCAAGCTGCCGAATGGTGATACGACTGCAGCATATGCCGTAACGACATTACACACCATTATAGAGACCGCGCGCATTTCCCATAATTCTGCACAAGCTGCAGAGCTAATTGCGCTTACCAGAGCATGTGTGTTAGCGAAAGGAAAGCGAGTGAATGTGTCCACTGACAGCCAATACGCCTTTGGTGTGGCTCACAGTTTTGGGAGATTGTGGCGTGAACGTGGGTTTCTTACGACACATGGTGCAAAGATACAACATGGTCAGTTAGTTAATGAACTCCTCGAGTCACTGACCTTGCCACTACAAGTTGCAATTGTAAAATGCAGTGCACACAAAAAGATTCAGGATGATGTTGGCCGCGGGAATGCATTTGCAGACGAGGTTGCGAAAGAGACTGCAAGGAACACAATGAGTCGGATGTATGTTGTAGGTCCCGCTAGATGGATTACTGATGTGGGAATGTGTGAGGACACCATCGAAAGCGTGAAATCTATACAAGCCGAGGCAACTGAGAAAGAGGTGAATGAATGGAGAGAAAGTAAGGGTAGGTTAGATGCGAATGGTTGTTGGGTCGAATTGTCAGAACACCAGCGATGGCTATTACCTAACGCCTATGTACTTGCAGTAGTAACAATGGCTCATGGATTTGCGCACATCAGTTCGAAAGGAATCTGTAAAGTATTGGCCCCAGTATGGCAAAATAGCAATATCCCGAAATATGCAGAGAATGTGGTCAGAAACTGTATGGTGTGTTTGAAGTACAATCCCGGTAGGGGAACTCCAGCTGGTCATTTTGCGCCTCCAACGTATCCGTTCGAGGTTTTGCAGCTCGATTTCGTTCACATGGAGAGATGCAACAATCTGAAGTATGTGCTCGTTGTTGTTTGCGCTTTCTCCAGGTGGGTGGAAGCATACCCCCTTAAGGACAATACTGCCTTGTCAACTGCCAAAGCCCTTGTCAAAGAGTTCTTCCCGAGATTCGGCATGCCTAGAATCGTCTGGAGTGATAATGGAAGTGAATTCGTAGGACGCGTGATGAAGAGAGTGTGTGTGTGTTTAGGCATACAACAAAAGTTTCACTCTGCGAATCACCCCCAATCAGCTGGATTAGTAGAATGCTACAATGGCACTTTAAAGCTCAAATTAGCCAAGATCCAAGCCTGTACAGGTCTTAAATGGCCTGACGCCTTGCCCCTAGCACTCTTGTCAACCAGAATAACCGTCCATTCCAGGTTAGGACTTAGCCCCCATGAGATAGTGTTTGGCCGCCCAGCCAACGTCTGGGGCGTGCCAAGGCCAAAGAAACTCAGCGAAATAGAGCACCCCGTACTGCTTGACTATTTGTGCGAATTAACAACTAAATTGCGTGTTTTACACCAACAGGTTCACAGCTCCTCTCCGCCAGCCTCTGACGATCCAGGTCACTCCATCGAACCCGGCACGTGGGTCTTGGTGCGGAATTTCCAGCGCACAAACAACGGACAGCCGAGGTGGACCGGACCGTACCTGGTACTTCTTTCCACGAGATCAGCTGTTCGGGTGGAAGGCAAAAAGAACTGGGTGCACGGGACCCATTGTAAACGGGTCCCTCTGCCCCTTCCATACGACCGGTGGGTCAACGAAGGAATTGCCGACTCCGAGACAGAATCCCTACCTCGCTTCATCCCTTTCAGCGATGCACGTTTAAAAGAAACTGGTACCGAAAAGGAGAGTGATCATATTTTACAAGGACTTGTGCCACCGTCAATGCAGTTGGACACTACCGAACCTGAGACATTGTTTGAAGACCACACCGTACCTGGGAAACAACAATATAATCTAAGGTCAAGACAAAGAGACTAATAAAAGGCAAACTAATGTGATTTCCCTTCCCCCAAGAACTATTTTTTTGATTTTTTCAGCTCTCTCACTCTCAGGAAACTTGCTCATTTTTGATTTTCGAACCGCCATCCGGTTCTGCTGCTAGGGTCGCGGTTGAAGTCTGGGGAGTGCAACTGGGGACGTCTAGGTCAACGGTTCTGGTTGGTCCAAGGGAGTTACCCCGGACTGAACAGAGCGCACTCCCTGGCAGAACCAACCTACCACCGCGGGCAGCAACTAGAGGATGGAGTTTCCTAGGGTAAAGAGACCTACCAGACTCACGAACTTTGAAAGACAATTATGCACTGTACTGGCCAAAAGAAGGTTTTTGATAACGTGTATTTTAATGTTGTGTAGCATAACGATGTTTTTGACTGGTTATACTCTATTCGTATTCCAAGTTACTTTTTCAAATGACACCCGGCCACCGCCTCCTCCTACTATCTCTCCACACTGCTTTCACCCTCTACCTGAACACGAGTCTGCCAGAAGACTCGAATTTGTAAATAACTCATTCATTCAACTTCTACACCAACACCAGTCCATAATGAACACATCGAACTGTTGGGTATGCAGACTCATGCCGCACACGACTGATAAGGGTATCCCATACTTCATCCTGCCATTCAGTTATTATGGTTCTCTGTGGGCTTTCCAGACCATGTTCCTATTCGCCCTAGAACCATACCCGACCCGTTCTACTGAGAGTGATTCCAGTAACAAGGCACTAGTAGCAGGGATAAGAAATATGAGTAGAGAGTTTGACACCTATCTTACGATTCCCAAAGATGAACTCACTCCGTACACTCGTTGGAACGTAACTAAATATGGGGTTTACCTGAGTAAGAGCCAGACAGCAAAGAAATCCCGCCCAGTTTGGATAGTACCCAACCGAGGTCACTTATGTTTACAAGGTATCGGCAGGGATCCCAAAGCACAATTAGGAAAGAGTATATGCACGGAAACCTATGTGTTCGCTTCCCGAACTTCCCCTATACTATTAGCAGCCAAAGGCACGTATTTCGTCTGCCATGACCAAGCCTACACCTGGTTGCCCCCTGACTTCTCAGGTACATGCTTTATCTCATTTCTGCTGCCTCCCACCTACACGGCCAGAGCAGATTACCATCGGACAAGGACAGCTAGAGGGGTCGTGAGTAAAGACGACACCGCGGGTCAGGAATTCGCTGACTTCGCAAAGGGTTTTCTGCCATTTTGGGGGCCTATGGTGAACAGCAGGAATATTCGCCAGTTATCGAGGATAGTTGAATCCGCCGTGATTACAACGGCCGGAGCCCTTGGCAATTTGACGACCGAACTTCAGTCGGATCGACTTATGACCCTTCAGAACCGAGTTGCCCTAGATATCATACTCGCCGATCGTGGTGGTGTGTGTAGAGTGATCCAATCCAGTTGTTGCATTTTCATCCCTGATAACGCACCGACAGTGTACCAGGCCATCTCTAAGCTACACGAGATATCTGGTTCCCTTCACGTAGAAAAAGGGGACTGATCCTTACTAGGGTGGTTCTGGGAACTGATCGCTACATGAATGAATGAATGAAACAACACTTGTATAGCGCTATCTACCCGGAGGCCTCGTAGCGCTTATGACAGGAACTTAATTAGCGAGGGCTCAAGGTAGGTCAGCAGGGTGTAGCATACAAGTGTGTTTTCAGAGTTTTCCTGAAGGAGAGATGATTTACAGTTTCCCGAAGGGGTAGAGGGAGGATGTTCCAGAGTCTTGCCGCAATGTGTGAAAAGGAGCGGCCACCCCAACGTGCTTTCCTGACTCTGATGGGAGTAGCCAGCTGGAGGGAGCAGGAGCGGAGGGAACGAGATGGAACATAGGGAGTGACCAGGGACTGAAGAATTGCGGGGCCAGTGCGATGAAAGGCCTTGTGTAATATACACATGGCCTTAAATTGTATTCTCGCAGCTATAGGAAGCCAATGAAGTTCCCTTAAAGCATTCCTTGCTGACTGCCATCGGGGAAGGTTGTAGAGTAAACGGGCAGCACTGTTTTGGGTGACTTGGAGCCTCTGAATGGTGTACGCAGGGGCTCCCATGTAGAGGACATTCCCATAGTCCAGGCGAGATAGTATAAGAGCCTGGACCAGGATCCTCCTTGCCTGGAATGGGAGCAGAGGGAGCACCCTCCTTAGCATCCTCATCAACCCAAAACAGATAGCCGCAGTCTTCGTAGCTTGGTTCGAGAAATTCAGGTCGGTGTCAAGCCAAATCCCTAAGCTTTTTATTTGGGATTTGGGAATAGGGGGCGGGCCTAAACATGGGGGCCAGGAGGATGCAAAGCCCGAGGGGGGGGGATTACCCAGCAAGATGACATCTGTCTTCTCCCCGTTAAGTTTTAGGCAGGAAGATTGCATCCATCTGGAAACAGCCTCCAGACAGGAACCTAGGGTGCTAGACGATCCCTCCTGGTGGTCTAAGGAGACCACCAGTTGGGTATCGTCTGCGTAGGTGACGATACGCACACCGAAGGGATGGACTATCCTGTCTAGGGGTTCCATGTAGGCGTTAAACAGAGTGGGGCTCAGGGAGGAGCCCTGAGGAACCCCACATCTGAGAGGATGTTTAGGGGACGCCACCTCGCCCTCGAAGACCTGGAAGAAACGGTCAGCCAGGAAGGATGTCAGCCATTCTAGGGCTACGTCCGACACACCCATGTCCGCCAGGCGTTGTAAAAGCGTGACATGGTTGACTGTGTCGAACGCAGCGCTTAGATCTAGTAGAATGATGGCAACCTTTCCACCCTGGTCCAACACAGTTCTTGCTTCCTCCGTTACCGCTAGAAGAGCGGTTTCTGTTCCATGTCGAGGGCGGAACCCTGTTTGACATGGGGATGGAAAACACTGATCTTCATTGGGATGATCTTAGCACTTCTGTTTATGTTCTGTCTGTGTGTACAGTGCGCTCCTGCACTATGTGGCCTTTGTGCTACCTCATGTGTACGGAAGCCTGTGTCAAGGGATGAACTGAGCAACAGAATGATGCTACAGCAGCATCTCCACGAATTCCTTCATACAGACTTAGACTCGGATTAACATGAATTATTGCCTTATATGAGGGCAAAAGGAGGGTCTGTGGTTCTGAAATTCTGGACCCTACTGTTGTCCCGGTATCGAGGTCCGATACCCGTGTCCCGAAACATCAACGTACCATGACGAATTTGGTGTCGACGAACCGATAATGATTAGGACATCATTCCTATGCATTTGCGTCATGATCGAGACATGCTAACACCCCTGAATCGTAGTTTCCGTCCCGACCCCTCAGACTCCATTTTGTAAACGGTATCCATCTTGTGTCTTGCCCTCATGATAAGTCAATTAAAGGTCGAGCTTGATCTAAAAGGACACGTCCACCTTCCCTGACTCCCCCCTGACCTGTCCCAACTGACTCCATCGCCTCCAGCCGAACCTGTTTGGGCAGCTTCTCGCGCAGTGGCCAAACACGATAGCATCAATGCACAACATACCACAAACCATTCACCGCGTACAGATCATGTTTTCTACACACATACACACCTGTCCACGCTCCCTGTTTATGGCCAGTTTTATGACTAGGAGGTGCCTTCTTTTATTGGGGCTTCACCGATATCTGATGGGAGTTCCGGGCCTGGCTAGGTAATCTATCACGAATTGGACATCTAAAATACGGGCTTGCCTACATGACTCCGCTCTTTTGTATTATTGTAGAAATATGTGTATAGCCATATCATAAACTCAAGAATTCTTGCTTGCAGCTATTATTTTTGTATATAAGGAGAAGGCTGGTTCTGTAAAAACGAACAGTCTCCTGAGAACACATGACCCGTGTTTGTCGTGCTTCTAGGACACCTGTTACTTGGTAGCTGCCAATAAAACTTGATCTCTGACTCGACTAGAAGACTCCGTGTTTCTGTGGTCCGGAACAGGGAGAACTCAGAGGTCTTCGGGTGTTATCCCCTGGCACCAAACGGGTTCCTAAAAACCCGTTACCTCATTAGTTGGCCTCTAAAAGACACTGATTGATTGAAATACCCTTGCTTGCAGTACTAATTGGGCACTGGGCACACAACATGGCTAACGTTTCTCTACATGAGACCAAACATTTCTACGATACGTAACTTTCTAGGCACTATAGTAACCTTATGTTCTGGATTTCCCCGCACAGGCCCCCTTTTCAGAGGGACTGTCCCAACATCAATGACTAAAGCCACAGATGTTACAACCCCCGCCCCCCCTTGCTGGTCAGTGTTCGAAGCTTTCCTCCACCCGCAGGCACCTGCCTGCGCCTCATTGCTGGTGGTCAAGTAGGGAGCTTCTCTGCTCTGCTGCTGCTCTGCCCTCCGTCTCTCTGCCTTCAGATCTCGTTTTTCCTTCTCTATTTAACTTTTTGCTTTGTTTTCAAGTTTTCTGCTTTTTCTCTCTTGCTTCTTTTGTGCCTTTTTTCTCCATGCCCCTGCTGCTGCATGCCCTGCTGTGGCCCCACCCCCACAAGGGCCGATTCCCACGGAATCCTGATTTCCCTCCTTCCAGTTGTATAGCCCTCCCCGTCACACTACATATGGCGGCTGCTGCGCTGGGACAGGAGTACTCTCATTGACTTTGTCAGTGAAGTGCTTCACCTCCCACGCATCCCTACCGATGTAGCTGCTGCCCCTTGCTGGTCAGAGTTCGAGGCCCTCCTCCACCCGCAAGCACCTCCCTGAGCCTCATCCCTGGTGGTCCAGTGGGGAGCTTCTCTGCTCTGCCTCTGCTCTGCCACTGCTCTGCCCTTCCTCTCTCTGCCTTATGATCTTGTTTTTCTTTTTTCTTCTCATTTTTCCTTTTTAATTTTTTTCACAATTTCTGCTCTTTTTCTACTTCTGCTCTCTTGCCTCCTTTCCGCTTTTTTCCCTCATGCCCATTTCTGCCTCCCAGCTGTCCAGCCTTCTGCACACTACTTATGGTGGCTGCTATGTGGCCATGCTGCTGGTGCGCCAAAGGCAAGCCCGTCTGCGCTCGTCCGTGTCTGGACCACGCCCAGTGCCACCAACCCTGGTTCTCGGACCATCCAACACTACGATGCCTGCACCTTTCACACCTGCCGCTGGGCATCGCCGCTGGACACCCATGCCCCTTTTTCCTGCCAGAACTGCAGCCACAACCTTCACCTGCCACCGCCCGCACACCAGCCCCCTCCCACCGCACAACTGACAAAAATAGGACCCGGCCACTTCAACTGCATCGTGCTCAACACACACTCCCTCCACAAACATGGATGAACCCCACATCCGCCCCAGACATCGCCACCTACACCGCCATCATGGACGGCTAAAAGATAAAAGATAATCCACAAGGACCGCGTCACCAAACCGGGAGGCATCGCCATCGTACATAAGAGCACCATCTGCCTCACCACCCGCGCAGACAACCTCTCCGCCAACATGGAACACTTCCAGGTTCAGGCCAACCCGAACACTACCCTCCATGGCGCCCTCATCTCCAGAACCCCTGGACCATGTCCACCCTTCAGCGATTCCATCATCGACTTCATCAAGCCCCACACTCTCCTCCACAGACTGCATCCTCCTTAGCAACCTCAACTTTCACCTGGACAACTCCAACGACAAAAACACCTTGTCCCTGCTGGAAAACCTTGCCACCATTGGACTCAAACAACTGGTCACTTCCCCAACCCACTCATCAGGATACACGCTCAACCTCATCTTCCCAACCAGCGACATCACCTTCAGCCACCCCCCAAGCTCCGTGGACCAACGACCGCTGCAGCCACTTCACCAAACCCACCGTACACCACTACTACCCTTGTAGAAACTGGAACAAAGTCACAGAAGAACAGCTCACCACTGCACTCATTAAAACCTCTCCACCAACATCCACAGATGCCGCACGCAACTTCCACCGATGGATCTCCAACTGCGCCAATACCTTGGCCCCCCTGAAGAAACCCCAAGAAAGCGATACTCCAAGAAAGCCAGCTGGTTCTCTCCTGCCCTTTGTGAGTCCAGACTCGCCTGTAGACGGCTCAAGAAGAGGTGGAGGAGCAGCAAGACCTCGGAAGACCACTCAGCCTTCAAGACCGCTGTCACCACACACCACCACCTCATCAGAACAATGAAGAAAGCGTTCCTACAAGAAAGGATCCACACCAGCGCACTCAACAGCAAGGAACATTTGATCATGAACAAAGAATTTGCCAGACCCAGCACAGAGACAGCAGACATTGCTCCTCCCAAGACCTCTGCCCCAACCTCGGCAACCACATCCACCGCAAGATCAGGGAGATATACGAAAGCTTTCACAGCCTCGATACCCAAGACCATTCCACCCTAACTGCAAACACCGTACCCCATGACGCCAGACCCCAACAGAACCTACCCCGCTGCCCCCCCCCCTCACTGAGGACGACACCCTCAAGATCATGATGGGAGTCCACTCCAGAGCACCCTCGGACCTCTGCCCGCGCCACAACTCTGCTGCACCATCAACTGCTCCATCAACTCCGCCAATTTCCCGGAAGACTGGAAACACGCAGAGATCAACCCCTTGCTGAAGAACCAATCTGCCGCCCGACGACCTCAAGAACTTCAGACCCATCTTGCTTCTCCCCTTCCCAGCCAAGGACATTGAGAAGGCCATCAACTCCCAACTCTGAGTTCATCGAAGCAAGCCACATCCTGGACCTATCCCAATTGGGATTCTGATGCAACCACTGCACCAAGACTGCCCTCCTCACCGCCACAGACGACGTCCGCACCCTCCTCGACCGAGGCAAAACTGCAGCACTCCTGTTCCTGGACCTCTCGGCCGCCTTCCATATTGTCTTTCACCGCACCCTATGCATAAGACTCCACGAGGCTGGCATCCGCGACAAAGCCATGGAATGGCTCCGCTCCTTCCTCACCAGTCGAATACAGAGAGTCAGACTACCTTGGTTCCTCTCAGACCCAACAGAGATCAGCTGCGGAGTGCCTCAGGACTTCTCCCTGAGCCTCACGTTTTTCAACATCTACATGGCCCCGCTCACAGCCATCGTCCGGAACCATGAACTCCAAATCATCTCCTACGCCGACGACGCCAATCTGATTTTCTCTCTCACCAACGAACCAACAGTTGCCAAAAACAACTTTAACAATGGAATGAAGGCTGTCGCCGCCTAGATGAACAGCTGCCTCAGGCTCAACTCAGAGAAGGCCAAAGTCCTCATGGGCTCCACCCGCTCTGCTTGGTTAGACTCGTGGTGGCCCTCAGTACCTGGAACCTCCCCCACACCCACACCCACAGACCACATGTGGAACCTCTGCATCATCCTGGACTCCTCGCTTACCATGTGCCGCCAGATTAACGCCGTCTCATCATCCTTCTTCACAAGCTACGCCTGCTCTGAAGCATCTTCAATTGGATCCCCACCAAATCCAGAAAGACTGTCACCCATGCACTTATCAGCAGCAGAATCGACTTCGGCAACACACACTATGCCACATCACCAAGAAACTGATGATCATCAGAACGTCCCCACCAGATCCATCCTCAACATCCCCTGCCACACCCACATCACCAGCCACCTAAGAGACCTCCACTTGCTCCCAGTCAACAAAAGAATCCCCTTCAAGCACCTCACGCACACCTACAAAGCCCTACATGACACGGAACCTGCATACCTCAACCACCACCTAACATTCCACATACCCACCAGAGCCCTCCATTCTGCTCAACTGGCCCTGGCTACCATCCCACAAATCAGCAAGACCACAGCCGGATGGAGATCTCCTCCTGCCTTGCAGCAAAGACCTGGAACACCCTGCCTCTCCACCTCAGGCACTCATCGTCACTGCCTCAGTTCAGGATGGACCTCAAGACCTAGCACTTTGGCTGAACAACAGCTTCTCGACGGCCCTGCAGCTCCCCCTCTCCCATCCCCCCAGTGCTGTGAGACCCTTACGAGTGAGTAGTTGGCCTCTACACTGATTGATTGAAATACCCTTGCTAGCAGTACTAATTAGACACTGGGCACACGACATAGCTAATGTTTCTCTACGTGAGACAAACATTTCTACGATACGTAACTTTCCAGGCACTAGAGGGAACAGATGTCCTGGATTTCCCCTCACAGTCCCACTTTTCCGAGGACTGTCCCAACATCAATGACTAAAGCCACAGATGTTACAAAGCCCCCCCCCCTTTTCGTTTTGCCTTCTGACACTCATATTTTCATGGACCGCACTCCCAGGTACACAATTCTGGAGCCAGGTCTGGTCAGCCACCTTCTTGGAGTGTCTCTAGATTGTTGATCTAAGTATTTTTTAACCTTTTACACAAATTGGCTCCTCTAGGTCTCCACCTCCTCTGCTAGATTGAGTTTTACGGAAAACGTAGTCCAACACTGGCACTGAAGGCCCCATCCTTCTTTCTGGTGTGGTCTGTTCTCTATAGGAGCTGCTCTTCTACATCGATAGGAGTCCAACTCAAGTGCTTAGTGGCTTCTGGCACCATTTTGAGTTCATCAGGAGAAGAGGCTGCATCCACTGTTACATTTATTCAGGGCCAAGTATATCGTTGAAATATCTACCCCGCGCATGGGGAGAGCAGCTCACGTTCTGACACCAGAGATCTGCTCTGGGATACGGATATACACTGTGATAAAGCTCGCCTACAGAAGAGTCCACAACACGGATCGCAGTGGGAGGTCTGCTCTAGGGGCTACGTGGCTTTTCCCTCTACTATTGAAGAAGAAATGATTTTTTAGCTGATGGGGAACTACTTTGGCTCAGGGTGACACGATACTTCTGCCCTTCATTCGGAATCTTTCAGAACAGGACCAGTGTGACAATCTTATGCTTCTCGCTGTCTCGCCATATTCTTTTTCTATTCTGTGTAGTGTTCTCGACACCATTCTTTGTATTAGTGGTTGAAAGCTGTGTGGCAGTGCCTTTCTAAATACAAGATTTTTGTCTGTCCTTTGATTGATAGCCATGGGCTCCTTAAAGTATGAATTGCGGTGCAATGCGTGTTCCATTTGACCCCCGGCAGAGCTGTCTTCAAGCAAAGCTTAAAAATAATATTGAAAGCCAGCTGACGAGTTTTCCTGATAAATACGTTAATTTGAGTGCTCACACCCAAAAATGGCAATCAGAAATAGATTCAGGGTCCAGGAGAACTCCCCTCCTAAAAATGTACACAAACACATGGACCTCGTGATTGTGACCACTCTAACAAGTGTTGCCCAGATACCCTTTATTTTTTTGCACAGAGGCTCCTGTTGCTAGTCATCCCATCTAATACTAGCACCATTATCTTTGTATTCTCACACTTTAGGGTTTGTTGGAACAGGAAGTATTTTCCTTTTTGACACCAAATCCCTCTAAAATAGTATGTACTGGAGCATGAATGAACATTAACTCCCTGAATTGGACACACTGTTTTACGAGAAGTTCTCTTGGCGGATTCCTTGGGGGAGTGCTTCAATTGCAAAGTAGTATCTGGACAGTCTATAGACCATCGCTTCCCCTGATAGGAAGGCCCACTACGTTGGAGGCTGCTGCTGCATCATAGAAGATGGGTCCATCTGATGAGCCCTCTCAGGATAGCTATGTACTGTAACTTGTATATCCAGAAGAGTTGATCAAGCAGGTAGGATAAATGGTAGTGTTTTCGGAATGTTTACCCAAAGGAACAAAGGATTGGGACAGAAGTCTTATTTGCTGGAGACCAAGCAACTTCTGATCAGCTCAATCAACGTAATGGCAATTGCAAACCTAGCTGATTTAGTGACTAGGTATCGAAGAGATGGCCTTGTTCAATAGTGCTCCTGAATCAAACTTTAAACTTTAAACTAAAGGCTCATCCTGAGAGAGCAAACCTGCTCCAAATTATAGATCTTTATTTGTGTCTCGTATGTAGGAAGAGATATATATATATATAATGAAATTGAAATTATTTGCTGAATGGACTTAGAGCAAAGACCCGATTTTCAATCTTATTGTGGCACTGGAGGGACAAGATGGTTCCAGCCCAAACACCACATTGTGTAACAAGCAACCCTCCGCATAGGGCCAATGAGAGTTCGGGCACCAATCGCTTCAGCCATTAGCTGCAGGGTGAAAACAGAATTCCTTTGCCTCTCCCTTCTGCTGTTCCATGGTGGGAGGCAGGATGTAGGTGTTTCATCATGAATGGAAAGACATTACTTTGAAGACATGGCTGATATTAACAGTGATGGTGTTCAAAAGTGAACAGGTTTATTTTGTTTTTTTTAAACTGGCATTTTTATTAACAATATACATAAATTGAGGAGGAGGAGCCAAGATGGCGATCGGAACGGTCGCATAACCGCCTCGCTCCGTGATCTCTTCCTCCCCGCCACCTATCCTGTATTTCATCCTGTTCGGGGTGTTCCGAATTTGGTCACTGAGGAAGAGCCGTCACTTACCATCCTTTTCCGGGGCTCTGGCGTGCAGTGATTCCGGCGTTCTGCCCTGGTCACTTTGTTGGCCTTCCCGGCCCTGACGCCGGGGCCTCGAGTGCTGTGCCTGCCCGGAGATGATCGGAGTGCCGGCGGTCCGGAACCGGTGGAGAGACCCGATGGTGGGAGCCTGAGAGCCGCGGGCCGGGACCCCCGGGGCAGACCCGCCCCCGCTGGTGGGCCACCCCGCATGTCCGTTCGCCTCCCGGCCCGAAGAAGAGAAGCCGCGCTGTCCGGCACCCCTCAAGTGAGAAACCCACTCCTGTTGTTAGTCCCGCCCGGGATCCGGTGCTGGGCTCCCCCCGAGTGCTGTGGGGAGCACGTCCGTTCTTCTGGTGACTCTCCTTTTTCCGCCGAGCGCCATTCGCCGCGGTTTGGCGGTGAGCCCTGGGGCCGCCGGTGCTCCTGATGGACTTGGAAGAACCTGCGGCGATGGCGGAGGGTGCTGTACTTAAGATGGCGGATGGCCCCTCGGGGTGTCTTTCTCCTGGAGACAGGGAGGTTGCCGCATTTGCTTTCTCCAGCCCTCGTTTGGTTTGGGCGGCCCCTACTCGGAGTGCTATCTGGTTTGCCCTGTCTGCTCTGCGGATCGACCTGTCCTTGAAATGTCGAGCCTTGGAGTGGCGGATAGCGGCCATGGTGGCTCCGCCGTTTTGTGACGAAGTGTCGTCTCCCCGAATTGTACTGCCTGAAACTTCGCCGGCGGCTGTGCTGGGATCTCCGACTGGGTGCTCGATTCTATGGGATCTAGCGGACCCGGTGCCGATGCTGCAGTGCTTTCTACATCCTGTTTTCTTTGCTTCGTGCTGGACGGCCCAGATACTGTGCTTGACCACGTGGATCTTTGAGGAACTTTTGCATTCTGACTGTTGCCGAGTTCTCCTGGTTGCTTCTAGTTTGCCGGGACGTTGTTTTGCGGAGATCCCACCGGCTTTTCCTGACTGGTATGGACCCACTGTGTTCTGCTGTTTTTTGGCTGTGGCGGAGTTGGGAAGCACGACTCTTCATAAAAGCGGACAGTGGTGATCGTGCCCGGATGCCTGTGGGACCCTTTTTACATGGCATCTCCGGGCCTCGTTATTCTGAATGGTTCCTGTTTACATCCTGGTGTAGGCTTTTCTTGACTCTCCTTTTCGACCTCGATTAGTGCATTATTGTTGCGGGGGGGTAGTGTTTTATGTCTCGGTCGCTGGCTCCTCTCCTCTCTCTTTCTTCCTTTTCCTCTCCTTCCTTTTCTTATTCCCCTCTCTTTCCTCGTTATAATTCCCTTTCTCTTTTTCTATATTTCGGGTGACTCTGGGCGACAGGCACGCTGTTTAGTGGGGTAGGCCGTAGCCATTACAGTGATGTAGGGTGGGGGGGTGTTTGTTATTTTAGTTTGTTTTATTCTATGGTCCCTTTTTTGCCTTTTCCAGGGGGTGGGCTATGTCCCTTGGTGTTTCCTCCTCTGTTGCGCTAGCGTCTGCACTTTCTCCTTTTTCGGGGCGGGTGGGCTGTATGTGTGGCGCCCACTTTATTTGTTTGCTGGTATTCTTCCTCTATTCTGCACCTGGTATGGGCGTGTGAGGTCTTTGGGCTTTGCCCTACTGTGGTCGTCTGCTTGCGTGGTGGGCTATTTCCCTCCCGCCCCCCCCCTTCTTTTCTGTATATGTTGCATGACGCGCTGGTAGATATGGTTGCTGCCTCCTTTATATAATGTAAAATGAAACCTCCTTTATCCTGGCGCTGGCGATGTAACGACTTTATTTGCATCCATCCTGTATTCACCCTATCATATACGTTGCTTTGTTATTTTGATTCTCCTGACTTTGCGGCCGGCCCCTGTGGTTGTAGGCCAGCGCTTGTACTTATACGTGTCTTTCAATAAAGGTTTTTAAAAAAAAAAAAACAAAAAAAAACAATATACATAAATTCACAATGTATGAATGTGCAGATACAGTTCTCGCAGCCTTGAAAAAATAATAAATTGCAGACATCATAAATAAGCAAGATGGTATATTTCTTCCTTTAAGAGTACAGTGGTCGCTGACGTGTGCTACATGGTGCCCTACTATTTCGCTTGTGTATGCTTGCTTCGTCTCCGGGGTCTGCACGGGTTGGTGGGTATAGTACAATCTCTCTGAACATCAGTGTGTCCTCCCTCAGCCTGCGCGGTCTGGCTCGTTCCTTGTCATTCCTGACTGGTCGTGTACTCTGTATGCCTTATAACCGGAGCGGCTGCCGTATATCTTTAGGTCGTGAAGTGGGGGGTTGCAGTTCTGCATATAATTTGCTGGTAGTGTCGCAGTACGACATACCCTTTAACCAACCCTGACGAGTGGGTTTTTGCCTAATGGCCCAACAAATCAGTGGCGTAGCTAGGGTGGGGGCGGTCCGCCCCAGGCGGCACAATTTTGAGGGCGGCCGCGCGGCACAATTTTGAGGGCGGCCGCGCGGCACTGGTGGCCTGTTGTGGCGGCCTTTATCATTTTTGGGGGGGACACTCGCTGACACTACAGTCAGTCACAGTAGTGTGTCAGTGTCCCCAAATAAATTATAAAGGACTCTGCAACGGGCCGCCAGTGCCGCGCAGCCCTGTTTAAAAAGTGCAACAAGCTCGGATTGCTTTCGTGGACGTTCGGGACGGGAAGAGAAAGAATAGGACTGGACAATGTCCTCTGCTTTTTTGTGCTGGCAGATGCCCCCCTCTCTTCCTATTATTCCCTCTCTTTCTGTCTTGCTCCTCACTTACTGAAAACCGTGACGTGAAGAAACGGTTCACAACCTCTCTTTCCTTCTTTCATTTAGTTGCTTCCCTGTGAAATGGATCCAAAAATGAAAAACACTCTTGAGGGAAGTGCCCTTTTTCTGACATTTTTCTATTCCAAAGTGCAGGGGGATGGAGAGAAATAGAAGGTTTTAAATATGAAAAATGAATATATAACTAAATAAAGCAAGACAGAGTGGTTGCAAAGTGGCCAGATTGCTTTCATGCACATCCAAATACATCAGCCTCACTTTACTCTCAGGTTCGCACACTGCACAATGATGGGAGATCTTAATCTCCATTTAGACTCCCCTAAGGAACCAGGCATTAGTGAATTTATGGATATTATAAATACACTTGGCCTTAGCCTGTTGACATTAGAACCTACCCATGCAGCAGGCCATGTCCTGGACTGTATTTGCTCTAATATGGATGGTTTGTCAGTTAAAGCTCCATATACTTTAACTTGGTCAGACCACAAACTCATTCCATTTTATCTTTTGGTGAAACAGAAGGTTCCGGTCCCAAATGCAAGCCCGAACTTTGCTAGTTGTAAGCCAGATTGGATCGCCGCCCTAGCACGGCCTGAGCTTTTGGATAAGTTGAGCGCCAGTAAACCTGTTTTAACAGGGTGCACTCTAACAGATAACCAGCAATATTGTGAATGGCTAGCAACATTTGGGTCGTCCCTGGATATGAGGAGGAAGCATAGAAATGTACGTGGCCCCACAAATAAAAAGAGCGCCCCATGGTTTACATTAGCCTTGAAAATTGAACTGAGTGCTGTAAGATCCTTGGAGCGTAGGTGGCGAAGGAATTATGAGCCAGCTGCCCACGAATCTTATAAATCAGCACGTAAGAATTATCATGCCGCAATTAAGTTGGCAAAAAAAACGTACTACTTGGAGGTTATTTCTTCTTCGGACAAAGGACAGAAGGAGATCTTCAAGATAGTTAAGAGTTTTACTAATCCCACTGCACTCTCCCAGGAGCTTCCGTCTTCTCTTTCGCTCTGTAATGACATAGCCAATTATTTTGAAAAGAAAATCCAGGATATTGTTAGGGATTTTCCACCGGTTCCCACCATCTTGGCAACTCCGGACAAAATGAGGACAGGCGTTATGATACCCAACACTCCTCGCTTGGATTCATTTATGCATGTTTCTCTGGAAGACTTGTATCAGGCCATTTCGGCCATAAAGTCTGGGTCTCCATTTGATCCTTGCTCGCCTATGGTCCTTCGAACCTTGGCTGCGGAGTTAAATCCAACTATTAATAGTATCATCAACTCCTCGTTGGCCACAGCAGTAATCCCAGGTGATTGGAAATGTGCAGCGGTTATGCCACTGCAGAAAAAAGCCCTGCCAGACCCAACCATTCTGTCTAACCTGCGCCCCATTTCCCTACTCCCGGCGGTGTTTAAACTGACGGAGAAATTCGTTAATTATCAGCTTACGAGTTTCTTGGAGGAGAATAACATCCTGCACTCCAACCAATCAGGGTTTCGGTCCAAGCACTCAACTGAGTCCGTCCTTTTGTTCTCAGCCGAGACGTTACGAATGGCATTGGACCAAGGGAAGAAGGCCGTCTTGATTTTACTCGACCTATCGGCGGCCTTCGATACGGTCGCACATTCTATCTTGACTGACCGTTTGGAGAACGCAGGCATAGGAGGAATGGTGCTGGCATGGCTTACTAATTTCCTTTCTCAGAGACGTCAGGTAATAGTACTAGGTGACTATAAATCTGAGGAAAAGATCATCAGCTCAGGGGTCCCACAGGGCGCCAGTTTGAGTCCTGTTCTTTTTAATCTTTATATGGTCCCCCTGATTGAGCTGATTGCGTCCTATCAGATTGAAGTCATATCGTACGCTGATCATACCCAGCTGATCTTAGTGCTGGATAGGGAGCTGCCTGGGGTGGAAGAAAACCTGATGAACTGTCTAAGGGCTACATTTGAGTGGATGACTAACAATCATCTCCATAGCTGCCAAGGTTTTAGATTGCTTATGTGTGACATTTCCATAATTTCAGTGTAATCATGAGTGACATTCAACAACTCTGAGTGACACTTTCTCGAGATCAAAATCAAGCCATGCGGAAGGGGGAAACATATAAATATAAGAAATTACACTCACTTGAGCAACGAAAAACTGTTTAAAGATCCTAAACTGCTGCATAGCACCTGGGAACTAAGGACACTGCAGGATGGATGACTGTGTGTGCGCCAACCTTGCAAAACCCATCACATTAGTTTCCTTTTTCTTTTCACACACTTTCATTAGTAATGTGACTAGTAGGGCCACCTCTCAGTCCTGCACGAAATCATACTCCTAACCATTCTCATCTGGTGTTTGACATCATGACGAATGAACAAGCTACGTGTGTGCAGCAAATAAATTAGTGTGAAAAACAATCAATTTATCAAAAACAAGTGTGCATCCATATCCTAACAAGCATTAGCAATACACTCGTTTCGCCTATGTGATTAATAATAAGCTGTTTTTGTTATAAGGTGTAGCTTGCTGCTCACTGCTCACTAAGCTACAACTTATGACAAAAAGAACTTATTATTATTGTAGAAATGCTATATTCTCTCAGTTAAAAAAAACTAATTTTCTCCAGCTTGCCCTTCGTGCCCCTCACCCCTGTGAGACCTGGGGTGATGATTACGCCTTCTTCCCACACTTTCCCCACCAGCTGCATCTGGACCTTCAAGCTGAAACTTAGTCATTTTGTTTGTAAAGCAGGATCTGTATACTCGGGCGATCCGGTTTCTGCGTGGTAAAATGGCTCAGTGAGTGAAGGCGCTCGCAAACATCACTGGGACAGGCCTCCCTTATGTACTTTCCTCCTCACGAGGTAGAATTGAGGCTCACAGAGGTATGAAGTAGTAGATAAAAAAGAGAAGGTATCATTATCGGGGACTCCAATGTCAAACTATAAATCACCTTTATCGTTAGTCTGTAAAACCGAACGGCCTATTTCTTAGCAACTCACTGTCACCTAGGCTAAGAGGAACGAACACCGAGAGGCACAGCGTGCTGCCTGCTCGCGCGCAGGCAGCCGTTTGCATTTGTGTCATTTTAAAATGCAGGCTGGTACTTACTTGGGCCTGAAAACGGTGGCGCTCCATTAACTGCAGGCCATTCACACCCAGTGTGTGCAAGGCAGGTTCAGGCCTTGAGCCACCGCAGGCTCAGTGAAAGTTGTCCGTCCAGACTGTTCAGGGAGAGTGCTGACACTGAGCGGGGCCGTCCTGTGACAGAACGTCCTGACGAAAACTGCAACCCGGTCATCACTGATGCCTCTCCAACTGCATTCGGCGGGGGGTAGTAATTAAAAAAGCCAGGACTAAATATGCACCACTGCCCGCATACTAGTAGCTGCAAGCCGCCTTCAGTTCTAAAATAGTTGAAACTCCTTGCGCACGCAGCAGGTTATGACGACCCTCGCAGCGCCAGCATTGTCAGTGTTGGCCAGGACGTGAGGTAATCGCGCCAGGCACTGCACTGGAAGCAAATTAATGTACGACTTGTGTCTGAGAGGGCAGGCCCCGGGGTCCCAATAATTTTAATTGGGCAGGGGTGAGTCATGATGTCACATGATGTGGTCGGCGCCGCGGCGGAAATCAGCCAGCACTCTGCAGTCTGCAGTTTTGCGACATTGTAGCTAGTAGTAGTAAGCATGAATGAAGCATTTGGGCACGCACGGGCTCAGAGCAGGATCCGATGTCAATTGCTGTCTCCTGGAGTCTGCGGGGAGCGAGAGTTTTCACAGTGTACACTCAGCAGAGCAGCCCCCCCCCTCCGACGCACACAGGTCAGAGGCACCACTACCAGCCAGCCAGGCAGCGTGTGCTAGCAGCAAGCACCCTGGCTTTAATTTAGCCAATTTTAGCGCCGCCGCGAGTCAGCATAGAGTCGGGGGCAAATGCGTGACAATGCATTTCAGTGCGGTGATGCGGAACACCTCACTGAAATGCGTTAGCGTCACGCCTGAAGCGTGACACTTGGCAGGACTGCATCTCAAGTGTAACTCAGGGAAGACAGAAATAATATCTTTCGGACTTCAAAATCTGTTCTCCCCCTCACAATGGTGGCCCGAGGATGCAGAAGCTCCTCCTATTACTATTGTTTCGGCGCGAAATCTAGGGATTAAATTCGATGACCCACTCTCATTCAAACAGCAAGCGGTGGGCGTAGCAGGCTCGTGTTTTCAGATCATCAAATCACTGAGGAAGTTTTTTGATCTTCTTCCCCTGGCAGCAAGAAAGACTGTGGCAGTAGCCCTTATAACATCCAGACTGGACTACTGCAACAGTCTTTATGCAGGCACTAATAAAGCAGTGCTGCATAGGCTGCAGATGGTCCAGCATGCTGCTGCTCGCCTGGTACTCCGCTGGCCGAGAAGGTCATCTGCTTCGGTGGCCCTTAAAGCTTTACACTGGCTGCCCATTCATAAGCGTGTATTATTTAAGATTCTTGTTATCGCCTTTAGAGCCTTTCAGTCTCAAGGCCCCAGATATCTTCTGAATGGCTTTAAACGCTATGTGCCAACACGCTGCTTGAGGTCTGCCAATCAAAATCTCTTGGTGATCCCCAGATTCAGACTAGCCACCAAAGGGGGGAAATCTCTTTTTGTGTTCGGATCAAGAGCTTGGAATAAATTGCCAGCTCAGCTTCGCCGTATAGCCAAGGAGAGCGATTTTAGGAAATCCCTGAAGACATGGATCTTCTCACTCTCCGATGCGGCCTGCAGAGCATTAGTGTAGAGCTTGTACTGTGTGATACTGCCTTCTGTCCACCAACTTACTCCAGCAGGGTTGGGTGTTGAGCGCCAAGATGCTCCTTGGAGCGATAGTAGCGCTATATAAATGTGTGCTTACATTACATTACATTACATTACATTACATTACAGAGTTTGCCAGTAAAGCGCAACTTTTGTTTTGTCGTCTTTCTTTGAACAGCATTGATGTCCCGAGGTGGGGAAGTGTACCATTCCTGGAGGTACTGCAATACCTGGTTGATGGGTGGATTGGAAAACAACATGTGTATCATGGCTCTGTGTTTATGGATGTGGTCTTAATAAACCATACTGATTACGTTTTGTAAGGATATAAGCAATGGACATTGAAACAGTTCCCTTCAGGACCCAGTAGTCATGTCCTTAACTTTTCAGGTAAAACCACTCGCTGATTTCTGAATAGTGAGTGAGAGATTGTTAAGGTAACCATGTTGTTTCTGCTTACATTTCACATGCTTTACTTAATCTTGCATTCCCTATGGGTGTTTGTTTTTACTTTTTTTTTTAGGCAGCACATTACTCTTATCAGGTGCATAATTTGAATTGAGACACATCCAAGTGTTTATAGCAGGCACAATTAGGTTGTAGCTGAAGGCAGTGCTAGTTTCTCTCAGTGGGGCAATATGGTGTTCAGTGGGGGAGAGGATGTGGCACTATGGCCAGTGCTGTCGAATTTGGAACTGGAGAACCGGGTTCAGCCTTCATGACCAGTCCACCAGACCACTCTACTGAGGGAGCATATTCCCATGCTCGACATTAGAAGGCCCCACTAGACATTAGAAGGATTGATGTTTTAGCACAAGCAGGTGTACCCTAGTAGTGTCACTTGTGGGTTAACCTTGAAGGCCAGTCCACCACAATCCATACAGAAGTTCATCTCCAGTCTTGCGTGCAGGCCTACGAAGCAGCACACCCTAGAGCAACAGTGTTCCAGTCACTGTGACTCTGTCACTGAGGTCACATGAACCTTGAGCATTTTAGGGTGGTGCGAATGGTGTGACCGCACTGGGTACCTATTTTCGGGTCGGTGCATAGTGTTTGCAAGTATATTATGGTTTAAAAAAAACTTGCTGCCTCCATCAATTTTCAGAAACAATAAAAATGTCATGATAACTACGGTGATTATTGTTCTTCCTAGAGAGAGATCTGAGTTTTGTCTTATGGAAGGGTTGACTCCTGGAAAGGTAGCACAGAGGGTTAATGTGCCTGCTGCAAAGAACATGTACCATGCAGATCACAAAGTGCACTGCTTTAATGGGGGGACCATGATGAATGGTCATTTAATGTCAGCTGTATATGATGGATCCCTGAACAGTGTCATTTATGTGCATGTTTTCATTGTGCTGAGGGGATTTCATGGTAATTGTTCACGCAGCTCTCTGATGGATGTCGCATGCGGTTTTTCTGAGTCCCCAGATAGATCATGCACTCTGTGTGTTCTCTTTTGTACTGCCAGTCACTGGTGTATTGAACTGTGTAGCCTTGGACCGTGTCATGTATGTGCATGTAACTTGCATGATCGAGGTAACTATTAGTGGCGATACTAGGTGTCTCTCGGACCTCTTTCAAGTGCTCGCCGTCCTTCACCCTATGGGGCAGCACTCTGAGGGATAACCCCGGGCGCCGCAAGCTCTAGCTATGCCTCTGAGTACTATTTCTCATTTTGCCAGCAGCACTGCCATTTCTGTGAATCTGTGCGGTTTTTTTTTTTAATTCTTTTTATTAACAAAAGAGACCAACAATACATACACAAACATCGACCAGAGTACATTGGGTGACCGTTGTTACACATATTCAGATGTGGACTTCCAAAGTAAAGGCAATCAATGAAAAAGAAAGAGAACGGAACTAGGTGTCCTCCTGCTCCTCACTATCGGGATCTAATTCCGGAGGTGCACAGATGTCGCCTCGATAGGTATTCCAGGGTCCCCAGATCTTGACCCATTTGCGGTGACGCCCCCTGGACACATACACAGTTTTCTTACGAAACATACACCAGTCAAGGTCCTCCATCCAGGGCCCGATCCGGGGCGCCCGAGAAGCACCCCAAAGCCGTGCAATGTTACGCTTGGCAACCGCACAAGCGAGAGCCACCCAGACCTTACCATGGCTCGGCAGGTCCGTAGGCTCCCACACATTCAACAGACATCTTCTCGCCTCTGTCTCGACCCTCACTCCCCACACTTCACTTATTTTTGAATGGATCTTGTTCCAGAAATCACGGACCCTCTCACACTCCCACAAAATATGCAGGAACGTCCCAGGCAGGCCACACCCCCTTCGACAATCGGCAGACTCAGCCAAACCCTTCCTCTGCCGTCTCGGACCAGTAATATAAGAACGGTGCAGAATCCTTAGCTGAACCAAACGGAGCCTCATGGGGACCACGACCTCCCTGGGGGACGCCACCACCTCCCTCCAATCCTCCTCATCAAGCACAAATCCATCAGCCACCCATTGGTCGCGTAATTGCACCAGGGGGTCCTCAGTGTGGTTGATCAGCTTGCTATACGTTAATGAGATCGTTTTAGTGGAGACAAGGCCGTCCAGCAAGTGATCCTCCAATCGGGAGGCCACCGGTGGAGTCTCACCCCCGGGGATCACGGCCCCCAGGGCATGGCTAATCTGTAGGTATCGAAACCGTTCCGTCTCATTCAGCTGATACTTGGCCTGCAGTTCCTCAAACGTCAACATCCTGCCCTTACCCCACACATCACGCACCTGAGTTATGCCAATCAAGTCCCATCGGTCAAACCCTTTCGTTTTCCAAAGCATCCCCAATTTCTCAGAGCTCCACAACGGAGTAGCCAGTGTTAGGCGCTCGGCCCATTTAAGGTCCCTGTTGGCCTTGTGCCACACTTTAGTGGAGGTCATGGGGGCCCCGACCAACGGGGAATAGACACGCCTCGCATATAGCACACAAGTGTACTCGAACCCCCGCCACCTGACCGCGATCCATCGCATACCCCGGATCAACTGGTGAGCCATAGATAGCATGATTGATAGGGGCCAACTGGGACGCCCAATAATACTTACGAATATTAGACAGACCGATGCCCCCGTCATACCAAGGCAGCATCAATTTCGATAATGCAGTACACGGTCTCCCCTCCCACAGGAGGCTACGCTGCAGAGACTCAATCTCATTGAAATACGACGGGGGCACAGGGTCAAAGGAATTCTGTAGAGCGTAAAGAAAGCGCAGGAGAGCCATCATTTAAAAAAGGACAGATCTGCCCAACAGAGAGAGCGGTAGCGTCTTCCATCTCTCAACATCAGCGTGAAGTCTGGCCAAGGGGGGCAACAAGTTCAGCCGAAAGCGCACCTTGGGATCCTTCGAGATATGAATCCCAAAGTAGCGAAAACCAACCGGTTCTATTTTGACGGGGCAGTTCCCAGGCACCCTAGGGGGATCTCCACTTAAAACGAAAAGAACCGATTTTGCCCAGTTGATCGCGAAGCCTGAGTACCTCCCGAAAATAGCAAGAACATCCATAAAGACAATAAGGGAGCTACGGGGGCAGGTCAAGTACAACAGGATATCAGCATAAAGCGAGATCTTGTCCTCCCACTCCGAAGTCCAACGCAGCCCCCTGATCGATCGTTCCCACCGCACCCAGGCCGCGAGCGGCTCCAGGGACAAGGCAAATAAAAGAGGCGAGAGGGGGCAGCCCTGACGAGTTCCCCGACCGAGAGAATAATCGCGAGACCTATGGTTGTTCACGACGATGCGAGATAGGGGGGCAGAATACAAAAGACGCACACAATCGATGAACACTGGGCCAAACCCCAACTTTGTCAAAACCGCAAAAAGATAGGGCCACTCCACCCGATCGAAGGCCATAGTTGCATCAAGAGACAATAACACAGCCGGCTCGTGAATGCAGGACGCACCCGCCATCACACCATGGAGTCGGCGAAGATTCAGTGCGGTGTTACGCCGTGGCATAAAGCCGGACTGATCCGGATGGATCAAAGTCGAGATTACCTTCACGAGTCGGGTGGCTAACAATTTGGCCAAAACCTTAGGTTCTACGTTCAACAAAGAAATCAGGTGATACGAAGAACACTCCAGGCGGGGCCTACCCTCCTTGTAAATGACCACGATATTGGCAACACGCTGATCGTAGGGCAACACCCCACGGTCGCGGCTTTCAATGTACATGTCCTTCAAATACGGGGCCAACCGGTTGGCATGATGCTTAAACAATTCAATGGGGACACCATTAGGGCCCGAGGCCCTACCAGAATGGACCCCCCTGATAGCCTTTGCTACCTCATCATTCGTAAGAGCGGAGTCCAATAATTCCCTTTGATCGTCCGACAGGGCAGGCATCGGTATGTCCCGTACCATTTCGGCGTTATCCGCCTCAGTAAAAGTTCCGGCCGAATTCATCAACAATCAACTGGGGGTCCGGCGTGGCCCCCGAGCCCGCAATATTCAGCTCCGGCACCAATCGAGACCCCCAGTCACCCTTCTCCAGCCAAGCAATTAACTTTCCTGCCTTGTCCCCGTGTTCATAAATCCTATTCTGCGTGTTGGCGTGTTGCGCCTTAGCACTGTCACGTGTCAGGGTCCTATATTCATCCCGGAGGAGCCCGAGGCGATGACTCGCCCCGGGGTCCCCCCGGAAGAAACAGCAGTTTCCAAGGCCAAGAGCTCCGCCTCAACCCTATCCAACTCCGCCCTCTTCTTCTTCTTCTGCACAGATACGAGGGAGAGGACCTCCCCTCTCACAACTGTCTTATACGCCTCCCAAAGGGAGCACCTCGAGGCAACCGACTCCTCATTCTCACGGAAATAGCTGTCCGTAATCCGCACCAACTCTTTTTTAACCACAGGGTCTTTCAGACGCCACGCATTTATGGGGGCTATCCTGCCCACATCACCCTGCCCCACACACAGCCGAAGCAAGATCGGCGAGTGGTCGGAGACCCCCCGCGCCAAGTGAGCTACGTCCTGAACGATGGCCGCCTGCGCCGCTGGCAACAACACATAATCAATCCGCGAAAGGGAGCGATGCGCCGCCGAGGCATGGGTGTACTCAGTAGCGCACGGGTGTCTGAGACGCCAACAGTCAACCAGCCCCGACGCAGCAATAAAGTCAGGCAACCACCTCCAAGAGGGCAACAACACACGGGAGGGGAGCCTATCCAGCTCCCCGTCCATGACTGCATTAAAGTCCCCGCCCAGTACAGTGGTGCCGACGGGCAAAGTTAAAAGCATCCGACCCAAATCACGAAACATGTCAACCTGCAGCGCCGGGGGGACATAGATAGATACAAATGTTACAATCCTGCCTTCCCATAGACCCGATATGGCAACATAACGGCCGCGATTATCAGACCAGGTCGAACGAATCGCAAGGGGGAAGGAGTTCCTAACCAAGATGCCCACACCCCTAGAGCCAGATGTGAAGCCAGCATGTGCAACAAGTTTGTAGCCGCCCCTGTGCAGAGCCATACAGCGCCTCCCCATGAGATGCGTTACCTGCAACAATACTACGTCTGGCATCTGTCGCCTAATGAGCTGACTCACCATGGTACGCTTTATCTTATCACCCAATCCATTCACGTTCCAGCTGAGGACGTAGAACCCCAGTCCCTGTCTAACGGAAGCCATTCATCATCTCAGAGCACAGAAGATCCACGAGCACCCACATCAATCTCTTGTCAAACAAAACAAACCAAACAGAACACAAAAATCCCCAACACCCAGACCCACAACCCCCCACCCTGCACCCCTGCAGGCAGCAAATGCACATCCCCAACTCGCAGTGTGCCTGTCGCCCCTAACTAACTACAGGTATCTAAAAGTAGAAAAACGGAGGAGGACCTTACAACAGGCCGCCCACCCCCACCATCCCAGACCAACCACTATTCCCCCCCATTCGGTAAAAGCACAAAAAGAAAAAGAGTCTTGAACAAAATTGGACCAGAAGCGGGAAAAATAACGGGGATAACCCCCACCAGACCTTTATGCGCCAGCGCTACAGTCTGAAACAGGTCACTGTTCCTCGTTATCCGATCGGGCCCGATCCTCCTGCTCCGACCCCACAATTCGATCCAGCCAGTCCGCAGCCATTTCAGGATTGTCAAAAAACCAAGTCTTTTCGTTGCGTTCAATCCTCAAACGAGCCGGATACATCATAGAGTACTTAATGTCACGGTCCCTCAGTCGCCGTTTGATTGACAGAAACCCTTGCCGTTGTCTCTGGACCAACTGCGTAAAATCCAGAAAAAAGAGCAGCGAAGCGTTCTCATAGGCCAACGGGCCCGTGGACAGTGCTGTTTGCAGGATAGCGTCCCGGTCTCGAAAATTCAGTACCCGGGCAATGATGGAACGCGGAGGCGCCCCGACCTTCGGGCAGCCTCCGGGGATCCTGTGTGACCTCTCCACGGTAAAGAAATTGCTGAGGCCCTTAGGCTTGAGATGTTGCAGGATAAGGTCCTCAACAAAGGGGCCCGGAGTCGCCCCCTCGGAACACTTCGGAACCCCCAGGATATGGACGTTGTTGCGGCGGGCCCGACCCTCGTACTCATCGAGCTTCTCATTGAATTTGATGCGGACGCCTGAAGATCTTGCACTGCCTTCTGGAGCTCCGAGACATCCTCGAGGAGACTCCCCGTCTTGATCTCAAGGTTCCTGACCTTCTCAGTAGTTTTGGTGAGGTCATCCCTGATGAGACCCACCTCAATAGTGACAGTGTCCAATTTAGTGTCCATCTTGCCCAATGAAGATTAAATCCCAGCGATAGCCACCATTAAGTCCTTCATGGTGGGGTCCTCGACGTCCGGGCCTCTCTCCGCACCCCCGGACGTGGTTCGTTTCGCATCCACTGGTGACCCTTTGGAAACGGCATATTTGTCTATGCGATTAGACTGGATCTGCCGGACAGATTTAGTAGATCTCGGCGGAGGCTTCTCAAGATCCCATCTCGACTGCGAAGGCAGGAGAAACCCACCACTCCTCAGTCGAGTGGAGGCAGGTCCTGCGATGGTTGACCTCAGAACTGAAGAAAGAGGCCCGAGACGTCTCGTCCGCCACCCGAAGGTGAAAAAGTAAGATCCGACCGGCCACTTCCGGTCCCGGATGCTGATGTTGTTGCACTGCACCCCGGATGACACCAAACCAGGGGTCCCGGGCTCCGAGACCACAGGCCCAAATCTTGTCGGCGAGGATAGCCAGGCACCGAAACAGCCAAACGAGCCGGAGTTTCACCGTGACGACTCAGGTCCTGGTCCCCCACCCGTCTGTGGGGACGGGGTTCAGGATGTTGTGCCGGATAGTTAGTCAGGAGGTGGCGGCCGGCGGAGCCGATGCTCAAGCGGCCATCTTGGTCGCTGGCGCGGCTCCTGCCTGTGCGTTTTTTTTTAAGGATGGATCCTACATAGCCCATCAGAGCTATTATTAGGGTTACTGGTAGCTATGTCCCCACCATCCGTTGTAGCAAGTCGTAAATTTCAAAAGTGAACAGTTAATACAGTTTTCACTGAGCATACTAACCCAGCTTGGCACTTTTGGGCAGCAACATCCTGTCGTGTATGGGGCACAAATCCTGCTTATCAAGAACATTAGACGTCGAGGGAAATCAGGATTTATATTCCAAGTGCTGCGTATAGGCTGTTTGCCCCACCACCTGTTTTTGGGTCAACAATTGTTTAGTTTTCTCTACTCCCCAGATATGTTGGCAAAGGTTTACATGTGGGAAGAAAAGTAGAAGGGATTGGTCCTGGCACCCTTCACTTGACTCAAAGGGCATTGGAGGAAAAACTGTTGGAAGACAACAGTCCTGCTAGGGAAGTAGTAGGTAATATTGCCTACACTATTTTGGACTCCCAGCCCAATCACATACAATAGGTAATTATGGTATTGGGGATTCATTATCCCCAATCAACTATAAAGTATATGGATTAGAATAGCCTAGACAACAATGTAAATACTAGTCTAGGTGAATAAAATAAAAGTAAAACGAAAAAAACACCAAACGGGATAGCATGTTTGTGAGAATCCTGGCATACATAAGTTCTCATATCTACTGAGATATGTAAAATCAACCCACCTGTTGCTAATCACAGGACTGGGAGGTAAAGGCGCAGGAGGAGCTCTCTTGTTGCTGACTCAGATATTTGGAATACTAGATAGAGGTGAAATAGATGATGTTGGTGAGACTGCAGAAGTGTGATAAGTTAAGCAGTCCAGTGGCTGAGGCTGGTACTATGATGCAGATAAGGTTGTAGACTTCAAAGAGCATGTCTGTTTTGTACCTACTAAAAGTGGAAACGTACAAAACGGAAACTGGAATCTGAAGAGATTCTGCAGCCAGGGCACACTAATCAGCAGGTGAACAGAAGTGTAGGAAAGTAGGATCTGTGTTTATGGTTACCTACCCCCTTCCTACCCCCTTCCTACCCCCTTAACACACACTTATTTGCCTGGTGCAATGCAGTTTCTGACAAGGATCATGTAAATCAGAACCCCAGTCTGTGTTTTCTCCCCTAAATTGGTCATGGGAAGTACTTGGGTACATCCTAGATTGGATACCGGTGTGACCTTATCAGTCCCTAGTATATGGTACTGAGGTACCCAGGGCATAGGTACACCAAGGGTCCCCAATAAGCATGGGCGGATTTTGCGAATTGGCAATCCACGAAATTGCGTATTTACGGATTCAAAATCCGCGAACTCTCTCGAATTTTGCAGATTCCTTTTTTTTTGTGTTCGCAAGTGTTTCTGCCATTTTGCGAGGGTTTTTTACCAGTTCGCAAACGCGAACTTACTTGTCGGGTAGCAACGGTCGCAAACATGTTGTTTCTACGTCTGGTTCATCACAGCACCCTCTGTTTCACCACTGCCACCCTCTGTTTCACCACTGCCACCCTCTGGCTCACCCATGCCACCCTCTGGCTCACCCATGCCACCCTCTAGTTCATCACTGTAGATTATGGGTGGAAAAGCACACCTGCCCTGCCTCAACTGACATGAATGAAATAGGGGCAGATTAATGTGTCACTGAATTTGAACTTCCAGGCTGGCACCTGCTTCCTTATCTGTAATTGCTTTCTGTTGCAGTGTAATTTTTTTAACAGGACCTTTGTGGTATACTTGTAGCTATTCTCTGAGCCTGCTGTGAGGGTCAGAGCAGGGTCATAGAATAGTTGCAAGTAGGCAACTGAACTCTGAAGGGGCCCCTCAGGAAGCACTACAGGGAATGGTTACTAATGATAAGATTGAACTTTTGCACCTGCTGAGTGCTTTCAGTTTTGCAAAAATCCAAATATCCAGCAGCATCCACAAAAAGTAATCCTTCCAGGTCAAGTTCCAAATCAAAGTGACCAGCACATGAAGAAAGCACTGGGAGGAGCCTGCTGGACAGGAACAGGAAGTTGGAGACTGTGGGGCACTTCCATCCTCCCACCCCCCCCCCCAAAAATGGACTCCTTGCAAAATAAAGTGCAGGCAAATGTCAACCTGAGGAGTTATTCTGATAAAAATCATAATTTTCAAGGTTTATGCTGCCTGCTGGTGGATTTCTTGTGCGAAATTGCACATTTTGCAATCTCGCAATTGCGAGATTGTCGCTGCTCGTCGCATCTACATGTTCGCAAGTGTTTACTCCCGCGAAATTGTATAGTATTCTAGTTGGCAAGTGCGACCAAGCAAAAAATCCGCTTCGCACTGATTTACGGATTTTCGGCAAGTTCGCGAGAGTTCGCGGATTGCGAATTTACCGAAAATCCGCGAGCGGAACGGATTTTACGCTCATGCTTAGTCCCCAATGGGCTGAAGCATGTATAATGCCACCCATTGGAGACCGCTCAAACTGCAACCACAGGCCTGCCATTGTAGCCTGTGTAAGCTGGTGCTAGCACCACTAACAAAAGATATAGGTTTCCTTATATCTAACTGCACTTAAAACCTATGTCACCCCTAAAGCAGGCCTTTCGATCCTGAAGGCAGGGTGCTCGGTTCTGACTGTGAGGGTGCCCCTGCATGAGCAGGGCACCCGTGTATGAGCAGGGCACCCCTACAACTTTCAGAGTCCATTCTCCTGTATTGTAAGTGCATCAGCCATTACAAAACATAAGAGTGGTCATGTGTCATTACACAATGACCATCTCTACACTGGCTGTAATGAACCCTGTCATGTTTGGTATCAAACATGTTGAAATCATGCACCCCACACCATAAACGGTGTGGGGGTATGATTCCATGCACTGTAAAGCTCCTCCGGGATGCCCTCCTTGCTCCCGGTACCAGTCTTCCAGACCCGGATGGCACAACATGGCGGCTGTCGACCAGAGACACGATTCTGCCCTCCTGCTGCTGAGCCAAGCTCAAGCAGCCGAAGGCAGAACACTAGGTATCCTGTCACAGGGAGGTATGACCACCTCCCAGACAGGGTTTAGTGTATTGGGGATGAGTGGTAGCGCTTGCCAGCGCCTCTCAGTCTGCTTGAAAGGCACACTTGGTGCCCTCCTTGCCTTGCCCAGTTCAAACCAGCTCAGGGAGACAGTGGCTCCTGCTCTGGTACAAAACTGGACAAAGGACATGGGAGTATCCTCCCCACTGTCCGGGCTCTCACCTGGGAGGGAACCCTAAATCTTCCCAACCCTTTCCTTAGGGTACTTAAGGGCTTACCTGAGGGTGGGTCCCTAGATTCGTCGTGGGACAAGATTAATTTGAAGACACCACTTCTTGAACCGTCTGGGCACTCTGGACTTTGCTCTGGGTACCAAGACTGCAACAGGGAAGACTCCTGCTGCTCCTTGTCTTGTCGCCCTGCTAGTCTGCTGCAATGTCTATGCCTGTGCTCCATACAGGAACCTTCCAAGTCCTGTGTACATCCAAGACACCTGAAGGAATCTCCCTTGAAGTGAAGGAGTCTCTTCCCTGCATCTGCAGGCACCACAACTATGCTGATCGGTCTGCTGATCCTGGGCTCCCATGGACTCCGAAAGTCTCAGCATCACAGGTGGTAGTTCTTCACATCCCTCAAGGCCTTCCCTGTCCTCTCATCAAGTTTGAGGCCAGTATAACTTGTCAGAGCCGCAGGAACCAAACCCCTGTGCACTACATTGACTTGCTGTTGCAAAGGCTTGTTGGCTTCCTTCCACCAAGATCTTCAGGCTCCAAGTAGCCCCAACTTCAAGCATCTCCTGGGACCAAGATCTTTGTCCTCACTGCATCACTTGCATCTTGGGCTTGCATCATTGGCTAGCTGCTCGAGATCCTCTTGCGACTCTAGTGCCTCTGGCCTGTGGGTCCTCATGAGGGTCTTCTTTGATTTCAGTTGCCTCCTCCGATTGCTCAGGGCCTGCTCTGACTCCCTTGTGTGTGGTGAGTCACCTGGACCTTGCTGGTCCCAACCCTGCTCCTTCTTCGTGCTCCATGTTGTTTGCAGTTTCCAAGGCTTGTTGGTGCTCCCGACGGACACCAACCCCTCAACTCTCGACATCCGATGTGGCACAGCTTGTGAATGGCTCCTGGTCTTCCACAGTGTTGCCTGGTCTGCACAGCTGCAGCTCCAAGGTCACGCTCCGCTCTCCTGCAGCACCCAACATCAGTGGGCATACGTCTTCCGTGCCTCCTGGTCACTCCTGAGTGGCATAGACTCTGTCCCCTCTGCTTGCAGGTACTTCTCATCTTGAATCTACCTTTGAGTTCCACTGGACACTTTAACCTTCTCCAGCAGTGGGTGGGGATCTTTCTGAAGAGGGAGCCACAGGGGCTCTTCCTGATGATCTCAATTCTGAGTATGGGCTGGAGGACTTAAATGATTCCAACCTGCCAAACTCTTACCCCTCAAGGAATAGTACAGATGGCACAGAGAACATACCCTTTGTTCCTCCTGGGAGGGTCCAGATGAGCCCAAGGAGGTCTAGATCCTCCTCTAGAGAATCCAATGCTTCAGGAAATTCCATAGGGGCCTCCATCTCCATTAAGAGGGGCAGCTCTTTGCACATACTCGAACTTGAGAAAGCAAGACTTAAGCTCAGGAGAGATCAGTTGGCCCTTGACAAAGAGTCCCTGGAAGTCCAGAAGGCTGGGAAGAAATTGGGACTAGAGTCCCATGGTGGTAGCAACAGTGTCCCTAGAATCACAAAAACTTATTTTGACAATAGAAACCTGAGCAGGATAGTCCTAAGAGGGGGATGATATCCATAAATAGATAACTGCTTTGGAGAGGGCCTTCAAGGTTCAGCGGGTCCCTCAAGAGCAGTGGGCAGCTATCCTGTGGCTCTCATTTGCTAACAAAGGTAGAGCTAAGCTCCTTGCTGTTAGAGAAGAGGATGCTGACAATTACTCAGTTTTGAAGAGTGTTCTCATAGATGGGTTTGGCTTAACCATGGAACAGTATAGGATTAAGTTCAGAGACACCCAGAACGGACACACTCAGGACTGGGTAGATTTTATAGACATTGCTATAAGGCTCTGGAAGGCTGGCTTCATGGAAGCAACATGCAGGACTATGAAGGCTTGTACAATTTGATTATGAGGGAGCCCATCCTTAAAAACTGCCAGAATCAACTTTTGCATCCGTACCTGGTGGACTCTGATCTGACCTCTTCCCAAGAATTGGGAAAGAAGGCAGACAAATGGGTCCGCACCAAGGTTAAGCAGAAAAACCATGGTAATGGGGGTGACCAGAAGTCAGATTCTTCTAAATCCCAGGATATGGGTGGGGACAAAAGTAAAGATAAATAAAGAGTCTTCTCAAGGGCCCCAAACACCTGCATCTGGGGGGTGAGTCCCAAAATTCCAAGAAAGGCAAAAAGAAACCTTGGTGTTATTTATGTAAGGTAAAGACCCAATGGACAAGGAATGCGGATTGTCTAAAGGCCAAGGAAACTCCTACTATCACTGCCCCTGAGAGGGCACCTACTCCCCTTAGCACACGTACAAGTGGTTGTATAGCAACCAAGGGATTAGTGGGGTTAACCATGGGTTCTGACTTAGTCAGAACTCTAGCTCAGGCTGTTCTGGTCTGTGATGGTATGGACCTTGCCACCTTACTGGTAAGTCCCACTAACTTGGGCAAGTGCAATCAACAGCCTTTGATAAATGGAAAAGAAGCAATGGCTTACAGGGACACAGGGGGCAGTGGCACTATGGTGACAGATAAACTTGTGTCCCCTGATCAAATCATACTTGGGCAACTGTACCAAGTCACCAATGCTAACAGTGGCAGGACTGACCATAAGTTGGCAGTTGTGAACCTCAACTGGGGAAGGGTAACTGGACCTAAGAATGTTGTGGTATCTCCAGACCTACCTGTAGATTGTCTGTTGGGCAATGATCTAGAAACTTCAGCCTGGGTTGAAGTGGAGTTCAGGACTCATGCAGAGATGATGGGCATCTCTGCCAGTGTGTTTGCTGTCACCAGGGCTCAGGCCCAACAGCCCAGGCCAAACAGCCCAGCACTGACAAAGCACTGGATCCTGGAAAAAAGGGCCAGGTGCTTACCAAGAGAAGGAGCAGGAAGGGTAAAGTTTTATCCTCCTCACAAACTCCCAGTGAAGATTAAGCTCCTGTGAAGGTACTGTCCCAGGGGAACTTGGGCCTAACCAGGCAGAGTTCTTTGAGGCAGGGGGGCCTTCCAGGATAGACACGAGTTTGGAGCAGCAGACCTGCCCCTCTCTTGAACATCTCGGAAAGCAAGCTACAGCTGAAGAAGCAGGGAATATCAGCGAGTCCCATAGGATCAATTGGGAAGATAGGCTTCTGTACTCCGAAGGTAGAGACCCCAAGCCTGGTGCTACCAGGTGATTGGTTCAGAGGTTTCCTCCTCTCCCTGGCACATGATACTCCTCTTGCAGGACACTTAGGGCAAAGCAAGATGAAGGATAGGCTTGTCCCTCACTTTCACTGGCCCCATATGTCTGAAGACACAAAAGGAGTTTTGTCTCTTGATGGAGCGAGGTGCTGAATGAAATTTCGTTCAAACTCGCAAAGTTAAAACTTCCATAAAACTGTAACCGTATTAACAAGTATGTGATGAAAAGTATTATTCAACTTAGTTTTAAAATGCATATACACAAGAAACACGAGGGACTAACTTATGTGCTCTATGTTGCAAATGCAAGTGCGTAGAAAATAATAAACTAACCTTGTCTATTGTCTTTGTCAGTATTAAATGCGGCTGTTTAACTAATAGCATGTGCTTATTATGTGTGCTTATGTTATGTCTTTTCTGTGACAAAAGCTTGTGGAGATTTCTTGCGGCCTAAAAGAAGAAGGTAGATATGAACGCTGGTTTGTGTGCTCAGCTAGGTAACATAAATTAACGGGTTGATAATTAGCAAAGGGGGTGGGTAACAGAATGGGTCTCAATTCTATAATTAATTGATGTCTTGTGTTTGTTTAAATAATAGTTTCTGAGAGAGGCCTAAGACCTGAAAAGAAATGGCAGTGGTCGTGAAATTTGTCCAGAGTGGAGCCTTGTATTCGCACAGAAGTGGAAACTTTTACCACGTTGTTGAATTTGACAGAAAATTCAGACTATTAACTGTGCTGAACGTGCTTTCGGTGAAGATGGCTCAAGGACAGGAAGTCAGGCGACATTGCCAAGGTTAGCAAGTCATGGACTGTATCTCGAAAGAAATGTTTCTCTTTTGAGGAAGCCAAAAGTCGCGTAAGCAAAAGGACAATAGGGCTTAAGAGAAGCCTGAACTTGGTTTGGAAACGAAGATGACCTAACGTTTTAATCGTGGACTGACATGGCTCAGCCAATGAGCGGCGTGGATTTTTGAGAAATTATATAATTTGTAGAAAGTTTAGCTAGATAGAAAGGTATAAAACCTGACCTCATGGGCAGGAGGGCGCTTCTCGCTTTCCGAATCCTGGATGAGGTGACATGCTGTCGGACTTTTGACTCACGTAAGGACAGCAGACTTAATTTGATTTTTCTCTCCAGGTGAAGAGCAAGAATAGTCAGGGAAATAGTTTGAGGGAATGGAAACTGTTATTTTGCTTTAAAATTCATGCTTACTGGTTTGCCTTGGATATGTCAGTCTAATAAATCATTTCCTTTATAAATGCTGCTTTTATTCCTAATAAAATAAAGAATCTTAACCACTTGGATGCTAAGGCCCTGGACAGATTTATTAACAATTTCCATTGAAGTCAATGGAAACTCCATGACGAGCTGGGCTCGTCATGAGCGTCGAAGGGGTTATAAAAATGCACTTTCTTGAATAATAAAGTTAAAATAAAATTCGATTTTGAAATGACAAGCTGGTCTTGTGTATTCATGGTCTAGTTACCAATAGTTGATTCATTTACCTAAGTGACTTAATTAAAATGATCATTGCTTAAAACCATGGTGAGTAAAGATAAACTGCAGATGTAAATAAATGTGTAAATAGTTTGTGAATAGTTCTGATTAATTAGGTCACATGATTCAGTCGCCCAAAAATTGTCTCGTAGTTTATGGGCCTTTGTGTGTGATTTATGAATAGTGGTAAGAATTGTGGTGTTGGGTAGCGTTGGTGAGACAGTTTTTCCTTAGGGGCGCTGGATCACTCTCCTGTGCCACTTGTCATGCCAGTGGTAAGTCAGGTGGCACTCCAAAGGCCCCCTTAATTCCACTTCCAGTGGTTGGGGTCCCTTTTGAAATGGTAGGGATTTACATTGTTGGTCCCTTAAACCCTCCAACTGCATCTGGTCACAGTTACATCCTAGTGGTGGTGGACCATGCCACTAGGAACCCAGAAGCTATTCCCTTTAGAACCACTACAGCTTCTGTAGTGGCCAGGGCCCTCCCGGGAATCTTTTCCAGAGTGGGTTTCCCTAAGGAGGTCTTAACAGACAGAGGTACCAACCTTTATGTCTAGTTATATCACTGCCATGTGGAAAGTGTGGAGAATTTTTATTTATTTATTTGTATTTATAAAGTTTTATATAGCGCGAACAAGATCCCGAGGGATAACAGAGCGCTTTACAATATGAATGAGAGGAATAACAAAATGCAGATAAAACATCCTAGCAGGAGAAAGTATCCCTCTTAGGGTAAGAATGTGTTCATAAGGAATCGTTTAGCTTCCAAATTGAAAGCTATCGTTGAAGATATTCTGCGTACTTCCGGTGGAAGAGAGTTCCAAATCCTTGGTGCCACGCCCTGTTAAGGCTCAGTAACAAGTTATTTTTTTGTTCAGGATAAGTGGTTTCAGGAGAAAGGTAGTGGCACTTCTTGAGGCTCTAGATCCACAGGATAGTTCAGGTTTTTGCACAAGTATTGAGGTGAAGGGCTTTGTGAGCCAGAACAGCAATCTTTAACTGAATTCGAGCTTCATAGGGTAGCCAATTAAGAGATTTTAGGACTGGGGATATATGATCGTATCTTTTAGTGCCTGTGACCAATCTAGCCGCTGCATTCAGAGTTGACATTAGAGGAGCCAGGGCTTATTTGGGAAGGCCACTGAGAGTAGCGCAGCCGTAGTCAAGCCTTGGCAAGACAAGCGCTTGGACTACCTGCTTGAAATCCTTTAGTGGAACGAAAGGTTTGATATTTCTGAGTGACCTCAACAAATGGTTTGCTCCCTTACATACATTACTGATATGATTCTTCATATTCAGGTGCTTGTCCATGGTGACTCCGAAGGATTTTGCTGAGACAATGATGAGAGGAGTGTAAATGAAAGCAGTGAGGTGACTCAGCCATAGGTCTATCTTGGGGATGTGGTTCAGGGGGAGATGAGCAGGAATTCTGTTTTGGAAGTGTTAAGCAGGAGATGGTTCTCAGTTAACCAGTTTTGAGTAGATGTTAGAGTAGTGTTGAGGGAGATGATGTTATCCAGGGAAGAGATTTTCAAATAGAAGGTTGTCATGATTAACCGTATCGAAAGCGGAGGAAAGGTCAAGGAGAATCAGGAGGCAAGATTTGTTTTTGTCAAGCATTTTTAAAATGTCATCCATAACGTGTGTGAGAGACGTTTCAGTGCTCTGTCCCTTCCTTAAACCAGATAGATGTTGGTCTAGAAGTTGATAGTTCTCTATGTGATCGCAAAGTTGAGATTGAACACATTTTTCTAGAAGTTTTGCTAGGGTGGGAATATTGGAAATGGGGCAGAAATTATTGAGATCAGATTTGTCATCATTAGGTTTTTTTTAAATCGGTGAAACCTGAGATGCTTTTAGGCAACTGGGGATCATGCCTTGTGAAGGAGAAGCATTTACTATCCTTGTCCAGGTGGGGATGAGTGCATTCTTGATTTCCTTGAAGATAGCCGGGGGCAGCGGGTCCCTGAAGTGGTTGGAGGGGTTGATATTCTGAAGAAGCTTGTGGATGTCATTTTCACTAAAAGGGGTAAAGGTGCCCCACGATGCCTTGTTCTTAGTGTTCATGGAGGTCAGTTTGACCTTATCCAATGGGTCAAGTGGGGAGGCAGCACCTGAGGGAGGCAATAGAGCCTTCTTAGAGGCGAGATCAGCAGATATGAGTCTAGATTTTTCAGCGAAGAAAGCGGCCAGATCATCGCATGAGGGTGGGCAGCCATCCAGTTCAGAGTGGTTTGGACCAATGACTGATTGCTGTTTGACCAATTCGAACAGTTTCTTAGGGCGGTTTGCCGCTTGATCCAGTTGGTGTTTGAAGTAGTCCGCCTTGGCACTCCTGATTTATTTATTGTAGTGGCTCCTGACTTCTCTAAGGAGTTTTAGTTGGTCCGAGGAGGGATTGGATCGCCAGGACCGTTCAGCTGCCCTGAGGTTGCGTCGTTCTGTGTTTAAGTTGTCATTATACCATGGTTTGGATATTTTACTTGAGCCATTTTTGTGTTTGAGTGGAGCAATGTTATCCATGATGTTCGAAATTGTTGAATTGTAGGGGTTGGACTAGTGAAGGTTGAAATCACCAAGAAAGATTTAAGCCACCGCTGAGTCGACATTACTAGTGATGATTTCCATTAGATGCTCAATGAAGGGGAGATTGTCACCTGGAGGGTGATAAAAGGTATGCAGTTTGCAAACCGGTAAGTTCATACTAGAGCTACTGAGATGCAAGTATTCAGTGGAGGAAGGCACAGAGGAATCCAAGAGAGAAATCAAGAGTGTGTTCCTGTGGATACAGGCTAGGCCACCACCCAACTTCAGAGCTCTGTCTAGCCAAATTATGTCATGAGTGGGAGGAACTAGGAGGTCTAAAATAGCGGTGGAAGCGGGCTTTAACCAGGTTTCGGTGAGGATGATAATTTCTAAATCATTGTGTTGGATGAGGTCAAAGATATCAGAGGTGTGTTTACTGGCTGATCTACAATTAAGTAGTACACATTTAAGTTGTAGTGGGTCAAGGGGGGAAGAAATCTGGGAGATTTTCACACGGGTGAGGTTGTCTGAGTTGCTGCCTCTAAGATTGCCAGGAGGTTCTCTGTTTTGGTTGGAAAGGATAAAAATTAATTTGACTCGACTGGGCCATGTAAGATTTGGAATCAGAAGAATTAGAGTTGTGACTGTCCAGGCGATCAGTGGACGCCAGGAGTGTCCCAGATCCTATGGGGCTGGCGGTGGTATTAGGTAGGGGAAAGGAATTTGAAAAGGCGGGGGCTAGCAGCTGATCCGTGTGGTTGTTGTCACTGGTGGATGATCTGGACCACTTCAAAGATGTGAAGAGAGAACTGATCATTGGGGATAAGTTATTAGAGAGGGATTTCAGGTCCTGTAGCTCAGAAATCAGAAGCAGCAACTGACTAGACATCTTGTCAAGTGGCGCAGCTGGGTCTGAATGTTGGTCTAGGGGTGGGGGGGTGTGAGGGAGAGAAAATCGGTGAAGGGGAGCATCTGTGTAAGTCAGTTGAGGCCTGTGTGGGGACTCGTTGTTCAGAATGTGGCATAGTCTGTGGCAAGGTAATAGGGATGGGGCCTCATCAAGTAATCGTGAAAACTGTATGACTTGAAGGAATCTCTCAGATTGAGAGACACCCAATAACAGACTGATAGACGGAGATGAGATTGATCCCTTAGATCCGCCAGCAACCTGAGAGGGAGCTCTAGTGGGATGACATACTTCCACTGGGGACAAGGCGGTGCTGGGCTCATCAATAAGAGATGAGGGGTTAGGAGAGAGTGGGGTACTCGCAACAGTTATGGGGGGCATACTAGTTAACTTCAACAGAGAAGTAGAGGTTGAGTAGGAGTCAGAGAGTTTGCCATACACAGCATTTTTAAGAGTGGGGTAAAAATTGGCCATCTTTGCAAGGTTACTATTAGAAGCTTGGATTATAATTATACCATTATTGCAGAAAGTGATAGTAGTGGAGGCTTTGAGGGAGGACGAGGGAGATGTTGTTAGTTTGATGCCATGTGCCGTTTTCTTAGATCCTGTTATTCGGAGCAGGGAGAAGAACATTAATCGCCAGCATGCCCGTTTTCTGGTATAGAAGATGAGGTCATTCACCAGGGTACCTTTGTTGGTGCAGAAATAGGGTTCTGAGAATAGAATTTCTGGTCTAGCTTGTAGTATGTGGTGTTTGTATTTTTTTGCCACATTTTTAGAGAGGTCAGTTGGGTAATTGATGATGAAGGTATTGGACCCATTGGGATATGGACTTATTTCCATTGTGAAATAGAGACCCAGAGGTGGTGGGATCAGAGAGAAAAGGATAAGGCGGTGAGAGAAAAGACAACGATCCTGGCTCTTCCAACGGAAAGGTGCAGGGGAGGAAAGGCAGCGCAATGGGGGGCGTTGCTGTGCAAGGCTAATGATGCACAGCTAATGATACAGGCCATCGTGGGATCCCCTAAATTGACTCCGTTCTATAAACTGGCATTGGTCATTACACAGTACTATTGGAGGCCCCTCTATGAGGGAATAAGCGGCCTGGACACAAGAATTGCGAGCTTAGGGAGAAACAGTCCCCAGTAGCCGCCGTTTTCAGTACATGCAGTAAGTCCAACGGCTTCATGTGTCACTGAAGACTTGAGAATGGGATCAGCATAGAAGTAACATCAGTAGTGAGGAGATAAAATCCTTATGAAATGATTATATATAGGCATAGTCCAGAAAGGTCCCCGACCAAATCAAATATATGGACCATCAGTCAGATCTAAGGGTTTAACAACCCAAGAGTGCTGGGCATAATTTAAAACAAAGATAAAGATTTATTACCATCCTCGAGTTCCACTTTACAAATAACTAGAGGGGTAAAGTACTCACGATGTCTATGAATCGCCGCCATTTTAATGTCAGGCAAAGTACGGTGAATCTATTGTCTTCAAAGCGCTGCCATCTTAAAGTCAGGCAGCAAGCAGTTAAAGGCTAAATTCAAACGATTAAAATGTGAGGCCTTTTCAAAACAAATGCAACACTCTCCTCCTGGTAATATATAACACTACCACAGTTGTAGTGGACCCTGCAATGCTGCCATCATCTTCGGCAAAAAAGTAACCAAGCAGCCCTCATACCATGAATGCCAGCCAGTATGCAAGAAATCCAACCTGAAGCGGCGTAAATAACTGGAAATCATCACGGGTGCGGAGGGGCAAGAGCGGAGATCAAAGCTGAGAAACCGGGAGAGGTCAGAGGTTTACACCTTTACCACACCCTATCATCCACAGTGCAATAGGCTTGTTGAAAGGTTCAACAAGTCCCTCAAGGGTATGATCATGGGACTCCCAGAAAAGCTCAGGCGAAAATGGGATGTCTTACTCCATGCCTTCTCTTTGCCTGCAGAGAGGTCCTTAGAAGGGGGTTGGCTACAGCCCATTTGAACTTATGTTCGGCCATCCAGTTAGGGATCCATTGTGTCTAGTGAAGGAAGGCTGGGAGCAACCTCTCAAACCCCATAAATAGGACATCGTGGACCATGTCCTTGGCCTGCATTCATGCATGGCTTAGTATATGAAGAAGGCCAGCAAAAACCTGGAGGCCAGCCAAGAATTTCAAAAAGCTTGGCATGATCAAAAGGCTGTCTTGACTGTTTACCAGCCAGGCCAGAAAGTGTGGGTGTTGGAGCCTGTGGCCCCATCATCTTTTCAAGACAAGTGGAGTGGCCCCCACACTATCCTTGAAGAAAAAGGTGAGGTCACTTACTTGGTGGACCTAGGTAATCCAAGAAGTTCCCATAGGGAACTTCATGTGAACCGCCTGAAACCTTTTGTGGATATGGCTGACTTGGGCTTGCTCATGGCAACTGATGAGGGGCAGGAAGAAGAGAGTGACCCTCTCCCTGATCTCCTCTCTCAGAACCCTGATGATGGGTCACTAGATGGAGTAGCCTTGGCAGGCAGCCTCACTGACCAGCAGCAAGCTGATTGCAGGCAAGTCCCCAATCAGTGCAGAAACATATTCTCCCTGACATCCAGTCATACCACCTGGTGTACCCATGAAGTGGGCACAGGTGACAGCCTGACTGTGAAGAGTAAAATCTACAGACAGCCTGATCATGTCAGGAATTGCATCAGGACAGAGGTCCAAAAGATGCTGGAATTGGGGGTCATTTAGTCTTCAGATAGCCCCTGGGCTAGTCGAGTAGTCCTTGTGCCCAAACCTCACTCCAAGAGGGGGGGAGAGATGAGGTTGTGTGTGGACTACAGATGCCTCAACGCAGTCACTAGGACTGATGCCCATCCTATTCCAAGGACAGGTGAACTTATAGATACTTTGCCTCAGCCAAGTTTCTGGGTAAATTTGGCTTGACTGCTGGCTACTGGTAAATCAAACTAGCTGAGGATGCCAAGCCAAAAACAGCATTTTCTACCCGTAGTGGGCATTACCAATTTATTGTGATGCCCTGTGATTTGAAGAATGCACCTGTTGCATTTCAGAGGTTGGTGAACAACGTTCTCACAGGCCTGGAAAGCTATAGTTCAGCATATCTAGATGCTATAGCTGTCTTTAGCTCCACCTGGGAGGATCACCTGGTCCACCTCAGAAATGTTCTGGAGGCCCTGCAAAAGGCATGCCTCACTATCAAGTCCTCAAGTGCCCGATAGAGCAGAGTAAGGTTGTATACTTGGGCCGCCTGGTAGGTGGAGGCTAGGTTCAACCATTGGAGAGCAAAATCCAGAACATTGTGGACCAAATTGCTCCCACTACCCAGACTCAGGTCAGAGCTTTCTTGGGCTTGACTGGGTACTACAGAAGATTTGTCAAGGGAGATGGGTCCATAGTGACTCCCCTAAATGATCTTACATCTAAGAAGATGCTCAAGAAAGTTCACTGGACAGTAAGCTTGCAGTTGCCAAGGCTTGTTGGTGGTCCCGACGGACACCGAACCCTCAACTCTTGACATACGACATGGTCTTCCACATCGTCGACTGATCCGTACAGCTGCAGCTCCAAGGTCACCATCAGCTCTCCTGCAGCACCCGACATCGGTGGGCATTCGTCTTCCATGCCTCCTGGTCACTCCTGAGTGGCATAGACTCTGTCCCCTCTGCTTGCAGGTACTTCTCATCTTGAATCAACCTTTGTGTTCCACCGGACACTTTCACCTTCTCCAGCAGCGTCGTCTTCGGAAGTCCTCCATTGAGTTTGGCGGTTTCCGACGCCACTTCACACCTACGCACCCGGCTTCCGTGGTGGAGGTATCATGGTTCCTAGGGTATCCACAGGTAGGGTGGCTCTCCAACCTTCTGTCTTCCATGGAGTTTCTTCAGGGTCCACTGGAAAGGGTCCCTCTTCTTTAAAATCTGCACACGGCCTCCGTGGGGTTCCTGTTTACTTACCTCGGGTGGTTCCTTGGGTTCCCGGCACTTCTGTGTCTTCTAGGTGAAGTCTTGACTCAAGTCGTGGTTCACATACCACTATTTTAGCATATGGTTGATCTCCTCTTAGCGACCACTGTGTATTTCGTGCTACTTACCTATTTCAATTGAAAAGTATTGTGTGCATTGTGAATATCTCTGGTTAGGAAATATTTGTATGTGTTAGTGAGTGTTCTATAATAAATACATATTTTTTTTAACATACTGTGTGGTTCTTTTTTCACCTACTCTACACCTCTAAGATTATGTTCTGGTAAAACAAGCTGCTTTACACGCCTTCTGGACTAAGCCTGAAGGCTGCTCTCCACAGCTACCACTTGGAGAGCTTTCTATGGTTGTCTAAGACCAATAACATGACCATAAGGATTGTCTTATGTTAGTGGGCACCCTGCACTAATCCAGAGTACACCATATACCAAGCCAGATTCTCGCAAGAGGCTATAGTGATTTCATCGTTTGTAGAAGTAAGGTAACAAAACTGACGGCTACTCCTGAAAAGAAAAGGGATGTCAATCTGATAAACGGGAAGGCAGCAATTTTAGACACAACTTTAAGAGCAAAGTTGAAGGGATGAAGGAGTCCAGAGCTTAGGTAATTGGATTGACATGCCAGATTCATAGCACAGGCTGTAGAAAATTTTAATAAAAACATCAACAAAACCCCTGCAGTGGATCCTATGCCAACTGAAAAATGACCCCTTCACCAACCCTCTAACATGGTTTAAGCAAATCAACGCACCTCTCACACAGTTCCTCTGGTGTGGAGGGGTGGTACGTATTCCCCCAAGGACCTGTTTTCAGTCCACCTTCAGCGGGGGCATTGCAGCCCTGGATGTTTACTCCTATTATGTTGCATCTCATTTCCTACTTGTAAATGATTGGTGGCATGCGCAACAGACAGACCCGTCGTATGCAACGGAGCTCTAGGCAATGGATACCGTTTCGCGCCTAGACCTCTTTTTCCCCCGGCAACACAAGAAGCGCTCTGATTATGGAGGTGGTTGCTCATGCGGATGGGTTGGTGTGCCTGACTGACTCAGATGACACCGTTGTGGGGAGGGAGCTACTTAGGCCAGGTGTCATCTCTGTTGGGGTTTCGGCAATGAGATGCAATAGGTATTTCGATGCTAGGAGATGTCATTCGTGGCTCAGTCCTTAAATCCTTCCAAGAATTACAAGCAGACTTTCAGCTACATAGATACCAATTTTAGAAGTATCTTCAGTTACACCATGCTCTAACCCCCCCTTCTTCGGGACCTCCATGACCTACTGGGACTCAATCCTCTGGAGGGAAGATTATTGTCAGGAGACTTGGGCGCAAATAAATCTGGCAGATTTACCAGAAATTAGTAACACATAGTGCGACTATGCTCTCAACCCTACGACAGACATGGCTGAGGGATATACCCACACTTGATGATGACGATTGGGCTGAGGCTCTTATGGCACCTCACGAGACGGTAATATCATCCAGACTTCGTCTTATTCAATAAAAATTCTTACATGGAGCTTACTTCACCCGACGCTTGTGGCGCACGGGCATCAGTGTGCCTTAGATGAGGGGAGGACGAGGTACCTTTCTCCACACAGTGTGGACATGCACAGCGCTTTCGGGGTATTGCCGGTGGGTGGTGACATGTCTGGAACGGGTCCTGTCCTGCGAGATCCCATTTCACCCAAAGCAGATCTTATTACACAGCACCGAGGGAATTGGTGGCAACAGGTATATAAAAAAAACACCTACTGTTCCTTGGCTTAACCCTGGCGAAACGAGATTTTCCAAGGCAGTGGAAGGATGTCACGCCACCCTCAGTCGGTGCCTGGAAGAACGGAATGGATCACTGTATGGGTATGGGTATGGAGATGGCATTTTTTCAGGCCATGGGTTGCCATTAAAAACATGCAAAAATATGGCAGAAGTGGGCGGATAATAAAGGTATAGTTTTGGCTCCCGTCCCCACGGTAGATTCCCTCATTGATATTGAAACGCGACAATACAGCGGTGGCTCACGAGACCCCTTGTTTCCTGCATTATTCTGGTGTCTTTGCTGAAGGAATGTATGATATGTTGATCCTGGGTGGGACAGTGGAACTGCTTGATGTCCATTTCTATTGTGTTGCTGAGAACGGGCAATGGGTTGCGGCTGCACAGCAGGATTTGATAGGCCATGTTGACCGGATTGTATAGTCAAAATGGAAAATCAATAAAATATGTTGTGAAAAAGAAAAAAATAACATCAACAAAATGATGTGGGTAACTGGTCTGGGACAGGTGAGTGATGTGCGTAGTAGGTTATGCTGAGTTAAAACGTTTCCTACGAAGATGATGTGTACATCACTTTTAAGTTGAAGACGTAATGTAGTCAACAGCGTATTTACATTTAAGGGTATCAGTCTGTGGGTAGGCCACTACTTTACACTACGTGTGTGTCTTGTGGGGTGGTGGGAAGAAGTTGAAGCCACAAAAGCTTGTTTTGTGTACTCCAGGAGGCTTTTGTAAGAAGGAAAAGAGTATCAAAATGTGGGGCCGAGTCGACACTCGCAAACACCAAACACTACCCAAGACTCTAAAATTCAATGCATAGTGCCTTCTAACTTCTCTAGCCAGTGCCTGGCAAGAAGGGTTTATTACAAGCTGGATTACTAAGAAGCCTCTCTCATTGTTAAGAAGGAAATGATATTAGTGTGTACCACTGTTAATGCATAGTGGTATTCGCAATACCTGGAACCACCCTAGAGATTCTATCATTTAACAACCTTTAGAACAACCACTGGAAATGTAAAAAAGATCATAAATCAACCATGATGGATGAGTTGTGTCAGAAGGTGTAAGTGTTGGAAGTCCCGTTTCTCTTTTCAGTGTATGCCCTTTGTTGAGTAATTAAATCATATCGCTAAAAAGAAATGTCATTGAAGAGAGACCAAGGCATATGATGTAGTTTCAGAGCCTTTTGAAATTTCAGATCAGTCGTTGCTGCTTATGTTTAGAATATTCCAAATCATCACTGACAAATGTGAGGGCAGAGGCAGTGGGTTAAGGTACTCAGTGCATGGGGGGGGCGGAGCTAGCCACGGGGAGAGATGGCCACGTTTTGAGCGATCTCTTCTTGGACGCCGGAAAAATCCTTCAATAATCCTACATGCACAGAAACTCGATGAAGAGATATGGTGAGAAGTGACTCGGGCAGACATCGGGCACCTCCATGAGTCACAAACATCGACTTTGCAGCAGCTACAACATCGCGGAGAGACTCTCGGCGAACAAGGGCCCTGCTGGAAAAAACGAAACCGAAGCCGCAGACTGCAGTGGAGAATCAGTCCGTGACGCACAGCATGTAACACGGCAGCGCAGTGGGGACCGGACCGCTACGATCGGAATGCAGAATCTAGTATGACCGAGTGGTGAGTGACCTGTTTTGAAGCCCTAGCCCAGGAATGCTGTTGAAGCATGCGAGGCAGGTGAGGAGCGCACGGCTGAGCGGAGAGAACGGGGCACGCACAGGAGACATCGGCAGTGAACAATATCGCGCAGACACGACGACCGCATATAGACCTGAGGTGTCGCTTGCCTGCGATATCAGCTGCAACGGACATTTTTCCAACACACGGCTGGAAGAACCACACAGCAGGAAGTGAAATAATATTCCTTGTGCAGGACGGGCGGGAGGTGCAGAGTGAGACATAGAGCCTCATCACAGAGACACAGCACCCCCCTGCACGCGCTAGACAGATCTGGGCGAGAACACATACTGAAGAACCGGCCACGTGGACCTCTCATTCACGGGAGAACTACTGGTATTAAAGCTGTGCAGGAGACAGATGGAACGTAGCTTGTGACCACTTGATGGGACTTATGGGGACACTGTGATACCCTCCTCTTTAACTGCTTCCCCCCCACGTACAGACCGGTTCTGAACCCAGATCAAACTTAATAGGGTCATTTTAAATTACGCTACAAGTGGACGAAGCGGAGCCATCACTTGAAGGTGTGCTAAGCAAAGCCGAGCAGGTGAAGAAGGGCGACGCGGGAGGACTGCCCTAGCGCACTGGCTTGCTTGTTCCACAGCTAGTTAGGAAGGGTACTGTGCAACGAGTTAATAGAACTAAGTGATCCCCTTATAGTTTTAACTTGCATGAGCGTCGAGAACTGTACCAAGAGCCTGTACCCGGAGGATGCCTAAATCTGCACTGGGTATCTGCAAGCTAGACAAGGAACACCCGGGAAAAAGGGGAAACACAACGAACTTTGTGCTGCAGTGTTTTCTGTGCAAGACCACCCGATCTGCTTCCATTTGTATGCGACTCTTCCCTAAAGAGCCTCAGTTGAAGATTAGAGGCATCAACACCATGGGCAAGACGGACTGAAATCAGCCCAAATTAACTTTTGAACAGGTGAAAAAACAAATTGACCAAGGAGCAGATGACCAACCAACGACGCAATCAATGGTAGGAACAGCGGGGGGAGCAACAAATGATGACGTACAAGCTATGTTTGCCCCGATCCAAACCGCACTGTCAAACATTGATGGATAGACTCACTGACGTACAGAGTCGACAGGATGTCTGAACGCACAGACATACAGAAAGAATAGATATGGCAGAGCGCCGAATATCCGGAGCTGAAGACAATCAGGCACAGATGGACACGAAACAGGTTAAGATGGAGAAACAACTATCAGCCATAACTGCGAAAGCGGAGGACTTGGAAGCGAGGTCCTGAAGAAACAACATCCGCTTAACGGGAGTGTTGGAAGCAACGAACACAGGTCCAATGGAAAGATTTGCTGAACAGCTGCTCATATCCCTGCTGGGACGAGAAACGTTCTCTGATATATTCATAGTAGAGAGAGCGCACAGATCATTGGCACCGAAACCACCGACTGGCTCAAGACCAAGACCGATCATAGCAGAAATCTTAAATTACAGACATAGGGATGCTGCGCTCAGGAAGGCAAGAGAACTGGGCAAATTGAACTACGAAGGAATAGATATATCCCTCTATCCAGACTTTACAGTCTCTGTTCAAGAAGCGAGGAAAAAGTTCGGCATAGCGAAACAGAAACTGAGGGACTTAAACATACAATATGCTATGTTGTACCCTGCCAGACTTAGAGTCACGCACGATGGGAAATCGAGGATCTACAGTGACCCCCAGAAAGTGCTGAAGTTCCTCCAACAGAAAGGATGGTGGAACACGCGAAGGAAATCGCCAAGGGAAGATCCGGAAGACCAATCCACCACGTTGAACGTTGAATGATGGGTATAGTTTTGTCTTCACCACTAATAGACTGCATGTTCGGAAGGTAGAGGGCGGAATAATACAGAATTAACGAAGAGTTAACAGCTGCTACGCACGTCTGGACTATCAAGTCAATGGCTGCTTGGTAAAGTTATGGCGACCACCCTACGAACTGCAGCGCATAGCTTTCTCAGTTGCGACGAGGATCCGCCTACCCAAAGGACTCGATAGAAGTGTTAAGACGATATGCACGACCAGATAAGTCAAATGCTTAGGCTTGCTTGTACTTTGAACACTATTTTTACATACAATTTGTTGTTCTCACCTGGGTATCTGATTTGTGTGAATACTGTTTGCTCTTGCTTTCTATCTCACTGGACACTAGTTGTAGAAGTATTAAAAAATGTTGAGTTTCTGGTATTCTAATTGACAGGGCGTTTACCCATGTGGGGTTCCCCACAGGAAATGGGATGGCAGCTCTTGCCCTTTAGTGTGAAGCACACCAGTTTATTCATTGGTTTTTCCTTTATATTTGTTATTTGGGGATGGGGGAACGATGGGGAAAAGGTTGAAAATGTCCTAGGGTCATCTCCGCTGCATGGGACTGGGTGGAGTGGGTGGAGGGAGGGGGATGGGAATGTACAAAAAAACTCCGGTTGACGTTGAGCGGAAGTACATATATTTTCTTTCATCAACACATGGACACCACAGCGGGGGAGGTCACAGGTTGGGATTACAATAGAAATGGGTGACACTAACTCAAACACCCGAAACCTGATGTTTATGACATGGAATGTTTGCGGATTCCAAAATCCACAGAAGATAGGTAGAGTGCTGGCATACTTAGATAGACATGGCATTGATGTTGCCTGTTTACAAGAAACGCATGTTACATCTCTCACGGAGGCTAGAGTAGGCGCGAGATGGGCGACATATCGTATAGCATCCTCAACATATGCTAGAGGTGTCATGCTGTTAATTAGACGTGGCACTACCTTCCAACCTATAAATACTATTAAAGATGACCAAGGCTGATATGTCATAGTACACGGAAATTTTGGGGGAACAATATTGACAATAGTAACGTCTTATGGCCCAAACAATGACAACCCCAATTTCTATGAAGCTATATGGTCCAAACTCAGAGAATTGCCCAGCGCAACTGTCATATGGGGAGGAGATTTTAATACATGCCTAGACCCGACCCTTGATAGGTCGACTGGTAACAAAAGGTATGGCAAACAAGCTGCTAGAGCATTGAGGGAGGGCATGGACACATGGGAAATGACAGATATATGGAGACTGAGGCACGGAAGACGTAAAGAGGGAACCTGCATGTCAACAACACATAACACATGGTCTAGACCACTGGCTGATCACACAGGATGCATGCACATGGACAAGGATGATTGAACACCTACCCAAAACACTATCTGACCATACACCTGTTCGTCTCTCATTGGCTCTCCCTACCAATGTACCTAGACAGTTCACATGGAAGCTACAGGGAAGTGTCCTATTAGATCCTGTGTTTCGTAGAGAACTACACCAAGCCGTAATGGATTCTTTTTATTTGGGATCAGTGGATAGTGCAGGATCATTATGGGAAGCGTTTAAAGTCACGATCAGGGGACACTGCATTAACAAACATGCTGGCATTCTGAAGGACATTCAGCAACAACTGAACATGATTGAACGAGACATAGCACGACTTGAGGAAGAACATACACTAACGCGAAACCCTGCGCTGCTAGCCAAAATAAGAGAAAAGATGGATGATTATCAAACACATGCAATGGAAGAAATAAAATATAAATCACGTGGATTCATAGTGCGTACTTATAGAGAGGGCGGTAGACGGGGGCGAGCCTTGTCAAGCAAAATTAAACCAGCGCCAACAGCGTCTTACATCACACAGATAGATGAAGACAACCACAACAACACTTCATCTATTTTAGATTGCTTCAAGCGCTATTTCTGCCACCTCTATGACACAACAACAACCACCACCCCAAAGAACAACCACCACCCCACTAGAAATTAATCAATATCTACAAGATATTGCCATAGCATGGCTGTCAGACACTCACCGGAAATTCCTGAGTCACCATATCACTAAAGATGAAATCACAGATGCAAAAAACTCTCTCCCAAATAATAAAGCACATGGTTTGGACGGGCTCCCCGGAGAATTTTACAAAGATGACCGTGATCTGCTAATACCATATTTAGCCAAAATGTATGAGGAAGCGTATGATGAAGGCAAACTACCCGCTTCACTAAGGGAAGCCCTCTTAGTGGCACTTCCCAAACCAGACAAGGACTCTACTAAATGTGACTCTTACCGGCCGTTATCTTTAATCAATATTGATGTAAAGATTCTAGCAAAAATCATCGCAACCAGGATACAACTCCTACAGGAGAAACTGGTGCTACCCGATCAAGCAGGGTTTGTACCAAATAGATCCACTACTCACAATGTCTGCACCGCATTTGCACTATATCACCATTTAGATCCAGAACTGGCAGCGGCACTATTAGATGCGGCGAAAGCCTTTGATTCGATCCAATGGGTATACATGTTTACAGTGTTACGAAGAATGGGCTTTCCTGAGCCGTTTCTGAAATGGATAGAAATATTATATAACGATCCCATTGCCAAATTTAGAATAAACGGGCACACATCAGCTCCCATCAATATAAGTAGAGGAACGAGACAGGGCTGTCCGCTTTCTCCTATCCACGTTAATATTTGAACCCTTAGCCTGTATGATCAGACAAAGACACTCGGAGACGACATTGCAGTTCCAACTCCGCCCCCTCAGCATCTCTCTCTATCCTGATGATATGGTGCTTTTCACCCGACACCCCAATATGCACTTAAATACACTTATTAGGGAATATGTACGATTCAAACAATACCCAGGGTTACGAATAAACTGGGATAAGTCCGTGGTCATACCGCTAACACTGGCCACAACGCAGCATATGGATACATAGGGATCCGGAACTGGTGGTAAGGGAAAACTATGGAAGAGCAATAACTAAACTGAATGAACAGATTTATAAGGATGCCCCTTTCTCTGGCGGATAGGATAGCTCTGCAAAAGATAATTGTCCTACCAAAATTCTTATATTTATTTAGTAATATCCCTATTTGGCTAACACAGGCAATGTTCTCAAACCTGAGAACTGCAATGCAGAAGCTGACATGGGCGGGAAAACAGGTCAGAATACGCTGGGATACACTGACGAAACCATATCACAAAGGAGGTTTTGGTGCACCAGACCTCCAATTGTATTATTATTGTGCACAGGCAAAACATGCTCACTACTGGCTACAATCACAGGCGTACATACCACATGTGGCAGTGGAAAGGGACAGTGTGGACCCGACCCCATTGACAGCCTATGTGCCGAACCCAAAGTCCTTTACCCACAATGATAGGATATAACCCGTACATTGCACCGCTAGAGCTTGGTATATGCTAGCGCACCGAGCGAATAAACTTCCCGTTTATGCACCATCATTACCTATCGCGTACCACCCAAGACTGTCAGTTACGTAGGAGAAAGGTATGCTACGGCTGTTCGGCGAAATGAAATTGAACACCATGGCGTGTGTATTCCCACATGGTAGGTTCATCCAGAGAGAAGACCCATCACTGAGCATACACAATACTCCCATGAAGCTGTCTGCCCATTTGCGGTTACAGACGGCGATAAAGGAACTGTACGTCTCATATCCGGAGGAACCACCTCAATTGCACGCACTACAAACATTGATAGCTACACCTAGCCGCCGGAAATTAGTCACACGCTTATACAACGTGGCACAATCGGAGCACAGCGGAACTGTGAACAGATCGCTTAATAAATGGGAAATAGTACTGGGTGACACTGTGAGCGAACAAGATTGGGAATATAGCTACACACAGCTACAATTGATGACACCAAACTGCAATTTGCGCATGATACACTTTAAATTCTTACACCAATTTTATTACACCCCGACTCAGTTACACAAATACGGTCTTCGGCCAAATGACAAGTGTTATAGATGCGAGGCTTTACATGCAGACTTCTTACATATGGCGTGGACCTGCCTGCTGATACATAAATATTGGGAAGAAATTACGGGAGCTCTTACCATTATGTAATCTGTAATGATACTAAACGCCCCACTTGTATGCCTATTGGGTATAATAAAACTTACAGCTGTGAAAAGGAGAACATTTCTGGCTGTAGAACTTTTGCTGGTTAAGCCCTGTGTCGCTATGAAATGGGGTAGCAGACGACCCCCAGATTCAAAGACTGGCTGAAGGACATGTCATACTTTAGAGACACCTTGGAAGTCTACGCGGAAGAACTACCGCAGACATCCAGACCTAGAGATTACTGGGAACTTCTGATGCAATATCTCCAACTTGCACAGGTGGAAGGGTGAGGTCAGAGTGCTGGTGAGACAGTAGAATATGAGACGCCTCTATTTACCGCCTGGTGGGAGGAGACCAAGAGTATTGTTGGAATAGAATGTCCAAGAAATGTTTTTGGACATAAATTCTAAAGTAGTGCACTTAAGGAACATAGTATCAAATTGCGGCATCCGAGTTGAAATGACATGTAAGTGATCTCCCCAAACACGAAAAAAAAAGATTTTTTTCTTTATACACTGTGATACAATTTCATATTCTGTATAAAGGTGATGAAATATAATGTGTGCCATGTTCAATGCTGACCGGAACTAAAAACAAATTTAAAAAAAAGATACTCAGTGCACACTTTCAGACAATATTTGTACATATTTGTTAATTGATTTGAGGGCATTTTGGTATTATTTGCCCTAATCTGAATACAATTGGACACCTTCCGATGTGAGGAGGCATATGTGTACATAAGGGCCTTCATATGAGAAGGTTTGTTTCTGGTTAATCGAATGCATAGCACCTAAAAAGAAAACCAATATTTGCATTTTTGTTTAGGTAGTCAATGGATGCAGCAATGGAAGAAATCGGATGGTTATGAGAACACTTTCTGATGATGAAATCAGACACTTTTATGGTGTGTATCTAGGGTCTGGGCAGTTGACTATGGAATCATACTTAAAAACATTTGAACATATTCTTGTTCTGGGTGATCCCCAAAGCTGTTCCTTTCGGAGCATAGGTTAAAATACTGAAAGTACCATGAACTAGTAATATATGTTTCTGATGGACACTTGAAGCCTCCGATTCCTCACCTTAGAATATCCCACAGACACCAGACTGGAACTGGAGAATCTTATAACAGTGCACTTGCCTGCCAATAGGTAGCGTTGTGCAGCTCTGCACTGGCTCGCACCTCCCAGGAAGTGATGGAACAGAGCGCATATAAGTGCCACACCCGCATATGGACGTCAGTTCCTTTTTCCCACACCTTTCAGAGTGAACTTCAAAACCTTTCCACAGTATGCTGGGGAAAGATGTCCACATCGAAAACAACAGGTTTCAAATGGTGTTGCGACTACAGGATGCAGATATTGGCCACTGACCCGCACAAAGTATACTATTGGTGTCTGGGCTGTGGACACTACCCTATGTCATGTGATTAAAGTGCCATAATGCACATGAAGGCGATTTGAGACTGGGATGCGAAGTTGTATGTCGCCGACCGTTTGAAGTACTTGCTGTCTTCATGCAGATCCTCCTCACACTCCAAGTTGTGGGCCTGGTCCAAGGACCATTCCAATGACTCCTCCACTTCCCACCCTAAATCTTCGGGTAAGTTGATGTACTAGTCAAAACAAAAGCATAAGATAGCAAAGCAGGACTCAATGCCACCCCACCACCCAAAGTCCAAAGAGAAGGTGCAAGTGTATCAAGATGCAAGTTGCACTTCCTTCAGGTCTTTGGCCACTGAACCAATTTCTCAGTTGGTCCTGACACACTCTGAGTTCCCTGGGCCATAACCGCCCCATAGCAGATCGGAGCCTTTAACGAGGCCTTGCTGCAAATATTGGGACCAATTACCAGGCCTGTACGGTCACCAGAGCAGATTTACTCTGTGGCCCTGCGATTCTAGCCGGGCTTTGGAGCACCGTTGATGATCTGATGCCAATGTCTGACCCAGAATCGAGATCGACTCAAGCTCAATTGATGCATGTCCTGCTACAAAATTTAAAAACTGCAACCATTTCTCATACAGTTTGACTTTAACCCAGTGCCCCTACCACATCACAACTATCAGCAGAGCCTCTATGTAAATGGAATGCCTATGACGCTGAAGGATTTCTCGCGAACCTATCAGACACCCGCCCTGCCTGTATACTCGGCTCTAACGTGGACAAACTCGAAAACGATATCTCCCTCTGGCTGCAGTCAGCCAGCGACAAATTCGCCCCCCTCATCAAATTCCCCCCGACCAGACATCAAAATTCCCATAGATGGTTCTCGGACGACCTCAAAAAACTGAAATTAAAGCTACGTCAATCTGAAAGGGCATGGAGACGTAATTACTCCGAACCAGCCAGAGCCCAATTCATCTCAGCTCGCAGAGACTATAAAATGGCGATAGTCTCTGCCAAATCTACTCACTTCTCGGACAGAATCTCCTCCTCGGACAACAAAGCCAAAGAAATTTTCAAAATTATGAACGAATTGACATCTGATGATAGAACCCTCCCAGGCCAGACTCCCACCCAAGCAACCTGCGACGCCCTCAACCTTTTTTTCGTTGAAAAAATCAATAAAATTAAGGCATCGATCTCCACTGTTCCTCAGCTCACCCCCCCGGAATCTTCCTCCAACAACTCCTCTGTCTTCACTGAATTCCCCCCCATCAACTCCATTTCCCTAGTACAGCTTGCATCCCGGTTAAAATCAGGTTCCCCGAATGATGGCTGCCCGCCCTCAGTCCTGCGTAGTGTATGTCACTCTCTACCTGATTGCATATTACCTCTTTTGAACAGTTCACTCAGCACAGGCACTGTCCCGAGATCCTTCAAAGAAGCCATTCTTGTCCCGCTATTAAAAAAACCTGGCGCGGACCCGGCGGAACTTTCCAATTATCGCCCCATATCGCTTCTGCCGTATTTTTCAAAACTTCTCGAGACACATGTCACCAGATGCCTCTCCAATTTCATCGAGTCCTCCTGCTATCTAGAGCCTAATCAGGCCGGCTTCAGGCCTTCATTCAACACTGAAGCCGTTATCCTAGCTGTCCTCGACACACTAAGGAAAAATGCTGACTCAGGAATCCCCCAGGCTCTCGTTCTCCTGGATCTCTCGGCCGCGTTCGACACGGTTGACCATAACATCTTGCTCAACCGTGTCGAACAGGCTGGCATCCAGGATTCTGCTCTCAGCTGGATCCGGTCTTTTCTGTCTGACAGATTCCAAGCCGTCCGCCTGGGGCCCTACACAGCTCCCAAAACCCCCACAACCTGTGGAGTCCCCCAGGGCTCCTCCCTGTCACCCTTTTTGTTCAACTTGTACCTCCGGCCCTTACTCCATTCACTCCGTAACTGGGACATTACAGTCTTTAATTACGCCGACGATTTGCAGATTATTTTCCCACTCAATTCTCCTAATGCAATAGACAATTTTCATTCTGCTATGCTTCATATCCAAGATTGGATCAACTCCAACCAATTGAAGCTGAACCCCGGGAAAACCGAGCTCCTTCTCCCGGGCTCCAGCCTCTCTTCCTGGGGTACCCAGTTCTGGCCTCCTGAACTGGGCCCACCACCGACCCCTTCCACCTCTGTAAAAAGTCTCGGCGTAATTATTGACGCTGAACTCTCCCTCCGACCTCACATCAGTTCCATAATCTCATCCTGCTCCTTCCAGCTCAGAAAGATCCGGAAGGTCAGCCACCTACTTCCCATACCTGCTCTGACCCAGGTTATCATTTCCCTTGTGCTCTCCCGTTTGGACTTTTCCAACTGCATCTATCACGGACTCCCAAAAACCCTCCTTCACCGCCTTCAAGTGGTCCAAAATCAGGCAGCCCGGATCATTTTTAAATCCCCAAAATGGCAATCCGCCAAACCCATGTTGCACAAACTTCATTGGTTGCCAATGGAACAAAGGGTAGCTTTCAAGTTGGGCTGCCTCACGTATAAGGCCCTTAACTGCCCTAGCCCTGCCTTCCTGAGTTCCCTCATCACTCCTTATTGTCCAAATCGCAATCTTCGCTCCACCTACCAAAAATCACTTACCACACCCAAAACTAGAACTAACAAATTTGGTGGACGAAGATTTGCCTCCTTGGCTCCGAAATTCTGGAACTCCCTTCCCTTGAATATCAAATCAAGCTGCTCCCTCCTTCATTTTAGGAAGTTGCTTAAAACTTTCCTCTTTCCCTCACTCAGCTAACCCTGCACTTTACCTCAGTCCCGGAATTCGATGTCCCATAGCGCCAGGAAACTCATGGTGTCAGTGCGCTCTATAAATTCCATTTAATAATAATAATAATAATATGTTCCTATTGATACTGATTTGGATTCTGATCATGTGCCAGAGTGTGCTCTTCAGGGTACTGATGATGATGTGAGCGGGATGGCTTCCCCCCCTTCATTCTACTGATGATGTCTTATAACTGGATTTACAAAATACCAGTGGGCTTGATACCTTCCCTGAGCTAGAGCTTGATTCGCCACATGGGCCACCACCAGAAGAAAGTGCTTCATTTGCAGTAGTGGTTCAGAGGGCAGTCGAAGTACTAGAATTACAGTTGTCCTCCATTGAAACTTAAACAAATGTTTTGCAGTCTGGGTATAAAAAATTGGGTTATTAGTTAAGGGGGCTAAGTACCCACCTCAACAAATAATCGCAGCCCTTGATTGGGGATCTCTTAAAATCACTAAATTAACCTTAGCCTAATCCCTTGGTAGCTATGGCACAGATCTGACAAAGACAATGTATAAACTATATGAGCAGTACTGAAACAGAAAATAGAGTAAAAATGCAAAACAATAAAAATCCCAAACCGAATGAGAATATACAAAATGACACCAAAATGACATAAATCCAATACAGGGAACCGGAAATATTATTTTTAAAACTTTAAGTAGAAATAATACCAAGAAGTACAAAGTGCCAATGATAGTCAATGGCCATGGTAGAACAGGACCTAGGCACAATTTGTTCCCGACCATGATAGAGTGTGGGTCAGACACACTAACAGGATCGTCATAGTCCAATATTTTCCCTTCTGACTTCATGCTTTTAAGTCCCAATTCACCACAGGACTACACTTCTAAAGCCCCCCAGGAGAGGCACTTAGAGACTCACGGGGTGACAGGCAGAGGCCAACAGGAAGATCTAGTCCATGTCCAGTTGCCACTGGTCAGCTGGGCGGTTCCTAGTTGTGTCCCCGTAGCCTTAACAGAAGGTCATGCATTTGACCCTTGGAGTCAACTTTTTTTCTTTGTCACAGGTGCAAGAGGGTGAGCAGAGCCAGTCTTCTAGGCTCTTCTTGAGTCTCAGACAGCAGGTTCAGTCCTCTTCTGATCTTCCATAGGACCAGGATCATTCTGAAGTGGGTGCCTGGAGGTGCCACATTTGTCTGGCACAAGCTACTGCATGGGAATGACCCCTGGGATGCCCTAACCAGTGGTGTAATGGTTCCTGTGATTACCCTACCCACTTTGGGCATTTTCAAGATGGTCAAAGTCTTTGGTCACATGAAGCATAGGCTCAGAGGGCTGAGGATGTGTGTGTGTGTGTTTGTGTGTGTGTGGGGGGGTGTGTGATGCCTTCCCACATCAAATACACAAATCCAGTCCCTGTACCCCCAACAAGCTCAGAGACAGAAGACTGGTAAGATGAAAGTGGAGCTTTTAGCAACTAGACAGTAGATACACGCCAAGTGTTTTATCATATTGTTTCCCTCCTTTGAAGTGCACCCCAAATGTTATATATAAACCTAGCAGACCTGTCAAATAGGCTGAGACACTATAATGTCAAAGAGAGGCCCACAGTGCTTGGGGCCTGACTCGCTGGCAGGAAAAAAGAAAGGCCCTGCCCAAGAGTCACCTAACATTTGCCTGTGACAGTAAAGGCTTCTTTAAACTGCACCCCAAGTGTCATATGAAACCCTCAAATTACCTGTGGAACAGGATGTGACATTTAGGTAGAACTTGTCACTTTAAAGTCAAAGAGGATGCTCATTGCCCCCCTTCTACATTCTGTCAGGTTCAGAGGGTTCATCTCTGCCCATTCAGGACAGCCTATTATTTTGTTCCTGGGAGCAGGTTCACAGCTCATTCACGCCTGTGTAAATAACAATTACTAGCTAGCTGCAGTGGGTGAACAAAATGCAGATTTTAGCTTCCCGGGTTCCAGGCAAGTTACCTTTATGTAATATTTATAACAAATCTAACTTCAACATTGTATTGGATTTTTAACAACTATTAAAATTGTTGTTTAATTATTTTTCTAGCTAGTCTCATTCCCAAAATACAGGATTAGTATTTAATATTGCATCCCAGTGTTTTCCAATGGAACAGCCAAGCCTGTGACAGTGAAAATAGCTTTGAGGGCATTTTCACTGTAAAGACATGTTTAACTTTAAACTTTTAGTCCAACTTTTAAGTGCCATGCACACAGAATTAATGGGCCATACGGCCCAAATAGGGACAACTTGTAAATATTTCAAAGGAAGGATTAGGCTGGTTAAAATGGGTTATTTTGACAAGTCTGCTTTTCATTCAAAACCAGCACAGCCAGGCTACTGATGGCAGGCCTGTAGTCCTGTTTTACTCTATCACTGTAGTGGTTGGCACAACGAGTGCTGCAGCCTCCTGGTGATATGTAGCTTACAGGTGCTTGGACAACTGTGCATACCATATACAACAGATTTATAGGCACGTTAAGTATGTCAATCTTGAGTATACCAATTATACCTCATTGAAAGGAGGAGCCCAAGTACTTTACCACTGGTCAGCAGGGGTAAAGAGCACTGAGTTCTCTAGCCAGCAAAAAGGCAAAAAAAAAATCAGGATGATCCTGCAGAAAAGGAACATTTCCAACATAGACACACCGTTTATTGTACTGATTAACAAAAGTGTCTCGCAAATGCATACATGAGGAAAAGTGTTTCTGATCCTTGAAGGTGCCAAGATTCAGAACCCCAAATATTTAATTCAAAATAGGTTAATCAAACTCTGTGTTCGAGTTCCTGCAAGTAAGAAAAGACCTGTGAATTAAGAGGAGAATTCATATCAAATTATGGCTTCTTTGCAGCAAAGGATGGTTGCTGTGTAGGCAGAGGGGGCGGCCGAGCTCTTTGTCAGGGCCGGTTGTGGTTCCCAGTTGGTTCCCAGTCCGGCCCTGTGTGTAGGCTTGCACAGTGTACCCGCCAAGTGTAAGGAAAGATCTTCCACTTGGACGTGGAAACATAGATATCCTAACCCCATACTTGTGAAAACATTACAGTTCATTGTAGTTGTTGGGATCCAGGTGTTTATTGCCATTGTGGAAGGATGTATATTCTTGAATTTTTGCCAAACGTTTATGCAGTTTAATGTCAGAGTCATTAGTGTGGGGTCCCATGGCCACAATGCCATCAAGACTGAACATGTGGAGGCTTGTATAGTTTCTAATGGACTCAGAATCTTTTGTTGTATCTTGCCCTCAGAAGAGGTGGAAAAGTGATGCAAGAGAGGCTGTTGGTCAAAGCAATTAACCTGGACCTAGGACTAACGAAAAACACGCAGAGAGTTTGCATCAGTGTCTCAGACACCTAAGACGTATGATTATTGACCCAGAACTGTTATTTTTGTACCACCTCAGATGAATAGTGATTATTTTACTGGGGTTGGATAACAGTTTTTTCGAGTTCTTGATGGCTTTCATAAATCTTTTCAGAAGCTAAAGTGTAAGTCCTCCAGTCCTAGCTGGATACTAAAACAGACCAAACCAGGGCTTATCAGGCTTGAAAATACGGGGAAAAAACATGCAAGGCATGTGGCAAAAACACCTTTCCAGCGAACTGCAGTGAGGGATCATTGAAATAGCTGTGAGAAACCGAACAGGTCATTGAAGTAGCTCTGAAAAAACCACAAAGCAAGCAGGATCTAATGACAGATTGTCGCAGTCTGTGATTCCATTCCCTTCGGCCCTCTCAATGATGCTAATGGATGGGAACAAATGAACACGCCCCATCCAGAACAAAATGGTAGCTTTATAGCCACATGCCAATGGACTGAATCCCATCTGCTTCAATAAGGGTCAATGGGAAAAATACATTCTCCCGATTTTAGTTTTTAAAAACTCACACTTTCCTCTTCTAAAATGTTGGCATAGAGTATGACAGAGCAGTGCTCATTCAATTCGAAGCAAATGACCAATCTTTTTGTGAAACTCAAATCACTTACACCAGAGTCCAGTACCCCATTCCAGTGTCCACCTAACCGGTTTATCGGATTTCTGGAATGCACTGTATAATACAGTTCATTGTCTGCGAAGGCTGTGACACATGCCTCTGAAGAGGACATGCTCATTGCACTGAAATATATGGGCTTACCCAATCCTGGATATAGATTGCAGGTACAGTAGGTGTAGCGTGTCATGTTGTTCTTGAGTGAGCAGGAGGGGCCGCCTCAGTTCCACCATGCATGCCAAGGTGGTCCTCAGTACAAACTGCAACTTATGGTTACTCTGTGAACAGGACCAACTAAACGGCTGCTCTTCTGCTATGTTGGAGGAGCTTTACTCCCCACCAGCTGCCTCAAAACAGCAGGAAAGGAAAATAAAACGATAATAAACACGTTTTTATTATTGTTTCATTTTTATTTTCCCAGCTGAGTCTTTGGGATGGAGGCCAGGGGGATGACAGTCACTGGAAAGGGAATGGTATGCACTGGTATCAGGACGGCCGAACTGACATGCGCACTGAAGCTGTCTCTAAACTGAGCTGGGTTGGAGACAACAGGCACAGGCTCCCAGTCTGACTGGGGGTGCAAATTCAGGATGTTCGTGCATGAGAGCAGGGTCAGGATTGGCCGTACTGGAGTCTGGGAGCCGCCTGCAGTGGACTGGAGAAGGTTAGGGCGATGCCGCTGGGCGCAGGTAATTTATTTTTTTACATTTATTTTTGTCTTTTATATGTCGTCCATCGTCCACCCGACCCCTTACCCCCTGCCCCACCCAACAACTCGTCAACAACACCCACCGCTACCGGATCAACTATTTTAGTGTGCTCATATTTCTCCAGGTATCACCCTCATGTGAAAAAGGCTGCAAGATGCTGGCAGTGCCTAGTCTCACAATTGTTTTTGTATAGATATAGAATGTGGAGTTCAGTTTATGTCTAGGTAATGGTTTTTTGAGGTGACACCACACACAATTCTCAAACATAATTGCTTTATTATCTGACCTGGATAACCTTCTAAGGATCATTGTTCGCAGTGATGTTTTCACTGCTGCTGCAGTCCTTGGTAAATAAAAAAAATCAGCAAGTGCGTTTACTGTAACTGCACCCACATGTGCTGGCAGTGTATGGGCTCTCTGTGTCCTTATCTGTAGAAATTGCAGTGCATGTAAGCTAAGCACACAAGTAGGATCATATTTGATCTAGTACAGTAATACTAAAGTAGTTCTTGGAGCTGGGTGCCCTGATTTTTAGGTTTTGCTTGGCAATGCGTACGAAGTACGCATGCGCTAGCAAAATCTTATGTATGCTCTGTGGGGTCGGGTATCCGCCCCCTCTTCCCATTTGCTAGCTCCATAAATGGAGGCTAGCCATTGGGAGAAGGATCTGTCCGTCAATCTCGGACCAGATTCGGGGGCGTTCCCGAGAATTTTTCCCTTTTGGTGATGTCAGCCGAAAGCCTGTTCTCGGGAACGCCCCCGAATCTGGTCCGGCATTGAGGGCACCCGCCTTCCTGCTCTTCCATGTTGTTCCCAGACTCAAGTTTGGTCTTCTGGTGTTGCAGGAAGCGTCCATGTTGTTCCCAGACCCAAGTTCGGTCTTGTGGTGTTGCAGCACCTGCACGAGCTCTGGGTGCCTGGGCGCTCTTCAGAAAGTCCCAGAATTGCGGTATCTGTGCCGGAGCGCAGGAGGCGGTGTCAGCGCTGCCACAACACTTTATAATTTGTGTCACCGCAGTATGAAAAGGACTGCAAAATAGACGCGGACACGGAGAAAACACCCCCTTTGGAGAGCGCGCGTGCTGCATGCGCGCTGCACAGATGGCGTTGTCTTGGGTGATATGTGTGTAATTATGACCCGTCTGTGGGTGGTACTTGAGTACGCCTCGTTATTATCTCTTCTGACGGGCTCTGGGGGCCTTACTCCGTGTGTTATTCCCCGCTGCTGTAATAATCGGCTGTCGGCCGAGGCGGTATTGTATGGTCGTAGCCTTTCTGCTGCCGAGGTTGATTTGAGTACAAAGGCCACGCATCATGGATTCCAATGAAGGATAATTGATGAGGACGCATCACCGTCCAGTAGCCCTGCGCGGGGTCCGGTGTGCTGGAGTTCATTATCGTCGGAGTGACCTCCGTCATGCCCCCCTCCCCCCCCCCCTTCCAGGTACGAGTGACACAGCGTCACGTGCCAGCCACAGGGAGGCTTCAGGCCTACAAACAAAGACGTGCCCGATATATTACATTGCTTTATTGGGGCCATCCATGAACACGCTTTCTGTGTTCTTGCGTCCCGGCTGTGTTTAATATCAACTGGAGGGGCATGTTTTAGTCCTACTGGCATTTTACGGGACGGCACTAGATTGGTTGTATGTCAGAGTATCAATAACAAAATTATCACCTGACGTAAATATTGTGTTGTAAATATTATTTGCAAAAAACATTGCTCCTTTGAGGTTAGGTTTACCAGGATGTGGCCTAACGGCTACAGCGGTCAACCTCGAAGCTGTAGAACAGAGTTCGAGTGTCGGTAGGGACGCTCAACAGCCTGTGATTCTGAGCAAATCACTTAATCTGCCTGTGCATAACAAAATTAGTGTGTACGTGTGTAAAGCAACTGGTGATTATTTTTTTCATTTATTTATGCAAATTTATATAGCGCGGACTTTCGTAGGCAATGTTCTTCACTTAAGCTATAGTTCGTGTCACGCTTGCTACGTGACTGGGAACCTGGGCGGACAAACTGGGTTCTGGAGGGGTGGGTAGGAGGGTGGTCAGAGGGGCTGGTCACGTGAGAGTGGGTGGGAGGGTGGGCTGAGGGCTTGCCACAATCCGAAGGGCCAGGGACAACAAACATGTAGGCAAGGGAGTGGCATTGAGGAACATCTGGCAGCGCGGAGGGTTGAGGCCCAGCGACTCCCAAAACAGATAAGGTTCTTGCGGGTACGATCCGGTGAGGTAAAAAGAGGAAGAGCAGGAGGAGGCGAGGCGGAGGGGCTGGCACGGTGTCATGTCAGCAGTCGTCTCTGTCTCCTAAGCATTGGAATTCCCTGGAATTGCCACGACTTTCTTGCCCGAAGAAGTGTGTGTGGGGGGGGGGTGCGGGGTGGGAGGTTTAAATAGAGGCCAAGGATTGAATGGTCTGGATACACTCATATTTGCCCCTCGTGCTCATAACTTGGAGGCAACTAGGGCAAACCCAGCGTCCAGGAAGAGTGCGTGTACCAAGACTGAATAAAAAAAAAAAGGCGGGGGGTGGGGGGGGGTGTTCGTCTCTTTCCCCATCCCATAAACACCTCCAAAGCAGGATCCGCAGGACACTGGAAATGTCCCCCCCCATAGACCGTAAAGACTACGAACGTCTGTCGGGGACCTATGGGTGGTTCTTCTCGAGGCCCTGTGACTGTCTGCAAGAAGCCCCCTGTCTAATACTATTGTTAAATGATGTCCAGACGAGTTGTCAAACTTCAATGCTGCTGGTGACACCGCCGGTTTGTGTGCGCCTACACGTCTGTGTGAGCTCCTGCTCGGTGACTGCTCGTGTATGACCATGTCCATGTGTGTCTGTTGTGACTGCTCTGACTATCTTCGTTGATGGGAACAGGAAGCGTAAGGGATTTATCCCCTCCCCCGATAACAAAATTATCACCTGACGTAAATATTGTGTTGTAAATATTATTTGCAAAAAACATTGCTCCTTTGAGGTTAGGTTTACCAGGATGTGGCCTAATGGCTACAGCGGTCAACCTCGAAGCTGTAGAACAGAGTTCGAGTGTCGGCAGGGACGCTCAACAGCCTGTGATTCTGAGCAAATCACTTAATCTGCCTGTGCATAACAAAATTAGTGTGTACGTGTGTAAAGCAACTGGTGATTATTTTTTTTATTCATTTATGCAATTTTATATAGCGCGGACTTTCGTAGGCAATGTTCTTCACTTAAGCTATAGTTCGTGTCACGCTTGCTACGTGACTGGGAACCTGGGCGGACAAACTGGGTTCTGGAGGGGTGGGTAGGAGGGTGGTCAGAGGGGCTGGTCACGTGAGAGTGGGTGGGAGGGTGGGCTGAGGGCTTGCCACAATCCGAAGGGCCAGGGACAACAAACATGTAGGCAAGGGAGTGGCATTGAGGAACATCTGGCAGCGCGGAGGGTTGAGGCCCAGCGACTCCCAAAACAGATAAGGTTCTTGCGGGTACGATCCGGTGAGGTAAAAAGAGGAAGAGCAGGAGGAGGCGAGGCGGAGGGGCTGGCACGGTGTCATGTCAGCAGTCGTCTCTGTCTCCTAACCTTGGAATTCCCTGGAATTGGCACGACTTTCTTGCCCGAAGAAGTGTGTGTGTGGGAGGGGTGCGGGGTGGGAGGTTCTTGTTTCTAAATAGAGGCCAAGGATTGAATGGTCTGGATACACTCATATTTGCCCCTCGTGCTCATAACTTGGAGGCAACTAGGGCAAACCCAGCGCCCAGGAAGAGTGCGTGTACCAAGACTGAATAAAAAAAAAAAGGCGGGGGGTGGGGGTGTTCGTCTCTTTCCCCATCCCATAAACACCTCCAAAGCAGGATCCGCAGGACACTGGAAATGTCCGCCCCCATAGACCGTAAAGACTACGAACGTCTGTCGGGGACCTATGGGTGGTTCTTCTCGAGGCCCTGTGACTGTCTGCAAGAAGCCCCCTGTCTAATACTATTGTTAAATGATGTCCAGACGAGTTGTCAAACTTCAATGCTGCTGGTGACACCGCCGGTTTGTGTGCGCCTACACGTCTGTGTGAGCTCCTGCTCGGTGACTGCTCGTGTATGACCATGTCCATGTGTGTCTGTTGTGACTGCTCTGACTATCTTCGTTGATGGGAACAGGAAGCGTAAGGGATTTATCCCCTCCCCCCCCTAGATTTTGGAGTGGAGGGGACACGCGGTAGAAGTTTAGGTCGACAGAAAAACTGCGCACTTCCACTGTTGACATCCGCATGGGATGACGGCCCTGCTGCTTTCGACCTGCTGACCGGCCTAAGGCTTCAGACAGGGTCGGATTTATTCTCTGGGGCCCGAGGACAAATTCCCGAGGTCAGATGTAGGTGTTGTTTGTCAGGTCTGGGGCAGGGTCCCCATTTAGCACATTGTCATTCTCCATAGAATGCGTCTCCTTCTATCCTGGGCCAAGGGCCCAGCATGGAGGACTCTGCCCTGCTTCTGTGTAGGAGTTCACATCCTCCTGGCAAAGGGAGGTGCTGGGGGCTATTGGAGTTCCTCTTTGATAAGGTGATGCATCTTTTTCATGCAACTCACCTCAAATACAGACATACATGGGAAAGCAACCCTGCTCCATACCTGTTTGACACTTAATGGAACTGCTTTGCTTTGTCAACAAATGCCCCGAGCAACGTGTTTGTGACAGTGAGTGCAGAGTGACAGTGAGTGCAGAGTGACAGTGAGTGCAGAGTGACAGTGAGTGCAGAGTGACAGTGAGTGCAGAGTGACGGTGAGTGCAGAGTGACAGTGAGTGCGAGAGCAACAGTGAGTGCAGAGTGAGTGCGACAGTGACAGTGAGTGCGACAGTGACAGTGAGTGCAGAGAGTGCGAGAGTGACAGTGAGTGCGAGTGACAGTGAGTGCGAGTGAGTGCGGGTGCAGACTGAGTGCAGAGTGAGTGCAAGAGCAACAGTGAGTGCAGAGTGAGAGTGACAGTGAGTGCGACAGTGACAGTGAGTGCAGAGAGTGCGAGAGTGACAGTGAGTGCAGAGAGTGCGAGTGAGTGCGAGTGACAGTGAGTGACCGTGAGTGCGAGTGACCGTGAGTGCAGAGTGAGTGCAGAGTGACAGTGAGTGCAGAGTGAGTGCAGAGTGACAGTGAGTGCAGAGTGACAGTGAGTGCTGACTGACTGCAGAGTGACCGTGAGTGCAGAGTGACAGTGAGTGCAGAGCGACAGTGAGTGCAGAGCGACAGTGAGTGCAGAGTGACAGTGAGTGCGAGTGCAGACTGAGTGCAGAGTGAGTTCAGAGTGACAGTGAGTGCAGAGTGAGAGTGACAGTGAGTGCAGAGTGAGAGTGAGAGTGAGTGCAGAGTGAGAGTGACGGTGAGTGCAGAGTGACGGTGAGTGCAGAGTGACGGTGAGTGCAGAGTGACGGTGAGTGCAGAGTGACGGTGAGTGCAGAGTGAGAGTGAGTGCAGAGTGAGAGTGAGTGCAGAGTGAGAGTGAGTGCAGAGTGAGTTCAGAGTGACAGTGAGTGCAGAGTGAGAGTGACAGTGAGTGCAGAGTGACAGTGAGTGCAGAGTGACAGTGAGTGCAGAGTGACAGTGAGTGCGAGAGCGACAGTGAGTGCGAGAGCGACAGTGAGTGCGAGAACGACAGTGTGTGCAGAGTGAGTGCAAGAGTGACAGTGTGTGCAAGAGTGAGTGAGTGCAATGACAGTGAGTGCAGAGTGAGTGCAGAGTGAGTGCAGAGTGAGTGCAGAGTGAGTGCGAGTGCCTGTGAGTGCGAGAGCGACAGTGAGTGCAGAGTGAGTGCGAGAGCGACAGTGAGTGCAGAGTGAGTGCGAGAGCGACAGTGAGTGCAGAGTGAGTGCGAGAGCGACAGTGAGTGCAGAGTGAGTGCGAGAGCGACAGTGAGTGCAGAGTGAGTGCGAGAGCGACAGTGAGTGCAGAGTGAGTGCGAGAGCGACAGTGAGTGCAGAGTGAGTGCGAGAGCGACAGTGAGTGCAGAGTGAGTGCGAGAGCGACAGTGAGTGCGGAGTGAGTGCGAGAGCGACAGTGAGTGCAGAGTGAGTGCGAGAGCGACAGTGAGTGCAGAGTGAGTGCGAGAGCGAGAGTGAGAGTGCAGAGTGACAGTGAGTGCAGAGTGAGTGCAGAGTGACAGTGAGTGCAGAGTGAGTGCAGAGTGACAGTGAGTGCAGAGTGAGTGCAGAGTGACAGTGAGTGCAGACTGACTGCAGAATGACAGTGACTGCAGAGTGACAGTGACTGCAGAGTGACAGTGACTGCAGTGTGTGAGTGTGCAGGGTGAGCAGTGTGTGAATGTGTAGGGGCAGTGTGTGAGTGTGCAGGAAACAAACACTCAAACTAAGTCCACCACACACTACTGCATATACTAGTGAATACAGTCATCTCTTTATACAGAAAAAATGAGTTATATTTAGAGGGGTCGGAGTGGGACACAGTGGGTGGATGGATGCATGATGGATGGATGTATGCATGATGCATGGATGTATGGGTGGATGCATGGATGGGTTGTTGGTTGGATGGGTTGGTGGATTTCATAAATTGTTGAGGGATTGGCTGTATATATGCATCTATCCATCCACCCATCCATCTATCCATACACCCATCCATACACCCATCCATGCATGCACCCATGCATGCATCCACCAACTCATCTATGCAAGCATTACAACAAGAGCCCGCAGCTCTCCTTCGTCTCTCCTCGCCCCCCCCTTCCCTGAGCCCGCAGCTCTCCTTCGTCTCTCCTCTCCCCCCCTTCCCTGTGCCCTGCCCTGCTATTGTAAATGACAATGCCATTTATTTATGTTAAAAAAACATAAATAAAAAAAATGTCAAGAGCAATGCCAATAGCTCTAACTTTAACAAAGGCAAAACCATTGCATTGTAAATGCTTGTTTAATTGTCTCTTTTAAGCTGCTGCAGTCTTGCTCTGGAATGTTATCAGGTAATGTTCCACGGTGTGTTTCAGTTTTTATTATCCCTCTATGAATTGGTGCACTACAGCCTCCATTTTGGCAGTCATTTTCACATTTTACTAAAGGAATCCCACGTATGACACCAGATTAATGTGGGTTTGGTATAGTGACCACAGAACCAACGGAAAAAGATAAAAGTAACAGTTTAATTTGTTTTCAACAAAAGGTCTCTTTAAACAAAAGGTATGCCCTAGTCATTTCGTATCCGATGCATTTTGGGTTTCCTTTTGTAGAGCTGTAGTTAGTTTCTTGTGTGGTACTTGGCTCTCTTCTTCTAACCTGTTGTCTTCTCTCTATATTTTTTTGTGGAATGGACCCTTTATGGAGGTTCCCACCCTCGTGGGAACAGAGAAAATATCAGGTAATTATTTTTGTCAGCTGTTGTAATCCCACCCTCGTCACCATTGTTACAATCCAAAAGATGTCCAGAGGTAGCCATGAAGTAGGTTATAAATAGACGGTTAATTAAGCTTAGTTACAGGTTTAGATGGTAAGTAGGAGATATGAAGTTCAGCCCCACCAGGAGCAGCATCCTTGCTGCTCAGCCCACACGCTCCAATTGTCTCTCTCTTAAACACACCAGGCACTCCAGCATTCCACTACCTCATCAAGCATTCCAACATTCCAAACACATCATACTGGATGAGCAGCAGGGAACAGGTAACCAAGGGAAAGAATGCATTATGAGAATTTAAGTCAGAACATCAGCCAATCTGTTTCCTTTCTTGCCTTTCCTTCTGTATGCGTTCTCTTCTTATTCAGTTCCTGATCTCTGCCAACCGTTCTATCAGCTTTTCTTTTCTTCTTTTCCTGAACTACAATTATTTTTCTTGTAAAATGTAAAAGGGGACTTTCTTTTCCTCTATGGATGGCTTTTACTTAAAAAAAAACTTCCCTTTTGCCAGTTTTTAATTATTGGATTCTCTTTCACTTATCTTCAACTCTCTGGTTTTTACTAACCTCTCTCCTTCTTATCTTGAAGTTCTGATATTGCCTTTGCACCGCAACCCACTTTCTAACTTTTATTAATTTCCTACTTAATAAGTTAAGCGAAGCAAACCCCACAACAAAGCAAACAAACAATTGTTTGCCTTTGTGTTTCTTTATTTTATACATGTATCTTGCAATGTTTTTCCCTTTACTGCTTAGCAACATCTTATTGCCACTCTCCCTCCAACCAGCTTGTGTGAGCAGCTTCATTTCTGGACACGCACCTGTGTTTGCCAACCTCCTCTGAGAGCAAGGTGGGAGTCCAGTGCTGGTCCGGTCTCTTTCTGGGTTGGGAGGTACTCAGCTGCAAGCGGCTGGCTCCTGAATAAGCATGGGCGAATTTTGCGAATTCGCAATCCGCGAATTTGCGAATTCGCAAAATTCGTGAATTTGTGCAAATTTGCGGATTTTTAAATTTTTGCGTGTTCACGAGGCGATTTGCGTGTTCGTGGGGCGATTTGCTTGTTCGCGAGGTTTTTTTTGTGCGAGACCGCTCGTTGTTGTGCCCTTTTGCCCTCTGCCCCACTCGTTTTTGTGCCATTCTGCCCTCTGCCCCACTCGTTTTTGTGCCCTTCTGCCCTCTGCCCCACTTGTTTTTGTGCCATTCTGCCCTCTGCCACACTCGTTGTTGTGCCCTTCTGCCCTCTGCCCCTCTCCTGTTTTATTTTAGAATGGCGCCGGCAAGCTGCCAGCGTCATTCTACAATAGTTACTAAGTTAGCTTCATCAGGAAGCACTAATAGATAAAATAAAGCAGGTGCTCGAATTCAGTTAAACTCGAGCACCTGCTTCTATTAGTGCTTCCTGTTGAAGCTAACTTAGTAACTATTTTAGAATGGCGCTGGCAGCTTGCCGGCGCCATTCTAAAATAGTTACAAGCTAGAAGCTTGAACTTTTGCCCCCCGGATCCGTTCCGCTCGCGGATTTTCGGATTTTCGGCAAATTCGTGGGAATTCGCGGATTGCGAATTTGCCGAAAATCCGCAAAATCCGCGAGCGGAACGTATTTTGCGCCCATGCTTACTCCTGAAGGGGTTCTCTGGTTTTGCTCTGCAGCATCAGACCCTGTAGCGTGTTACCTGTCCTGGATCCCATCTCCCCTCCTGTCTGTAGGCTTTCCACATGTGGCTCTTGTTTAATCTTTTCTTCTGCCTTTTGCTCAAGTCCGTCTTTCTGTCGCCTTCTTTTTCCTGGTTTCACTCCATGCTCTGTGGAGTGACACAGAAGAGTATTTTGTCTCTTTCTGTTGTTTTCTCCTCTCCCTTCTGTCTTTTTGTGCTTTTTAACCTATTGTTTACTTTTCTTTTCTCTCTAGGGTCCTTTAAGGATGGGACATCTGCTGGGAGCTGGAACATGTCTACCCCCACAGGAATAGTCTACTTTCTTCTTACAATACTCTAAGATTACACTTATTATTTTTATTAAAATCAAAAGCCCATTCTAGTGCATATATTGTGTATAGTTGTTACTATAAAAAAAGAGAATAGTGGCAAAAATCGCAGCGAATAAACAGAATATTAATAAGAACTGCAAAATCAACAGAATATTAGAAAGAACAGCAACATTATGATTATGATGGTAATTTAGAATTTACCTGGATTTGTTCTCCCAACCCTCCCTTTTTGCCTCTAACTAAACTATTGTCACAAACTCCTTGCCACAAGTATTAAAACAAGTATTACAAGATATGTTGTATTACTGTAATGTCTTTTTTGTTATTGTTTTGTGTGCTTTAACACTCATGTCAATGAGGGGCTTCACCATGTGACTCATTTGTTTGTGCTGATTCTGATGACTCATTCGTTGTTTCCCTTTGCCAGCAGGTGTCAGTTCTGGAACATACCCAAATGACCTGCTGACCCTGATGAGTCATTTGTTTGTGCTGACTCTGATGACTCGTTGTTTCCCTTTAGCAGCAGGTGCAAGCTCTGAAACAGGTTTAAGGGCACTGCATTCTGAGACAGCACCTTTATTTAAAGAAGTTGTGTCCTTTCAGCTGTGCTTGCTATTCATGTTTGGTTTTGGAAGGAGCTACCACATTGAGGTGCCAAACAGCCAAGAGATTTTCTAAATTTCAGAGAGCTGTTCCATTCTTCCTACAGATCAAAGCTTCATGTGTTTACTGACACCAAAGTCTCTGTGGGCTTTTAGTCCCGCTCGCCTTCTTCAGACGTTTAGATGAGGTACTGCCTTCTGACGCTCGAGCAGAAATTCTTCTGGCTAATTGAGAAAAAACTGCACTCTGGTAAGTTGGCAAGTTGGGGGCGGGGCACATTTAGGTCTACACTAGGGGTTGGTGAAGGGAGATCAACCAACCATAGTACAAGAGACACACTGGGAACTAACTCCTAGATCCCCCCCAGTAGAGGTTTGTCCGTGGCTTTATAGGCTTGTTTTGGGAACTTAAAATCAACCTTGAAAAGATTGGTTAAAGCTTTTGGTTCAGGAATATCAAGAACTTTGTGTTATTTAACATAAGGAACTGTTTATTCTGGACTCTGTTCTCTTAAAAGGAACAAACAGCGTTTTCTTGTGTGAAATGTAAAAACAATTCTTCGTGAAATTAGAACTAAGAATTATTGACTAACCTTTTTCTTTCCCGGCCTCCTTCCCTGCAGTACCTATCCTAACTTTTCTTCACCCCTGTTTTGCCACATCAATACTCCAGTGAAATATAAAACTCCTAGTCAGAATGAGGGACTCTTGAGAGGATTGCTTCCGAGGAACCATGTCTGACAACTATCTTCTCAGTAAAAGGAGCCTCTTCGAGTTTCTTAGGTGGTGTTGCATTTGAACTGCATATCTTGATGGCCTGTATGGCAGCCCACGGTCCCTGCTTATTGCCATAAAAAAGGTGTTTATAGCTCCTGTTTTCATAAACCTAGTCTACCAGCTCCCGGGAAGTGTGAAGATTCCTCTCACTACAACACTTGTTTGTATTTAGCGTAAATACTCTTTTCAAATTCTTTTGAAAACAATGGGGCACTTATTGAATGTTGCCAAAAATAACAATCAACATGCACCTTCACTTACCTCTGCTACTAGGAAACATTATTGAATGTTTGAATTACATATTTGGACAATTGCTAAAATAAACACACAACAATATAAATCATTGCTGCCTTTGTACGATTTGATAATTTAGTTAATGTTGATGCTTGTAATCCAGAGACAAACATTTAACAATATATCCATGCTAACAGTACTAAATACAATATGTGTGTACAATTTTAAACTGGGTACTCAAATAAATGAATATCTATGAAATGCAAAGGGAGATACCTGAGCAGTAAAAATGGGACAATTTCATCATCCATTAAATCATAGTAAAAAGTGTGTGTGTGTATGTATGTGTGCGTATGTATATATATATATATATATATATATATATATATATATATATACATTCATTGTAAAAACAAAGGTTACAGGGACGTTATAGTTAGACTCAGGATTCACACGTACGAAACGAGTGACATACAGCCGTTATAGTTATTTGAGCTAACTATAACTCGCGCCCCCCACAATGCACTGCTTATAACCTTGCATATTACATCACTCGTGACCTGGTCAGTGACATCACTGATGGCATCTCAAATGACTTGACAGATGACATCACAGATGACATCATCCAGTGACTGTAAGTGTCTTTAAAATGTGTATGAGTGTTAAATATATATACCAAGGTGTATTGATGAATCAGTATTTGTATGAGTGCCTGTATGCATGATTCAGTGGGTGCGTGACTGACTGTATTAGTGAGTGATTAGGTGTCTCAGTGAATGTATGGGTGAGTGACTGGTTGTGTGAATGTCTGTATGAGTGGATACATGAGTGGCTGTATTGGTGAGTGATTGGTTGTATGAGAACCTGTATGGTTGCCTGAGTGTCCATCTGTGTGGGTGGGTGAGTGGGTGCGTGACTGCCTGTATGGATGAGTCGGTGTGACAGTCAGTGGCTGTATGGATTAGAGAGCATATGTGAGGGGCTGTATGGCTGTGTGGGTAGGTAAGTGGATGTGTCAGTGGTATATGGGTGAGTAAATGGGTATGTGAAAGGCAGTATATGTGAATGATGGGGCATATGAGTGACTGTATGGGTGCTTGAGTGAATGTGAGAGTGGCTGTATGGGTGCTTGAGTGAATGTGAGAGTGGCAGTATGGGTGAGTGTCTGAAGATCTATGAATCAGTGAGTGGGTGTGTAAGTACTGGTATGGGTTTATGAATGGTTATTTGGGAGTGGGTGTGTGAAAGGCTCTATTGGAGTGCGAGTGGGTGTGTCAGTGATTCTGTGGATGATGTTATGTGATGTCATCAGTGATGTCACTGACCATGTCATGAGTGATGTAATATGTGAGGTCATAAGCAATATATTGCGGGGGCATGTTATATTTAGCTCACTTAATTATAACTGCAGAATTTCACTGGTTTTGTACGAGTGAAACCTAAGCCTAACTATAACGTCCCAGTAACCTTTGTTTTTTTCAATTAATTTCTATGATGTTTTTTTATTCCCTTTCCAAACTATAACTTCCCTGAAAACTTTGTTTTTTTCATTAAGTTTGCTATTGTTTTTTAAATAGTTGTCATGTTTGCAGTGCGGTGGAGAAAGGGAGCAGGCCTCCAACCAGCTCTCAGCAATCCCGCTGTCTGGGACTTACTGGAGGTAACAGAAGGGGTTCCTGGCCCCCAATGCCCCTCTGGAGCGAAGGGCACTTCATTCCCCAACCAGTGGTGTGCCAGGTGGTACTTTTGAAGAGTGGTGGGAAAAGGGGGCATGGCCTCAGAAGTCATCTCCTCAATCTCACTGTGTGGGACTTACTGGAGGTAACAGCAGGGCTTGTTGGCCCTCAAGGACCCTCAGCAGCCAAGGGGACTTCACCCGCGCGCAGAGTATTGTAGAAAGGGGGTGGGCCTACGGTGAATTTCCAGGCTTTTTTAACCACTTGGCTGCTAAGGGGTGTGGGAGTGGGTCCATTGACTTTCCATTGAAATCAATGGAAACTCCATGACGAGTTACCCTTGTCATTAGCACTGAAGGGGTTAATGTGTTTTTTTTATGGAAGGGGGCTGAGTAGGCCCCCTTCCCTGACCATATTTCGGCCCCAGGGTCCCCATACCCCGAGGCACGGCCACTAGTCTGGGTGCCCTGGTCCCATCCAGGCCACCCAGACACTTCATTGGGGACCGCAGGGGGCCTGAAGGTCTCCTCGGTCCCTAACGGCTCCCGAGTACTGTGGTAGCCAGCTATGCTTTTGGACAGAGGGAGCTGCTGCATATGCAACTTCCCCTTTCCAACAGAAATTCCCCTCTGCTTTCAGCGAGCAAGAGCTTTTTTAATGCACTAGCTTGCTGAAAGCAGAGCAACATTTGCTATGTCTTGGCCGGAGTGGTAATGCTCCCGCCAAGCAATAGCAAACTGCATTGTCCTGGGGGTGGGCACCCCAGACATTGCAGAAGCCGGCCCTGGGAGGTGGTGGTCCCCATGGTCATTATTGACTCCAGGAATGGGCCTGCGCCGCCCCCCTCCATTTTTGTCATTTGCCCCAGGGAGGTGGTGTTCCCTGGCCTGTGGAGGGCATGCAGCCCACGCATTCAAATTTGCAAATGCACTGGGGAGGTGGCAGTCCCCAGGGCTACATGGGTCCACATGGCACCACACTTTTTTTCAAAATGAAAGCCCCGGGGAGGTGGTGGCCACCTCAGGGCTGCAAGGGTGGTCCGGCTGGGGGTCCACACCCCTCTGCATTCTTTTAAGAAAAGCACCAGGGAGGTGAAGGTCCCCGGGCCAGAGGGGGAGGCTGTATAGGCCTCCCCTGCGTTAGTAAGGAAGCTCCGGTGAGGTGGTCGTGCCCGGGCCATTAATCAGCCCCAGGAGGCGAGGGCCCTTGTGCCTTCCTACTATATTTGCATAATGCCCCTCGGACCTGGCCCACCTGGGGCTGATAATGACTGAAGAGCGGGAGCCCGCGCTTCGTTTTTTAAAAATTTGCAGCCGGATCCGCTGTGTGAGTAGTTGGCCTGGCACATGCTGTCCACTAGTTATAGTGGGCACCTTGCACCAGTCCAAACAACCCTTATTGATGATGGGTTTATAGACAACCTTTATTGAAAGCTATCCTAGTGGAAGCTATGGAGAGCAGCCTTCAGGCTAAGTCTTGTGAGAGTGTGAAGCAGCTTGGTTTACCATATTATAACCTCTTGCATGTCTAAATGAAAGGAGAACCACACAAGGTATATATAAAATATATGTATTTATTTCTAAACACTCTCTAGTAATCTCTTTATTAGATTACAGAGCAAGGTACACAATGTAAACACACTAGAACTTCAGTAAATAGCACAATATACACTGGGCCCCAGGGGAGACCAACCCATATATTAGGAAAGTGGTATAAGAACCACGATTTGACTAGACACAGAGCCTAGAGCACGTAGAATTGCTGGGACCCCAAGGAACCACCCAAGGTAGTGACACAGGGGACACACGGGGGACACGTGCATTGTGGGAACACAGCCGCGAGCGTCATTAGCTTCTATGGGGAAAGTCACGATTGTAATTTTGAAGTTTAAGGACACTTAGGAGAGGACTTTGAGGAAACCTCTTTAGACTTAAGGGGTTCTAGGGCCAGCACCCATGGGAGCACCATAGTACTTGAGTTACCTCACCCAGGGAAGCCGGGTGCATAGGTATCAAATAGTGTCGGGAATCGCCGTTGATTTCAATGGCGATCTGCTGCAAAGTGCTGCTGCCGTGAAGAAGGAAAGTGTCCAGTGTGATCCAAACCTGGATCACAGATGTGAAGAACCTGAAAGCAAAGGGGACAGAGTATGGGTCACTTCCCAGTGACCAGGTGCACGGTACATGAATACCCACCGATGTCGGGTGTTTCAGGTGCGAAGAGGTGAAGCTTGACTCTGCAGCCACGAGTACCAGGAGGTCTTGACGATGACTAGGAGCTGGATTCCAGCTGTCCCATGAAGGATGTCGAGTGCTGCAGCATCGATGCTTGAATTGAAGACAACAAGCCTTTGCAACAGCAACCCACGCAGGAAGACAAAAGATGCTTTGGTGTAGACCAGAAAGGTCCAGGGGACTCCCCAAGCAATGTAGAGTCAGGGCACATCTAGAGCAACCAGGTAAGCCCAAGGAAAGTTAAATTTGCCTTCTCAGGGACCCACAGGTCGATGGACCAGGGAGGGAAACATCCTTTACAACGCAACTTTTACCACGCAGTGCCTTTACGACGCAACTTTTACAACGCAAACTATTACAACGCATTGCGCTGGGGGGTGCTCTAGGATAGGGAATAAGTTTAATTTACTGTCCAACACCTTCCCTAGTGTCCACGGGTACTGGAGTTGGAATAGTAAATTAAACTATTCACTATCCAGCACCCCAAAGCGCTATGCGTTGTAAAGGTTTGCGTTGTAAAAACCGCGTTGTAAAGGCATGCGATGTAAAAGCATGCGTTGTAATGTCATACATCCGACCAGGGATCGCGCAGGTACCTTGAGAGAAAACACAAAGGGCCAGCTCACGGAACACCCGTGGAGTGCAAGCTGGCAATCTTTGGTGGAAATGCTGCTCGGGTCTGGGCAACAATTAACCCAATGCACAGCCTCAATGATTGTCAAGAAGCATATGCACTTTCAAATGTGCACGGTGGGCTATGGGTCTCAGCTTTGCTGTTGAACCGTGTTGGCCTCTGGGAAGTCTGGGGACCCACCTCCTGTGTTGCAAATTCTTCAGAATACGGCAGTAGGTTCAGAGATGCAAACTGGTCAGATGCGTCTTTGGTGCCTGCCACGCAGGGGAGTAACTCCTTTGCTCCAAGGGAGATCCTTCAGTCATCTAGCGCTTTGTAGATAGTCGAAGTTCCAGGATTCAGTATCAGAGTTTCATCCATGTAAATTTAAAGTCCTGTAGCCAGGGGTTCCCATCTTATACCCAAGGAAGGGGTGGGACAAACTCTGGGGGACCCACCTATGGGAGGGTTTGGAAAGAGGGGTGGCTACACCCATTTCCTTTGTCCAGTTTCACGCCAGAGCAGGGGCTTGTAGCCTCTGTAACCGGTTTGAACTGGGCTATGCAGAGGGACACCAAATGTGCCCCTACTGCTGACTTCAAAGCACACTTGGAGTGCACCCAACCAGCCCCAAAACACTAAAGCCTGTCTGGGAGGTGGTGACGCCTGTCTGGGAAGTGGTGACACCTCCTTGTGACAGGAAACCTATTGTCCAGGCCTCCCCTGCCGGAGTTTCGTCCAGCAGCAGGAGGCCAGACTCGTGTCTGTGGCTGCAGCATCAATTTTGTGATGCCAAGGTTCTGTTAAGCTGGTACCGGGTGTACCGGTGTGGCCATATTTCTCCCTCTAGAAGGGTGGAATCACACCTCCGCCGCCAGTACTGGCAGGAAGGTATGATTCCAAGGTGTTTGACAACAAACACAACATGTTTCCTTGCAGCCATTCCAAAGTTAGCATTTACCGCGAGGTCATAACGCACTTAAGAGTATATGGTCTGGCTGCATCACAGAACAACCCTGGAGAATAGATACCGAAGGCTGCAGAGGGGCCCTGCTCATGCATGGGCACCCTCTCACACAATACCCAGCACCCTGCCTTCAGGATTGATATGGCCTTCCATAGGGGTGACTGATAGTTTTATATGTGCAGTGATATAAGGTAGATATAGGGAACCTATATCTAAGTAAGGGGTGCATGCACCACCTTACACAGGCTGCTGTAGCAGACATGTGGTGTCATTTTGGAAGGCTACCCAGGGTGGCATAATACATGCTGCAGCTTCAGGTAGGCCTCTGGGGTACCTATGCCCTTGGTACCTAGGGTACCATATATTAGGGACTCATAAGGACACCCCAGTATCCAATCTGGAGTGTAACTAAAGTACAGGGAATCCTTTTAGAGAGGAAGCAACTAGGCTGGGGACCCCAGCCAGATTAAAGTCGAAAAACAGTGAAACATCAGCAAAAAGTGGAGGTAACTATAAGAAGCAGATCCTACTCTCCTACACGCTGATCCCACCAAAATCTTTTTTTCAATTACTTTTTTGGCCATCTGGGATCCCACTGGGACCCTCTCCCCCCTCCCAAGAGGCCTAGGGGATCGAGGTGTTCTACCCAGCCCCCTTTTCTTTTATATTACATATTGTGTGGGACTCTGCATCAAGCCAAGTCCCAAGATGGCTGCCAACACTTCCTGGTTGAAGTGGTGGTAGCCACTCAAATTTCAGTCGGATTTTGGTCTCCCACATATCTATATTTTTTAACCTTAAATATCTCTGAAACTACAGAACGGATTTACATCAAATCACAAAAAGCCCACTTTCTGGACCAACATCTAGCTTTCTGACAAATTTGGTGTAATTCTGTTCAGCGGTTCGGTCTGTATTCGTGTTCAAAAAAGTAAAAAATTCCCAAAGACATAATATGGGAAGAACGTGTTTTGGGACCCTCCTTCTTTCATGGGCCCCACTTGACGGATCACCCCAAAACTTTCAACACTGCAGTTGAACCAAAAAGTTCATAATGATTTGGCAAGCGAAGTTATTGGCAAATCAAAAAATGCTTATCCTATTGTCTATACGCACTGGAAATTAATAAAAGCTAGGCAATAATGCCTAGTGCCTAATTCAACTAAGCAGCTTGGTACAAGAAAACTAAAATTAAAATTCTGAATGGATTAAAAGCCAAAAAGCTGGCTTAAGGCAGCTAAACAGACAAACGGCAGCAGCTTTTTTCTCTTGTTTTTCTGAGTTCTTAGCACTATAGAAACCGATGCAAAATAAAATAATGAATAATGATTCCCGCCAGCTGTTGATGATGAATCCATGATCTGACTGAAGAATAAAAATGTTAAGCCTCTAGGATACAGTGGCATCAGATGTCGAGTTGCAGTTAATGAAGCATTTCGTGCAGTGGCACCAATTTGGGGTTGAACATTTTTTTTTTTATATAACTTATTTTTATTGTTGCATCATCAAGTATGAAAACAGAATGAATCATCTGCTGGCGTGGCGTCAACATTCAGCCGCGGTCAGCCATTCGCGCAACTTTTCTGTATATAAAACCTAAGCAATTTGGCATTTCATCCACTGAACATTACAGACCACTCAAACAAGTACTCTAGGATACAGGAAATAAACTCCGCATGGGAGAAAGGAGATGAACAGTAGACATGCGAGTCCCCGCCATGGGGGTCGTTGGATCAGGGCCTGCATAGTGGTGGTGCCAGATAACTGGGGGGACAGAACTGTGGGGGGGAGCATGTAGGCGGTAGCAAGAGCATAGCAGAAGGGGACGGGTGTCGGGCGATGGGTAGCAAGGGGGTCCATAGTATTCGCTCACAGTGAGGTAGAGCGGCCCGAGGGTGGAGGCGTCCCGTGCACGTAGGCAGTGGGACGGTCGGCATGGGGGGGGGCATTGACTAGGGGGCATGGAGTACCGGGGTCCGGCAGAGGCAAAAAGGGCAGCAGTCAGGGATTATGGGCTCACTCGAGTGGGCGGGAGGGGGGGCGCAAAGGGGGGTAGGCGTAGGCGGGCCATCAGTGCGCAAGGACTGCCGGAAGCTATGGAGGAGCATGGCCCATTCCATAGAAATGGGATGTTTACGTGCACCCATGTCCTCCTCCTCCCGGAGGGCATCTTCCTCGGCCGCCGCCCACTTACAGACTGCCCCTGTCCATGCCGCTATGGGGGGACCTTCCGGAGATCGCCAATGCATAGCTATACATCTTTTCGCCAATAGCAGCGCTAAGGATACAAAGCGTCTGTGTGCCGGGACCTGTTTGGAGATGTGAAAAATACCTAGCGCGCTGGATTCCCAGGAGGCTAGGGTTGTGAGGCCTGTGAGATCTGTCAGTGTGTCGTGTACCGTCTGCCATAGGGATTGGAGGCCGGGGCAGCTCCAAAACATGTGGCGGAAGTCTGCAACGGGGGAATGACATCTGGGGCATAGGAATTTTGTTGTGGGATAAAACTTTTGCAGTCGCGCCGGTGTGAGGTATGCCCTGTGTAGTATGTAGTATTGGATGTTTTTGAAACGGGTGTTCCTAGAGACTCATTTCGGGGCCTCAAGCGCTTTGGTCCATTCCGAATCATGTAATGCGCGTCCGATGTCTTCCTCCCATGTGGCTCGTAGGGTCGTCAGGGGGGCGTACGAGAGTTCTCGGATTGATTTATAGAGCCAGGTGACTAAGTGGCGTCCCATTCCCATAAGCAAGATAGTGTGTATAACTGGTTGCGTGTCCGGTACGCCGGCCTGGAGATTATGGTAAGGACGGAAACCCTCAAGCAGCTGTCGGTATTTGAGGAATTGACCTGGGGGGAGTGCGAACTCAGCGACTAGCCGGTCGAACGACTTCAGCTGACCCTCCTCAAAGAGCGACTCCATGTCCGTGATGCCGCAGTGCGTCCATTCGGCAAGCATAGGAGCCGAGAAATAGAATTCCCGTCTGGGGCAGCCAACCAGCGGTAGTAACGGGGAGTACGGAGTCCTCCCGGGGGATATCCGGTGGATCCGCATTATGCATTGACGCGCTATCGCGACTTGGAGGGGATATGTTCGTCGTGGTTTGGTGCCCGGGAGGAGAAGACGGATAAGCTCCGGGTTCGTGACTCTGCCGGTCGGGGTGCAGGCCTCCCGGGTATGTCGGTCCGCCGTCCAATACGACAGCCATTGGAGCTGCGCCGCCAGGAAATAGGACTCAAAGGAGGGAGCTCCCAGCCCGCCCTGTGTCGTGGGAAGTTGGAGGGTTTTCAGATGTGTCGACCTGAGCCCCATATAAGGGTGCCCAAGAGAGAGTTGAGGTCTCGGAAGAAGGACCTAGGTGGCACCACTGGTAGGTTGGTAAAATGATAGAGGAGCCGGGGAAGCATTACCATTTTAGCCAGGGCTATCCGCCCTATCGGGGCGAGCGGGAGCTTGGTCCAGAAGGCAACAGTCGGGCGAAGGCTAGCTAGCGTTCTACGGTGATTACCGTCGAAGATGTCGGTCAGAGAGTGATACAGGCGGACACCGAGGTATCGGGTGGCCTCCGCGGAACATGCGAGTCTATGGGTCCCCAGCTCAACGTCCCGGGGTGGCAATTCAAGGTGGAAGGGGTAGATCGTGGATTTGTCCCAGTTCACTCGGAGTCCCGAGGCATCTGCGAATTCAGTGACCGCCACCCCTATGGGGGTAAGATCAATTTCGATGTCCCGGACATAGATGAGGAGGTCATCTGCGTACATTGAGACGCAGTGCGTGATGTCCGCGAGTGGGATGCCCCAGTGTATTCCCTCCTGACGCAGTCTGATCGCCAGCGGTTCGACGGCTAGAGCGAAAAGGAGAGGTGACAGGGGGCACCCTTGTCTGGTGCCTCGCCGGACCTCAAATGCAGGTGAAATGTGTTTCCCAATCCTGACACGTGTCGTCAGATCTGTGTATAGAAGGCGTGTGTATGCTGTGAGTATCGGGCCAACGTTGAGACGGCGTAGGACCGAGAAAAGGTACGGCCAGGTGAGGGTGTCGAACGCCTTCTCTAGATCTAAGATGAGGCAGGCGGCGCGAGGGAATCTGTCCCGCACCTGGTCCTGGACATGGAAGACCCGGCGGATGTTCTGTGAGGTGCTTCTCCCTGGAACGAAGCCGCATTGGTCAGGGTGGATCAGTGGACATATGACCTGGGCGTATCTGTCAGCCAGTATCTTCCCGAGGACCTTACAGTCCGCTGATAGGAGCGTGATGGGGCGATACGAACCCATGTGGTGTGGGTCTCTGTGTGGTTTGGGGAAGGTGACGATCACTGATTCTCGCAATGAACAGGGTAGCACTCCTAGATCAAGGGCCGTTGCAAACACCTGAGCCAGGCGAGGGACCACTAGGGGGGAAAACGTCAAGTAGTATTTTAGCGGGAAGCCGTCCAGACCCGGGGCTTTATTACGAGACAAGTCACGCAACGCTTGGGTGATATCTGAGGGTGCTATTTTAGCGTCGAGCGTACGCTTCTCAACATCCGATATCGTGGGCAGTGACAGTGGATCGAGGAAGTGGTCCACAAACGACGGAGAGAACCGTGTTGGGGCCCCGTAAACCTGTGCGTAATAGCGTTGGAACGCCAGGAGGATCTCAGCTTGAGATTGCACTAGCACACCCTCCAGGTTGATGATGTCCGTGATCGGTTTGATCTCGGTGTCTTGCCTCGCCATCCAGGCTAGCAGCGCTCCCATTTTGTCCCTGTCTTTGTGGACTCTGGTGGCATAGGCCCTGAAATTATATTTCCTGAGATCAGTACAGGCCGCCTGGTATGTTGACTTCGCCTCGGCTGTGAGCGCGGCGTGTTCTTCTGAGTCATCGGTCTGTTTAGTGAGTGCAGCTAGACGCTGTTCCGTGGCTGAGAGTGTCTGCTCCAATGTGCGGCAAACCCCTGCGTTCTGTTTGATGCATTCCCCCCGCGCCACCACCTTAAACGCATCCCATTCCACTAGTGCCGATGTTGCCTTGTTCGCATTGTGTGAAAAGTAGTCTTGTATGCTGTTTTTGTGGGAGTCCCTGAACACCTGATCTGTCAAACAGTCTTTAGGGAGTCGCCAAGTGGGGACGGGCGGGTGCGGGGGGCGCCAGGTCAGGCGCAGTATGTGGGCGTCATGGTCCGATATGATCCGACCCAGGTAGTCCGAAGAGATTAGTTTAGGGAGGATCGGTGCAGATCATAAGAATCTGTCCAGGCGGACCCGGAGGTTGTGGGGTATCGAGTGGAATGAGTAAATGCGGGCATGGGGATATAAGTGTCGCCAAGCGTCAGTAAGCGCCCAGTGCGTGGTCCACGCTCTGAATAGCTCTGCTTGCCGGGGGATTGGGGAACGCGCAGGAGGGGGGTGTGAACGGTCCAAAGAAGGGTCCAACGTGCAGTTGTAGTCACCCCCTAAGACCCACGGGACTGTAGTGAATTGGGCCAATACTCCTGTAAGGTGATCCCAAAATTTATCCTGCTCAGTCTTATGGGGCGTAAATGCTACCCAGGAGGATCCCCTGTCCGTCTAAGAGTCCCTCTAGTAGTGCATATCTGCCTTCTTTGTCCACCACCCGTCTAAGTGCTCGGAAGGGGGTTCCTGGCCTAACCCATATTAAGGCGCCGCGCGCAAATGCTGAGTATGTCGTGGCACAAAAGGTCCCCCGCCATTTGGCCTGTAACCGGCCTAATTCAGTAGCATTAATATGTGTCTCTTGTAAAAGAACAATATTAGCTGACATTCGCTTTATGTAGGAGTAGACAGAGTAGCGTTTACTGGGCGTGTGGAGGCCCCGTACATTGAGTGTGAGGACATTAACGTCCGAACGTGGAGCCACCATTACTAAGGGACTGTGCTTGCAAACGGGGCCCCCCTGTAGTCCCCGAGGGCAGTGTGGTCGTGTGTCTCGTGTGTGCTCCTGCGCGCCATGCTTCCATAGGTACGGGGGGAACTGTCAGGAGTAAAAACAGGTAGAACCAAGGGTGGGAAACAGTCCCAATACAGGGGATATATCACCGGGGGTGGCATATCCAAACCAATGTCCCACTATGGGAGAAATATAACAGAATTCTGCGGGGGTGGCAGCATGTGTTACCGCTGGGCTTGTGCGCGGATCGGGCTTTTGTAGGAGATGTGCCTATCGCGCGTGGGCGCACACAGTTAATCAATTATGCAGCATTGGCTCACAAACAGCACATAGAGCAACGAAGAAAGAGGATACAGCAGTAGTCAGTCTGCCCATCAGGAAGAGGCGTCAGGTTGTCCAGCCAGGGTAGCGTCCACCATGTGTGCGACAATGAGAGGGAAGAGATTGGGCCAAACCCTGACATTGTTCCATCGCTGTCTCGGTCTTTCTCAGGGGTGAACAGATGCGGTTGGCGTTCAAGGTCCGGTGCAAGGGGAGAGAGGTGTAGATCAGTCACCGCTTTCAAAGCGTCCCGTCTCTCCCATGATTTGCGTAAGGTCGGGTGAGCCTGAGGGGGAGGAAGCTTGGCTTTTGGATGAGCCCGCCTGGGTACGTTTCGTGCCTCGTCTCCTGGATCGACGCAAATTGCTGGTGTGTTCCCGTTGGGGCCCAGCTTTGGGGATCAGCGGACAGTGGAACTCAGCCCAGTCTTGTGCCTCATCCGCAGTGGTGAAGAATATGGCCTTTCCTTTGTGTAGCACCTTGAGGCGAGCCGGGAACAGTAAGGAGTATTGGATATCGTTCGCGCGGAGGCGTCTTTTAACGTCCAGAAAGGCAGACCTCTGCTGTTGGACTTCTCGGGCATAGTCTGGGAACACCATGACCTGTTGGTCCTCCACCTGCAGGGGACCCGCTGCCCGGGCCGCTCGAAGTACTGCATGGCGGTCTCGGAAGTGTAGGAACTTGGCCAGCATGGGGCGTGGAGGGAGACCCGGCTTAGGTTTCCGGGCGGGGACCCTGTGGGCTCTTTCAATAGAGAAGAATGCCGAGCGCTCCGACTCGGGGGTGAAAGAACTGGTCTATGATTCCATGTAGGTCAGGGGGTCTGAGTTCTCAATTCCTTCCGGCAGACCCAGGACGAGGATGTTGCATCGTCTCGAGCGCCCCTCCAAATCAACCGTACGTTCCTCGAGGGCCGCCACGCGGCGTAAGACTTCCTGCATGTCCGTCGCCTGTGTTTTCACCTTGGGTTGCAGCGCGGCCACAATCTGCTCCCCCTCCTTCACCCTGTCCACCAGCTTACGATGGTCATCGCGAATCAGGCTGATGTCTGTCGTCAGGACACCCAATCGTTCCTCCATCGAGAGTCGGGACAGTTCAATAGCTGCCAGCACCTGGTCCAGTTTCGCCGACAGTGTGGGGTCAGTGTGTGGGGTGTTGACTTGCGTCCAGGCCCGCGTTTGCGGCATGTTCTCAGGGGCCGTTTCAGGGACGGCGGTCACCTGCTGGCCTCTCGGTTTCCCCATGGGGCCGTTGGAAAGGGTCCTGTACCGCCGTGTATTCAGGGGACGGCGGGCCGCCGGATACCAGTTCGCTGGGGCAGACAACAACCCTGTAGGGGTTGGTTACGTAGCTTACGTTGGTGCGGGGGTGGTTAGGGGGTCCACCCGTGTAGTGATCACGCCCCAGCGGCGCTCCGAGCAGCAGAAGAGTGCCAATAGTGAAGATAACTGGTGCCTAGACGTGGTCAAGCAGCTCCGTTCACCCGGTAGTCCAGGAGCTCGGGGGAAATGAAAACCGGGGGGCCCAGATCTGGAGTGGGCCGGTGGTCCGCAGCCACTGGTGGCTTCAGTGGGGTGGTAAGGGATTAAGTGCGCATCCGCGGGCACAGATGGTCTGGAAGGTGTACCCCTTCGTCAGGTCTCTTCAGAGGTAGGGGCCCCTCGTCGCCCACGGTGATGCTGTGTGAGGGCGGCAGAGTCCCACTCCTCCGTCCGGTACTCAGAGTGGTCAATGCACCGGTCGCCGGGGCTAGGGGTCAAGCGGCAAGGCCCCAGAGGTCCTGGTGTGGTGGAGGGTCGTCCTCGGTGTGGCGGGCGGCCGCCGCTGATCTGGGGACGCCACCGCTCTCAAAGTGAGGATGTGGCAGCACGCATCGAGCCCGGTGCTGGGGTCCTCTCAGGCGCCATGTTGGAGTCAGGCATTACGATTCGGAGAGCCGCCCCCGGGGGATGGAGGGGCAGGTGTCCCCGATGAGCACCGGAAGGTGCGGGAGGCCGCTGGGGCACTGGAGCTAGAATCCCCGGGGGGGTTTGGGGGGAGATAGGCAGGCACTCACCGCCCAGAGGAGTCGCAGTTGTCAGTAGGGTCCGACGCCGCGAAGCAGGCGCGCCCACAGGCACAGTCAATCCGCGGTGGCAGGCAGGGTTGACGTGGAGGTCGGGTCAGACTCCCGTCTGGGACAAGGCGCAGGCAATGTGGGGCCTCGGAGCTGCGGCCGCCATCTTGCGCCTGAACGTGTAGCTTCGGCAGGGAGCCTGGTCGCGTCTTCATCCCACGGGGCCGGTCACGTCCCACGGCCCGGATCTCCTTGGCGGCCGGTCGGCCGCACGCTCAGGGCTTCCGATCAGGTGATTCAGGCGTACAGCGGCGCCGGCCTCAGTGGAGCCGAGCCGCGACCGCCATTTTGCAGCTTGGCGCGCGGCTCCGGCGGGAGGCGTCACTGGGGATTCCGCACGGCAGCGCGGTCCGCAACGTGCCAGGGGGGTGCCGCTGGATGTGGGGGCACCCCGGGTGCCGAATTTGGAAGTTGAGGCTCACGGCGATCACTGGAACAGGGCAGGATGCTAGCCTGATCGCGGAGCCTCAGCAGAACACAGCCGCCATCGTGGCTTGCTAAGCCACCAATTTGGGGTTGAACATGATGAGATTATCGGTTGTCCTGTGCTTGTTCGCACAGGTGAAGGCACAGATACAGAATCATAAACTGTAGCTTTGATGATGGGTAACTGCATTGCACTACGCCTGATGCACTCTGATTAATTTAATTACTGTCAATTAATTAAATGTCAATAGGTAGTATAGCTAGTGCTTCCAATGTTAAATGTCTAGAATGTCTATTTTTCACAGCATCTCATGCAACAAAATACAGGACCCTTCCAAAATAGAAAGCATAGCTTCACAAGGAAAAACTATCCCACCACACATATTTGAGAATAACGAACTGAAGAAGGAAAGGATGAATCTAAAAATAGTCTTAAAATCAGCCAACAAGCCAGATCCAATGGTTTTAAAAATATGGATAGTGCCAGCTGTATTTGAAGCATGAACTATAGTGTGCAATGGATCAGCAAAAAGCATTGGGAATTAAGTCTGCAAAAGTTGCTGAAACTCAAATGCAGGCTGGGCTATTTTGAAGATGAAATGTTTTCTGACCCAAATTTAATGGTACCTCTTTCTAGGTAATTTTAATTTATCAAGGCACATGTTTATCATGTTTACTTTTGGCCAAGAGTCAATTACAGTTATCCGTCTTTGTTGTCGGTGGGTAAACTGCGATACCACAACATTTTACTATTTAACTATTTTTGGAACAGTTAACAAATATACAAAGCCTGGAGTCAATCCACACCAGGTTTGATTTGTTCGAATTATGTAGGAACCATTTCCTAGAAGCGTGTGATAAGGAAGAACGAAAGAAGCAGGTGCTATGAGGAGTTTGGAAGCAAGATTGGGCTTCAAAGGATTACAAGCACTGTTAATAATGATAAATTAACAAAGAAGTGAGTGTCCTAGTGGATTTGTGCACTCAATTTTACTAATGAATGCAGGATGTTCTTTTGTCCAACAGTTATACTGAAGGGGAAACTTCCAGAATTGTTGTAGTAAAGTGTTGTATATGCTTTTATAACATCCAAGAGATGTATGCTGCTCACAATCATAGAAATGAAAAGCAGTGACTGTCAAGGCGATTACTCCAAGCAGAAGCCACATAAGATGTGGATCTTTATCAACAGAAAACTGCACAAGTGTTGCCTCTCACATCAATGGAAATGTGCTAATGGAAAGTGCACTGAAAGCCTCATCCCTATGTGCTCCAGCTACCTACCCTACGCTTGTCTAGAGATATAAAACATAAAACCTGTACCAACTTACGATATCACTCGGAGTGCACCAACACTCCTAAAATATCTACAACAGTAATATTACCGTTAAAACCTCCAGAGTCGTCCAAAATTATGAAGTTTAAACTCCAAGGCAACAGGTCTGCTTGAAATCCACACTTCCCCAACTACAATGTGTCTGCATCAGTCAATGCAAACATTATTCACATATTCACATGGCACTGTGAATAGATATCAGCTTCCATCCTCTCAAAGTTAGAGCCATCCTCACAGAGTAATTATCTTTGTGAGCTGGACCACCAAAAGAAGTAGGAAGATAGCTGCTAGTAACGTATTTGTATTCACTTTTAGAATGTTGAGGAATCCAACCTTCTTTCTTCTGTTGCTGCTGTGAGTTGGGCAGTGGAAGAAGTTAATATTAGCCCTTGTGCCTTGCTATAAAATCAGTATCAACCACATTCTTCTAAACAATTTCCTTTTGGTGCTCAACCCAGTGCATGCTCCAGATTTAGTGTCCTCCCTAATCCCATCTCAACGTTATACTTTTGGTCTGTTTGTAACACTTGCACCTTTTAATTCTTTAGAGACAATTCTGTCACTTGAACAATCTCTACCTGAACAATCTATTTCTACCTGGGCACTGCCACACTTAGAAGCAGTGAGTTCCATGGATCCAGGAACACAGAAGAAGGACCCAGGCATTGCAATGATCTCATTAGTCCATTCTTAGTTGTGGTAGCAGGAAAAAAGGCTTTTCAGCTAAACTATAAAAAATAGATGTCTTTCCTGAAGACAGATACATTCTTATACAGGTTTGTCTTGTCATAAATTCCAAATAAAGGGCAATATCGAAACATCTGATGAATGTATTCCTATGTAGTCTGCAGAAATGTTTCTTCAGGAAAATTGAGGACACAACGCTGCCATAATACAATGTATAAAGTACAAGGGTATTGTAGACACTACAGCCAGTTCACGGAATAACTCATGCTGCATTTATAGGCATGTTTGGCTCTGAATTTAAGTCAAGGATGGGCCTTTTGATGGCATAGTCATATTTGTCCTCTCAAAAGGTGAGCTTCTAACACTGGTGTGCTGATAATGTTCCATTATCTCAGGTCAACAGAAGGGCATTCACTAGTACTCACAGGCATTTGATGCTTTCAGAGCCAGGCAGACCTCCAAAGGGAAGCTGTCTGAAGCTTCAAATATGACCCCAAGACACCAATGTCACCTGAGAAACACGCCTGCAGCCAGGACTACCAGTCCTAATGATGCTGTCCTTCTGTGAGAATTGCTGTAAATATCTACACCATGGATCAAGGGGAAGGTCACCACAGTTGGTGGTTGTCTTTCTTTCAGACTTTGCAGCATTTCATAACTATAGACAATGGGTGCTGAAAATAATTTTGCACAGCCTACCTGTAACCTCCCAGAAGTCCCTCCTGCCTCCCCTCCAAAGTTAAACAACAAATCTGTAGATCTTCTACAGGAAGTTCAAAAGCTTCTGCTTCTGGGGGTTAATAAAGTGTCTTCTGAATCAAGAAAATGGTCTTAGGTGTTACACCGGGAACATCACTGTCCCCCAAAAAAGACTGGGGCATCAGGCCTATTTTAAACCTATTCAACACAAATCGGTTTCTCCTAATAGATACATACCTGATAATGCTATTGCCTTAGTCCTGGTGAATTGTACTCAGATACCCAATGGAGGTTGAGAGACCAAGTAGGAGGAGCCTCCTTCAGCCAAGTTGCATAAAAGGACACCCCATACTGTAAAGACTGAAAGACATTCGATGGCTGGAAGGATGTTTCGGCAGTAACTCTTGATGGCATTCATTAATTCAATAAGTATACTGTTGCAGGTTTGACAACTCCTGGACAGAGACCATTGGCCTGACGCTAGTGTCAATGCATTCACAGGACTCCGCTGAAGGTTCTCAAAGACAAAAATCTTTGTAAAACCACTGCTTGTCCAGAGACTTTGTATATGTAGAACTATATATGATATTTCTATAGCACGAACCTTGCCAAAAGACAGCAGAGTATTGTACATGGTCAAAGACCAGCATAAAGTCAACAAGTCAGAGGAGATTAAGCTGGATTGTGAATGGTTTCTGCATTGTGATGTAGTGTTCTTTAAAGAGGCGAAGCTTTAACTCTCTTTTTAATTGGAGCAGCATTGGGCTGTCCTGATAGATACAGGGATGTTGATCCAGATCCTGAGTGGATAGATGAAAATGCCTTCCATCTTGTTTTTTTAAATCTTTTACACTTTTTAATCTGCAGTCTGATTGTGTCCTAGCTGCAGGTGTGCCGACATCCAGGCCCCTCAAAGGTCACGAGGCATGTCACAACGCCTACGCTTGATCACGCTCGAAGACCCACAGTCGCATGAAGACTATCCGCCGAGGGAGCGCCTTCTCGCTCTCGAAGACAATGACAACAAAGTGTTTGTCATATCTTTTGTCAGCAGGTCAGATAACCACCGGAGGCTGCCACAGATGTGCTCTGGCGCATCGGTCAACGTTATGAATTCGGAGCAGTGTCACCGCGGACCCCGCTTGCATTCACCAAGGCTCGAATCTACACCTATGGAGGGACAGACCCACTCCCTCTTCGAGGAGTCATCGAGGCCAAAATCGCCACAGTGGCTCGTATCCACGCCACGTCACGGAAGGGAGAAAAGGCATGCTACTCAGCTGCCACACAGTGGAGGACCTAGGCCTGGTCTTCTTTGCGAACCAGATCCACGACTCTCATGCCGAAGACATCCTGAGGGAGTTCCCGGCACTGTTCACTGGACTTGGCAAGCTAAAGGGGAAACGGTTCGAGCTCCACATAGAAAGCACAGTGAGGCCTACCCCCCTGAAGCACCGGAAAGTGCCGTTCAGTCTCCGCCCGCAAGTGGAAGAAGAACTGAAGAAACTGGAAGACCTCGATGTCATCGAGAAGGTGTCCGGCCCCACCCCGTGGGTGTCCCCGCTGGTCGTGGCTCCCAAGCCAAAGTAGCCGGAGCTTGCGTGGACATGAGGCTCCCAAACCTGGCGGTCAAGAGGGAACACCACCTTACGCCTACCATGGATAGCATTGTTGCAGATTTGAACGGAGCCAAATGGTTTTCTAAGCTGGGCCTAAACGTGGGATACCACCAGCTGGAGCTAGAACCCGAGCGCAGGTACATCACCAAGTTCTCAACTCATGTTGGCCTCAGGAGGTACAAGAGACTGAGTTTTGGGGTGTCGTCGGCAGCCGAAGTCTTCCAGAATGCCATCAGGGAATCACTGTCGGGTCTGCAGGGTGTCATCAACCTGAGCAACGACATCCTGGTGTTCTCAAACACCCTGGAAGAACATCACACTCACCTCAAGGCCACCCTCCGGCGACTCGAAAACTGCGGGCTGACCCTTCACAAAGCAAAGTGTTCATCTTACCAGGAGTCAGTTGACTTCTTTGGGTACATCTTCACCCGGGAAGGACTACTTCTGGATCCCAAGAAGGCCGTGGCCATACGGGCAGCCAGCACTCCAAAGACTCCCACGGAGGTTCGCTGTTTTCTTGGCATGGCTACATAGTGTGGCAGGTTCATTCCGAATCTGCCCTCCCTGTCAGAACAACTTTGCACCCTCACCCGCAGTGACCACAAGTGGGAATGGACCGTGGCCACCAACACTACAGTCAACAACATCAAGGCTGCGCTCATTGAAAAGACAGTGATGGCTTACTTCACCTGGGGCGGCGAACGAGCTGATCGTCGATGCCAGCCCTGTAGGCCTTGGAACAATCCTCCTTCAGGAACACGCTCAGGAAACCTGGAGACCAGTGGAGTATGCCAGCAGGGAATTATCGGACACTGAGACAAGGTACGCCCAAATCAAAAGGGAGGTTCTGGCAATAAAATGGGCATGCCAGCATTTTTACCTGCACTTGTATGGACAAGAGTTTCAAGTGGTAACTGATCACAAGCCACTGCTCCCGCTCTTTGCAGGGTCATCAAGACTGGCTCCTCCAAGAATAGCGAGATGGGCTGTACAGCTACAGGCTAACAATTTCAAAGTTATCTTCCATCCAGGTGCACTCAACCCAGCCAACTACCTCTCGAGGCACCCTAAGTCTCTGGTCCCTCGAAGTCACCCAAAGGATGTAGCGTACGCCGAAGCATTTGTGAAAATTATCTCGCAGGAGGCATGCCCCATTGCCTTGATGCTAGAGCAGATTGGCCACGCGATGGACAAAGAAGAGACACTAACCAGAGTCAAGTCCACCCTGCTGAGCAATGGAGGGGCACACTTCCTGGATAGGGCTCAGGCACTCTGGGCTGAAGACAGCCACGCTCGACAACATATCTGGCAGGTATGCCACAAACTGAGTGTGGGAGAACAGGGAGTTGTTCTGAGGGGACATGTCATCATAATCTCAAAGAGACTGCAACACCAGATACTCCATTTGGCGTCTGTCGGACACCAAGGGATGGCGATGACAAAGGCCAGACTGCAGAACAAGGTGTGGTTCCCGGCCATGGATGCCATGATGGAAGACATGGTGAGACAATGTCACGCTTGCACAATCACTGACGGGGACCCGGCACCGGTGCAGGTAATCACGGGAGAGCCAAGCGAACTCCCATGGGCAAAAGTCAGTCTCGACTTTGGGAACTTCCCGGATGGTCGCACCATGTTGGTGCTGGTTGACTCCTTCTCAAAGTTCCCGATTGTGGAAGTGGTGGCGTCGACAGCATTCATGCATGTATGGAGAGTCCTTGAAAAGATATTTGCGCTCATGGGCCTATCTGATGAAATCCGTTTAGACAATAGATGTCTGTTCCAGGGATGTGAGTTCCAAGAGTACCTGGAGAAGAAGGCGATTTGTCACAAGAAAATCACCCCTCTGTGGCCACAAGCTAATGGGGAGGTGGAGCGTCTCATGCGGACACTCAACCGGGCCCTGCAAATTGCTGTTGATCAAGGGGAAGGCGCAGAATCAGCACTCAACCAGTTCCTAGACGCCTACAGGCAGACACCACACAGCACGACCAAGTGTGCTCCTGCTCACCTGCTCTTCAAAAGGTCCCCGAGGGACAGCATCCCAACTGACCCAACATGGAAACCCCAGAACAGGACAATGAGGCCATCCAAGCGAGAAGGACATCAACAAATCAACAGGCGAGTGAAGCCAGCAGAGCAAGAGAGCCGCAGTTGAAAGTGGGGGACCGTGCCGCGGTCAAGGACAGACACCCTGGTTGGAAGTTTAGAACGCCATATGACCCGGAAGAATGGGTCATCATCAAGGTACAAGGGACCATGTTACCGCTCAGCAGGGGCAACAAGTTGTCACCAGGAACGTGTCAAGCTTCAAGAAGATTAGTGGGACAGGCGGTGACCAGGAAGAGTCGGAAGGTCTGGTGGACACCCCGAGCCTCACCCCCATTGGCTCGCCGGGACCGTTAGTCTTTTCACCAAGTCCCTTGCGGGCAGAGAGTGGAGGGATTGTCCCTGTTGCCAGCGGGCTCAGCCAAGAGGTTTTTTCTTTTGGGGAGTTTCTTTGGGGTAGGTTGGGTGGGTGGAGGGTGGGCTTGTTCCCGGTCCATGGGTACTCCTGGATGGGTCAGAATGCTAGATCCCTGATGGCTTGCAAGAGGCTCAAAAGGTCGCTCTTTCCTAGGGCTCCCGGTTCTATATATTTGCCCGTGTTTTTTAGACATGTCGATGGCGCTGCCAGCTTCTCATTCTAGATGTGCTGACTTTTGAGTGAATTATGCCTAACACCGAACTCCGAATCCTGACATTAAATGTTAGGGGACTTAACAATCCAGTGAAGCGGAAGGCGGTCCTCTCTTTTTTGGAGCACTTGAGGGCTGATATCTGCCTTCTGCAGGAGACACATCTGCTTCCAAAGGATTGTCACAGGCTTAGGTCCCGCTGTTTTCCACTCCAGTTTTTCTCATCAGCCTCCACTAAAACGGCAGGGGTGGCGATACTGGTGGCCGAACGATTTAGAGGCAAGACTTTACACAAGGGGGCAGAGATAAGGGGAAGGTTGCTATCCTATAGATTCTTCCTAAGGGCATTAGTCATTATGGTAGGCTCCGTTTATGCTCCTAATGAAGGTCAGGAGAAATTTATTTATACGGCGCTTAGTGAAGTTGCTGCCTCGCCGGACAGACATGTACTATTGGGGGGGGATCTAAACCTGGTGTTTGATAACCAACTAGACAGGTCTTGTCAGCGTACTTCACAGGCAGGTGCTCTTTCTCCCAGGGGGTTGGCTAGGCTTGGGGAGATGGGCTTGGTGGACCTTTGGCGCAGCTTTAATGCTGGGGACAGGGAATACACATATTACTCTAATGCACACAAGACCTATGCCCATTTAGATTATTTCTTGGCTACCACATCCTTTCAGCAAACACAACAATGATGGACAGAATGTGGATCAATGTCACACATTCACCCCAGTCCAAAGATCTGGGCCCAAATCCATCGTTTTTCCACTCCACACCACCCTGGGTTAGACAATGGCAATATGCAAATCAGCGCTGACCCTGTGCCCCATGGGAACAGTCCAGTCCGAACTACAAAAGCCATGTCCTTCCCAGAACGGAAACAAGCATCCGAGGACCGGCCCGGTTTCGAGGTAACACCTCTCTTCAGCCCGGCTAGCTTGATTCCAGTGGTGTGGAGTGCCTGGGACTCACGTCTGAGCATCCCCAGTACACTTAGAGCGGTAACTGCAAACACAACAATGATGGACAGAATGTGGATCAATGTCACACATTCACCCCAGTCCAAAGATCTGGGCCCAAATCCATCGTTTTTCCACTCCACACCACCCTGGGTTAGACAATGGCAATATGCAAATCAGCGCTGACCCTGTGCCCCATGGGAACAGTCCAGTCCGAACTACAAAAGCCATGTCCTTCCCAGAACGGAAACAAGCATCCGAGGACCGGCCCGGTTTCGAGGTAACACCTCTCTTCAGCCCGGCTAGCTTGATTCCAGTGGTGTGGAGTGCCTGGGACTCACGTCTGAGCATCCCCAGTACACTTAGAGCGGTAACTGCAAACACAACAATGATGGACAGAATGTGGATCAATGTCACACATTCACCCCAGTCCAAAGATCTGGGCCCAAATCCATCGTTTTTCCACTCCACACCACCCTGGGTTAGACAATGGCAATATGCAAATCAGCGCTGACCCTGTGCCCCATGGGAACAGTCCAGTCCGAACTACAAAAGCCATGTCCTTCCCAGAACGGAAACAAGCATCCGAGGACCGGCCCGGTTTCGAGGTAACACCTCTCTTCAGCCCGGCTAGCTTGATTCCAGTGGTGTGGAGTGCCTGGGACTCACGTCTGAGCATCCCCAGTACACTTAGAGCGGTAACTGCAAACACAACAATGATGGACAGAATGTGGATCAATGTCACACATTCACCCCAGTCCAAAGATCTGGGCCCAAATCCATCGTTTTTCCACTACACACCACCCTGGGTTAGACAATGGCAATATGCAAATCAGCGCTGACCCTGTGCCCCATGGGAACAGTCCAGTCCGAACTACAAAAGCCATGTCCTTCCCAGAACGGAAACAAGCATCCGAGGACCGGCCCGGTTTCGAGGTAACACCTCTCTTCAGCCCGGCTAGCTTGATTCCAGTGGTGTGGAGTGCCTGGGACTCACGTCTGAGCATCCCCAGTACACTTAGAGCGGTAACTGCAAACACAACAATGATGGACAGAATGTGGATCAATGTCACACATTCACCCCAGTCCAAAGATCTGGGCCCAAATCCATCGTTTTTCCACTCCACACCACCCTGGGTTAGACAATGGCAATATGCAAATCAGCGCTGACCCTGTGCCCCATGGGAACAGTCCAGTCCGAACTACAAAAGCCATGTCCTTCCCAGAACGGAAACAAGCATCCGAGGACCGGCCCGGTTTCGAGGTAACACCTCTCTTCAGCCCGGCTAGCTTGATTCCAGTGGTGTGGAGTGCCTGGGACTCACGTCTGAGCATCCCCAGTACACTTAGAGCGGTAACTGCAAACACAACAATGATGGACAGAATGTGGATCAATGTCACACATTCACCCCAGTCCAAAGATCTGGGCCCAAATCCATCGTTTTTCCACTCCACACCACCCTGGGTTAGACAATGGCAATATGCAAATCAGCGCTGACCCTGTGCCCCATGGGAACAGTCCAGTCCGAACTACAAAAGCCATGTCCTTCCCAGAACGGAAACAAGCATCCGAGGACCGGCCCGGTTTCGAGGTAACACCTCTCTTCAGCCCGGCTAGCTTGATTCCAGTGGTGTGGAGTGCCTGGGACTCACGTCTGAGCATCCCCAGTACACTTAGAGCGGTAACTGCAAACACAACAATGATGGACAGAATGTGGATCAATGTCACACATTCACCCCAGTCCAAAGATCTGGGCCCAAATCCATCGTTTTTCCACTCCACACCACCCTGGGTTAGACAATGACAATATGCAAATCAGCGCTGACCCTGTGCCCCATGGGAACAGTCCAGTCCGAACTACAAAAGCCATGTCCTTCCCAGAACGGAAACAAGCATCCGAGGACCGGCCCGGTTTCGAGGTAACACCTCTCTTCAGCCCGGCTAGCTTGATTCCAGTGGTGTGGAGTGCCTGGGACTCACGTCTGAGCATCCCCAGTACACTTAGAGCGGTAACTGCAAACACAACAATGATGGACAGAATGTGGATCAATGTCACACATTCACCCCAGTCCAAAGATCTGGGCCCAAATCCATCGTTTTTCCACTCCACACCACCCTGGGTTAGACAATGGCAATATGCAAATCAGCGCTGACCCTGTGCCCCATGGGAACAGTCCAGTCCGAACTACAAAAGCCATGTCCTTCCCAGAACGGAAACAAGCATCCGAGGACCGGCCCGGTTTCGAGGTAACACCTCTCTTCAGCCCGGCTAGCTTGATTCCAGTGGTGTGGAGTGCCTGGGACTCACGTCTGAGCATCCCCAGTACACTTAGAGCGGTAACTGCAAACACAACAATGATGGACAGAATGTGGATCAATGTCACACATTCACCCCAGTCCAAAGATCTGGGCCCAAATCCATCGTTTTTCCACTCCACACCACCCTGGGTTAGACAATGGCAATATGCAAATCAGCGCTGACCCTGTGCCCCATGGGAACAGTCCAGTCCGAACTACAAAAGCCATGTCCTTCCCAGAACGGAAACAAGCATCCGAGGACCGGCCCGGTTTCGAGGTAACACCTCTCTTCAGCCCGGCTAGCTTGATTCCAGTGGTGTGGAGTGCCTGGGACTCACGTCTGAGCATCCCCAGTACACTTAGAGCGGTAACTGCAAACACAACAATGATGGACAGAATGTGGATCAATGTCACACATTCACCCCAGTCCAAAGATCTGGGCCCAAATCCATCGTTTTTCCACTCCACACCACCCTGGGTTAGACAATGGCAATATGCAAATCAGCGCTGACCCTGTGCCCCATGGGAACAGTCCAGTCCGAACTACAAAAGCCATGTCCTTCCCAGAACGGAAACAAGCATCCGAGGACCGGCCCGGTTTCGAGGTAACACCTCTCTTCAGCCCGGCTAGCTTGATTCCAGTGGTGTGGAGTGCCTGGGACTCACGTCTGAGCATCCCCAGTACACTTAGAGCGGTAACTGCAAACACAACAATGATGGACAGAATGTGGATCAATGTCACACATTCACCCCAGTCCAAAGATCTGGGCCCAAATCCATCGTTTTTCCACTACACACCACCCTGGGTTAGACAATGGCAATATGCAAATCAGCGCTGACCCTGTGCCCCATGGGAACAGTCCAGTCCGAACTACAAAAGCCATGTCCTTCCCAGAACGGAAACAAGCATCCGAGGACCGGCCCGGTTTCGAGGTAACACCTCTCTTCAGCCCGGCTAGCTTGATTCCAGTGGTGTGGAGTGCCTGGGACTCACGTCTGAGCATCCCCAGTACACTTAGAGCGGTAACTGCAAACACAACAATGATGGACAGAATGTGGATCAATGTCACACATTCACCCCAGTCCAAAGATCTGGGCCCAAATCCATCGTTTTTCCACTCCACACCACCCTGGGTTAGACAATGGCAATATGCAAATCAGCGCTGACCCTGTGCCCCATGGGAACAGTCCAGTCCGAACTACAAAAGCCATGTCCTTCCCAGAACGGAAACAAGCATCCGAGGACCGGCCCGGTTTCGAGGTAACACCTCTCTTCAGCCCGGCTAGCTTGATTCCAGTGGTGTGGAGTGCCTGGGACTCACGTCTGAGCATCCCCAGTACACTTAGAGCGGTAACTGCAAACACAACAATGATGGACAGAATGTGGATCAATGTCACACATTCACCCCAGTCCAAAGATCTGGGCCCAAATCCATCGTTTTTCCACTCCACACCACCCTGGGTTAGACAATGGCAATATGCAAATCAGCGCTGACCCTGTGCCCCATGGGAACAGTCCAGTCCGAACTACAAAAGCCATGTCCTTCCCAGAACGGAAACAAGCATCCGAGGACCGGCCCGGTTTCGAGGTAACACCTCTCTTCAGCCCGGCTAGCTTGATTCCAGTGGTGTGGAGTGCCTGGGACTCACGTCTGAGCATCCCCAGTACACTTAGAGCGGTAACTGCAAACACAACAATGATGGACAGAATGTGGATCAATGTCACACATTCACCCCAGTCCAAAGATCTGGGCCCAAATCCATCGTTTTTCCACTCCACACCACCCTGGGTTAGACAATGGCAATATGCAAATCAGCGCTGACCCTGTGCCCCATGGGAACAGTCCAGTCCGAACTACAAAAGCCATGTCCTTCCCAGAACGGAAACAAGCATCCGAGGACCGGCCCGGTTTCGAGGTAACACCTCTCTTCAGCCCGGCTAGCTTGATTCCAGTGGTGTGGAGTGCCTGGGACTCACGTCTGAGCATCCCCAGTACACTTAGAGCGGTAACTGCAAACACAACAATGATGGACAGAATGTGGATCAATGTCACACATTCACCCCAGTCCAAAGATCTGGGCCCAAATCCATCGTTTTTCCACTACACACCACCCTGGGTTAGACAATGGCAATATGCAAATCAGCGCTGACCCTGTGCCCCATGGGAACAGTCCAGTCCGAACTACAAAAGCCATGTCCTTCCCAGAACGGAAACAAGCATCCGAGGACCGGCCCGGTTTCGAGGTAACACCTCTCTTCAGCCCGGCTAGCTTGATTCCAGTGGTGTGGAGTGCCTGGGACTCACGTCTGAGCATCCCCAGTACACTTAGAGCGGTAACTGCAAACACAACAATGATGGACAGAATGTGGATCAATGTCACACATTCAACCCAGTTCAAAGATCTGGGCCCAAATCCATCGTTTTTCCACCACACACCACCCTGGGTTAGACAATGGCAATATGCAAATCAGCGCTGACCCTGTGCCCCATGGGAACAGTCCAGTCCGAACTACAAAAGCCATGTCCTTCCCAGAACGGAAACAAGCATCCGAGGACCGGTTTCGAGGTAACACCTCTCTTCAGCCCGGCTAGCTTGATTCCAGTGGTGTGGAGTGCCTGGGACTCATGTCCCAGGCACTCCACACCACTGGAAGCAAGCTAGCCGGGCTGATGAGAGGTGTTACCTCGAAACCGGGCCGGTCCTCGGATGCTTGTTTCCGTTCTGGGAAGGACATGGCTTTTGTAGTTCGGACTGGACTGTTCCCATGGCACTCCACACCACTGGAAGCAAGCTAGCCGGGCTGATGAGAGGTGTTACCTCGAAACCGGGCCGGTCCTCGGATGCTTGTTTCCGTTCTGGGAAGGACATGGCTTTTGTAGTTCGGACTGGACTGTTCCCATGGGGCACAGGGTCAGCGCTGATTTGCATATTGCCATTGTCTAACCCAGGGTGGTGTGTGGTGGAAAAACGATGGATTTGGGCCCATATCTTTGGACTGGGTTGAATGTGTGACATTGATCCACATTCTGTCCATCATTGTTGTGTTTGCAGTTACCGCTCTAAGTGTACTGGGGATGCTCAGACGTGAGTCCCAGGCACTCCACACCACTGGAATCAAGCTAGCCGGGCTGAAGAGAGGTGTTACCTCGAAACCGGTCCGGTCCTCGGATGCTTGTTTCCGTTCTGGGAAGGACATGGCTTTTGTAGTTCGGACTGGACTGTTCCCATGGGGCACAGGGTCAGCGCTGATTTGCATATTGCCATTGTCTAACCCAGGGTGGTGTGTAGTGGAAAAACGATGGATTTGGGCCCAGATCTTTTGACTGGGGTGAATGTGTGACATTGATCCACATTCTGTCCATCATTGTTGTTTTTGCAGTAACCGCTCTAAGTGTACTGGGGATGCTCAGACGTAAGTCCCAGGCACTCCACACCACTGGAAGCAAGCTAGCCGGGCTGATGAGAGGTGTTACCTCGAAACCGGGCCGGTCCTCGGATGCTTGTTTCCGTTCTGGGAAGGACATGGCTTTTGTAGTTCGGACTGGACTGTTCCCATGGGGCACAGGGTCAGCGCTGATTTGCATATCGCCATTGTCTAACCCAGGGTGGTGTGGAGTGGAAAAACGATGGATTTGGGCCCAGATCTTTTGACTGGGGTGAATGTGTGACATTGATCCACATTCTGTCCATCATTGTTGTTTTTGCAGTAACCGCTCTAAGTGTACTGGGGATGCTCAGTCGTGAGTCCCAGGCACTCCACACCACTGGAAGCAAGCTAGCCGGGCTGATGAGAGGTGTTACCTCGAAACCGGGCCGGTCCTCGGATGCTTGTTTCCGTTCTGGGAAGGACATGGCTTTTGTAGTTCGGACTGGACTGTTCCCATGGGGCACAGGGTCAGCGCTGATTTGCATATCGCCATTGTCTAACCCAGGGTGGTGTGGAGTGGAAAAATGATGGATTTGGGCCCAGATCTTTTGACTGGGGTGAATGTGTGACATTGATCCACATTCTGTCCATCATTGTTGTTTTTGCAGTTACCACATCCTTTCAGGCACTTACGAAAGAGGTTGATATAGGTGCGGCAGCGCTCTCAGATCACTCGCCATTGACTGTGGTCTTTTCTTACCGCCGGTAACGCGAATTACGCGGAACTGGAGATTGCGGGATACGCTCTTACACCGTAAGGAAGTAGTGGGAAAGATCAAGGGGGTTATCACAGACTACCTGGCACACAATAGTAACGCAGTCACTACATTAGCGACACAATGGGCAGCGCTAAAAGCAGTGTTACGGGGAGATTTCATTGCGAACAAAAGGGAAGAGCTCACTCAGAAAACAAAGGAGTTAGAACATATGCACCAGCGCACGGGGGCTCTCAGGGTATGGAGACAACTGCGGCTTATGCAGCAACAGCTAGCTGCGTTGGACCAACACAGAGCTGAATACGCAGCCTTACGCTTGAGGCATATGTATTATACTGGGGGGGATCGGTGCGGGCGCCTCCTGGGTTACAAACTTCGGGAAGTTCGACAGAGACAGACGATACAGGAGATTGTTACCTCGGATGGTCGGCGGGTCACTGAGGATGCTGATATAGCTGCTGCGTTTAGCGAGTTTTACACTTCCTTGTATACTGGGTCTTCACTTAAGTTCGCAGCGGGAGAGTCCTTTTTGGCGTTGGTTCCTCTCCCAACCCTGACAAAAGACCAGACAGACCTCTTAGACCGCAACATCAGGCCAGAGGAGGTTATAGGGCCATATTCCGGCTTAAGCTAGCGAAAGCACCAGGGCCTGACGGATTCTCAGCTATTTTTTATAAAACGTTTTGCCCTCAGGTGGCCCCTCTGCTGACTGCCCTCTTTAACTCCTTCTCGGAGCCGGGCGCTATTCCTAGAGACCTCCTAGATGCCACTATATCGGTTATCCCCAAACTGGGAAAAGATCGTTCGCAGTGTAAGGCGTACTGCCCTATATCCCTTCTTAATGTTGACCTCAAGATTTACACTGGCATTCTTGCGGCTCGGCTGGCACCGCTCGTGCCCGGGTTGATTGGCCCAGATCAGGCTGGGTTCATCCCGGAACGACAAACCGCTGACAACACCAAGAGAGCCTTGCACCTGATAGAACACGCTACGCGGCTACCGGGCGAGTTCATGCTACTCACGATTGACGCTGAAAAAGCGTTTGATCGTGTTCATTGGCCCTACTTAGAGCAGGTCCTGATGAAGGCGGGCATGGGTGAAAAGTTTCGCACCTTGGTTCTGAACTGTTATAAATTCCAGTCAGCGACGGTTCGAGTAAATGGTTATACTTTGCCATGTTTTCCCATTGAGCGGGGAACTAGGCAGGGGTGCCCCCTATCACCCCAGCTCTTCGCGCTTTACATGGAGCCGCTGGCGAAAGCGATTCGGATTAACCAACGAGTGAGAGGGATTAAGTTTGGCGCGTTTGTTCACAAAATCAGCCTATATGCGGATGACGTACTTCTTTCTTTATCCTCTTCTAGGGAGTCGCGGCTGGCTTGCCTTGACACTTTAGAGGCGTTCACACAGGCAGTGGGTTTTATGGTAAACATGGTTAAGTCGGAGGCTCTAGATCGATCTCTCACTAGAGAGGCCTACACGGGCGTATTTACAGGAGCACTTTCCCTTCCACTGGGCGTCTGAAGCCGTCCCCTATTTGGGGATACAGTTGGCTTCCACATTGCAAGATACTGTCCGCATCAACTATGCACGGGCTTGCCATAAGATTCGTCAGGAATTGGGTAGATGGCGGCATTTTCCCCTATCCTGATTGGGGAGGGTAGCGGCTCTCAAGATGACGATCCTTCCACAGCTTCTTTATCTCTTTCGCACAATCCCTCTATGCCCGCCAGACGGCTGGATTCGTAAGACCCAATCGGAGCTGGCTCAGTTTATCTGGAATGGCAAGCGTCCAAGAATGAAGCTTCGACTGGCGACTCTTCCTTTTGAAAGGGGAGGTCTTGGTCTACCAGATCTGCTTCTTTATTATCAGGCGGCCCAATAGCGGGCTCTTGTGGAATGGAGCAGATGGGAGTCCGAAAAGCACTGGCTTTTCCAAGACCAGGCGATTGCGGGCCACCTTCCTTCATCGGCAGCACTGACCCCCTAACCTTGACGCCACACATATTACTAGGGCATTGATGGAGGTGTGGGATCACACTAATATTAAACACGAGCTCACCTCGTTTCCATCACCCCTCACTCCCCTGATGGATAACCCTGACTTTGGGCCGGGGCAAGATATTCTGGCCTTTGCAAGGTGGCGCCCAGTTGGTTGTAGAATCCTGTTTCACTTGTATGCTGATTGCACGAGATGGATACCATGAGGGAGGCAGCCTGTTGGCGCGGCTATGGAGAGCGGGGTACATTGGTTCATCTATTGTGGGGTTGCGATCTGCTCAGGGAGTACTGGAAGCAAGTAATTGATGAGGTGGATATACATTTCGACACGGAGATACCACGGTTTCCCTCTTATGTTCTGTTAGGGTTGCCTAACACCATCACATATCCACTACTAGCTTAATTGCTATTGCTCTAGGCTCTGCACTTCAGAATGTACTCTCGCACTGGCGCACCACGCACACGCCCACATTCCAGGGGTGGTTTCATCGTTTATGGCATGTGTTAGGAATGGAAAAACTGTCCTTGACATTGGCAGGGGAGAGTGCTAAGTATCCGGAGCTCTGGCAGCCCTTCCTGTCCTTACTTGCTACAGAATTCAGAGAGGTGACGTGTCCATGCTATCTACGCTTACTGCGCCTGTCAGATGTGGACTGTTAGGAGTGCTCTAGCGGTCAATTGTGTATGTGAAAAGGGGTGTTGGACCGGGAACGTGGGTGGTGTGTGGGAGGTGGGGGGGGAGCAGGGGGGACCAGGGGGGTGGGTAGTTGAGTGGTTTATATATGGTTTGCTTGTTTTGGGTTGTTTTTTTTTGCATCTCTGTTTGCCCATACAGGGCGTTTCCCCTATTTCAACCCGTTTATTTTATCTATTTAGGAAAGTTCAGAAATAGACATTAAATTTTGAGTTCAGAATACAAGTATTAGCAAAAGACAGATAGTTCCCAAATTTCATCCTTCTAACTCCCTAACTCAAAACCCTCACCTAGAGTACATTTCCTACTAAAGAGAAAATTATAAGTCAGTTAGAATCTTACATCACAAAAATCAGCATTCCAGCAGCATCTCTGGTAGAAATCGAGAAGAAGTTTTTTCCTTAATAAAATCAGCACTTTTTATACCTTTTTCACTAACTCTATCTATCTAAAAGAGTAACTTTTACCATAAATTTGAGTTCTGATTGGACAATTTGGGGGTGGATGAGCATCATATCGTCATCATAATATTACATTTTCCTTCCGTCCGCAATTTTCTAATGGGTCCTTTGTTTGGCCCAAGTCCGACCTAGTCCTGTTCTCTACTCACAACTTTAGCGTGTATTCCCTCGTTCTGAACCATTGTTCTCATCCTTTTGGCAGCCATCTATACTTCCAGGCCATCATGTCCTTGAACCGTAGTCACTCCAGGCACAAACAGCTCGTATTCAGACTTTGCTCGCGCATGCGTATTTCTTTTGTGACCACAATAATCGAGTGACTCCATTTTCTTTTAGGCCTCACGAGTCAAAATGGGAACTATCATAGAAACAAACACAAACAAACTTTAATTTAAGAATTTTAACCCTTCTGTTTACCTCCCCCCTTACTAAGGTTTACCCTATTAGTAGTTACCTAGCAAATAAGCAACACTTAAGCATATTATACTCACCTAATCCCACGATTTCTGCCACAAATACGTAAACAAAAGCACTTTTATGCTGCGTTTTATTATTTTAAAGCTGCTTATTAGTTTACAACATGGCAGAACCACACAATTAGTTAATAATGATTGCAACACATAAGCAAAATTAATTCCCACGTGTATCTGTGTGTGTGCAATTTCTATTCTAAATTGATTAGTTATTCACACCATTCCATTAGTTCATATTATGGTTATGGAAATGTGACTTCACAAGGGGTACACAATCTTTTGTTTCTCCACCTTGCTCCATCAACTCCCCCCTTTGGTGATTTATCACCATATACTTCCCAAAATTTAGCAAATTTATATCAGAACATGTTTCAGGTTCTTTAGGTTAGTATGGATTTATACTCTAGTATCTTTTTCTCTTGTTTCTTTAAAAATCTTTTCTCGGAATTCCTCCATTTCTATATCACCTTTTTCTCTCACTCTCGTTTTTCTTGAATTATCTTCTTTAATGACTTTCTAACATTCCTTCTTTTTCTGTATATGCAACATAAGCTAATCACTAAAATAATAAATACTATGACTGTTACTGGAATTAGTATTTTGCCTATAATTGACCTACCTATTTCTTGAAACCAATGTTTAACTGCTGTAAAACTTCTACCTAGTCGCTCAAGGATACCATCAACCTCCAGTGGTTCAATTTCTCTATGCAACTCTGTAATATTTGTGATTTACTTTTCAATGTTTTGACTTTTATCTGGAATATAGGTGCAGCAATGCTTTACCTTCAGAATTCCACAAACTCCTCCCTCTTTTGCTAAAATTATGTCAAGAGCAAGACGATTTTGCATTACCATAGTTCTCATAGCAATCATTTCGGTGTTTACCATTAGGAATCCACCTGCTGTATCTGTTGACAAACGATCTACTAGTGTTGACAGTCTTCGAATTCGATTTGCATTGAAAGATATTCCCACTGCTGGTATCAATGCTCCAAAAACATCATCTATTATTTCTATAATACTCTCTCTTTTTCTACGACTTAAAGGTTTGCCTATCTCATGAATATCATTAGTATCTCTGTCTACATGAAAGATTTTAGGAAAGACCAAGCCCACATAACAGGTACGATACCAATGGTCAGGTAATCTATAATAAGCCTTGTTCCCACAGATAAAATAAACACCAGGAAAAACTGGATCATTTCCCCCTTTAAATATCCAACCCCCTAGTATTCTATAGGTGTCTTTACATTGACTTGCTCCCACAAAATAATTGTCATACACAGTGTTGTCTCTCCTAACACAAAATTTTCCTAACAATGGAGTGTCTATATTTATTGCTACTTTCACATTTCTTTCATCAATATTTTCATCATTAAATGTCCAATATTTGGATTTCTCATGCTTTACTTTTTCTTTACGTTTATATGCAATTCTCCTTTCTTCAACCATATCTAAAAAGGCTTTCTCTTCTACTCTCATTTTATATGTCAAATTATTTTTAAATGCATAGTCATGACTTAATTCATCTATTTCTAAAAAGTATGCTCCCATAACTGTAGCAGGGCTTTTCTTATTCAATGCCTTATCAATTTTCAGCTTCGCAAAGACTTCTTCTGAATTAGAATGGTGGTATTCCAATTTTCCTGTTTCATAAAACAGGCTTGCAATTACACTACATGTAACTCCATATGTAAGTGGAAGATGGTGATATGTCACCCCTTCGGAAACAGATGCAGGTAACTTGACACACACATAACAGTCACTAGCATCCATCGTCCTGACATACTCAGACAATAATCTTGAAAATGTGTCACTAATAGAACTATCCTCATGTATTTCTGGCCTATATACATGCTGCTTGTTAAACTTTGATTCCACATTCTGTTCTCCTGAACTTACATTATGTTTTTACTTTACTAAATTATCCTGGAAAGGAATGACAATAGCTAAAATTATCCATATCAGTATTAATAATCCAGTGCATATTAGACACGATCTGCACCACTTTCTAAAAATAGACCATTTTGTCTAATGCTCATTAGTAACCCTTTTCTTTTTTTTTTTACACAGCAAGTTTTGCTAACAGGGTTTCTTCGACCTTACGTCACCTACAAGTTTTTAGTTTTCTAACAAATTTTTCTTCAACCTTGTGTCTCAAACAAACTTTTGATTTTCTAACAGAATTTTCCTCGACCTTGTGTCATCTAATTTACTTTTCACCTACAATGCCTTTTCTTCTAACAGGATTTCAGATTTTACCTTTACTTTTCCTTTCTAATTACTTACAACCTTTCAATGTGCTTAATTCTTTACTCACTTTTCCCATTTCTCTGTGGGCAGCTCAGATTTTCTTGAGTACTGTTTACCTCTTCAATCGGAGGCAAAATGATTTAGGTCCATTCAGGTGATTTGTACTTCTGGTTTGGTCTTCTCACTCTCTTTGGCCTTTGAACAACTTCTATCTTCTTTCCCAATGTCTCTTTTTGACTAGTTATTTCATTGACCTGTTTCTCTAGCTTTCTTTCTTTATTAACCAATTTAAATCTCAGTCCATCATTTCCTTTAGGCCAATTATTTCCTTTGCAAAATCTTTTCTTCTTAGGCTCCGTGGTGTTATGTTCCACTCTCCAAGCCCTTTTCCTTGGACTCTTTCTCAATGAAGTTTCATCTTCACTGTCGTCAGTTTCACTTTCAGTGTCCTCAACAGTTTTATTTATCACAAACTTCACAATACCTTTCTCCCTTTCGGAGTCAATTATATCCTTTGACAGTTCTTTCACTCTGTTAGGAACATCTCCATAGCTGGTACTTGGAATCTCATCCTTATCGTGAGTTTCTTCCTCTTTTCCAGTATCTGGATTTTTGTCTCTGCTTTCAGAGTTTTCAGACTGCTTTTGTTATTGTTATTGTTATTATGGTTTTATATCGCGCCTAATCACCTGCAGGTCTCTAAGCGCTTGGAAAGATGGTAACAGACAATAACTTGGCAAGGTGGAAGCTGAGGCCGTAGCTAGATTATACTGTGCTCATGCTTTTACTGAACAGTAGTGTTTTTAGGCTCTTTCTAAATCGTAATAGATTCCCTTCCCCACGCAGCACCCCAGGCAGCCTGTTCCATAACTGGGGAACTAACACTGAAAAGGCTCTCCCTCCCTTAGTCACTAACCTGTAGCGAGGGCAGACCAGTAGCTGGGAGTCTGAGGATCGGAGTGTTCTCATAGGGCAATACAGCTGCAAACGATCTTTAATGTAGGCTGGGGCCTTGCCATAGATTGCCCTATGGGCCGTACATAAGTTTTTGAATTCCACTCTTTCTTTAATGGGGAGCCAATGCAAACTTTGTAGTAGGGGAGTGGCTTTAGATCTCCTCGGGAGTCTGAAGATCAACCGAGCAGTGTCATTCATTATGACCTGAAGCCTACTGGTCAGAGTTTTAGGTAAGCCAAGGTAAAGGGCATTACTATAATCAATTCTGGAGATAATGGTGGCTGCTACTATTGATCGCATCATGGATTGTGAGAGAACAGGAGTTAGCTTCCGCAGTTGCCGAATGATGTTTGTACAGCTTCCCACGACCGAAGAGATCTGAGGGGCCATTGACAGGTCACCATCCAGCTTGATCCCCAAGCTCTTTACAAACGGGCTTGGTTTTGGAGCAGGGCCTAACTCCATGGGCCAATAGAGATCACACCAAGGTGAGGTAGTGGATGAAATCACTAATACCTCAGTCTTGTCTGGATTAATTTTTAGCAGGTTATCCGTCATCCATTGCACTGCATTTTTCAGTATGTTCTTGATCACTGGTTTTATCTTTACTTTGTTCAGTGTCTCTACTGGTGTCTTCCTCTAACAATTCTCGATCTTCAGATTGATCTTCAGATTTCGGTACTTCAACAATTTCTCCTTCTCCTTCAGACGCAGAGATAGCATCTGATACTTCCAGATGTCGACGTTCTTGTCGATCTTCAGTATCTGAACCTTTCTCTGGTTCCCCTTCAGAGTCAGAATCTGTTGTGCTTTCACCTTCCTCGTTTGGATTTTCAGGATCAGGCACACAGATAGTATGGGTTGCCTGTACCCATCTCTTCACTCTGGCACATTTAACTGCAGTGGTGCTGACCAGTATGGCCTGTCTCGGTCTCTGCCCACGAGGCACCAAACAGTTTATTCTGCAGTGTACCTTTATTCTCACCCAGTCTCCAGGAACTAGGTCATGAGCTGGACTTTTCTCTTTCGTTTTTGATTCAGTTCCCACCTGATGGAACACAGAAATCACCACGTCAGATAGGTTTTTGCAATAATCCAGTATGATGTCATCATTTATTGTTAACAACTTATTAGCTGGTACAAATGCTTGTCTCATCACTCTACCCATCAGAATTTCATGTGGACTTAATCTAGTTTTTCTGTCAGGTATGCTTCTTAAGGTCATCAAAACGAGTGGCAGAGCATCTGGCCACTTCAATCCTGTTGCCAAGCACATTTATGCAATCCTGTTCTTAATAGTTCCATTTACCTGCTCAACTACTCCTGAAGCCTCAGGCCTGTAAGCACAATGCAGTTTCTGACAAATTTCCGTGCTTCACATACCATTTGCATGAGTTCATTTTGAAAATGGGGGCCACGATCAGTCTCTATCGTCACTGGGAAACCGAAACTAGGGATGATTTCTCGTAAGAGTAACTTTGCAACAGTTAGCCCATCATTCCTCCTCGTAGGGAAGGCCTCTACCCATCGTGAGAACAAACAGATGATTACCAAAACATATCTAAGTCTGTTACATGGCGGAAGCTCAATGAAATCCAATTGCATTCGTGTAAATGGAACTCCCTCCCATCCTATGGTTTCCAAACTTACAATTGTTCTCCTGTTTGGATTAAACTGTTGACACACTAGGCATCTCTGGCATAAGCTTTTAGCAATCATCCTGAATTTAGGATTATACCACATCTGTCTAAATAGACAAAGCATGGCATCTCTCCCAATGTGAGCTTGACCATGGTACATTCCAGCCATATTTGAAATCATGCTATCGGGCATTACTGGTATTTCATCTTTATAAACCCAGATTTCATCTTCCTCTCTTTGTCTGCATCCTGCTTTTAACCAAACATCTTTCTCTACCTCATCTGCTTCTTCCTGCATTTGCCTCACTTCCTGCCAAGTCTCAACTACAGTTGTTAGCATCAAAGGACTTGAAACATGCTCCTTTTCTCTGTCTCTGTTAATTGAGGCCGAATTTCTTGCACAGTACTTTGCAATTGAGTCTACGTACCTGTTACCTTGGATGATGTTGTCATCCCCCTTTTTGTGTGTTGCACACTTTACCACAGCTATTTTGTCAGGCAGTTGAATTGCATCAATGAACATTCTCACAAATTCTGCGTTACGTATGGGGAATCCTGCAGAAGTCATATAACCTCTTTGGGACCACAGTTGTCCATAGTCATGGACAACCCCAAAACCATACTGACTATCGATCACTATGGTTATCTTCATTTCTTTTCCCAACTCACATGCTCGAATCAAGGCAATCAATTCCGCTATTTGAGCAGAGCGAATTCCTTTCAGACAAGAAGCTTCCAATACATCTGCCACTGTACAAACGGCGTATGCGGCACTCAAAGCACCCTCATCTGTTCTCAGACAGGAACCATCCACGAACATCACATAATCAGATTCAGGTAATGGCTCATCTCTGATATCTGGTCTTGGTTTTGTACAGTATTCAAGAACATCCAAGCATTTGTGATCTACCTCATTTCTCACTTGGGTTTCCAGAGTATCAGGCAACAATGTGGAAGGGTTTACATTTACGCATCTAGAGATTGTCACATTTTCTGCTCCCAGAATTGTTTTTTCATATTTGGTCATCCTATTGTTAGTCAAATACTGTGTTTTCGTTCTAGTGAGGAGAATCTCTACAGAGTGAGGTACATACACTCTCACAGGAAATCCCCTCACTATTCCTTCACTTTGCTCCTAACTGATGCTTGTAGCTGCTACTGCTTTTAGACATCCTGGCAACGCTTTGCAACAGGGTCCAAAACAGCTGAGAAATACGCAATTGGCTTTCTCCGTTTTCCATGTCTTTGAATCAGCACTGACAATGCACATCCTTCTCGTTCACTGCAGTACAGTTCAAACTCTTTCTCATAATCAGGCATCCCTAAAGCTGGTGCTTCACATAGACTTGTTTTTAACTGTTCAAATGCTTCCATCTCCGTTTTGGTTAGTACTATAGGATCTCTGATATTTGCTCTGGTTAGTCTCTGCAATGGCTTTGCAGTCAGTGAGAATCCACTAATCCACTGTCCATAAAAACCATTTGGTGGCTGCATTCCTTGTATCATTTTAATTGTCTCTGCAGTGACTTGTCTGATTCCTTTGGCAACCTTATGACCTAAGTATTGCACTTCTTCTGACAAAATTGTAATTTAGATGGAGACACATTATGTCCCTCTTCTGCCAGATAATTCAGCAATGCAATGGTATCAGTTATACATGCATCTTTTGTCTTTGATGCCACTAGGAGATCATCAATATATTGAACCAATACAGACTCTCCAGCCAAGCTCAAATTTTCTAGTGATTTCTTTAACAATTGATTAAAGATCGATGGACTTTCAGTATACCCTTGAGGAATTCGGCACCATGCCAAGATACGATTTCCAAACCAGAACGCAAAAATCAGCTGGCTTTCTGGGTGCAATGGAACTGTAAAGAAGGCATTACACAAATCGATCACAGTGTACCATTCTGCATCATGGGGAATTTGATATAAAATCACTGCTGGATTTGGTACAATCGGACAACATGGGACAATTATTTTATTAACTTTTCTCAAATCCTGTACAATTCTAAAAGTTCCATTTGGCTTTTTCAATCCCATTAACGGTAATTTACATGGACTACTCTCTATTTCTCTCAGTATGCCTTGTTCAATCATTTTGTTTATTACTGGGGTTATTCCTTCATTTATTTCTGCAAGCATTTTGTACTGGGGAAATAATTCGCACCTTCTTTTACAGAGATTTTTACAGGATCTACATCTCTCATCAATCCAATATCTTCTCCAGTGAAATCCCACACTTTCTCTTTCAATACCTTTTTCAATTAATCAGGAATCTTTTCTTGATCAAACACAGGAAACAATGTATTTTGCTCTGCTTTAATCATAAGCATTGTCATTTTATACAGGCTATCTTCATTTGGGGTTTGCGGTTCTATGCCATCTGGTGCACAGTTCATCTTGCATAAAATATCTCGTCCTAACAGATTTACCGGGGCTACTATCACACACCACAAATCGGTGCATATCCTTGAAATTTCCAATTTCTACTTCAACTGGTTGTGTCAAAGAGGTTTGAATTTGTCTATTCGCTACACCTACAACCTGGATTTGTTCTCCCGAGAGAGGAAGGTTTTGAATTTCCACTGATCTAACAGTAGAACGGGTAGCACCAGTGTCCACTAGGAAAGTTATTTCTACATCATTCACTTTTCCATTTACAAATGGACCAGACTGATCTACCTCAAGAGTGGCTCCAAGCACACACATAGTCAAATATTGCTTTATTCGATTTTTGGTAAAATCATAAAAGCATACAAATACATTTTCACATCAAATTTTAAAAATTTATCCCCAACGAATTTATAGAACTCAATAAAGCAATTTTACAAGTAATAAAAGTCAATGGTGAAATTACAATAGTAGACCTCATGTAAAAACGTATGGAAAAGTTAAAAACATGTAAGGGTTACATCATAGAACTTCTATGTTTCATCACTGACATTAAAAAACGGGAAACAACAAAAGTGACATATACCTCATCTAACAGTAGGAGTTTTTCATAAGCGTTTTTACATGTTCTTATGCCCCAATGTTTTAAAAGTGGTAATAAGTACAGTTTTCTTGGGGCAGAGTAAAAGGCACAAAAGAACATAATATGGATATTGCTTTGTGATGAATGGTCATCACATGGGCAAATTAGGTTCGGGACAGTCCATTCATTTTGTTTTGGGAAAGTGACCATGCGAAAGAAGGTGCCTAGACGCAGCCTGGTAAGAAGCATGCGACAATAAGGTGACGTTTCGGTCCTGAGATACAATTGCAGACCTTCAGTGGGAGTAATTCTTTGATAACTCAAGGTGGTATTTTTGAGTTTCTCTATATCCCATCTAACGCCCTCCAGGTGGGTAATTAGAAGTTTTTTGAGGGACGACCTAGACAGGTTTTCTAAAGACTCTGGGTCATCATAATATTCTGGACAGCCAATCTTGGCAAACATCCATCGTACATGACACAACCATTTTATTTTTGATACAGCGTCCAAGTTCATGCAGTCCGTGATGAGTTCTCTGTTAAGTTGGCATTCCCTGGTAGTCCAAATTTTATGCCAAAGTAAACACGGTGACAGCTTTATGGAATCACTGAGGTATTTGAGGCCAGTCTCAATGTGAGTAATAAAAGTTGAAGTAGATTTACTCACCCCCAATAAATAACGAATAAAAAGATTCTCACAAATCTGGAGTGAGGTCACATCTTCAAAGCCCCATAAGCCTGCTCCATAGGTAACTGTCGCTACACACTTTGCTTGATAAATCTGTATCATTTCAGCGGTCGGTTTGCCCCCAATTTTCGTTGCAAACGATCTCAGGGCACCAATAGCACGAGTGAAAGCAAGCCTCCTAGCCGAAACTGCATGTTTCCAGGCTCCTTTTCTGTCAAAGACAACCCCCAGATAACAAAAGGTGTCTGTGGTCTCAATTCTTTGTCCGTCAAGGTATATCGAGCATTGTGGCCTTTTGCTCTTTCTAGTACACGGCATAGAGAAAGTTTTTGAGATGTTTACTTTCAAGTGTCTTTGCCCCATATAGGACGTAAATTCTCTTACCGCTCTCTGCAACCCTAGCCTAGTCCTCGACATAATAGCCGCATCATCGGCGTATAATAGGATGGGTACAGGCCTACCATTGACGGCTGGATAGTCAATCTGGAGCTTTATCAAATGGTCTACCACAGAATTTATATAGAAACTGAATAGAAGGGGCGCAAGTATACAGCCTTGTCTGACCCCTCTGTTTATGGAAAATTTCTGTGTACATTGCCCCTGGGTCCCGAACCTCACCCTAGCACCAGCATCTCTATAAAGTTCCTTGATAAATGTCACAATAGTGGGATCCACCCCGATATGCTCCAAAGTTGACCAAAGCTGCAAATGATCCACACAATCAAATGCTGAGCTGAGGTCAACAAATGTAACATACAAGTCCCCTTTTTTAGCCTCAATATATTTTGACATTAATAAGGACAGGTTTAGACATTGCTCCTGGGTTCCCAATCCCTTTCGGAATCCATATTGGAAATCCGAAATGACCTTGTTTTCCGTCTCCCAGTGCTGTATCCTTTTTAGTACGATCCTTCCTGCAATTTTCATAAGACCGTCTAATAAGGATATGGGACGGTAGCAAGCCGGATCGTCCCTGTTTCCCTTTTTAAAGATGGGGACTACAATGGCATCTGACCAGGTGTTAATTAGGCCGCATTTGTTTCCCATATTCAGAACGTTCGTTAAAAGGGGTACCCAAAATTCCAAATTTGTTTTATAGGCATCCACTGGTGTATAATCAGGACCAGGAGCTTTCCCTGAAGGACTTTCCCTGATTGCATGTTCAACTTCTAGGGTGGTAAAGACCAGATCAATTGGATACGGCAAGGCTGGGGGATCACTTGGCTGCTTTTCTCGAGTAGGATTATTTGGGAGTAAAAGTGCCTTTTGTTGGTTCGTATTGTTTCCCTGTAGGTTACTATAGAGTTTCCCGTAGTGTTCCACCCAAAGGTCTGCTGTAATAGCCACATCTATGCAGTTATCAGTGTGTTTATCATTATATACTGATCTGATCACTTTCCAGAAAAGGTTAGTGTCCTTATTCCTGGCAGCTTCTCCCAGTGCTTCCCAGGCTTCCTTCTTCATCATTAATTTCCTACGGTTAATTTGTCTCTTGTACTCTCGTCTAGCCTCAGAGATCTGGGCCCTATTTTTCGGCATGGCGTTTGAGACTTTCTTCAGTTCCTTTAAGGCAGCTGTACACCCAGAGTCAAACCACCCAGAAGCACATTTCCCCTTCTTTTTGTGGATCTTAGTTAGAACACTTTTTATGTACTCCTGTATTTTAGTGAAAGCTGCCATAATCACCTTAGGTTCCACATCTTCTTCCAAGCAGACAAAAATATCTGCAGAACAGGATGATATTAAATTATGGAAGAAGATTGTGGGATTCAACTTCTCCCACTTAAGGACGTAACCATTTATCTTTGTTAAAGTCACCTCCAATGGATACAGTCGGCCACTAAATTCCTTTGATTTCTCCAGTGGAAGTCTAACCCCAAAAATAATCGGGTAGTGGTCGCTCATTGGATTATCCCCTATCTCCCAAGAAGTTATAAAATTGGGCGAAATGGGGGATATTAGTGCAAAATCTATTGTAGTTTCGCAACCTCTTCCATTGTATGTTGGGGCAAAGGGAACAGGAGGAGAACATGCCTGATTAACAAAAGTGAGGTCAAAAGTGAACATGATACTGTTAAGGAGAGACCCCAGTTTAGTGTGTGAGAAATGAAAAGGACAGTCCTCATCACGATCTGAAAGGCCGCACAAACCTAGCTCAGAAAGTGGGCAGACCGCACAATTAAAGTCTCCCACCCATATAACTGTATGGTCTCCTACATTTCGATCCCTCACTTTATGGATACAGTTTAACATTTTATTTAAAGTAGATTCCATTTCATGTAATGGCATGTTATTATAAAAGTTCACCAGTATGACCTTTTGTGTGGAGCCCCATTTAAAAGACAGAATTTGAAAATATTGGTCAGAGTGGAAATTAAGCACTTTTGTATCCCCCACATTTGACACGTATATACACAGACCCCCTTTGTTGCGGCCATGGGTAGAGGGAGCAGCAGGTGTATGAAATGTTTGATACCCCATGATATGCTTTTCTTCTACAAGCCAGGTTTCTTGTAGGCAGAGTATACCGTGCTTCTGGACAATCTCCAGCCAAGGTATATGGTTGATCTTGTTGCCCAGTCCTGCTACATTCCATGATAATAATGAGTGTTTCTCTTCATTTTCTACCTGCTGTGTATGGCCCTCACTCTCCATTACCTCTACCTGATCTTGCAAAGCGACCATGTCTAGGTGTTGTGTGACTCGCACAGGGGGCGGGTGCTGGTGAGAGGGTGGTGAAGCCGCCATCAAGTGGGGCAAGTTGTTAACGATGGGTAGGAATGTGTTACTATTACTATCAATCTTTGCATGGTTTTGATCACTTGATCGGAGTGTTTGATCGACTGTTCCCAGTCAATCCACCTGGTCTAAGCATCCAAACCTATTCGTGATGGGTGCACCCTCCCACCAATTATTAGGAGGTTGCCATCGCTGCCCCTGTCCCCTCCAGTTATGGTTGTGGACTATGGTCCAAGCCCCAGGACACTCTGCTAGCTGTTTTGGAGGGTAGAAAAAGGTTAGGGGTTTGGTGACGATAGTTTGTTCAACGTTCATGTGTTGGTCCCATGTGGTGATAAGATGGGCCGTATGAGGGTCCGCAAAAGACACCACGATGCAGTCTCCTGGTATCGATTTATAGGTACGGCCCACCCAGGGGACTCTCCTGACCATTAATACCCTGCTCTTGTTGGTATGAGGAATCTGCCTATTGGTATTTAGCCAGTGGATCACTTTGTTTTTTAAGGACCACTGGGTTTCCACAATCTCAGGGGCAAGCGGAGGTACCCCTGCCAAAATAGCCACATAGGGCCCAACCTCAGGGGGAAGATCAATGTAGCCTCCTCGAAAATTCTGATGGTTCGGGTATAATTTTGGGGTGTGTTCTAATAGAGGGGTAATGGGATTATTGACCTTCTGCTCAACTCTAGAGGGGGGTTTGGGCTGGAGATATTTTTTAGGTGGTTTTTCCTCTATTTTTGGGGGGTTGTCAGCAACATTGACAAGTGTCCTAGGTTTAGGGATCGGAGTGGGTTTAGATGAAGAGGGGGGTAAAATTGCAGTCGAACTCAACGGGGCAGGATGGACCTCCTTAAATGCTGTCGCTGTTTTGGTGCCAATATTAGAGGCTAAAGGAGATTGGATAACATCATTTCTAGCCAGTGAAGGACTCTCGTTAATATGAGGATGTGTTACTTCTAGCTGTTTTAAGCTGAGCGTGGCTAGAGATACTAATGTTTTGTCCATTTCCAATAGGTGGTTCTCGATACGTGACAGTCTGAGTTCGAAGGGTGTCAATAATTGTTTTAAGGTGACCCAGACTGTCTGAAGAAAGTCTTCATCGTTGCCCAGTTTATCCTTATCCCTCCCTGCTTCATTTGGCCCTCCCAGTGTAAGGTTATCTTCAGGGATAATAAGATTTTCTCCCATGGGGACAGTAATGAGGTTACTATCACTACCTATTTGATTGATAACTGGGGGTGATGTTCGTTTAGGGTCCCCTTCATTGTGTAAAAATCTTCTACGGTTGAAAAACTGCTGCCTAGCAACTTTGGCTTTCTTTCGAGCAAAAGCGGATTTTATTTTGTTTTTCTTCTTCAAGGCTTGACTACCTGGGTTTGTACTTTTTGTTACCGAGAAGGTGGGGACACTTTTAAGGGACAAAATGGTGGGATTTCCCTGTTCGTTAGGTGGATCACCCTCACTAGGTTGGGCGGTCATAGGGGAAAAAATAAATGAGGAATCTATTGGTGGTGGAGAAGGGAGAGTGGGAGAATGATGAACATCAACTTGGATCAACAGAGGTGGCGGACGTTCCACCTGTTGGGGAGATGCAGCGAACGCAATATTTCCCAGAGAGGATTTTTTTGAGTTTGCAAATGTTTGGGAAAGCCTGCGTGCAGCATCTAACTCCATTGAAACCCTCTTCTGCATTTTAGTGATCTCCGCGTCTATTGCCAAATTTGTCTTAACGAGAAAATCGTCCAGAGTGCCTTTTGGCTTAGTTAACCCCATCGCAGTCTTACTACGACTCCCCCGAGTACACATAATGCGTGACAATTACAGTTTCTGTGTGGTGCTCACTACAATTACAGTCTGAGCGCATACAACCCTATACGGAACCAAGGGGGGTGGCCCAGTCCAGTCTCTACCAGCCTCTAACGGCCTAAAACGGCCCTGTCTTTGCCCAGTCTTCGTCCGGGCTGCGTCCCGCGCTGCGGGAGTAGTGTGGCGTTATGTAGTTGGTGATTTGGGGCGGGGTGCGGGCCGGCGGGGAGAGCGGACCGGAAGCTCTTCCTTGGTCTCGCAGGGACTTCTGGGAAACGAAGTCCCTGCACGCTCGCAGCCCCGCCGGTGCCTCGCGCCCCTTACCGCCTTGCCGCCTTGCCTGTCCTCCCGCGCCGCTGCAGACGCACAATCCCTCCGACGAAGCGGCACCCGCGAAGCGGGTGCGGCGATGAGTTTGGTGCAGCTGGAGCAGGGAGCCTCGTGGGCTAGTCCAAAAGTGCGCTGGTGCAGTGAAGTCTTAGATGCCTGGAAACGTCCGTTAGAAAAGTGAGTGACACACAAAGTGGGGGTTGCAGGGAGACTTTTAAAATCCTTTGGTGGGCGGGGGGCGGGCCGGCGGGGAGAGCGGACCGGAAGCTCTTCCTTGGTCTCGCAGGGACTTCTGGGAAACGAAGTCCCTGCACGCTCGCAGCCCCGCCGGTGCCTCGCGCCCCTTACCGCCTTGCCGCCTTGCCTGTCCTCCCGCGCCGCTGCAGACGCACAATCCCTCCGACGAAGCGGCACCCGCGAAGCGGGTGCGGCGATGAGTTTGGTGCAGCTGGAGCAGGGAGCCTCGTGGGCTAGTCCAAAAGTGCGCTGGTGCAGTGAAGTCTTAGATGCCTGGAAACGTCCGTTAGAAAAGTGAGTGACACACAAAGTGGGGGTTGCAGGGAGACTTTTAAAATCCTTTGGTGGGCGGGGGGCGGGCCGGCGGGGAGAGCGGACCGGAAGCTCTTCCTTGGTCTCGCAGGGACTTCTGGGAAACGAAGTCCCTGCACGCTCGCAGCCCCGCCGGTGCCTCGCGCCCCTTACCGCCTTGCCGCCTTGCCTGTCCTCCCGCGCCGCTGCAGACGCACAATCCCTCCGACGAAGCGGCACCCGCGAAGCGGGTGCGGCGATGAGTTTGGTGCAGCTGGAGCAGGGAGCCTCGTGGGCTAGTCCAAAAGTGCGCTGGTGCAGTGAAGTCTTAGATGCCTGGAAACGTCCGTTAGAAAAGTGAGTGACACACAAAGTGGGGGTTGCAGGGAGACTTTTAAAATCCTTTGGTGGGCGGGGGGCGGGCCGGCGGGGAGAGCGGACCGGAAGCTCTTCCTTGGTCTCGCAGGGACTTCTGGGAAACGAAGTCCCTGCACGCTCGCAGCCCCGCCGGTGCCTCGCGCCCCTTACCGCCTTGCCGCCTTGCCTGTCCTCCCGCGCCGCTGCAGACGCACAATCCCTCCGACGAAGCGGCACCCGCGAAGCGGGTGCGGCGATGAGTTTGGTGCAGCTGGAGCAGGGAGCCTCGTGGGCTAGTCCAAAAGTGCGCTGGTGCAGTGAAGTCTTAGATGCCTGGAAACGTCCGTTAGAAAAGTGAGTGACACACTCTTCTTCCCCTCTCAGGCACCCTCAGAAACTTTCATCCGACTCACTCCCACCTTCCTCTTGTAACCAATACTGGGGACTCTAGGTGATCTATTTACCTGCTCGCCTCTGCTGAATCCTGTCTCTGCACTGTATCTCTGATGGTTTACACTGTGTGGAAGTGGCGGTTGCGGCACCTGACTTTGCTGAGTAACTATCTGCTGCTGTTGCGGTTGCTGTTGAATTACCTCATTCTGCACCTGTGGATTCAATGATGTATTTTCTGGATTAACTCTTGGTGGATACTTACACTCTTTTCTCCAATGCCCTATCCTGCCGCAATTATGACAGGGATATTTTTTCTTCAGCTCTTCTATATTCCCTACTAATTTTGTTTTACCGAAACCTCCTTTCAGTTTTCCCTGATTTGGGTCATTATTTTTACTATCCATTTGTACTACTTGCTCTGCTACCTTCACTTGTGCCAGCATAGCTTTCTCTTTTAATTTCTTTTCTTTTGCATCAATTTCTTCACTGCAATATTTAGCTTTTCTCAAAACCCCATCTACAGTGCTCGACTGCCATCCTATCAGGGTGTGTCAGATCATGTCTCCAATTTCTGGTCTTAATCCATACACAAACAGATATACAAAATGACTCATGTCTTTCTCACTCAGTTCTTCATATCCACTGTACTGTTTAAATACCAACAATAATCTCTCATAAAATGCATGTACAGATTATTTTGGTTCCTGTGTAGTTCTGTCTATTTTAACCCAGTCTGTCTCTCTTGGTGGAATTTTATTTTTCAAGAATACAATTACTTGTTCATATTTGCACATTACATCCGGTGATGGAGCACCTGTCACTTTGTCTCAAGGATATTCCTCCCTTGGCCAATCTACTGATATTTTGCATTCAGTCCATAAGTCTGCTGGTACAACTATGTCAAATAATCCATCTAGATCAACCCATAACCCTTTTGAAACTTTCACAAATCGATCTTCCTGTCGATACCATTCTACTGGCTTTTCCCTCAATTATTTTATTTGGGTTAACCTTCCGGCAGTATTCATGTTTTCAATGTTTTTTACTGAAAATCCACTCTATAGGATTTCTGCAATGTTTTATTCTTTGTGAACTCTACTTCAAATTGCCATTTAACGTTCTACTCCTGAGGCGGAAGCCGGGAGCTCTTTGTGTGTAATTCTTTATTTTAAAACTCGTTTTGTCAAATTTTAAAATTGCACTTACCCCATCATTTGCACTTTACTATAGCTGGCCTGATTTAGACGATTTGGGGCTTATCGGGGGACGCTGACAATCACCGTGACTGCCGCCGATAGCCGCCATCTTAGAGGTAGCGGAGTGGGCAGCTGGCTAGTTGTTGGTGCGCTCAGAGTGGGCATAAAAGACGCCCTGTACTGCGACCGCACTGGAATTGCCATTTAGCGTTCTACTCCTGAGGCGGAAGCCGGGAGCTCTTTGTGTGTAATTCTTTATTTTAAAACCTGTTTTGTCAAATTTTAAAATTGCACTTACCCCATCATTTGCACTTTACTATAGCCGGCCTGATTCAGACGATTTGGGGCTGATAAGGGGACGCTGACAATCACTGTGACTGCCGCCGATAGCCGCCATCTTAGAGGTAGCAGAGTGGGCAGCGGGCTAGTTGTTGGTGCGCTCAAAGTAGGCATAAAATGGACGCTCCTTCACAAACGTGCAGCGGACGCATGCAGAGGACACGCCGCCGGCGCGCCAAAGGCAAGCCCATCTGCGCCAGTCTGTGCCAGCCCGTCGTCAGGAGCCTGGACCCCTGGTAGTTCGCTTCCCAAAACCTCCTCCCCGCCTAAATCCAGGCATACCTATACTAGTGAAACTCTGCTTAAGCTCAGACAGACCTCGTGTAGTATGGGGACTACCCTCGGAAGGCTGCCAGATGGGCCTTTTTCCTGTAACACTTGTAAGTACCAGTCCATCTTTTCTTTGGAAACTAACCTTACACTTAGTTCTACCACTATTGGAGTACCCTCCTTTTCTAACTCAGGGCCTTCCAACATTCCCCCCGCTGACCTATCGATTAATAAATTATTGCACGGCCTTTTAGCCAATGTCAGATCCCTTCCTAGACATGCCACCGCTATCTGGGATCTCTTCAATGACATTAATCCTGATATCGGATTCCTTACGGAAACTTGGATTAAACCATCTGCGGCCCCAGCAATTGCTCTTGCCCTCCCGCCTGGCTTTCGCATCCACAGGCTTGATAGGTTGGAGAGAGCGGGTGGAGGTGTTGCCATAATCCATAAGGATCTGATATCGGTCACTATACTTGCTGTGTACAGAATTATTTGAATGCCTTATTTTTAAACTTGATCTTCATCCCCAACATAGTTGGAAAGGGGCGCTGGTTTACAGACCTCCTGGTCCGTTACAGGATTTCAACAGTCGCCTTTTAGAATTTATCTCCCCCCGTATTGTTGCTACCCGCAACTTTCTACTTTTAGGGAACTTTAACATTCATAGCGAGAACATTAATAATCATGAAGCAGTGACCTGTTTGGAGGACCTGGCTTCCCATGGTCTCCTCAAAATTAATAATGATCCCACTCATATAGCGGGGCATACTCTTGATCTTATCCTCTCCAATTCTCATAACATCATATGTGGGGACACTTTTCCTCTGACTTGGTCCGACCACTCTTTAATAAATTTTTATCTGACTTCTCCCCCTACCATACCCTCTTCTTCACCTTGTACGGATAGGTGGTACAGACCATGGCATAAAATCAAGGCCCACCATCTCACTTCCCCTTTTCTGACCTGGTACATTGATACTTGTCATTTTAATGTTGAACAACAGCTTCTGCATTTTAATAACATCATCTCCAGTATTCTGAATAAAGCAACACCTTTAAAGCCAGCCACCCGCGCCCACAAATCCTCGCCCTCTGAATGGTACTCCCCTGGTTTACGTACCGAAAAGAGGGGGTGCAAGAATCTGGAACGCACCTGGCGACTTTTCCATCGAGAACAGGATAAAGTAAGGTATAAATGCGCTCTAGCAGCCTATCATAATAACATCAAAAAGGCACGTAAGATCTACATTGCTCATCAATTGAAGCAGGCAGGTTCCAATTCAAAGACTCTATTTAAAATAGTGAAGGCCTATTCAAACCCCTCGGCGTGTGATACGGCAGAATCTGCCTCTCAGGCATTATGTAATAATGTTGTGTCCTATCTCACACATAAAATTGATTCCATCTATCAGAAAATCATTATTGCCAATTTCGTTTTCTCCCCCTCCATGATTAATCTCCCTGATACACATGCCACCCTCGCACAACTTCACACCTTCCCACAATTGAGTCGGGTGGAAGTCACATCCCTTCTTGAGACTATAAAATCTGGATCACTCATGGATATCATCCCTGCTAGGATTTCTGCCAAATTCGCCGAACATTTGCCCCCCCCCCCCCCTCCCCATGTGCTCCATCCTTAATATCTCTCTAAGCAACGGTTTCCTTCCAACTGCTTGGAAGGATGCCCAAATTAAACCCATACGCAAGGACACCAAGATCCCATTACTGAAATCAGCAATTATCGTCCTATATCCCTTTTTCCCCTTCAGACCAAGCTTATTGAGAAACATGTCAATAGACATTTGTCCGATTATCTGGAAACCTACCATCTTCTTGATGTTTCTCAATCAGGATTTCGGGCTAAACATAGCACAGAATCTGCCCTTATTGAGGTCACTGATGGCATTCGCATGGCTACTGATAGTGGACAAGCGGCACTATTGGTGCTGCTTGACCTGTCAGCAGCGTTTGATACTGTGTCCCATCAGATTCTCTTGGACAGATTGGAAGACATAGGCATTCAAGGGATGGCACTGAAGTGGTTTACCAGCTTTTTAACTGACAGAACACAGATAGTCACTATGGGAACCTATAAGTCTACTGCTACCAAGGTCAGCAAGGGGGTCCCGCAGGGCTCCTGCTTGATCCTGACTCTTTTCAACATTTATGTCACCCCTCTGGCCAGACTTATGAGATCCTTGGGATTTACTCCCATTTCTTACGCTGCCGACACCCAGCTCCTTCTTACATTTGACAAGAACACACCTAACATCGAACGGATGTTCTCTGAAGGCATGAAATCCGTAGCTGCCTGGAGGCGTGCCAACTATTTACAACTTAATGCGGGCAAGTCTGAAATTATGTTGTTTGGAGGAGCTGCCCCTTATTGGGCGCCCACTTGGTGTACGGAAGAGCTGGGTATTGCCTCTACCCCTAAAGAAGTGGTTAAGAATCTAGGTGTCAGGATAGATCATAAACTTACCTTTGATACGCATGCTAACACTACTGCAGGATCTTGTTTTTACATTCCCGGCCTCCTGCAAAGAATTTTTCCCCTTTTACCCTCTTCTACCAAGAAAACTTTGATGCAGGCCTTGGTGCTTATTAGATTTGACTACAGCAATGCCCTCCTATTCTCAGCTAATCAATCAGCTAATTTACTGCTGCCCGACTCACTGTCAACGCCCCAGCTAGAACACCCTCGGAACCCCTCCTGAACCAACTCCATTGGCTCTCCATAGGGAAAAGGGTAAAATTAAAAATAGGCTGTATTATTCATATAGCCCTTAATGGTCAAGGTCATTCGTATCTTGCTATTAGACTCTCTTCCTACACCCCTTCAAGAACTCTTAGGTCTAGCTCTGAGAATCTGCTCATCATCCCCAGAGTCAAAAAAGCACGTAGTGGTTGGAAAGCTTTTTCCCATCTTGCTCCGGTATTCTGGAATAATTTACCCTCATACCTGCATTCTGGACTTAATCTAGCTCAGTTCAGAAAGATGTTAAAAACCCACCTCTTTTAATCTACTCTTTATTTCTGGTGTTCCCTCTGTCTTAAGCGCCGAGATACCCTCATGGGTGATTCAGCACTATACAAGTCAACAAACTTCAAACTTCGAACTTCAAATTCATTTGCCAAGCCTTCTAATTGATCATGTACAGACTTCACTTTCCATGTTATGCTTTTACACATGAACATAAGTTCATCATCTTGGTACGTTTTTAATCTGCCTGTCCCAATTGCTCCAATAATTATTCTTCCATGTCAACTTTTAATCTCGCTACATCCAGTACTTTAGGTTCATGCTCTTTTAATTTCAGAGTTTTAATCCAAGCACTTAATTCTTGCTCTGATGGTCCTACAGGAGTTTGCGTTAAATCTATTTTCTCTACGCTCTTTTCAGGTGTAGCAGAATCAGACTCTGCTGCAGTTGCATATTTGTAGGGTAAACTCTGATTGAAAGTTAAGTCAGGCGGATATACATTATTTGTTTGTCTGATTTCTGATAAATCTGGATAAATATTTCCTCTCACTTTTTGCAAACTCTGTTGCAAAGGGATTGTCAAACTTGGTTCTTTTATTCTTTGGTTTTCAAACACGGGAATTACAGGTCCAATCGTTACTGGGACTGTTACTGCTTCTATGTTTTTCGTTAATTCTTGTATTTTCTCTTTCAGCGCATTTGTAGACAGCTCGTTTTTCTACCCTATTTACACTCTCTCACTCACTATTTTGCTTTGGAGTACCAGTATGTCTTGGTTCTGCTACTGAAGTACTCGGATTATATCTCACTTCTACTCTTTCGGGTACATCTCTAAAATTAGAAAATTGTTTTGGGGTTTCATTATTTCTTTCATCTACGGGTGAAGCATTAGGTGTAGTCCATAAAGAACCTGGTTGATATGGTGGCGGTCTCCTATTTAATATTTCTTCTAGCACAGCATCCTCTGATTCGCTGTCACCATAACCTTCTCTCCCTGTTTCTATATTTTTCCTCTTTTCTGTGCATTTCCACCCTTCATAATCATCCACTAATCTGACTGGAAACATGCCATCACACATGTCAGCATTTCTCCATCTACGCATTATACATGTGTTTCTCCCCATAAATTTCGAAATCTACCTCTTGGTCTGACATGTCCTTTCAATCTTTTGCTTTCTAATTCACGCATCTCATCCTCCCATTCAACTAAAGCTTTGAACTGAGTAGTTCTAGGTCTTGGGTCAAGATTCATCATCTTTTCTCTCAAATTTCTAAAAACTGCCACATCAAAAGATCCTCCTTCTGGAAAAGCTAACACATCATCATTTCTGGTATATCTTACCCAGTTCTCTAACCAAACACACGTATGGTAACCATATTTTGACAACATATAGGAAGCAGGCGTTTTTGGTGGAGGAAGCCATTTTCCCTCCCTTGTGACTATCGCCTTATCCTTTACAAACACATTTTTCAATGTCTTAAACCATGAAGGTTTCTTCTTTTCCTCTCCGTAATAGTAATCCATTTTTCTGTAATTTCCCTGTCTTTCAAAAGATCGTGTACTTCCCTGTTGCTGTTCCGCAACACCAACCTATCACAGCGTGGTTTACACTAGCGTACCAATTAGAACAAGATACGTCTCCTTAGTGCTTAACCAATAGTTTCGCTGCTTTTCGTGATGCACCAATCAGCTCTTTGCCCTGCTTTGGTCACACGGACCAACCCCAGCGTGACACTTTTGATGTCACCAGCGCTCCGGCTTCTGCAGCGTCGACTAACCCCTCCTTTACAAGATTTTTTCAAGGAGCCGTATTTTCAAGATATTCGACAAAACCATTTAGTAACTTACACAAAACAACTCCATTTGTCTGTTTTGCTAAATAAAGTGATAGAATTTCTCAATTGCACAAGTATTCTGTATTTCCAGTAGACAGCGCTTACCTCTTCCCTACCACAGAATTTTTACATTCACCAATAAAGTAGCACCACTTCCTCTACTTTATCCTTCTCTCAAGCTTGGGTTAAGCTCTATTACTCTCCCAGCAATAAGTTTTAAATCAGGATACACAATGATCCCTGTGCTTAAAACCAAGATTTTATAGACTGCCCTCACTATGCATTTATCCTTTCACACGTAGTGTCCCTAAACAGTGATATACGACTATACCACCGCAGTATACAACGATACTACTTTTTTTAAACAGACTATGCAATGTGCGACTTCATTGCCACACTTCCTCTGCCTGCAGACAGAGTGACCAGCTTCACGCAATACTCAGAAGCCTTTTCAGGACTACATATAACGTTATACGAACTCTACAGATGTGAGTCACAATTCTGTACATCAAAAATCCTTATATAACGCTTTATACATAATCCTAGCTAATTCTATAGCAACCAATGCTCTGCTACCAAGCTAATTACTGATGCAGCGGTTCTCCAGAAATAATTTCTAAAACCATGTCACCTTTCCCTGAAGTACAAATTCATACATATACTTGACAGTGGGGCCCATAACCACGCGAGTTACTCACAAAACACTTACACCTTACTCCATGGATCGGTGAAATTCAAATGAGAGCCGCTGTATCATAGTGGAGTGTCTAAAACTAAACCAGATATGTATACTATTTACACCTGCAGTTCAGACAAGTTTACCATGGTTTTCATTAACAGGACATTTATTTAGACACGTCACCTTTAAGGTTGATGGATCTGCTAGTAAAAAATTAGGCGTAGGAAAACTCAAGACCAGCTTAATTCTCCATGTATCTAATTTTTATTAAAAGCAAATTTGACATGTCTAAGTTTATTTACTTTATTTCTTTATTCTTAAATCGACATTTTATAAAGGAAAGTAAAAATGTTATTTCAACCTGTTTATTTTATCTATTTAGGAAAGTTCAGAAATAGACATTAAATTTTGAGTTCAGAATACAAGTATTAGCAAAAGACAGGTAGTTCCCAATTTTCATTCTTCTAACTCCCTAACTCAAAACCCTCACCTAAAGTACATTTCCTATTAAAGAGAAAATTATAAGTCAGTTAGAATCTTACATCACAGGAAAAATCAGCATTCCAGCAGCATCTCTGGTAGAAATCAAGAAGAAGTTTTTTCCTCACTAAAATCAGCACTTTTTATACCTTTTTCACTAACTATAATCTATCTAAAAGAGTACCTTTTACCATAAATTCGAGTTCTGATTGGACAATTTGGGGGTGGATGAGCATCATCTCGTCATCATAATATTACATTTTATGGCAAGACCGGAGGCTCCTATTATGCTTTCTTATCTTGCTTTATTTTTATACAGCAGCCAAGATAAGTAAAACTACAGTTCCCAGAGGGCCAGAGGACAAACTGGGCCATGGGAACGAAAAAACGTGAGAATACAGTAACCAATCACAGAGAACGTATCAGATAAAGACCCTAACTGACTGCGCAGCTTCCTCTTTTCTTGCTGCTCGCAGTCAGATAAGTGCCTTTTATCTTTGCTCACAGTGTATTATTGTTATTACAGGGTTTATTGTGCCCGTTTTTCATTACTTTGTTTCTTTATTGTCAAGCGCGACCTCGCGCTATTGTTTGAGCGCTCTACGCGCGTGTCTCAGGGGCATTCCGAGCTGCATTCCCTCGCTCTCCCACCCCTCCCCTTCTGCCTCGCGTTGGTAGCTCCCTTACACGCGCTGCTTCGCGCGTCTTCCCCGTCCTCTCCTCACCTCGACAAAGCCTCCGGTCACCAGCTTATCATTCTGCCTGCATTCCGGTTCTGGTCTCTTGATTCCTTCAGGCGTCTCACCTCCCGGCCCGCCTCTAAACACGCCCCTGCACATCCTTTAACCCTCGCCTACCTCAGAATTCACTGGCTATTTTCCTGTGTGTTACATTTGGTGATTTTTTAACAGCCTGGTTATGGAACGCGATAGTTCCTCGGAGGAGGTCCCTTCTCAGGACTCTCAAACCTTCAAAAAAGATTTAAATAAATTTATTAATAACTCAGTGGAAACGGCTGTGGAGGTCTCTATGAAGAGAATGTCTAAAAACATGGAAAATTCAATGTTAAGCATCATGTCCAAAATATTGGCCCAGTCTGCGGGGGAAAGCAGAAAGAAAAAGGTGGATTTCTCTGCTCAATCTCGTGCCCCTAAAAAAGCGTCTTTGATTAGCGAGTCTTCCTCGCACTTGACTGAGGACCCAGTTCCTCCCAGGCCTCCTTCTAAGGAGGGGTTTGTTGCCTCCGAGGGCAAACGTAAACAAAAAGAGAAACATGCAGAGTCTCCTAGGAGAAAATTGGTAATTTCCACCATATTGGACACAGATGATGATGATGATGATGCTAATTTCGATGACGCTGACCAATTGTTTGACCTGTTTGATAACACTGACCCTTCCCCCCCCCCTGCTAAGTCCGCTAAGTTGGATTCTTTTTCTTTTGAGCCCGTTTTTGACTCCGAGGGTTTTCCCATGTTTGACCCCTCCACTATCCGCCACCCTAATTCTACCGAATGGTTCCCTTCCCACCATGTGGGAGAATACATCTCTGCCAGGTTACGTCTCCCCTTAGAAGCTCCGGTACGGGCCAGGCTTAAATCTGAATGCCCTAAGTCTTCTCTCCCCGACAAAATTACTATGGTCCCTTCCATCGACCAACCACTCCTCACCTTTTTCTCCAAATTCGGCAAGGACCCTCGCAGAGGGGTTGATAAAGCTTGGACCACTTGCCAAGACAAATTGTTGGACATTGTGGGCCCCCTCGCCCGCATCTTTGATTTGGCGGAAGCTTCCCGCTTAGAAGGTTCTGAACTTTCTGCTGAAGAAATCTCCATGTGGGCTCAACGCGCCTTCTGTCTTCTAGGAAATGCCAACTCCGCAATTACTCACGAGCGCCGCAAAGGTCTCCTAATCAAATTGGATCCTAAACTTTCTAATCTGGCACCCATGGATCCTGGCCCCAAGGCGAATGGTCTCCTCTTTGGAGAAAATTTAGTTCGTGACCTTAGTAGATTTGTTTCTACTTTTGCATCCTTGGACAAAGCCCAGCAAACAGTCAAAAAAGTTTTCGCCCCTCGGGTTTTTGGACGGGCCGGCAGAGGCAGGGGCCGCTCTTCCGGCCGTCCCTACAACCAAGGCTCCAGAGGCTCGTCCAACAACAACCAGGACTACAAGCCTCAATTCTACCCCCAACGTGGCCGTGGCTTCAGAGGCAGAGGTCAACGAAACTATCGTCAAAACTCCAACCAACAAGGTAAGCCTTTCTTCTTCCCCTCCTGTGGGGGGTCGTCTAAAACTGTTTCTTCAAAAATGGCGTTCTCTCAGTTCAGACCCGTGGGTCTTAGACACAGTACAAGGTTACCTAATAGAATTCCTTTCCCCTCCTGTCCAGTCTTCTCTTCCTCCCCCTCTCGTTTTTTCCACTCTCGTGGCATCTCAAATCTCAAACGAGATCGAGGCTCTTCTCCTCAAAAGAGCGATTCAGGTTTTTCCCTTCGACTCCTCAGGCTTTCTAAGCTCCATTTTTCTTGTTCAAAAGAAAAACAAGAAGCTCCGCACGGTCATCAATCTAAAATGGTTCAACCAATTTGTGGTTTACCGCCATTTCAAAATGGAGACCATTTTACACCTGAGGGACACTCTTCGCCCCAACGACTGGATGGTCCGGCTGGACCTTCAGGATGCGTACCTCACGGTTCCCATTCATCATTCTCACTGGAAATTTCTTCAGTTCCAGTGGTCGGGGATCAACTATTGTTTCACCTCTCTTCCCTTTGGCCTATCATCCGCGCCCTGGTGCTTCACAAAACTCTTGAAACCAGTGGTCGCCTATCTTCGATCTCTTGGCATAAGACTAATTATTTATCTGGACGATATCCTTCTCATGAATTCAGACAAACAGTCTCTCCTCTCCGATCTGTTTTTAACTCAGTCCCTTCTTCTAGATCTGGGTTTTCTCATCAATGTAGACAAGTCGTCTCTGACTCCATCTCAGAACACGGAATTTCTGGGTTTCCTGGTGGACTCTGTCGCAGCGTCCCTGCGCCTCCCCCTTTCCAAAGTTTCCAAGATCAAAGCGGAGATCTTATCTGTTCTTCAGTCCTCTCTTTTGTCCCTCCGATCTCTTGCACGGATCGTCGGTCTCCTCTCCTCCTCCATTCGGGCCATCTTCCCGGGCCCTCTCCATTATCGCGCTCTCCAGCGCCTGAAGATTCGTCACCTGCGACAAGGCCTCGCATATTCAGATCTTGTGGCTCTAGACCCCGAGTCCCGCACCGAGCTTCAATGGTGGATAGACCATTTAGATGCGTGGAACGGGCGCACTATCTTCGCCACGGCCCCAGATCTAGTCTTAGAATCAGATGCAAGCCTGTCGGGCTGGGGCGCCCGTTGTGGACCAATCTCGACTGGAGGTTCATGGTCCGCCGAGGAGTCCAAGTTGCACATCAACTGTTTAGAGATGCTTGCAGGTTCCTTTGCGATCAAAAGCCTTTCAAAAAACAGGATTCACTGTTCTATTCTCCTCCGCATGGACAATGTTTCTGCGGTCCGCTACATCAACCATCTTGGCGGAACGAGGTCCAAACCCCTAGCGGACTTAGCAAAGAGTCTATGGGAGTTTTGTCTCGCCCATCATCTTTCTCTGACAGCAGAGTATCTTCCTGGAGATCTCAACAGCGTGGCGGATTGGCACTCGAGATTTCTTCGAGATTCCAGCGATTGGAAGCTTTGTCCATCCGTCTTCCTCTCTCTTTCCCGTCTTTGGGGCCCTTTCTCTATCGATCTCTTTGCTTCCCGTCTCAATTCCCAGTTGCCCCGGTTCTACAGTTGGCGCCCGGATCCCCTGGCTGTGGCGACAGACGCCTTCCTGCAAGATTGGTCTCGTCATCTTCATTATGCCTTCCCTCCTTTCCTGATGATCAACAGGGTTCTTTCTCAGGTTCACCGCCAGTCTTCGTCCCTGGTTCTAGTTGCTCCCTTCTGGCAAGCCCAGGTTTGGTTTCCGACACTTCTCGAAATGGCAGTGGACTTCCCGGTCCTTCTTCCCTCCTTCGGGGATCTTCTCCTCAACCCTCAGGGCGAACAACACAGCCTCATTCTCGACTCCTCCCTGCAACTCTCGGCCTGGAAAGTTTCCGGCCTTCCTCTTCTGACGTCCTCATTTCACAAGAGGCTTCGATCTTCATCAGCCAGGCTTGGGCTCCGGGAACATCCAAGGCATACAGATCCGCCTGGTCTCTTTGGACAAGCTGGTGTTTGGAAAGGGACCTCGATCCCATTTCAGCCTCTCTGAATTTCATAATTAATTTCCTTGGTTCACAAGCCAGTGCCGGTAAGGCTTACCGCACCATCAATCTCTATCGTTCTGCCATCTCCCTCTACCATTCCCAAATCGATGGTAAACCAGTTGGTGCTCACCCTATGATTTGTCGTCTTCTCAAGGGTGTACGTTGTGCGAAACCGCCGTTGGCTAAGTATACCTTTTTATGGGATGTTACAGTGATATTTAAATTGTTTACTAGTTGGCCAGACAATGCTGTTCTTTCACTAAAAATGCTATCTGCTAAACTTACCATGTTATTGTGTCTAGTTTCCATCAAGAGAGTTTCTGATGTTAAGGCTCTAGATGTTTCTACTCGCCAATATTCTCCTTCAGGTGTGCTGTTTCAGATACGCAGACGTACCAAGACTAATTTAGATTCAGTGTTTTACCCCTACTTTCCAGATCATCCTAAACTGTGTGTGGGACAATGTTTAAAAGTGTATGAACACCGAACTGCTGATCTCAGAACGCCCTCTCATTCTCAACTCCTTATTTCTTTTGTTAAACCCCATCTTCCTGTCTCTTCTCCTACCCTTGCCCGTTGGGTCCGTTGGGTCATGTCTCTTGCCGGAATTGCCGTCTCCGTTTTCGGGGCTCATTCGGCCAGGGGAGCCATGGCTTCTACAGCCTTTTGGTCTGGCTCTCGTCTGGAAGACATTCTGAGATCAGCAGACTGGTCAAATGACAGTATATTTCGCATGTTCTATTGCAAACCTGTTCATACTGTGGCTTCTGATGTTGTTAATATGCTTTAAACAAGCATAATAGGAGCCTCCGGTCTTGCCATAAAATGTAGATTTTTCTAGTATTCATGACGGAAAATCTTAATTTTATTAAAGACACGGAGGCGAGTATTATCCCGCCGCAACTTTTCTTAACATCTGTTCTCCCTCCCTACAGCGAATCCAGCCCTGCCACCGGCTTCATCTTAGAAGATCTACCCTTCGCCTTCTTCGGTCTTCTCCTTCGAGTCCTCCAATTCCAACGCTCCTGGATCCTCCTCCTGGTCTCCTGTTTGGTCTTCTTCCTTGGATTCCACTGATACAAGACTTATGTTCCTGGACTTTGGCTATATCCTTAATTTTATTCGTTTTCCCTTTGTTTAATGACTATACCTGATCTGCTCGCCAGCGAAAAGAGGAAGCTGCGCAGTCAGTTAGGGTCTTTATCTGATACGTTCTCTGTGATTGGTTACTGTATTCTCACGTTTTTTCGTTCCCATGGCCCAGTTTGTCCTCTGGCCCTCTGGGAACTGTAGTTTTACTTATCTTGGCTGCTGTATAAAAATAAAGCAAGATAAGAAAGCATAATACTCGCCTCCGTGTCTTTAATAAAATTAAGATTTTCCGTCATGAATACTAGAAAAATCTACATTTTCCTTCCGTCTGCAATTTTCTAATGGGTCCTTTGTTTGGCCCAAGTCCGGCCTAGTCCTGTTCTCTACTCGCAACTTTAGCATGTATTCCCATGTTCTGAAGCATTGTGCTCATCCTTTTGGCAGCCATCTATACTTCCAGGCCATCATGTCCTTGAACCGTAGTCACTCCAGGCACAAACAGCTCGTATTCAGACTTTGCGCGCACATGCGTATTTCTTTTGTGGCCACAATAATCGAGTGACTCCATTTTCTTTTAGGCCTCACGAGTCAAAATGGGAACTATCATAGAAACAAACACAAACGAACGTTAATTTAAGAATGTTAACCCTTATGTTTACCCCCCCTTACAAAGGTTTACCCTATTAGTAGTTACCTAGCAAATAAGCAACACTTAAGCATATTATACTCACCTAATCCCACGATTTCTACCACAAATACGTAAACAAAAGCACATTTATGCTGCGTTTTATTATTTTAAAGCTGCTTATTAGTTTGCAACATGACAGAATCACACGATTAGTTAATTATGATTGCAACACATAAGCAAAATTAATTCCCACGTGTATCTGTGTGTGTGCAATTTCTATTCTAAATTGATTAGTTATTCACACCATTCCTTTAGTTCATATTATGGTTATGGAAATGTGACTTCACAAGGGGTACACAAAATGTTGTTTCTCCACCTTGCTCCATCACCTGATGTAATATAAATGAAAAATTTCCTAGCTTACGTAACGGAAAGTTTCGATTCTATTAAGGACTAGGAGGCGAGGATTATGCAGTCCTTTCTTCTCTTTATTATAATAGCAGATTCAAAGAAAAACATAAAACATTCTGGAACTACAACTCCCATGAGCACATGGGGCACAGTGTCCATAGTAACCGCCAGCCAATGGTGATGGAGTCCTTGGTATAACTGGCTGTGACGTCCCTTCCGCTTCCTCTTCTTCTCTGTGAGGAAAAACTCCCGGGAACGTTCATCAATCCGTCTGTTCTTGTCCTAAATCAACACAAGACAACCGTTATCCTGTTCTTCTTCCGTGGAAGAAAGCATATAAAGGCAGTCTACCGCACATCCAAGAATCCATCCTCCCCCATGGAGACCAGGGCAGGGAGAACACAATCCAATTGAACAAACAGTAACTGTATGCCAACGTAGGCCAGACAGCAGCACAACACATTAAAGTAACGTAGAGTTACTACTTTATAACACATTAAAGTAAACATTAAGGCACTACTTACATAATATATTAAAGCAACGTTGAGTTACTACTTTATAACACAATAAAGTAAACATTAAGGCACTACTTACCGAAATACGAGGATCACGGGTGGGTCGAGACCAGGAGTCTCGGGAGGGATAATCCTCGCCTCCTAGTCCTTAATAGAATCGAAACTTTCCGTTACGTAAGCTAGGAAATTTTTCATTCTATGTCAGGACGGAGGCGAGGATTATGCAGGTTTAAAGCTTATCCACCACCAGTTCTGCCGCACCATAGACGGGCTTAAGTAAAGTACTGGAATGTGGACTCGGAGGACTAGTCCGCCATAGACATAATATCCTCCCAACGGCCGCCCACCTGCACGGCTCTGGAGGCCCTGCTCCTCTCGCGGAGTGAACGTCGAACCTGGTGACATCCACCCCAGCCTCCGTCCTGGTCTAACAGACCCACCTGGCGATGGATGGAGCCGAGACGGCCCTAAAGGGTTCCGCAGAGCAATAAGGAGCTGACTCTCTCCCGGGGCGACATTCCGCCGTCACATCCACAGACGCCTGAGGCAACGCCCCACACACAGCATGCGTCGGTGAGTCCACCTAAGGTGAGAATACGTGCCATAGTAACCAGTGCCCTCACGTCCGAGAAGCGTGCACACGAAACCAGACACAGCAGGATCGCCGGTTAGATCGACGGCTCCTTCCTGGTAAGGTATTGATTATCCCGCCAGTAGCAAGGAACCGTAGTACGGAATTGACGTCCCAAAGGGACTCGTACCTGAGTCCGGGGCTTAGAGGGTCTGGACCCCACCTAATTGTGCATACCCAAGGGTGTTCCCCGCCGTTTTACCGTCGATGTGGGCATGTCCCACCGACATGGCGGACCTGACCAACTTAGTGGTCCGGTAGGCTAGTCCAGAGAAGGCCCATACGGCCAGAAAACAGGAAGTGGCTAACGCCTGCCCCACAGGACCTGCGTGCCTACCCAGACCCCAAGTACGCCACCGTTGCTAAGATTAGCGGCACCTCTTGACAGGTCCCGGAGCCCAGGCTCTATCGACGAGGTCCACAGCCTCCGTCGAAAGGCGACCGCCTTCCAAACGTCCCCCGAAAACCACCAAGTCAGGAGGTGCAGGAACATCAGAAGCACCCACGGGAGAGGCTCTTCCAGAAGAGCCCGGTAGCAGTAGAGGGAACAGGGCAGTGGAATCGGGTAGACTCGCGACAGTTCCAATAGAGGGAACCAGGCCTGGGCTCGCCAGAAAAAGGATCACTAGGATCCGGGACGCTTGTGGTCGGCGAACTGGAGCCGCCCCTCGAGAGACCATGAGAAAAGAGGACGCAGAAGTCCTGACCGGAGAACCGTCATGCAAGAACGCATGAACTGCTGTTGCTTCCGGATCCGGCCTCCAATTCACAAGCCTCGGGAGTCGACGGTTGAGGCGGGACGTGAAAAGTCCGCAGGGCACGGCGACCGCCAGTCCATCAAGGCCTGGAATACTGCCTGATGCAGTCGCCAAGTGTTGAAGTCGCGGAAGTTCTGGGAATGCCAATCCGCAATCGAATTCCGAGTGCCCGGAATATACTCCGCCGACACCAAAATCCGCCTCTTCGAACAATAGTGTCCGAAGTCCTATGTCAGGTCCGCCAAGGCCCGAGGCCGAGGCTCGCCCTGGCGATGGATGTACAGTCCCTCTGACACCCAGTCTATGCGCAGCAAGAAGCAGCCCTATATCTGCTTCTGAGGCGGACGTCCTTACGCGGAAACCCGTTAGGGATTCAAAGCAAGTGATGAGAAGCTGGAAGCGTCCAATAGTAGACGTGAAGCTGGAATTCCTCCTCCGACCAGCGGCCCCCATCGTTATATCGCCACAGCGAAAGAGCACTCACAGTCCCCTGAACTGCCAGTGAGCCATCTATCTTGCTACTGAGATGAGCCTGGAAGGAGGCTACTGAGTCTAGCTAGCCGTCGAGGGGAGGTTCCGTCTTCCCGAAGGACCTGGGAGGGCTCCTACGAAACCGCGCCCCTATGAGGAGGGAGGCTGACCCCGAGGCCATGTGGAACCCCAGAAAGAGAATTGTCTTATCGAAATTAGGACAGACTTCAGGGAAGTCACTACCCACCCCAGCTCCTGGGGCAAAGAAATAGACAAGATGCAGCGCAATCGGTTCCGCAAATGCTCGAGAAGTAGTATATCGGCGAAATATACAATCCTTTGTACGCCCCACTCGCGCAGTGTCCACACCACTGAACGCAGGAGCTTCGTAAAGCACCAAGGGGCCGAAGGGAGGCCGAAGGGGAGCGAAAAGCGCAGATGAGGCGGGAGGATGAGGATTGAGCGGTAGGCGTCTGTCAGGTCCAGACGTATCCTCCACTCCCCCCTCCGAGGAAGGTACCGCTCGGGGAATGAATCCCCTCCCTTGAAGTGGCAGTAGACCGGCCGTTTGACGAAGTGCAGCAGGGTCAGAACCGGGCGAATTCCTTTGTCCTTCTGGACCAAAATGTAGTTCCGTTGCCGAGCAGAAACCCTGCCCTCGGAGGGTAAACTAGAGGGCGAGGGATTGCACCCCGTTGGGGTGAACCGTAGAACTCTGTCCGGAAACCCGGGCTGCTTGGAGGCCTCCCCCCCCCTCCCAGGGTGTCCGGAGGAAAACCAGGGGGGGGAACCTCCTGGTGCGTCGGCTCCGCCACGGAAGGCCCTTCGTTGTACGACTCCGCTGGTATTGTTAGCATTAGGGCCTCTTACGGTCCCAGCAGAAAACCCATCCGAGGATATCGGTTTAGCTGATGTCCGTGCTCTGGCCAGAGCGGAGAAAGTGAGGACGGGTTTGACTAAATCAATAAAAAAGGTTCGCCAGACAACTTGCCTCCTGCAAAAGGCCCTACAGTTGAGTAGGCCCGGTCCCCAAGCCTAGAATCTATTGTAATGAGGAGAGACCTCCTCTGCGCCTCCGCCAATGCACAGTTTGCCGTACCCAAGAAGAACAGGGCTCGCGCTGCCCAGCCTGCCACGACCTCCGTGGACATCGACGTCCCCGGTTCCCTGGCCCCCACGGCCAACTGGATGATCGGAGTCCCGGAGCCCGCCGCGTCCCGGAGCTCATACTGACAGCTAAGCCAAAAGCGAACTATGCCCTTCTCAGGAGCCGCAATGAACTCCGCAAAGAACGTGCAGAACATTTCGCCTTGCTGGTAACATCCGGGGTGGCAGCCAACCTGTCCCCCATATTGGGCGAGGGCTTGCGCCCCGCAGGCGCGTCTAAACCTCCCGGGCCGGAGGTTGGCGAACGTTACCCGCGACATACGTCGCCAGCTTAGGATCCAGGATCCATTCCTACACTCGAGGGTGGTAAACTCATCCCCCTCTCTGGCCCCCAGAGGCCGTCGGAAAAAGCTCCTCCACATCCTCCGGGGAGTCCTCATCCATAACACCCTCTCCCTCCAAGGGGAAACCATCCTCATGGTCCGTCTCCGGGGCGACCTCGTCGCCATCTTCTCCGGGGAAGAACCCCTCCCGGTAGGGTATATGTGTTAGCGTCCGCGCACTCTTACTGGAGGAGTCTCGCAAGCGGTCAACTCCCCCCCAGGTGCCCCGCGTGACGTTTAGCAGACTCCTGCCCCACCCTGCGCGCCTCTAGGTCCGCGAACGACATGCCCTGCGGCACCAGACACCCCGGGAAAACTAATGGTCAATGGTCAACAGTGTCCACTCCTTCCCGCCAGGGCGCCAGCACCGTGACAGGGTCTGTGAAACGCGCGACCCACCGCCGGCGGCAAGGGTTGGAAGAATCATACATTGTTTGCCTCCTGAACGGGGTTTATTGCCTACACTGAGGTTGTATATTGTGAGGGTGTGAGCACCAAACGCCCTTATCCTAAATACAATAGGGCAGCCCCCTCGCCGATGCTCTTGCAGCCTATGTGCTCGAAATGCAGGTGCAGTACCCGCGTCCGCCACCAGATGGCGTCGCGCGCAACGCGCAGTCGAGGATCACCACAGAGGGTGTCAGGCGAGGGTTGGTGAGGCGAAAGGAAGACCGCCTCAGCACGCCGCAAGGATGGGAAGAAGACCGCGAGCGCAGCTTCTCCTCACACTACGGCGCCCCACAGAGCCGGGGAAAGCGCGAGGGCGCGCCTCACACGGTCCGCGATGGAAGCGGCAGGAACGGCGCAAGCAGCGCCTGGCGCGCGTCACTCTGCCGGCTCGACAGCGCTAATAAGCGCACTTCAAGAACATAGTATAAAGGCTTATGCCGATCGCCTAACTAATATCAACAATAAAACATAGTATAAAAGCCTAGGACAATCGCCTAGCTAATCTCAGCAATAAAAAATACCACACAAGTCAGAAAGATAGTGAAGCTCAACAGCGCTAGTAAGCACACATCAAGAAGCATAGCCTAAAAGCTTAGGTCAGATCGCTTAAAGAATCTCAAACAATAAAAAATACCACACAAGTCAGAAAGGTATGAAAGTGACTTATCTGACGAGCAGAGAAGAAAGAGGAAGCGGAAGGGACGTCACAGCCAGTTATACCAAGGACTCCATCACCATTGGCTGGCGGTTACTATGGACACTGTGCCCCATGTGCTCATGGGAGTTGTAGTTCCAGAATGTTTTATGTTTTTCTTTGAATCTGCTATTATAATAAAGAGAAGAAAGGACTGCATAATCCTCGCCTCCGTCCTGACATAGAATTCCATGTTCTGGGTTGTCTAATCATTGGTGTTGTGGAAGAACCAATGAGACACTGATGCTGGTCTGGTAGGGGATATTGGGTAGTAAGGTGAGTTTGGGCACACCCTAATTCACTGAGGTTCCAACTATATATATATATATTATATATATATATATATATATATATATATATATATATATATATATATATATATATATATATATATATATATATATATATATATATATATATATATATATATATATATATATATATATATATATGTGCAGCTCTGTGTAGGAGCAGAATCCCTGCTACAGTGTCTGGTGGCAAATGGCAGCTGTTCACAATGCGTGTGGTTGTGCTCACATGCACTGCCGATCCGCAGTTTGGGTACACTTTTGAAAGCCTTACTTATAATCTCCCCAAACATCGTAGGCGAGACCTAAAAACGCAATAAATAGATTTACGTGCCCAACATGCGTTAATTGTCGCTATAAAAACATAGGCATCACGCAGTCCAAGATTGTTTGTCAGGTAAAATAATCAGCATATAGCGGCACTGTTGAATCAGTTGCACTTCACATGAGTTTGAAGCAACAGCTACGAACTGAAGCATGTAAATAAAAAATACATTCGAGCACAAAAATGGTCTGATTCAGCTGAACAATTTATAAATTCATAACGAAAAGGTTTGACTCCCGTAGATTGCTTGAAATATGTATATTCGAAGGAACCCGTTCCAAGATGGCCGCCACGTTTCGATGTCATGACGGAAGTTGTTCCAGTCCTTCCTGTTTCTCATTCTATGGGATCCTAGGGAGACTGCGCTGCTCGTGATGGCAGATAGATGAGCATTGAGCATACAGGGTTTCATACGCTATGGAGAGGCCCCCGCCTCCTGGGGGGAGAGAGCAGTGGCCGATTTACCAAGCCCAGGAGCCCAACTACCACTCCCAGGTCCTTGGTCATCACTCTCAACCAACCCAGCCTCGTGGACCTTATCAACCACCGCACCTCTACAGTGCACCGGCTCAGCAGGGTCTACCACACCCCGGTCCCACGCCTCAATCTCAGACGCCTTGCTTTCAACAGTCTCAAACCAAAGGGCCACAATATCAGCAGGCTGAAGCTGGTGTTTTTCAGCAATTTCAGCCCCAGGTGTCTTCCTTTCAGAAAAGTCTGCCACATGGCACTTCCCATCAGCAGTTTCAAGCGGTATCCAAGGATCCGAGGTACTCTTTACAGCAACAACAAACGCATGGTTCGCCCTTTCAGCAGTCCCACGATCAACCAGGACCCCATCAGCACCGACAGCCATGGGGATCTACCTTTCAGCAAGCGCAGCCCCAGTGCCCTTCCCTTGCGCAGCCTCGGATGCCTACTTATCATGGCCAGTTTTTGAGGCCCCATTGTCAGCAGGATGCGGGGTCCTCTTCTGAGCAGCAGCTGCAAGACCCGAGCTTTCAGCATCGATATAAAGAGACGCCCTTACCCAGGCAGCAGTCTTCGTCGTCCTCTTTTCAGTCGCAGTCCCCTGAACCCACCAACCATTTTCGGAGTGGGGCTTTTATAAAAGAACATCGGAGTGACACTACATTTGAGGGCCGGTCAGGCCAGCCGTGTCCAAAACAGGAGTTCCTGAGACCCACAGATCTCAAGCAGCCTACTTTTCAGCAGATCCAGCGCCTTGGAGGTCCATACGAGCAGACACAACGCTCCGAGTTACACCCACCATTGCACACCAAAGACTCGTCTGGTTTGGCTCCTTATGTTCAGCAAACGTTCAATACCAACGTGTCCCTGGACAACAGGGTGCCTACATTCCCTACTGGTAGGTCTTTGGGAAACCCACCTGAAGACTTACACCGTAGTGGATCAGCGTTACAGAACACACGAATGGATTCAGATCCAAAAGGAGCAGTTTCCCATACAATGTTTCAGGGTTTAAACTTTTCAGAGAGGCCTCCGTATAGTGCTGCACTCCCATCTACCTCCCCAGCGGCTCAGTGTCTTGTTAGCTCAGATCCAGTCCATCAACAAGGTTCTGAAAGAACCGGTAGTACTGGCCCAGCTGTGCCACTGGGGGGTGAACCTCTGGTCTCTCAACAAGTAAGTGCACCACGGATTAGTTATCCACCATCGTTGCAGTCAGTTAGGGTGCAAATGCATGACAGTTCTCCGTCCTGGCTGCCGCCTGTCATTCAGAGTCAGGGTAACTGTCCACTACCCAATCCAGATCGGGCTAATGTACCAGGTCACACTTCATACACCCATTCAAACAGTGTTCCAAGAAAGGATCCATCTTCATTTACGCATATAGGTAGGGTGCCATTCCAAGGCCATCCTGCGCACCTTAATCAGCCAGACCAGCTGTTTACAGAAGGTAGTAGATTACCAGTACAAGCTAGTAATTCTTTTAAATATTCAAACGAATCACAAATGCAGGCAATAACTCAATTTCCTAAGCCAAATAGTGCACAAATTGACGGTAACATTCACTTGCCTCCGTCAGATAAGCTACAAATGCAGAATATTCCCCAGTTAATGGTACAGGATACTGCACAAAGGCAATCTATCACCTTGTCTGCGCCTCAGAGGATACCTGTGCAAAATGAAGGTTCATTGGCACAAAGTGGTCATCCCACAGCTAATGCAGAGAAGGCATCAATTCAGAGCTACAGCTCGATGCCTCACCAGGAGAAGTCAGTGGTGCAGACGAACCAGCAGTTCGCTCATTCAGACAGACCTCCTCTTCAAAACAGCCAGCAATTTCCCTATTCAGACAGCATTCCCATAAAATATGTCCCTCCATCTCTCACTCCCGAGTTGCAGTCTGTTCAAGGAAATTATCAACTTCCATATGCTAACAAATCCCCAGCACAAGATGACCATCGGTTTTCCCATCCGGGAATGCCACCCTTGCAATTTATCAATCGCTTGCCTGAACCAGGCAGGCCAGAAGTGCAAGCTGAACATCCATTTCCACCATGCATGGCCCCAAGGCAGTGGCCTCCAAATGCTGAGCATTTTCAGAACCTTGGTTCTCCTCTTGTTTGTACCAAAGTGGTTAATAGTGGGTTTGAAAGTCAGCAGGACGATGAATCTATTCAGCGGAAGCAAGATGAGATATGGATCTCAAGGTTTTTGGCAAACAGAAGGCAGAATCACCTACACCAGACAAAATCTGCAGGGACGCCGTCCATAGCTGAGGCCCATGACCTTGTACTTGGCTGCCAAAAGTTGGTGTGGGAACTCAGGACAGTCTGCCAGTTGTTACAAGAAAACGCAGAGAACGAACAAGTTTGGTCTGAGGTTTACCTACAAGCAGCTAACATCCACAAGGAACTGCAGGACAAAATGAAAGCTCTTAATCGTCCCGGATATATTGAAGGGGTGAAAAAAAAATTGGAGAAGATTCGGAAGAAAAGACGTCGTAAACAAAGAGAGAAACAAGAGACGCCGGTTAAAAAAGAGGAAGCCGCGAGGGCAGCTGAAAGGGAGGCTAAGATTGATAAGTGGAGAATGAAGTGTATTCAGGAGGTGCACGAGAAGAAAAGGGTATGTACTTCTGTCTTAGCGGCATTTAAAATATAATTAGGGGTCACTTTGTTTGTTCACTCCGAAATGTGCTTTGAAGATGTACACACCGAACAAAGCTTTCAGCAGTAGTTGCCAGAATGGGGTTCGCAGATCACTTATGTGTACTTTTCCTCATAAGCTTGTTGTTGTTTAATGATGCATAATTCCCTCTAACGAAAACAAACCATACTACCAGTAATATGCAGTCAGTTTTAGATCCCGGTTACAACTTTGTGGGCTTACAGTAAACCACTCTAGTAAACTTGAAAACAAACTAGACGCAGGATATTTTCAGTGTCACAACATATCAATAGAGCTTCAAAATAAGTGAATTGAAGTGATGTATATAAAAAAATATATATATATTTATTAGTGATGTTTGTTGGTGGTAACCTAGTGACATGGGCAATAGACCTTTACCAATTTATAAGGCAGTGCAACAAACTGGGGTGCACTATTAGGTTATTGGTTTAGCAGGGGTCCTTCTGGAAACACCGCAAGTATGCGCTGAGTGCGAGATTGCTTTGTTAAGTGTTCCAGAATCTTGATGCTTGGCAGGAGAAGGCCTGTTTAGAAGTTTTTTACTTTCTGGATATCAAGTAGGAGGCGTAATTTACTTCTACTGTCTTTCTTCTTCAGTGGTGCAGAGTTTGCTTTTCAGGTAGCTGGGGTGGCTGCGATGCAAAACCTTGTGTGGCACTAGCCAGTTTGAAACTGTATTTAGCTTGAAAGTGAAGCCACTGTAGGTCTGTCAGAAGGTAAGGAATGATGTCCAATTTCTTAGCACCGTAAAGGCTTATTTCTGTGCAGAGAATGGCCGGAAGAGGAAGGAGGGCAGATTTGTGGAGCCTGGCTAAAATTGAATTGCCACAATTTAGTAATGAATACCAGGGCTTGTAAAGCCACTCTGAAGTCTGAGGGTGGAAGAGTCGATTTGAATTTTCTGAGTAGAAGTAGTTGGAAGGAGGCATTTGTTTTATACGTTTGAAAACGTGAGGCACCATAGCTATTTTTTGTTAAAAAATAAAGCCAGTGAGTAAGTAAAAAAAGGCAGGTCATGATGAGTGAAATGTCTAGATGTGAGACTTTTACAAGTCATTTTTTGGGACTGGAGGTCATGATTCTTCAAAATAGAGAAGAAGAAATTATATTTGGCCGGAAACTGTTTCAGGGAGTGTGCACTCATCCAATTTGTGTTTTCGAGAATGTTAAGTTTGCTGGATTGCAATATTTGATCAAATTTACTACCCTATGCACATTGATTGGCTACCAAACATTTCTTTTGCGGAGCATCAGACTATACTGTTAGATGCAGATATTGCAAAGAGAGGGAACAATGATTTATCCTTGTAGTACTTAACATTTTAGAAGCAGTATGCCTGATCTGAATACATCTATGTACTTAAATCTAGATTGGAAAGACTGAAGGGGATCATCCTTGGATTTAAGTGCTAGAAGTTACATTGAGGCTACCTTTTCTGTGAATTTCCTAGTAAAGGAAAGTTTGAATACCTGGTCTTGGGTTCTGGAATTCTCTATTAACTAGAGTTAGGTTTTTCTCTCCATTTAAAGGTGTGATATGGCCACATTTTGTGAAGATGGAGGAGGACCTGATGACATGTGAGGATTAAGGATGCTGTGTCCTGGGCACAAGGGTTTATCAGTTTTGCTGAGATAGGGTTGTCTGAATATGATGGAGGGTTGGCGGGGCCAATAATGACTGCATTCATGCAGTTGAATAGAAGACCATGTAAGTGTTGTTTTATGGTATATTTGGCTGAATTGCTGATTGGCTGTGTTTGTTTAAGCTCCTGTATACTTCTAGTATGTTATCAGATAAGGAGATGGCGCTATTTGTTGCAATAAGAGTCAAGCTTGGGATGTTCGGTTTCTAAATTAAATTTCAATGTTTTGGAAGGTTCAAAGCTTCATTGATATGATTTTTAAGGCAGTTGTCTTTTGCAAGGAAAATTAGGTCTCTATGGATGTTTCTCTGCTCCTATGGGGAAATTGAAGTTTGTTCAAATGTTTTTGTTTTTTGCTGTTGCTTAGTTTGGTGGGTTCTCTTTGAATTCTATGCTAGTAGAACAGGTTTGTTGACCGTGTTTAGGGTGGTCACAATATAGATGTTGGATATACTTTCAATGGATTGAGGCATTTACATTTCTCTTGTGATTGCGCCAAGAGTTTCAGATAGTCGAGGAACTGAGATGTCTTTTACTTGTCTTCTAATTATTGTAATTTTTGATTAGCTTGTATATGAAGCTCAGCATAAAATGTGTAGAATAGTATTGTGTTCCTTTTGTCCTGCCACGTTTGGCATTTTTTAATTTTTTTTTAGGCTAATACAGTTTTGGAGGTAGATTTAGATTCTGTTTCTTTCCTTTGTTGTGTGCCTGTTGAGAGGTAAGTTGAGCAAAATCAAGTTGAGCAAAATCATGCAGCGAATCAATTTATTTTAGTTTTGATGAAAGTGGGGTTTTGCAGATGCCTAATGAGATATTGAAATCTCTTATGAAGAGTTGAGGAGTACCTTGATGTGGTCCAGCAGTGTAGTATGTTTTGGTGTGGGAAATGTTTTATTCGAAACTGTGTTATGGTTTTTAATTGTTTTTGGATTTTCCTATATACGTTCAAAGAATTGAGAGTCCATAACTAAATTTCATGTGTTACTAGGATTTCAAATGAAGGTGGGACGATGGTGGAGAATCAGGTTTCACTAATAAATAGTATATCTAAATTGTCAGATGTTATCAAATATGTAATCTCTCAGGTGTGGGTTTGACAGTTATAGAGTTGATTGACTTACATTTCAGACAAGCATCCTGGAAAGGTACAGTGTGTTGCATAGGTGGGTTTAATAATAGATTTATACATTTGAGTTGGTCTGGGTATCCTGTCATTGTTTAGGGGTTGGTAGTTTGTTAGGTCGAGCGACCTATCTCCATGCGCATTGAGCGGGAGCTCGATATATTGTGGCTTAAACAGAGCTTACCGAGATCAGGCGATTCCCAGGCGATTTCTTCCAGTGCACGTGAAAGCGCGTGCACAATGCCACCAGCCGCTTGCCTCGCATTACCACATCAAAGGCAAGGCGGCCTCGTCTCAGGCCCCTGCTGCTTCACACCCTCATGCCGCTCTCCCCGCTCCGCCCCCTCCCCTGCCCGCCGTGTCGCATTTCTCCTCGTACTTTCACTTTGACGGCCGCAGGCCGTCTCTCGTGTTTCTCCTTGTTTTTTCTTGCTTTCCCGGTTTTAGCTTGTCATTTTTTCTTTCGTTTCTAGTTTTCGATTCCCATTGTTTTCTTGTTTTCCCCCTCCCTTTCTCATCACGTTGCTCGTCATTCTATACCTTCCCGCCCCCCCCACCAGGCTCTCCCGCCCCCATCCGGCTTCCCTCCGCGCAGCCATCTGCCTGCCACACTTCTCCCCTCGTTCGCATTCCCGACCCCCCCCCCTCCCCCTCCCCCCTACGGCTTTCCTTGTCCCCTCTGCTTTATTTTTTCTTGCTTTCCCGGTTTTAGCTTGTTTTTAAATCAAGTTTGAACACGTATCGATCGGCTCCATATCTTGTGCACCACAACAGCCCATTCAAGGGGTGACATGTGTCTGACACCGAGTGAAACCGAAGGCGCTCCCGGCTAATGAGTGCCTTCACTGGAGCCGGCTACTCAATGCTTGGTTAAGTAGAAACCGGCACACCCACTGAACAACAGCACACACGTTATTTTTATTCTTTATTTGGTTCTGTGGTTTACCTGATATTAAGACGGTTTAAAAGTATTGTTACCAAGTGGAATATTGCTATAATAAATGTGTGCAGTAAACACGCGTTTAACTCCCGGACTACAAAGGCTGCAGAAAGCCGCAAAAACGGCAATAGATGTAGTCAAAATTACTTATAGGATTTGAAGGGCTGAACGCTGCCAAATTCATAATCTCCTTTAAAAACGCAGTTTGCTTCTGAGCGAACAGCCGCGACGCCTCTGCCTTGATCGTGCGCTGTTCAGATATTTGTTTTCAGTTCTCTTCCCAGTGTGTTGCAGTGGGGTCTGCTCGCTGGTCCTTGCAGTGCCAGCAAATCAATGGCCTGTAATACTCGATTGAGCCTTTTGAAGCGGGGATCCCCTGGTGTAAACTTTAACACAGGCTCATTTAAATATTAATGTTACACAAGTGACTTGTTAGGCTAAGTTAATGCCAGCGTAATAAATCCCATAGCTGGCGCTATATTTCCCTCCTGCCAAACGAAACAGTCCCTTGGATTCAGTTTTCAGAGGCTGTTTAAGCCCAAATGCTAGGCCCCAGAGCTGCATAGTGTCAATAATGTCTAGATGGAATGCATGCTCGTTTTTTTGTGTGACTAAATAGCCAATGATAGAGTTCGGAGTGTTCACTGGGACAAAAAAAAACATAAAACGTGCTGAATAAACAGTGCATGTCTTTTATATTTGAGGCACATGGCATTTTGAAAGAATTAGATGGACATAGGTTGTATCACATTGTAATTGCAGACACAAATTTAAATGTTATTGAAATAAGATCATCTCATTTACAATACAATAGGTGTCACATTTGCGAAAAGTTAAAACTATTGACATTGTAACTGACAAAGCTAATAATTTTGCTATTTTCAAAACCAACACATAAATTAAAAAAGTGTCATTTACAATACAATACAATACAATACGAATCGCTCAAACTTTCCGAATGGGGAAAAGTTAAAAGTATGGGCATTGTAAATCACAAAACAAAAAAAAAAATGTCATTTAGAAAACCAATAGCTCAAACTTTCATACTGCGAGACCTATTGGCAACGCCAGTGCTTGTTTTTGAACTGTGATCTGTTGTTCCACTGGAATTCTTGAGAGCCTCTCCTATTTAGATAAGTTATCTATTGTTTTCACACTAACATGATGAAACCGCAAATATGTGTATTTTTTGAGGTTGTGTCCAAGGTTTTCTGTTGTAACAATTCGGAGTGTTCCTCAATACGCTTTGGCCACTCTTCTTATGTTTTGCTTGTAATGACAAGGATGTGAATTCTGTAAAATCGCTATTTGCCAAAGAGACAGGATGCTTCAGAAATCTATGTGCCCTGTATAGAAATTCACTGGTCTCATTTAGTGCCACGCAGTGAGGTGACGTACTATGGCAGCATTCTCCTTATATCCTAACTGTGAGAATATCCCTCTTTGATTATCTCAGGGTTTATATGTCAGTTTGAATTTTAGCAGGTTTACGGGTTATGCCACATTTCTACCTGATTCAGAACATACCAGAGTTCTAGTTATGTCATATCTTTTGAATTTTGTCAGGCTCTGCTTATAAACGGTCTCCATTAGGGCAGTTTTTTTCATCACATTATGTTGATTTCCCAAATAGTTTATGTAAATGAAGTCAGATTTCATTTGCACCCAGTGCCTAGGGTTGCTAACTAAGGATCAGCGAGATCGCTCATAGTCTTTCCTCCTTCACTTGACCACATTGTGTAATTATTAAGCAAATAATTTCATCTCATTGTGCCTTACTTCCCTTCTTTGCCATCATTGTGAGCATATACCAAGCGCTAGATCAATGACTGGTTTACGTTTCACAACTAGATGAACTCTGCAAGGTCTTGCCAAAGTCAAAATGTTATCATCCTGATTCGTAAACCTGTTTACTCATTTAAGTTTGGGTTACCTGTGCAGAAGTTGGTTTTGAGCTGTTAAATGGATTTAATGGCATGCAGATGTTGGTGAAAGCACATGTGGACTGGAAGTAGAATTCCCAGGACTGTAATGCCCCATGAGTTTTTGTACACCCACAAAGTACTTATCTCACCAACCCCTTTCCAGCTCTTGAAAATTTTGAAAGTGTACTCTTGACAAGGATAGGCTGAAAGCATTTTCCAGAGTGGGAGAGCCCCTCCCCCTTAAAAAAATGTAGAGTGGAGGGAAAGGAGTTTCTGCATGCTGAAAAATATTTTCCCATGGATAAAAACGTTTTAACAAGTGATTTGCATTTGCTCTTCACATTTCCACAGTACCAAATTTAATAATCATTAGTTTACCAGAAATATAGTGTCCAGGCATTCTTTGGTAACCTTATGTGAATTCTTAAAAGTCATAAATCTGCACCAGTTGAAGGTCGTAGACTTGGCATGCATCAAACACTTATGACCTATCTCCCTGCTCCCATTCCCAGCGAAGGTCAATGAGAAGGCCGTAAACAAACAACTGACTAGATTCCTCGAGGAAAACAGCACCCTGGACCCGTCCCAGTCCGTGTCCCGCAGCAACCACAGCACTGAAACTGCCCTCATCGCCGCCACCGACGAAATCAAGACCCTGCTAGACCACGGATAAACCACAGCCCTCATCCTCCTAGACCGGTCAGCCGCCTTCGACACGGTCTGCCACTGCATACTACGAACACGCCTCCACGACCCTGGGATCCAAGGGAAGGCCCTGGACTGAAAAACCTCCTTCCTCTCCGGCACAACACAGAGCGTCCACCTACCCCACCCTCCGCTTCAGCTCCGAAGCCACTGAGATCATCTGCGGCGTACCCCAGGGCTCATCCCTCAGCACAACGCTGTTCAACATCTACATGGCACAGCTCGCCCACGTCGCCCGACTGCACAACCTCAACATCATCTCCTATGCCGATGACACCCAGCTGATCCTCTCCTTCACCAAAGACCCCCTCACCGCCAAAACCAACCTCCATGAAGGAATTAAGCCATCGCCGAATGGATGAGAAACAGCCGACTGAAGCTGAACTCGGACAAGACGGAGGTCCTCATCCTCGAATCCACGCCCTCGGCCTGGGATGACTCCTGGTGGCCTTTGTGTGCGTGGGTGCGGAGCTTGAAGGTTATCCTCTTGCTAACCGGGAGCCAGTGCAGGTCTCTTAGGTGGGGTGTGATGTGGCTGCGGCGGTGGATGTCGAGGATCAGGTGTGCGGAGGCGTTCATGGAGTCCTTTTAGATCTAGGGACTCCATGAATGTGCCAAAGTTATCCAGCAGCCTCTGTAAACCCAGGCCTGTGCGGGCGATGAGTACGGCATCATCCGCATACAGGAGGACCGGGATACCAGATCCCCCTGCATGCGGAATGTCTGCACTGACCCCAGCTAACGATTTTTCCAGGCCATTAATATAGATCGTGAAAAGTAGAGGGGCCAGGATACAACCTTGTCTGACCCCCCGCCTGGAGCTGAGTTTGCCAGTGCATCTACCGTCCTGCGTGACCCTAATAACTGCCGCTAGGTCCTGGTGGAGATCGCTAAGAAAGTGAACCAGGGGTGCATCTATGCCCATTTCTAACAAAACGCCCCATAGTTTTGATCGGTTCACCAGATCGAAGGCTGATGATAAATCCATGAACCCGAGATATAAAAAGCCCTCTTTTGCTATTGTGTACTTATTAATCAAAAGGTGTAGGTTTAGGCACTGATCCATGGTACTGCTATGTTTCCTAAAACCATACTGGAGGTTCGAAAGTACCTCTCTACCATCCATCCAATCTCCCAGTTTCTGAAGGATGACTCTGCCCATGATCTTAACTGCAGAGTCCAGCAGGGAGATTGGCCTATAGCAGGCGGGGTCCCCTCTACTCCCCTTTTTAGGTCTCGTCCTTTTCCATTGCGAAGCAATGGGAAATGGGGGAGAATTATAGTGCTTGATCGGATAGTCAAACCACCGCTTTTCTCCGTGGCGTTTTCTTCGAGTGCATGTGAGTCAGAGTCAGTCACTTGACCACACAAGCACGCGCATTTCCCTCCCCACATCAAAGGCATCAGCTGCCCTCCCACACGCTTTCCCAGCGTGCGCTCGGCCGGCCTCTGCAAAGTTCTCCTCCCCTAATTAATCACATCACTTTTTTGCTGGCCTGCTCGCTCTCCTCCCCCGCTCTCGGGCTCCCTTGGTTGTGTTTGCCTACCTCTCCTCACATTTTCTCAGGCTTGATGAAATATTTGCGTACTTGTTTTGGTTAGCCATCTGTTGCCTCCCTGCTTGCACCCCCCTCCCCTCCTGTCATTGCTGCCGTCTTTCCTGCGCTGCTGCTTTTACTTGAAAGGGAGTTTTCCTGTACTACTTTTTGTTGGCCATCTCTGGCAATCTGTTTCCTCCTCATTTACTTTCCCATTCGGTTTCTGTTTCAACCAAAGCTCCCACTGGGTTTACAACTTCATTTTGCGGACCGTTCTAGCGCAAGCTCGCCCCAAAGACTTTCAAGCACTTTCCCATTCGGTTTCTGTTTCAACCAAAGCTCCCACTGGGTTTACAACTTCATTTTGCGGACCGTTCTAGCGCAATCTCGCCCCAAAGACTTTCAAGCACTTAATGCTTATTTTGGATCATTGTGCAGGTTCCCTTCCGTCGCTGATTGTAATAGTATGTTGTCAGAACGTTCGCGTTGAGGATACTTCCCTGCACTGCACAGCCTCTTTAGTCACTTCCCAGATGTTTTTCCCCCCCACATAAGAATCTCATTCCACGCTGCCGCATTTAGAGTGTGTGCACTAACAGATACACACTCCTGGGAGAAATGTGCATTGCGGGCTAAGCGTGCAAGGTACAGAAAAGAACAACAAGCAATTCCGCCATAGTAATAATACAAAATGGGTGTTGCTTCGCCTGCCCCCGATGTTTTGTTATCCCCCCGTGTTGCTTCACCTAACAGCCACCCTCCTTCGGTTCCTTCTGTCCCTGCCGTTGCTTGCTGTCCCCTGCCCTTGTTTCCAAACCAGCCCACTCCAATTAACGTCGGATTCTCTTTCACAGAAAGCTGAGAACCAAATAAAATAAATATTGGAATGCTTGTTCATCTATGTGCACTGAATTGTGGCTTCATTCATACTAGTCATGCCTTACTCCCCAGTTACGAGAGTAATTCACCCAAACTTTACTCATTCTGTCGTTATCCCGTAACAGCAGTCAACCTGTGTCTGGCCTCCATTAGGATTCCAATCTTTCGGCCAGTGTCCCTCATCAGCAAATTAACTGTGCCGAGCCCCCATTATCCTCTCCCCGCCCTTGACAAGCTTACTTCTTCAAGGGTCGGTGTTGCCTTATCACGTGGGGTTTATAAATGAGCCTCGCTGCATTAAGAACCAATACAGAAATACTAAATTTCTTTAAAAATGTATAAATAACTCAAAACAAAAGATAACTCTTTATAAAGCCGATTGCTCATATCGTCATCTCCTATTTCCTTCTGACTATTTTCCAGCGTGGACGTGCCCGAGCCGCATGGGGGGCAGCAGCCTTTGATGTGCCGGCCGGCCATGCAGTGAATAATTAGGGGAGGAGAAATGCCATCTGTTGCTTTGCGCTCGGCCTCAGGCCGGCATTTCTCCTCCCATAATTATTCACTGCATGGACGGCCGGCACATCAAAGGCTGCTGCTCCCCATACTATGTCGTCAGTTTCCTCTGCCTTTAACTGTGCTAGCAAAGATGTCAGCATACGGCCTCTGAGGCTGGCTGCTTCACCCCGTTGGGTTCCTCAGAAGTATCAGACTGTCTCACAAGTGACTGAGTCTGTCCCAGCCTTATTATGCCCATGTCACTCACTCTGCCCGAATATTACCAGCCCTTCAGGAGCACCAAATTGTCACACGAGTTACCGACTCTGTCCCAGCCCTACCAGCCCTTTAGAAACACCCTCTTGCCCAAGTCACTGACTCTGCCCCAATATTACCGGCTCATTTGAAGAATCAACCTGTCTCACGAATGACCAACTCTGTCCCAGCCCTATCGGCCCTTCAGAAGCATCGCGCATTGTTTACTTTTGAACAGCCGGCAGAACAGTAATTAGCTACGCGCTGCTCATGTAATCTTTCGCAAAACAATCAGGCTGACTGTTTACTTCCATATGAGACATCAATTCCACCGTAGATGCATTGTTTTGATCTTTTCACAAATGAATATTGCTTTAGTAATTTATGCCAACACTTCATCACTTTTCTTGTAATCTTCAAACTCTTTTGTAAACACTTTCACGTTGTCTCTGCTCCTTCGCGCTCAGTTTATTTTTAAAGTATGCAGATTGCAACAGCTGATAAAATAAACAGTTCTCTATAATTCAAGCTGTTTGCACATTCTAGTCATCTTGCGCGCATTAGAGGCTATTAATTTTGTAACACAGCTTTCTTCAATTGTATTAATATCTGTAACACGACTTTCTCCAGTTCTAAAATGTCGTGACTGACTAAAATTAATCTATTTACTTTAACTTCCAGATGATATTCTCCTCCACAATGCCAGAGCTTCCCCCGCCCCCCGCCCCTCCGCAATGCTAGAGCTTTTCACTCCAAAACATCACACTAAGCTTGCCTGCATTGGCCCCTCCGCCCTCAGCAGACAGACAGCAATAAAAGATCCAAAGATAGTGCTTGTGTGTTTGGGCTGGCGAGGGATTTCACAAACAGACTCTCTCTTTTCCTTCTTCCTTCCACTCCTTTGTCCGTAGTGAACTTCTCCTGTCTTTGCGCCTACTGCCTTCCCTATAAGTATTTAATTAAATGGTGCTGTTATTGTACTAGGGTGTGAGTGTCCCCCCCCCCCCAACCGAGCCTATCTGGCACTAGTCTGTCTACCAATGACATCAGGCAGACGCTTGACTGTGCTAGCAAAGATATCAGCATACGGCCTCTGAGGCTGGCTGCTTCACCCCGTTGGGTTCCCCAGAAGTATGAGACTGTCTCACAAGTGACTGAGTCTGTCCCAGCCTTATTCTGCCCATGTCACTCACTCTGCCCGAACATTACCATCCCTTCAGGAGCACCAAGCATTGGCATAGCCAATAGGTCTCGCCTTTGGGACCTTATAAGTGTTTGTTTATCCAGCACAATATCCTTGGTGAAACAACAACTGTTGCATGGCTAAACACTTGTAAGGTCCCAAAGGCGAGACCTATTGGCTATGCCAATGCTTGTTGAAGATAGGCACGATAATAGAAGATGGCCACGAGGTAGGAAAACCCACCAGGGTTGCAGCGTTGAACACATTGGTTAGGATCTTCGCCCAAAAATTAGGATACATGATGTAGAGGTCAGCAGGGACCCCATTGGGTCCTGGGGCCTTGTTTTTAGATGTGTCTCGAATAGCCCTTTCTACCTCAGCCAGCTCAAATTTAACAGGGTTTGTGGGGCAGCCCATGGTCACTCTTCCTAAAGTTGGCTCCTGATGTTCCTTATCGCCATAAATGCCCTTAAAATGCTGAAGCCAGATGTCGTCAGGAATTACACATTCCGTGTCTAGATTATCGCTTTCTGAGAAGAATGGCTGATTTATCGTGGCCCAAAACTTTCTGCTGTCCCTCAGTACGTCCGTAGACTGCAGATTGTCCCAGGCCTCCTCCTTAATTTTATTTTTCCGCCTGGTAATTGCTTGTTTATACTCCTTGCAGAGAGAGGATAATAGGGCCCTGTCTCTCGGGGACCTCTTAAGGACATTAAGAAGCGCCTCATGGGCCTTTGTACATGAGGAATCGAACCATTTCTGGGCCTTCCTGGAATGTGGCACACTCCCCTTATGTAGGTTTTCTGCAATTTGTTTGCAGATTACTGTAAAGGAAGTTATAGTTCCTACTCCTACATCACAATCGTCCAGGCAGATACCAATATTGGTTTCTACCTTGGCTACCAGGTCCTTGAAAAACGTTTCCGGAATTATGGCATCCCACTTTAGGCGTCTGCCTTGGTCTTTTGTGGATAAATCCCTCACTGCCTCCCTTCCTTGATCAGTGGTGGCGCCGATAACCCCTAGATCAACTTCCAATACAAGGGGATTGTGTTCACTGAAAGTTGACGTCACCACTCTATAGTCCATGGTCTTAGTCAGAACTAGGGGGGATAAGAAAATATAGTCAATCACAGAGTTAGCTCCTCGACCTGTGAAGGTGGGGACAGTCTCGCTACCGCTTTCCTTGCCTGGTTCAAATAGATTTAAATTGGAAAGCAGTTCCTCCAGAGCCCCGCCATGTTTACCATGTTCAAAATGTGGTACCCTCCCATTCATCTGTCCATCAAATTCGTCACCATAACAATCCCACAAGCAAGGGTGTATGTTAAAATCTCCCATTAAAAACATCTCTGGCACAAACAAATTATTAAGTTTATAGACTGACAAAAATTGCTCTAATGCACCAAAGTGCTCCTTTTGTACGGAGCCATTCATAGCATTATACAAGTTAATCAAAAGATAGTACTTATTAGAAACAGACCATTCTAAAATGAGGAAATTGTCTGACTCCCCATTAAGTTTCCTGAAAGTACCAGCAAGGTTTAGGGAAATAAGGAAGAGTAAACCCCCCCTTGGGCCTCCCCGCAGACCCCCGAGCCGCCGGAGTAGTGAAGCTATGGTAGCCATCCAAAATAAAATTAGAATCTGGATCCCAGGTTTCCTGGAAGGCCAGGATGTCAAATTGTTTTATAAATTGCAACCAGATGGGGTCAGTGTTTTTGGGTCTAATACCTGCCACATTCCAGCTTAAAATTTTGCATGGGACTGTCCGCTTACTCACTATATTGGATATACCGTCTATACCAGGCCCCAATCCAGAAATTTCAGGACCCAGTCAATCGTTAGACTCCATCTGGGACAGGGGCGAAAATCGATTACAAAGCTCTACCCTTCCCCTGGATTGGAGGTGCACCGGGGATGCTGCTTGTATAATTAAGGGCACAGTATCCCCTCCCCGTGCAGGACCCTGGGCAGATCCCATCTGTGCGCTCATCCTGGCCTGGTATGATGAAGTGCATTTGTCATTAGGGTGGGTATGGGGCCGGATAGATAGCTGTGGGTATCTATAGGTCCTAGTTGGGGGGTAAAAGAATCCCAAGGGGAGTGGTCTAATACCTTTGTTGTCAAGGTCAGAACCATCCCAAAATAATATTTCAGCACTATTCTTGTTGTTAAAATTCACCACCTGGAATGTTCTTGGGGCGATGTCCAACCCAACAAACCCTCCTTGCCATTATAACCGTACTTGCGGCATCTGTTCCCCCCGTGCTGAACTGTACGCCCAACTGTCTAGCCTGGTTCATCAGATCAGCGGTTGTTTTGCTGGGGCCTCCTCTAGCCAGAGGCACCCCGGTAAAGACGACCACTAGCGGAGCTGCGTCCGGCGGCAGCTCCAGGGTGTTACCATGATGGCGAATGCGCCTGCAGCTGTCATATACCTGGCTGCCCCTGACATTGGGTTCAAGCATAGGGTTCCCTGGCATTTCTCTTGTGGTTTGCTGCCCTGCTATATCTACAATCCCTGCCGATCCATGCGATCTGTAAGGGATAGGGTTGATGTTCCTGGTATCAGCTGTAGGGAGATAGTCAGTTGAAACTGTTTGCTCACTCAGGTCCCCCTTTGGCCCCCTATGTTGTGTCAACAGCTCATCAATTTTCTCACATTTGGACAAAAGCCCCTTACGCAGATGTTTAAAGTGTCCACAATGTCCTTAGCAATGGACACAAGTGCTGGTTCTAAGTGTGAGATAAATCGGTCCTTTATTATGTTCCCAATTAGAACCTTAAGTTGATGGTCTGTTCGAGTAGTCTGAGCCAAGTCTTTTTTCTTCCTGCCCTTTGTTCTTATCGACATACGCTTCCTATGCTGGTTATATGGAAGAACAGCAGGCGTTGTGGACAGTGGCTGATGTAAAGCCTCATGTGGGGTAGGTGATGCGTTGGTAGTTGGGTTCACTTTCTGATTGGTGATCACGATATTTGGCTCCAACGGTATCACCCTGCTGTAGTCTGTGGGGGGGACTGAATCACTCTCACCTGTGTTCAAACCCAACTCTTTCTCCGCATTTGCGATCTCTTTAGTCAATACCCCCACAGCAGAAGTTAAATACGAGATGATGGACTCGGACTTTCTAGGATGTTTTGCTTTCGACCCATCATCGTCCCTGACACATACCTGTTTCCTCTTGCCCATTGTGGGTGTTAGGGGGGTAGCCCGGCCCGGCCTCTACCGGCCCCGGATGGCCACAGACGGCCCGGGCTCAGCCCGGCGCCACCCGCGCGCGTCCGCGACGCGGAGGGAGCAGCTGATGTTTAAGCGCCTCCGGGCGCGCTCCGACAGGAAGTGGGCGGTTCTGGCCCCTGAGCACGCTAGGATCTGTAGTCTTCCCCCACAGCGGCCGTGCGGTGTACCTGGCAGCAGCGGCGGGGAAGGACACACAGCGTCAGGGCTCCAGCGAAGGTGGTGGGAGCAAGCGTGGCAGGTTAGTCTGGCCCCCAGTTCAAGTGGCGATGTTCCCCGCTCCCCCGAGGGAGCAGCTGATGTTTAAGCACCTCCGGGCGCGCTCCAACAGGAAGTGGGCGGTTCTGGCCCCTGAGCACGCTGGGAGCTGTAGTCTTCCCCCACAACGGCCGTGCGGTGTACCTGGCAGCAGCGGCGGGGAAGGACACACAGCGTCAGGGCCCCAGCGAAGGTGGTGGGAGCAAGCGTGGCAGGTTAGTCTGGCCCCCAGTTCAAGTGGCGATGTTCCCCACTCCCCCGAGGGAGCAGCTGATGTTTAAGCGCCTCCAGGCGCGCTCTGACAGGAAGTGGGCGGTTCTGGCCCCTGAGCACGCTGGGAGCTGTAGTCTTCCTCCACAGCGGCCGTGCGGTGTACCTGGCAGCGGCGGCGGGGAAGGACACACAGCGTCAGGGCCCCAGCGAAGGTGGTGGGAGCAAGCGTGGCAGGTTAGTCTGGCCCCCAGTTCAAGTGGCAGATCATTCTCCCACCTCGCCGCCAAGACGTGGAACCCTCCCCATCCGCCTATGGCAGACCCAAGACCTTCTGACCTTCAGAAGACTCCTCAAAACCTGGCTCTTCGAACAGTAGCAGCTCCCACCCACCCCTCAGCGCCTTGAGATCCTAGCGGGTAAGTAGTGCGCTTTACAAATACTTGATGGATTGATTTATTAAATGAGGCCTCCCATAAACAAGCATTGGCAAAGTCAATATGTTTTACCTATGTGAGTTCTATTGGCTTTGTCAATGTTCTCCTAAAGATGTTGCAAAGCATCGCAGGCTGCTTTGCAACATGGCTCAAAGTAAACAAAAAAAGATCTATGGTGGAGCCAGCGTTTACCACTTCATAGCACTTTTTAGGTCGAGCCTGGGCAGCGTATGCGCTGCTCTGCGAGGCATGCTGTATTCAGGTAGGGACTTGATGCTCCGCCCTTATTTTTGATTGCCTGGTGTCATTGTCCACTGTAAACTGTGGCTGTTGATTGGTCAATAGGCTTAGTAGTCCCTCCTTTGTACAGCCTAGTCTCATTTTGTAACCTCCCATGGCGATACCACCTGTTACGTGTGTTGTTACTCTGTAGGCTTTAATTACGGCCTCTGGGCACTATTTTCTCAAATAGCTTTGTTCTGCCTGCTGTTGCAGGCTGGACATGCTCTCTCCCAACATTTTATACAAAATTTTATAGGATGGGCCCGAACTCATTTGCAATGCAATAGGTCTCGCATTTGCGAGGTTTTAAGCTATTGGCATTGTAAATTACTATGCCTTTTATTTTTCTGTTTTAAAAACAACACCTTAATAAAAGGCATTGTCATTTACAGTGCCAATAGCTCAATTCTCGTAAATGTGAGACCTATTTCATTGCAAATGCTTGTTTTTGTTTACTTTAAGCCATGTTGTAAAGCAGCCAAGGCTGCTTCACAACATCAATAAAATAACATTAACAAGGCCAAATAGCTCTGCTCAACAAACGGTAACATTGTCTGTTCTATCTTTTGTCTTACTCGTATCTCAAAATCATTACTGCTTCTCCTATTTTTTCATTCCTCATATAAGTAGTGAGCACGCAGAAAGATGACAACAACCTACTCCTATTAATGTAATCTTGCAAAAAGAAACATGAGTAAATATATGGAATAGTTTTCCTTGAGAGTATGACTGATCCCAATAAGCAACAATAATCAGTTAATTTATTTATTTATTTTAGAGGTTTTGTATAGCGCTGGCTGGACCCGGGGGCATCAGAGCGCTTTACATTTTAGAGACAAGAAAGGTCAATAAGACAGGGGACATACATAGCATCAATGTATATAAACAACATAAAAGTCTCCGCCTGACAGATTTCAAAAAGATAAATATGGGAAATAAGCACAACAAAATGTGTAAGATGTGATAAATCAAAAATATCAAAAGGCACAAATTGAAAAAAAGCGGAAAATTGCAGGGTCAGGATAGGAAGGTTAGTGGTCCGTTAGGTTGGTAAGGAAGAGAAATGGATGGGGGGGGGGGTTGAAGGGGATGCAGGCTGAGGGTGGATAAGGGAAGGGGGGAGCAAGGAGGAGTGAAGGTGGTAAACAGGGAGGGGGAAGTGACGAGGAGAAAGGGCGAGTAAGGCTAAAAACAAGGGAGGGCGAATGCATCTAGGGTCGGACAGATGTAGCCAGAGGAAGAGAACAGATATGGATTAGGGTCCCCAGTATTTATTGAGGAGATGTAGTTTGAGTTCTATTTTGAAACTAGAGAAGAAAGGGTTGCAGCGAAGGTCAGTTGGAAGGGCATTCCAAATGCAAGGAGCGTTGCCAGAAAAGGATCTAGACTGGGTGGTTTTCTTTTTTAGAAGGGGGGGGATAAGAAGGAGGGTGTTAGTACTTCTCAAGGAACGGGAGCAACCGGCTTTAGTGAGTTTGCTAGCGAGGTAGGTCGGTGTATTCTGATGGAGAATTTTGTGTGTAATGCAGGCCGTTTTGTAAATGGATCTACCTTCAATGGGGAGCCATTTAAGGGTTTTAAGGGCAGGGGATATGTGGTCGAATCGCTTGCAGTCTGAGGTAAGCCTAGCTGCAAGGTTAAGCACAGATTTAAGAGGTGCTAGGTGGATCTTGGGAATTCCAGTGAGAATGGCATTGCCATAGTCGATGCGAGAAAGAACAAGGGATTGGACTGCTAGTTTGAAATCATCGATCGGGATGAAGGGCTTGATTTTCTTAAGGTGGCGGAGAGTGAAGAGGGCTCCTTTGGCAGAATTATTGATGTGTACCTTGAGGGTTAGGAGGTTGTCCAGGGAGATCCCTAGTGATTTGACTGAGGAGGACAAAGATAAGGAGCAGTTGAGGGCGTTAAGGTCAGAGAATGGGGAGCTGGTTATTTTTAGGGGAAAAAAAGAATGATTTCAGTTTTTTTAGGGTTGAGTTTGAGGTGGTTACTGTGGAACCAGGATTGAATCTTGATGAGTGTTGTTGAGTTGAAGGATGTCAGCATGAGTTTTAATCTTATAATAGAGTTGGGTGTCGTCAGCATAGAGATGGTAGTTGATCCCGGCTTGTTTAAGAATGAGTGTGAGGGGCTCCATGAAAAGGTTAAAGAGAGTGGGAGAGAGGATGGATCCTTGCGGAACTCCTAAGGAGATGGAGGTAGGATTAGATAGGCAATTTTGGATTTTGATTTGTTGAGAACGGTGTTGTAGGTATGAGACAAACCAATTGTGTGTCGTACCATTCAGGCCGAATCGATCTCTAAGAACATTTAGTAGAGCATAGTGGTTAACAGTATCAAACGCTGCAGAGAGATCAAGGAGGATCAGCAGGCTAGATTCACCATTGTCAAGTGAGTGGTGGATGTCGTCAATAATGTTTAGCATGGCGGTTTCAGTGCTGCATCCTTTCCTAAATCCAGATTGGAAGGGGTCTAGTAAGTTGAAGTGTTCAATGTGTCTATCTAGTTGGAGAAGGACACATTTTTCCAGGGCTTTAGAAAGAAGGGGAAGGTTGGAGATGGGACGAAGGTTATTGAGGTCATTTAGGTCTGCCAAAGGGTTTTTGATAATGGGGGTGATTTGGCCTAGTTGCAATGAAGTGGGGACACAGCCGGTGGCAAGGGAGCTGTTGATAATAGAGGTCCAGGAAGGGGTGATGATGTGTTTGAGGTTTTGAACAAGTTTGGAGGGTGTCTTTGGTGTGGGAGGAAGGCTTAAGTTTGGAAATGATGTTACAGACGTCTCTTTCAGTGACTGGCTGGAAGTTAAGCCACGTGGCATTATTTTTAGTAAGAGAGTTAGGATGATTGGAGTCAAGGAAATTGGAGGGCAAGGGGGGGTGAGGGAGATCAGAGTTTTGATGGGCAGTAGTGGGTGTAGGGGGAGTTATGGTGGAGGGTGAGATATTAAGAGAGATGTTTGGATTGGTGGGAGGGAGCACAGTAGAGCGGAAGGATTGCTCAATAAGTTTAATTTTGTCTGAAAAAAAGAGAGCTATTTCTTCACATCTAGTCGTCGAGGCCAGTGGGACAGGGGGGGCGGAAGTAGTTTGATTGCGCACAATGTTGAATAGTTCTCTTGGCCTATTCTGAGCTTGATCTAGTTGTGATCTGAAGAAGGAAGTTTTTTGTCTAAAGATGTGTTTTTTATAGGACGATCTAGCAAGTCTGAGGCGGGTCAGGTTAGAAGGAGAGGGGTGCTGTCTCCATAATCTTTCAGTCAGTCTGAGTCTACGTCTTTCATTATTTAGTTCTGTGTTAAACCATGATTTGGAGGGGATATTTCTTTGTTTTTTGAGTTTGAGAGGGGCAAGAAGGTCAAGGGTAGCAGTGACAGCTTTGTTATATTGTTCGGTTAGTTAGTTCGTGTTAAGGGAGGGTGGGATAGCGAGAAGCTGGGCATGAAGTTTGGATTCAAGTAAGTCGGGAGGGATAAGACTGAGATTTCTGATCAGTTTCATGGGTTTAATAGTTTTGGAAGGAGGGGGGGAGGCAGAGGTGGTTATGGTGAACAGGATAAGGTGATGGTCGGACCAGTCAATGGGAATGATGTTAGATAGGAGGGCTAGATCTTTGCTGGTTATGATAGCGTCAAGGGTGGCTCCTTTGGAATGGGTTGGCGACTGACAGATTTGTTTGAGGTCATTAATTTCGAGAAGGTCAGAGAGGAGGGAGATTGAGGGATCTTTAGTATCATTCCAATGGAGATTAAAGTCTCCCAGGAAGATGTTTTTAGATTTGGAAATTGAGGATTGGGTAAGAAGGTTAGATAGCTCATCAATGAATGGGTAGTGATTTCCAGGCGGATTATATATATATTGTGAAAGCGGATGGGGGGGAACCCTGTATTTTGAGTTCGGTTACGAGGTATTCAAAGGAGGCATATTCGGCGTTATTGATAAGGGAGAGCTGTAATTCGTCTTTAAAGATGATAGCTACACCACCGCCTTTTCGGATGGGTCTATCTTTTCTAATGATGGAGTAGCCCGGGGGTGAGAGTATGTCTAGAATGCTTGTAGAGTGGTCATTAAGCCTGGATTCTGTAAGGAACACAATGTCGATGGATTCGCTAAGGATGGGTTCAGAGATTTCTATGGCATGTCGGGCAGTGGAGCGGCAGTTAACAAGTATGCAGGTGAGGGGGTTGGGAGTGGGTTTGGGAGATGGCCGGGCATGGATGGAGGTGAGAAGAGGAGGGGGTCTAGGTGAGACAGGTGAAAGGGGAATACAACTAGTCCCCAATATGACGGGGATGTTTGAGAAGGGGGGAGGGGTGTTCATGGTAGATAAGTATGGAGGGTAGGAAATTTGAAGGTCGGAGATCTCCTGGTGAGAGAGGATGCAAGTGGTGCGGAGTGGTCTTTGAGCCCGGCAAAGCAAGGGAGTCGTTTTCCACGGTTTGGAGGTGGTGGGGTTTATTAGACCGGGGCTAGCGGATTTTCTTCGGGGACTGGGATCGGTGGATTTGAGGTTGAGGAAATCGTTCCTAAGACGAGAAAGATCTCTGGTAAGAGTGGAGATGTTAAGTTCGATGTTGCGAAGGGAGTTTGAGATAAGAGTGAGGGAGTAAATAGAGTGTGGGGGGGAGGAGGACAAATGGGGTTCGGAGTTACCTGCAGAGGGGGGTCTGCTCTGAGGAGGCAGTGAGCAGATGCAGGCAGGAGGCCTGTTCTGAGGAGGGGATGAGCCGAGGCAGGCAGGAGAGCAGGGAGGGCTGTAGTTAAAAGGGAGAAGGACTGGCATGTCTGGGTAGAGGGGAGATGAGACCTCTGTGGAAGAGAAGTTTGGGGATAGCAAGGAGGTACTGTTGCGGATTGGTGTAGGAGTGAGGAGGGAGCTAATGGGAAGAGTATAGTTCAGGGAGGGAGAGGATGAGTTGGGAGAAGAAGGGTGTGGGGTAGTGTGATTCAGAGGGTGTGAGGCTGAATTTGGAGGGGAGGAATGAGGGGGATGGAGGAGGAATGGAAGGGGAATCTGGGTGAGGAGTATTGTGATTCTGCGTGAGTGAGGATGAGTTGGGAGAGGAGGAGTGAGGGGGGGTTGGAGGAGGAATGGAAGGGGAGACTGTGAAAGAGGGCCAGGAGGGTGGAGTAATAGGTAGGGGAATGGGTGGGCTGGTTGGGAGCAAGGGGGATTGGGAGTGAGGGGTTGAGGGGAGGATCAAGGGGAGAGGGGAGGTCATAGTGAGGAAAGAGGGGATAGGTGACAACGTATGAGCAAGGGGGATTGGGAATGAGGGGTTGAGGGGAGGATCAAGGGGAGAGGGGAGGTCATAGTGAGGAAAGAGGGGATAGGTTGATTAAGAACTTACCTTAGTTTCTGGAGCAGTGTGTGTTATAAGGTGCTTCAACACCTCGTCAGGGACAATATGCGCTATATAATTACATTATGACACAACTAACCAGGGTGGAAAACAAGACCTCTATATTTTTTATTTAACATTTGTGTTAAATTTACAAGTGATCCACAAGGTGGCAGTCATGGCTCACTTTTCAGATGAACTGCACACCGCAGTCTGAAGTATTCCACAAAACAAAGAGCGGCAATGTCAATATTTGGCTGCCAATGTTGTCAACGGTAGTAAGCAGCACAGATTCATCACCATAGGTGTGTGTTAAATATAATGGTGGAAGGTACTCTCCAAAATATTTAACAATGAAGTACGCTCCCTGTTTGCTCGGTTTCAGTAGAAAGCCTACGAGTTAACATACACCGCATTATAAGCGGGGCTGAACGATAGGGACTGCAGAGACATGCACGCAAAGAGTGCATATTGGAAAATAACTAAAGAGAGACTGCAGTGTAAGGACACTGCCCAAGGTAAGCAGTACTTGGGCCAGGCTCTGTGGCAACAGAAGACTCGACTCCAAGCCCAGGGGAAGACTAAGGCGAGCAGGAGGTGCTGACCAATGAAAGCACAGAGACGTGGGAGTTACTTTGAAGTCAGCCTATGGTTAGTAATGCCACGTGGAAGCCAGCTAATGAAAAACAAAGATAAGTACTTGGTGTGCTCTAAGTCCATTTTTAAGAGTTTTCTTTTTATGATAAAGAGATTTCGAAAACACAGCGCAAGCCTACTGTAAAATAGCCCCCCCCCCCAAATTACTGATATTATCTATTGTTTTTATTTTTTAATTTGAAAAGTAACAATCCGTTCTTTAGCATGTATTGGTCTATAATCGATGAGCATTCTGGGTTCCCTGAAAGTGTCTGGCCTTTCACTTTAAAAGGGAATTCCTCTGCAAGCTGTATATTGCCTACAGCTGGGGGCCATCCTTTCCACCTGCTGTTTACTTAATTTGGCAGTGTTGGAAAGGCCCTGTTTATAGTGCAAAGATGGGGCATACCTGAGGAAGCAGAAAGGAGGGCAGAGCGCAGGTGCGAGGCAATGGGGTGTATTATATGGTGTGGTTGTGCGCCCTCACCGTGCAATCACTTACCAACCCCTTTAGGACCAGTACATTTTGTTTGTTAAACCCTCTAGCTCAACCCTGGATAGCTGTGGTTCAGAACAGCTAGACTTTCACAAAGAAAGAAGTGTAAAGCATTTAAACAGCACCAAACGAATTGAAGAAATGACTGAGACACTCAAGTAACCCAACACCAATTTATAAAAAAAATACTGTAATTTTAATGTATTTTTAGACACCACAATGAAAAAGATCCACTGGAGGGTTCCGGAGATGTAGATTTTATTTACAAGGTACAGTAAATATGCACGTTTTACTCAACCATGAATAAGCATTGGCAAATTCAACACATTTGACAGAAACCTTTTGAGCATGAGGCATTTTGGGGGACCAGCAAGGTCCTTTGAAACAGTTACATCAGCAGGCGAAGCAGTCTTCAGTGTGTTCCAGGCACTTTTATTCTTTGCTGAAGGTTTGTATGGAGTGGTCCTGATGCAAGGAATACAGGATGCTGACGATGCTCAAGGATGCTGCGGATGCGAAGCAGGCAACAATGGTCTTGCTGTAGCTACTCAGTCCACGGAGGGGTTGAGGTGGTCCTGGCTACAGGGTCCCCCAAAGTCCTCTTGGTTCTGGCAGAAGTCCAGTCTGGCTACCAGTCGGCTAGTATCATGGTCACAGCCAGATCCTTCCCTGTGTGAAATGAGTCTTCTGGGTGACCAAGCGGCGCACTGATGACTCTCCCCGGCCCAGAAGACTCAGGTGCAACTTTGAGCATCAGTTCCAGGTCTCTAGTGCTGCACAGTGGCGGATGGCGACGTTGGGAAGATTCTGAGCCTGAGCAGTTTTGTTCAGCTGTTTTGGCCCAGTGTTGCGAGCAGGTTGTCAGCCAACCGACCCTCGGATTCTCTTGCTTGGGCTGGGCTCTAAAAATTATTCCACTGCAAGCACAGTCCCTTATCCTTAGCTAGCTACCAGGTTCAGCAGGTGAATTCCATGCCAGTGCAGCCTCTCTTTGCCGAGTCCTTGGTTTAGCAGACTTGTCCTTTGTCAGTCCTTCTTCCAGAACAGTTCAGATCTGAGTGCCAGGGGTGCCCTTTTATACTCTAAAAATGCCCTCAGGGTAGGATGCGGTTGGTAGCCAATGGGCTTCCAGGTTACCCTTCCTCCTGATTCCCACTTCCTGTGAAGTGTGGCATTTGTCTATCCCAGGATGCCCCATTCCGCACACTTCCAACAAGGCAGAAACCCTCTCTCGACGTCCAAAGTTCCCTAGCCCAACCCCCAGATGTGGCTACCAAGGTGCTACATGCCCCTGAAAAAACGGTTTGGCAACTTGTTTCCCCATGGCCGACTACAGTGCCAGCCTATCTACTTAAACAATGGAGCAGATCCTTTCCCAACTGTTACACAGTTGCTCTTCAAAGGCAGCCTGCCACTTGAAGCTCACCTTTTGGGCCAAAACCCTTGTGGCTTCCTGCAGGAGAGAGGTAACATCTCTTGCCAGTTCAGGCGTCTATTTTCTCTTTTCCCGGTAGCCATTAGCACGGCTCTCCAGGAGGACAATAAATGTTCTCTGGGGCAGGCTTGTTGTGCAACCGTTAAGGGAACAGAAGATTAAAGGCAAAAAAGTGGCAACTTCGCAAAAGTTGCACATTGCAACATGTTACGTTAATTTTGACTTTAGAAACAAAGCCAGGCTTAATGTAATGAGTTATTTGATACCTTGTATTATCAACAGAGATGGACATGTGTGATTGAGTAGCTGGGAATACATGTCTCATCATCGAGGAATTGCATATATTGCTTGAATTGCAGTATGTTTTTATCCAAATTGTAGAAAGATTTTGACACTTGGTGCCATTTATTTGTGTCAGAAGTTAAGCAGATTAATGAAATCAAAGTGTTGACATTACTTCAATGCACATTTCTTTTTCAGAATCTCCCATGCTATTTAGACGCAAAATAAAAAAAAATGTCAATGAGATAGTCCCATGATATACATAGGGCTATAAGCGGCCTATAATAGCTAAAAAAAAAACGCTGCTTTCCATTGGAGAGGGGAAGATGGACGCGTAGAGAATTAGAGCTAAATTAGCTTCCACCCCTGTCCCATGTATTACAGTTGGTTATTCTTCTGGAGATGGACACTGGAATAAGCACTAGTTCCTTAAATGCAATGATGTGGAAATAGGGAATGCATGGCTTTGCATATATATTCTCCAGCCCTAAAAAATGCTAGTGATAGTTGTGGATGGGAAGGACTGAGACAGTTAGCCGAAATGAATGTCTGCCACTTTGGTAGAACCATGGGCTCTTAGAAAATTTGTTAAATACAATGTCAGAGGGAGCAGAAAAGGCATGTGGGAACTTAATCCACGGTGAAGCAAAGGTGAGATAATGTAATTCCAAGAAATCTGACAAAAAGGTGATCTCTGATGACCAGGCAGTTTCTCCAAGTATCAGAAGTTGAGAAATTTCAGAACAGGAATCGCAAAATCATACTAAATTGAAAGCTGCTTGGGAATTCGTGTTGGTATTGGCTCTTTGAAGATAAATGGGGCTTATTGAAAGGCAAATCCATTTGCCGGTTAGCTCGAACCTTCTCTGAATCCGGTACTTCTCCTCTTATAATTTGTGCTTTGCCATAATTAATACATTTTCTCAGACTATACCATCACATGCACAATTTTACTCAATGAGATTAGTAATTGGAAACACATTTTATTGGACTATAACACAATTGGACACTTCAATTATACAGTTTTTAATTGACTGGGGCTTAACACCTGATACATACCCCTACATTGTAATGTTAGGTAGACAATGGAAATCCTTAGTAGGAGATACAATGGATTAACTTGTATTTTGCTTCCTTACTGGCTTGATCTTTAATAGCATGGACATGGAAATCCTTAGAAAGCACTACAGGTGAAGATAAGATCCTGCAATTGAAAACGTCTATCACTAGAAGAATTATATCAAGAAAAGAAAGTATTTCAAAATACATTTAACAGGAGATTGAGACAGCACAAGGAGTCAATCAAACAGGATTTATAAAGCACTGCTAGTAACTCGTGAGGGTATCCAAGTGCTCAGAGCCAAGCTGCTAAGGTGCAATCAGTTGAACAACCAGGTCTTGAGTTTCCCTCTGAATGCCTGAAGAGACGATGAAGTCCGGAAGTGGAGGGGAAGGCTATTCCAGGACTTCGCGGCGAGGTAGGAGAAGGAGCGCCTTCCACTGTTGCTTAGGTAAATGCAGGGTGTGTGTGAGAGAGAGGGAGGTGGAGCGCAGGGATCTGGAGGGTTGATAGAAGCTCAGACGATGGTTGATGTACTCTGGCCCTTGATTGTGCAGGGTTTTGTAGGTGTGGGGAAGTATCTTGAATTGGTATTTCTTGTGCACGGGGAACCGGTGGAGTTTCTTTAGGTGAGGGGTGATGTGAGTCTGTTTGGGGAGGTCAGGGATGAGTCTAGCTGCTGTGTGCGCCTTAGTCGAAGTGGCTGGTTACGAGGGCTTGAGTGACTGTACATCTGGTATGATTGGGAGCCATCTGAAGATCTTACAGAGCATGTGAAACATGAGGAAGCAGGCAGAGGAGACTGCGTCAATGTAGTTTTTCATGGTAAGTTTATTGTCCAGGATGATGCCAAGGTTCCGGGCGTGGTTTGTGGGAGTGTTTGAGAGTCCCAGTTTTGTGGGCCAGTAGGAGTCCTTTCAGGGGGGAATTGGTGTTCTCAAAGATCAGTGCTTCTGTTTTCAGTTTGAGGCAGATGATTTACATCTTGTCTGGGACAATGTTGTTGCATGTGTGGAACTAGGCCCTCCTGGTGGATGGGTCTTCAGATAGGGTAAGGTAGAGGTGGGTGTGCTCCGCGTAGGAGATGATGTTCAGTCCATGGGTTCTGACGATGTTGCCTGTGGGGGGGGTTTGGGAGGGGTTAGTTGGTCATGTAGGCGTTGACCAGGTTGGGGCTTAGGGATTACCCATGGCGGACGTCGCAGATTATGTTTTTGGGTTCCGAGGTGGTAGCCGGATTCTCTGGGTTCTTCTGGTGGGGAAGTATGCGATCCAGTTGAGGGCGTCCTTTTGGATTTCGATCTGATGAAGCCCCTTAACCAGGGTGCGGTTGGACATGGTGTTGAAGGCTGCTGACAGGTCGGGGAGGATCAGTGTGGCTGTTTCTCCCCGGTCGAGTGGGGGGTTAAAGGAAGAGTGGCTCAGAGCTACACACTGGTAGCTAACAGACCCAATTTACCTGCAAATGTTTCCCTATTTTTATTCTATTACGCTGATTCCGACTTCGTTGGTGTTTTCTGATGGTTGGAAGTATAAATTGGGTGGTGTTTACCGCATCTGATAATTACCAGCTTAGTTATATTACTCTCTTGTTAAATTTCAGAAGGCCAAACCTGCTGGAATTTCACACATGAAAAATGAACAGTATTTACCCTACCACGTGGAATTTGGTGCACTAAGTACCAAAATCCCCATGTAATTCCCTTGAAACTTGTGATAGGTGCTACTTATCACTTTCAACAGTTACCCCAAGGTACCGTTATTTATCTGCTGCAACAAAAATCACCAGGATTCCAGCAAACTCTGATTCAGAGCCATAGAGGGAATTTCTTCTGTTAGGGCCAGATGTATCAAAGGGTTTTACCCATCCTATCTCTATGGGAAAATGTGTTCATACATATGGCCCTAAAGTGATGTATAATATATGCATGATTAAGTTCCCAAAATAAAAAGGGAATAATGGCTGCATGTGTTGGCACAGTAAGAACCTAACATATTTTCTTGCGGGCATTACATAGAAGTGAAACAAAAACTGTATTTCCTCTGAATGTCGACAAATGTGCCTACATAGATTTAAAAGAAACAAAGAGCTTTGTTTGCACAGTGTGCAAATGGCTATCCTCGATGAGATTAGATAAATATAAAAGGCTAAAGAGCACAGACAGCCAAAAGAAGGCATCACAGACTTTGTACAGAGAACAAATGCCTCCATTAAATTGATGCATGGCCACTGGAATTATACGGCAGAGGAGGACCAAATTATGCCGCAGGTTTGACTAAATTATGCGTCAGGAGAAGCCAAATGATGTGTAAGGCTCCCTGTTTTCCGTTTTTACCGATTTTTTACAGTTAAACACACAGAAAATGTATTTTCTTGTCTGTATATAATTTTAAAATGTGTTTTTTTTAGTAATTCTAAATACTGTCTGACATGACTACCAAGCCAAAAGTTGTGTGAATTGATAGGTGAGGGGGTTAAAAAAAAAGTATTTTTAGTATAGAGGCTTTAACACCGTAGATATGCACAAGGTTGATACTGAAATGTGCATATTTTCATACAAGTGCATTCATTTAGCTTCTGCGGGTGTTCATATCACTGAAATCTGGCAGGCATTCAAGCATAAGTGAATATTTATTGGTTAAATAAACGTGGAAATATACTAATTTCAGCTTCATTTTTCCACGAAACCCAAAATAAATATGGATAAATACAGATGGAAATGTCAGAAAAAGAAATACCACAAAACCGGGAGCCCGTATTATGTGGCATAATGCGGCACATTTTGTGATAGTATTACTTCATTATTAGTCATTTTTATTAGGTCGAGCAGACGTACTCTCAATGCGTGAGCATTGAGAGAGTCTGCTTCAGACCTAATGTTGCCCGTTATTGGGAGAGTGGACACCAATCTGACACGAGCGTTTCCTTCGCGGATTTCACCGCGGGAGCGCGCGTCTCACCCGCGCATGCGCAGAGTAACTCAGCATTTTTTTTTTTTATTTATTTTTTTTATTTCCCAGCCCCGAACCGAATCAGGTATCAGAGCGCTTCACATATAGGCAGCCCGCACCCCCCCCCCCCCACCCCTCTGCATGCGCACACACAGGCGAGCGCATGCACACGCAGGCACACGGCAGACACTCGCTCACACACACCCCCCTCCCCCACAGTCACACACACGCACTCCAGACACATACACACGCGCGTGACCCCCATTCCCACCACTTACCGGGCTCTTTCGGCGTGTTCAGTGTCTCATCGCTCCACTTCTTCCTCGGCGGCGGCGGCTGTGGCGGCGGGCGGGACTTCCTGCTGGATTGCAGGCCCCGCCCCCGTCTCAGGCAAAAGTGCCTGACTTCCGTTTATTTTTTATTTTATTTTTTTTACACATCATGGCTGCTACTCTATTAAAACAATGAAATTAGGGATAATAGGAACTTTCCTGTCATACAAATCCTACAAGGCTTATTTTTTCATATTGGTGGTTCGACTCAGAGAAAGTAAAATAATGAAGACTGAGAAAGATAGCAAAATAAATAAGCTGCGAAAGCCAGGTCAAGAGATATGAAGTGTAGGGTAGTACAAGAAAGAGTTATGAGGCGTAATCAAAACTGAGCAAACTTGGTATTCGCAAACCGGGCATTCAGCAGCGGGCCTCTAAAAAAAACAAATTAAGCACTGTGTGTGAAGGGCGTTTATGAACGCATGTACGACTTTGAACTTGAGTTGTCCGTATTGTGTCGTTACATTCTGCTGTCCTGTAGTGAAACCTGTAGAAAAATAATTTGATGGGGTTTTCGGAATTTATTTCTACTGCATCGTTTAACCATATTATCGAGGTGCAATTGCAGCTAAAGAATACTTCTTGCCCCAGTTATGATGTTGTGGGGTTTCTAGTCCGAGATCACCGATTGTTTCCCATAAAATGCACCACTTTCAGATGGCCGCTGCATTCGCCCAGTGCTGTCAGCTCACCCCGGGCTCCCTCAGTTCCTTTTCCGCGGCGGCGCGCGCATATCACAACAAATGGGGCGTGGGTACGGGGGCCGGCGCGCTCCGATGTCGCAGCGGGCCCAGCCAATCGGGGGTGGGCTGACCAGACGCCGCCAAGCTCAGTTTCTTGCAGTTGACTGCGGCTGCCAGAAGGAGAGTCTGGGAGGAAGCCGCAGAAGGACTGAGAGCTGGGGCTTCGCGCGCGGGAGAGGGGGCCCGGAGCGAGGCACACACCTACTTTTACTGACAGGGCACCGCGCCCCCGCTGCCTGGAGATAACAGGTGCTGTAACACCGGCCCACCATGGTGGACAGCAGCCTCCGCACCGCCGCCAGCTGAGTGCACTGCAGGGTGAGTGCTCCCTGCTGTTGACAAAAGGGGTTGTGTGTTTGCGCGTTACACTGGGGCAGATAGATATATCCGTTGCTGGGGTCCGGAGGATCCACAGGAAAGAAGATTGGTTCAGAATGTGTCATGGGTCGGAACTTATTGTGTACTTGTTTTATTTATCACTCCATAAGCTGCCATGTTTGCTCTAGCAGGTCACTGGAGGTGTGCATGCATGCGGCTGGTTTCTGACAGAGTGCGAGAGAGAGAGGAGGAGGCAGACGGGGGGCTCTAGCGAAGTTTTGCAAGCGTAGCTTTCAGCAGCAGTGGCGCATTGAGCTCGCTTCTGCCCTGGCTAGGGTGACCAGAATTTTAAAGCAAAAAAACGGGACATTAAAAAAAATTAGAAGAAGGACTATAATGTTACGTTAAGCGAGCGCACAGAATGACAGCGCTCCTCAGCAGAGAATTACAAAACAGGCAGTAAGAACATATATAAGATGCTATTTTCAAACCCAGTAGCTTGCATGTGAATTAATTTGCTTTCTTGGACCAACGGCTAACTATCCCCGCTTTGTAAAACATAAAGAAAACCTCACCCCAGTTTTTAGTCGAGCCTCTCCAAAAACCGGGACATGAGCTAAACTTCTCGAAATCTGTCCGGACAGCTGGTGAAAAACAGCGACCATCCTGGCAAATCCGGTACGCCTGGTCAACCTACCCCTGGTAGCGACAAACTGTGGCAGCTGCAATCGTGATGCAGTTCTGCAACGTCACGACAGCAGAAACTTGTGGATAGAGGAGCATTACATCTTGGGACACAGGGAGAAGATGTCTTTCAAGCTAAGACAGGGTGAAAACGTGTCTGGGACCTGTAAGCACAAGCATTTACAATGCAATAGGTCTCGCACTTACGCAAGTTTGAGCTCTTAGCATGGTAAATGACAATGCTATTTATGTATGTTTTACAAACAAAAACATAAATAAAAGGCATTGTCATTTACAATGGCAATAGCTCAAACTTGCGTAATTGCGAGACCTATTGCATTGTAAATGCTTGTTACTCCTGGTAACTGTCTGGAAAACAGAGATCACCTAAGTAGTACCAATTTACCAACCAAATACAGCAATAGGCTACGGAAAGATGGCAAGTCAATTTTTTTCAAAACCTTCTAATGCGCAGGAACCAGAGTCGCTATATTTTTTGTAACTTTTCATCTGTTTGAGCTAGAGACAATTTTTTGGGTTAAAATCTGCAGATTATGCAGCAGGTGATAGATTGTGTGGCAAATGCAGCAAATCCATAATCATGCAAAAAGTGCAGCGGCCGCAGAAATTCATAATTCCAGTGGACCTGCGAATAAGATATAATCGCTCTCAATACGTATAAGAGATGTGGCAATGCCAAACACACTCGAGATGGGCATCAAGATCTATTGGACAAGAGAGGTGAGCACTTATATTTCCACAGGACCTCACGTCATTACATGGAGACAGAAAAAGGCTGCAGTCCCTTTAGCATCAACAGATGTTCACACCAAGATTACTTTGATAAAAAAAATCTCATTGTATGCCCAAGAAGTTCTGTCGTATTCCTCAGAAGTGGCATGATACTCCAAAAGTCTGCTAGTATATTCAGTGAATGTGACATCTGCTAACAAAATATTGTTAGGTGTCTGCTTGGAGTTTGCCATCGTATGTGAAACAGTGCAAACATATGCTACATTCAGTGTTGACTATGCCTAATGCTGGAGATGTATTTATTTCTTCATACAGGAACGGGAAGTAAAAGCTGCTGCAGACAGTGTCTTATCTGAAGTACTGAAAAAACAAGGAGACACTAAAAGGATGATCTCTGTGCTGCGTGCCTTGGAAAAGCTCAGAAAGCTAAGAAAAGAAGCTGCAGCTCGAAAAGGTAAAGGGGCGCTCAGCTAGGTGCGTGCTAAAAGCTTCAGGTATCCGATGAGTGAAAGTCTCCAGACTTACAGCAGACTACCTGCTGATAGGATTGTTCCTTTAAATGACCGCTTCTCCAAGTAGCATCCAATGTACATACGTCTTTTCGAACCTTCCTCCTATTTGTTGGTTTTGTAGGTGAAGCCATAAAGCAGTTGCTCTCTTTAAGTTAGGCATACCGTTTTTTTGCAACCCTCACGGTGATCAAGGGACTGGGGTTTTCATTGGGTTTTTAAGGTTCGTACAACTTTAAGTGACTTTTTGTGGGTCTGCTGTGAGGTTTAGGAAAAGCTGGATGTCTGTGTCACAGAGGATTGCAAGCTTCAAGAACCTTTTGGGGCATTTAACTTAATGGTTACTTGAAGGGGGCCAGACTTCGGAACCTTATGGGGCTTCTTGCTATGGTCTTGGATGCACTGGTGGAGTAGTAGTATATCTCAACTTTTCCAGATTACTTTGTAATGTTATCTTCCTCTGCTCTGTTATTTTCAATTATTTTTTTCCTGTAGAATGCTTAAGACTTTCTTTTAATATTTTCAAATTGTCGAAAATATCAATGTTGATATAAGAATGTAAAGGTAAAAATATATTCATTCTGGTCTCATCTTGCGGTCTGCAATTCTGGATTGTAACACATAGATGCTCTAAGCCGTCTTGTTGGGAAGACGTATTGAAACATGCTGAAAGCTTGCCTAGGAATGGACTCCTCCCATTGCTTACCATTGGCTTTGTGTTTTTTTTTTTTTACATTTGCTTCCGTTTTATGCGCTTACCTTATATTTTTTTAGCCTGCTCAGCATGTCTTTGACCCTCCCATAGAGCATAGCCTGTTTTCTGCCTCTTTGATTGACTCCTTCTGTTGTTCAGTGCTCACTTTTCAGGTACTCTTTTTTTTTTTTTTTTTTTTTTAAAACCTTTATTGTACAGAAGGCGCGCACAGATACGGGCCTACAACCCACCGGGCCGGCCACCACAATAAAGAAACATACGAGGCAATACAGGAGAGACAACAGGATTTCTAAATAGCTCATATGAAAGGCAAAGGCAACAAGTCTTTGAGTCGCCATCACGGACAGGATAAAAGTAGGTTAATTTTATAATAGAAAAAAGGGTGTCACAGGATAATGTCAATCTGTAAAGTCCAGAGGGCCGTGGTGGGCCGTGAGCAAGCCGAAGTCTCGAATACAGGAAAAGACCAACAGAACAACACATTTTGGCAAAGGCAGAACGTGAGTCCCACATCAAGAACAATCACAATCGCTGCTCAACACCCACCCACCACTATCAGGGCACATAATAATAAAACAGCGAAAAATACGTTTACAAAACTAAAAGCCCTCCGTTACAACAACCCAAGGGAGGAAAAGAAAATGGGGTGGGGAAAAGGAAAAAAGGGGAGGAAGAGGACATCAAAAAAAGGGGAGGGGGAAAGTGAGGGCGCAGCGTCAGTGCACGCCCCCCACGGCTAACAAAGCACCCAATACTAATTCGGTACATGGAACTAGTGGCAACAGGAGAAATGAATGCGTAGTAAACCGTGACAGCAGACATACCAAAAGGGCCATGCCAGCACAAACACCCCGGGGGGCTACGTGCCGACACCGCGCCACGAAATTAGGGGATACATAAGAGCCATAGAACCAAAAAAAGGAACAGGGAAAGATACAATAAACAGACCCCCCCCACCACCCCGCACAGCCCACCCTGCACCACTGCAGAAGGCTATGGCCTACCCCCCAGCAGCGTGCCTGTCGCCCTAATTAGAACCCGAAATATAGAGAAATATAAGAAAGAAAGAATCACTTAGATTAAAAAAAGGGGGGGGAAGGGGAAACAGGGAAAAAACAGCGGGAGAGGAGCCACATAATCAAAACCCCTTCAGCTCCCACCCCCCCGCCCGAAAATACTCAGAGCCCACGGGAAGATAATAAACACACGGATAAGCTCCAGGAACGTAAAGACGTATCAAACATAATCATACAATTATGAACGGATCACCCAACCATACCACAAAATAACAGTCCACAGAGGCAAGATCAGCTCAACCCTGTCCTCGTTTTTCGCAAGCTGTAATCGTCCAGCGCACCAGGAACCAGATCACATAAAACAGGAGGTGAATAACAGGGAGTCGAATCAAAAATACACTCAAGTTGTAGTGATCGTGACCCGGATGATCCAGAAAGTACAGTAACCACTTCAGGCAAAGCAGGCAAAGTTCCGATGAGAATACGGAGAAAGCCGGTCCAGCGGCATCGTCACAGGATCTTCGTACGGCCATGTGAGGCAAAAGAGGAAAAGGAGACCCATCGAGGTCGGTCCAGACGGGATCCAGCCGGAGAACCTCCGGAGCAGAAGGAGGCACAGGACAAAGAAGGGCAGCGGACCCCCGCACATCCACACCATCAGCAGCCTCCAGGTCCACGACCCCAAGGAAAGTTCCAGCAGCACACAACAGAGATGAAGCCGCACAAACCGAGGGGGGTCCGGCAGGCCCAGCAAAGGGACCCCCCTCCAGGATAGCGGTCGGTGCGGTCATGGGTGCCCCCCAGGAGCGCAGGGCGGCGAGGATGTCGCGGAGCGTAGGCTCACCTTTACAGTATTCAGCAAACGTGCCGCGCGGCGGACTCGCATCGCCGGTCCCCGCAAGGCCGAGAATCATGGGGCCGGCCGCCATCTTAGAAGCCCGGCGGGGCCGCTGCAAACACCGACCCCCGCCCGGATATCAGCGGGGCAAAACAGGACACCGGCAACCACCAGCGGAAGTGCCACCAGGGCAGGAAGGGGAGCCACCAGAAGAAGGCGATGCGCCGGCACCCCACACGCCGCCGGCACCATTCTCCGAGTCCGGGCGGAGGAACTCAAAATGGCCGGGCCGGAGAACAAAGGGGAGACGAGCCAGATGTACGGTTAACCCCGTCCATGGAAGTCAGCTCCCCAACACCAGGCCGCAGGATCGCCGGACCAGGCCCGGGAGGCCGCAATCGGTCTATTAGCACATCGGCCCTTCCGACCGACTCCACACCACCACCAAGGGCCGGCCACCGCGCCTCGTCCAGCCCGGGCGCCGCTAAAGAGTGCCAGGCCCGGCCGCTCCGGAGGCCCCGAAGCAGACAGGGGCGTAACTCAGGATCCGTGACACCCAGGAATCACCGGAGCAAACGGTAAGTGCCTGTGAGTTATCGTCGTTCCACTGCACATCGTGGAATACTTCCCGGGGCAGGATAAAGTACAGGATATTTGTTGCAGACAGGAGAGTGATCGGAGCCGAGCTAAACGCGGCCATCTCGGACGCGAGCTTGGCTCCTCCTCCTTTTCAGGTACTCTTTTGTTCTTTTTTGTAAAGCACTTCTAGAGAGCATGTTTTCAGCTGTCTTCCTGGTCCCCCCCCCCCCACCAGGCGCTCTGTGTCCTCTTCCCCCACCGAGTCTCCATGGTAATTTCTCTCCTGCACAGTGGTCCTCATTGTCCTCTCTCTTGTGTGCTGCTCTTCCCCACCATCCAGCGCCTCAAGTTTACCTCTCTCACCAGTGCTCTTCTTTCTCCACCTGTCCTCCATGTTGCTTGTCCCCTGTCCCCATCCCACTTGTATTTTTTTGTGTTTTTTTTAAAGCACGTTTGGGCATTTTTTAAATTATTATTAAATAAATGCCTTTGGCACTTCTTTTTATGTACCAAAACATTCCGGATTGATATATTTAGAGAAAATGCAATATTTTGGTAGGGGCGTACATCTTTCTACTAAATGATGCAACAGCTGCATCATAACTCTATTTTTAAAGTTTTTATTTACCAGTTCACCTCCAATTAGTAAATAAAAGGAAAAAAAATGCTTGCCTCATTTTTTTAGGCATGCATGTTGGTGCATAACCTACAAAATGACGCTGCTGTGGCTAAATATTGGCAAAACCAATAAAGTGCATATGCAAAACCTATTGGGTTATTCCATGCTTGTTCTTCCTTCCTAACTGATGTGATTTGTGTGTGGTTCCAGTTTGAGATCACTCTTGTAACAATATCCATTATAAACTAAGATCTTGCTGTTGAAATATAGATCTCTTTTGTTGTTAATAGTCCTGAATTTAACAAATGAAGAATGGGGTTTGATTACTCTGGTACCAGTTCATGTAGCTATGTGGGCAAGTTGCTCCAGTTCACTTGATTGATCTAGTATATGGAGTCTTTCTCCTGGAGGAGGTTATTTAGCCATGATGTCCGGCAACCCAATCTGCTTCCATCCATGCGTACCATGCGCCAGGACCCCTAGTCGTTTTTCCTCTCAGACGTATACAAAGAAAGTGCTACTGCAAGTCCGCTCCTCAGGTAGGCATGCATTCTGTAATCATTTTATTTTTTGTGCGGGTGCAACGATTTTTCACTGTAGTAAGTGAAATTTTGACTGTCGGTTGCAGCAAATATTGCTTGCCGACAAGCTTCGGTCGCGTTCTGATTCCCAGTCAATTATATTGCAATGCACTCTGATCCAATATTGTTCACTTAATAAGCATAATACGTTTTAGAAAAATGTTAGAATTACATACTCCTCCCCTAGTACTTGTAACGGAAACCTGGGCTGATGAGACTTCAGACACGGTTCTTGCTACAGCTTTGCCAGCTGGATATGCTATCTTTAAATTAGACCGGGCTGGTAAATGCAGTGAAGGCCAAGTGGTAGTATATCGCGACTCTTTGGAGATAACCTGTTAACCTTCCAGCTTAGCCGACAGTGAGGCTCTTTCTTTCAAATGTAAATTGACCAACAACTCCATGTATTATGGTCTTTTGATTCATTAGACCCGGGCCCAAAAACATATGTTTTTAGATGCTTTAAGCAATTTTATAGAGTTAAGTGCACAATAGCCTAACTACACTTTATTAGGCGATTTTAATTTACACCTGGAAGACCCCAACAATAAAGATTCAGCACTTTTAATTGATAATTTGAGTTGTTTTAACTTAAATCAGTTGGTGAACACCGGTACCCACATAGCAGGACACACTTTAGATGGTGTTTTTTTGTAGGAACTCTGATCTCGGGCTGGAAGCTGTATTACCCATAACCTGGTCAGATCGCAAGGCAATCTGCTTTAGCCTTACCATTCCATCTCATAAATCTATAGCTAACATAATAGGGCTGGGCCAAAAAGACTCGGGCCTGGAACAGAATTAGTAAGATGGACTTGTCAGCCAGTCTAGAAGATGTACAGCTTCTGCTTACAGAGGACCCCAGTGCAGCTGCAGAAAACTTTGCAGAGTGGATAAATGAGGCAGTTCCTAAGTTGGCACCTCTAAAATATGCACAGCACTGAGTATTTCGCCCTAACTTAGGGCCTGGAAGAAAATAAATGCCATAGGCAAGAGAAAGTCTATAGAGCAAATTATTGTGAAGTGGAAAGATGTAGCTATATTCAGGGGTATAAAAAACGTATTATTGTGGAGAAAACAAATCATTACACGGCAAAAATCAATTTGACCAATAATTCCTTGAGAGAGCTTTTAAAAACCGTTTAGGGCCCTCTCTAGCCCTAATCTTCCCAATGCCATCCTTCCCAGCCAGACGTTTGTGTTAAGCTGGCGTAATTCTTCAAAAATAAAGTGGAGGCAGTATTTGTTGAATTTGATTCTACCCGATCTTTTATAGATCCAAGTCCAGAGCTTGTTTGCTCAAGCCTTAATGATAGTGAGCTCCACAATTTTCCACCTTTGACTATTGGCCAGGTGCTCGAGTTAACCGGTCACACTAAATTAGGAGCCTCATCAGACCCCCTGTGCGCCCAAAATATTACATGACATAGTTGATAAGATAGCCACGGTTCTTACCACTTTCTTAAACGTCATTATTCATATAGGTTTCTTCCCCACAGATTAGGGAAAAAAAGCCTCAGTTTCTTCCTTTGCTGAAAATACCCTCACATAACTACTAAGGAAAAGAAAAATGATCGACCCATTTCACGTCTGCCATTTCCGGCGAAGGTGTTTGAGAAGCATCCTAACAGTACTCTCTCAGAGTACCTAGAGAATGAGTTTTTGGATGAGGCACAGGTTGGCTTTAGGTCAAACTATAGAACAGTCATCTGTGTTCGTAGTTTCCCATGAGATTAGACATATCATGGACAATGGAGTGACCACTGCGTGGTCCTTTTCGACCGTAACACAGCCTTCGACACCATGGGCCATGTGGTCCTGCTATAGCATCGAGCAGATATTGTGATTGCTGTATCAGCCCTTTTTTTTTCTCTTCATTTTTAATAAATAGCTGGCTGTGACCCTTGGAGAATATAACTCTAAATACTTTTCTCTGCCTTGTGGTGTCCCCCAAGAGACATCACTAAGCCCAACACTTTTAATATTTATATGGCCCTTTTTTGCTAAGTTAATGGGTTAATTTGGATTTGCCACAGTGTCTAATGCTGAAGACACTTAAATTGTTGTCGATATCTAGCAATGTTGATGGGGTGGCACACCGTTTCAGAAGATCTATGTGTACATTTGTCAGCTCGATGAGCGGCAATTGTCTCAAGTTGAATTCAGAAAAAACTGAGGTCCTTGTTTTTGGAAAGGGGGAATCAATCTTGTTGGTTCTTGTTTTTGGAAAGGGGGAATCAATCTTGATGGCCTCAGACTTTAGGCCTTCCCCCTTTGCCAGTGTCCAAAGTTATGAACATGGGGGTCATTTTTTATTCTGATCAGTCTTTCACGGATCAGATTAACAAATTGACCTTGACTTGTTTCTCCTTGTTGAGAACTTTAAGGAAGGTTCTGCCCTTTATTCCTTTCGATTTGCAGAAATTGTTTGTCATTGCATTAGTATTATCCAGATTGGATTACTGTAATCCCCTTTATTTGGGCATAAATAAGGCTCTCAAAATAAGCTTCAATCCTGCAGAATGCAGCCGGTCATCGTCTTGAGAAACTACCAAGGTTCAAATCTGTCTCTGGTGCTTTACCCGAGCTTCACTGGCTTAAAAAAAATGTGTGGCCTTTAAGGGTCTCTGTTTGGCTCATAAAGCACCTCTTGACTTCGCATCAGATTACCCAAAAAAGAAATTCATGAGATATGCTCCTAGCAGACTGTTGTGATCAGCTGTTTCCAAATCCGTTACAGTTCCATAAATTAAGAAAGCTTCTTGGGGTGGCAGAAGCTTTGTTCACCCCCCTGTCAACTTTGGAACCCACTCCCATCCACCTTAAATGTCAGTCCAATATGACAAATGTTCGGGCACAACTGAAATCCTGGCTGTTCTCTCTTTCTCTGTAGTCTTCTTCTCCCTCAGTTCAGGTCAAGAAATTGGTAGATGCTAGCGCCAAGGGCATTTATGCGCTCTATACATTTTAAATCAAATATTGAAACTTGAATAAGCTAGTAAATTTGAAATCTCTGAAATTCCTTAAGGAGGTTTGAGAGGAGATGTGTATCCTAGGGTGAGGGAAGGCCTATTGAAAGTTCTGTAGCAACTGTGTAAAATTCTTTGGTGGAGATTGAGGCCTGTCTTTTTAATTTTCGTTATTGCAAGTCATTGTTTCCTCATTAGGAAATAACTTCTGAATTCGCTATTTTTTGTGAAGCTTTATTCCTTCCTAGTGAACTGTTTGTTTCTTTATAGGGTTGGTTTGACCCAATTTTTGGTGTACGCGTGATTTTTGATGGGCAAGTTTGCTATAATTGTGTATTTTGTATACATTTTGTCGGAGCTGTTTGGGAGACTTGTGATTGAATGATGTTTTTGAACCAACACTTTTGTGTCTAGAACTGATCATTGGAATGGTCTGATGCACTTACAGCAATTCTTTGAATTTGTGGTCAGCCTGTGGAAAAATATGGATTTGATATTTAGATTTTGCAGTTTCATATCCAGTTGAGGGTGTTAAAGTTGGCATGCCTTGGAAGTTTTAACAAATTTCTTGCTCGAAAATTTCCATTTAATTGTTTGTATGCTCCGAGTCTGATGTTGAGCTTATCCATTAGACCGTTACTGACCCTTAAGTGTCTGCATCACATCTAAAATGTATTAATTTGAAAGACATTTTGAGTTTTCCAAAGAATTTTCCTTTTACAGTGTGTGCCTCAAAAGTTGTGGAAAGAGATAAAATAGGTAAGGGGATCATCATTGTGGAGTTATGAGAACAAGAAAAAAGAAACCTCGGTTAGATGGGATTTTAGAGGAATGTGTAAAATAGCATTGGGCTAGATAATCGTTGTTAAGTCTATTGCATTAGCCAACAGTCTTTTCAACTTCATTGGGGCATATATTCATGAGTAGGTGGATGTATGTTCCGAAATTTGCTGTTCGAGGCATATGGGCTGCAGATGGTACATTTATGAATAGATCGCCATCTGGTGTTGGGCTCGGATGATTGCACTTGTTTTTCTCCTGGAGAAGTCTTTTGTAGTCACGAGGCTGGTGACTCCTCCCTTGGGTGATAGTGCGCATGGGCATCGGCTCCATCCTCAGATTGGTTTTTTCCGCCATCGGGTTCGGATGAGGATCGAAGCGCTCCGGATCGACTTCGAGAAAGAAGTTATATTTCGGCGCGTATTCCCTTTCCAATTCGACGGTATTGTTTATCGAGCGCGAGTTCATTTCCATTCCGACGCGCTTCGAGGTCAACAACAAAAAAAATCCAACTCTACGTCGACGAGACCGGGAGACCTATCTCGACATAGTCTAGCCCGGAGTCCATGGAAAGGACTCCATTCAAAAAATGTCCAACGTGTGGTGCTAAATTCCCACACAAGGACCTACACGAGGTGTGCTATCTCTGTTTATCACCTGACCACGAATCCAGGGACTGTGAAGCCTGTGCGGCTTTCTCCTCCAAGTCGACGATTAGAAACCGTCGAGCCCGAAGACACCAGATGTCGAGGATGGAGTCAGATGCAATCCCAGAACTGTTCGAGGTCCAACACCCTGAGGAAGAAGAAGATGAGGACGGGTCGGGGTCGGACGCGGACGAGTCTGAAGTCGAAGAAGTCGACGTTCATCAAACCCTGAGTGACGACGTCCCTTTGCCAAAAAACCGCCCCCGATTGTTGTCGACCCCGCTTTCGAGCCCGGTCAGACAACCGAAAAGAGTTTCCGACGCCCCGCCTTCGGGCTCGGCAACGAAACCGAAACCAAAACACTCGGCCTCCCACTATGTCGGAGCCGAGAAACGGTCGACATTGGCACCGAAGCTCCATACCAAAGAGAGCTCGCAGTCGAAACATTCCACGTCGACACGAAACATGCTTCGACGCCGAAGACTACCTCAACAGCGAAAAAATCGGACTCGAGCAAACTCTCGGTGCCGAAAACACATAACACCGAGATACAGAAGCAAAAGCACCTTTCGGACCCGAAGACTTCGGTACCGACACAGGAGCAACAAACAGATCCAAAACAAAAAACTTTGTTCATTGATCCACAGACTGGCAAGGTAGTGACAAAACTACCTAAAAAGAGGAAGACTCAACCGTCGGAGGACAAAGCTCCTCCTCCTAAGAAGAGAACAATGGGGACAAATACAACTCCTCCCCTTTCTCCACAGCCTATGGTATGGACACACCCTCTTCTCCTCTTCCTCATACTCTGCCAGCTATTCCTACACCTTCTACACCACGCCCATCTACACCTCAAACAGATGTAGAAAGTGACACAGGGGATGGGGACCTTCCTAGGGATGAAAAAAATACTATCCCAGAAGACACAGACCCATGGGAGGATTATGACGCAGTGTCAGATAATGATAATGACCCTGACCTGTATCCCTCAAAACCCTCTCCCCCTGATGATAATTCGGGTTTTGCACAATTAATTAATAGGGCAGCAAAATACCACAAGGTAGATTTACATACAGAACCTCAGATAGAAGATTTCCTTTTAGAAACACTACCTGCTGCACACAAATCCTCAGGGACCCTACCGATGCTTAAGGGTCTTTCTCACTCATACATCAGACATATTCAGAGACCCGGTGAGGGCTAGGGTGTTAAACCCAAGAATTGATAAAAAGTATAAGGCAGCCCCAAAAGACCCAGTATTTATTATTAAGGGGCAAATACCTCTGGACTCGTTAGTAGTCTCAAACGCTCGTAAGAGGGCAAACTCACTAACAGCAGGAGAAGCTCCTCCTCCTGACAAGGAGTCCAAGTTAATAGATGCCTCCGGCAAAAGAGTTGCATCCCAAGCAGCAAACAGCTGGCCCATAGCAAATACTCAAGCGCTACTTGCGCGTTCTGATAGAGCTCATTACGATGAGTTAGAAAAACTCATTACACATCTCCCTAAGGAACATCAAAAAAGGGCAGATCAGCTGATACAAGAAGGGAAGATAATAAGTAACACTTCCATTAAGTGCGCCTCAGACGCAGCAGACACTGCAGCAAGATCCATAAACACCAGCATTATGTTAAAAAGACATGCATGGCTCAGGGTTCAAACAGGAAGTACAAACTTCTTTATTGAATCAGCCCTTTGATGGTAAAACACTCTTCGGCTCAAGTACAGATGAGGCGTTAGAAAAAATGAAAAAGGACACAGAAACGGCTAAGTCAAGGGGAGCATTGCAACAGCCAGCTCAGAGGGGTTCCTTTCGTAGGTCCACCTATAGAGGCGGATCAAAGAATACAGGCACAAGCCAGCAATCAACCTCTTTTACACCAACATCACCCAGAGGGAATTCTAGAGGCAGTTAACAACAACAAGGGTAGAGGTAGCGGAAATAACAAAAACCGCAACTCTCCTACCCCAAAACAGTGACTTCATACAGCTCCCCTCAGACCATGTAACACCGGTCGGGGGACGCCTATCACAGTTCCTACCTGTCTGGGAAAACATCACATCAGACAGGTGGGTGAGACAAATTATCCAACATGGTTATTGCCTAGAACTCACGGCTACCCCACCAAACATCCCCCCCAGACAGCGTCCAATGAGTCAAGACCATCTGACATTATAAAACAGGAAGTACTATCACTGCTACAAAAGCATGCTATAGAGAAGGTTCCACAACATCAACAGGGAACAGGAGTATACTCTCTATACTTCCTAATCCCCAAAAAGGACGGATCTCTAAGGCTAATACTAGACCTCAGACCTCTCAATGCATACATAAATTGGGAACATTTCCACATGGTCACGCTACAACAAGTACTTCCTTTACTGAAGAAAGGGGACTTTCTTTCTACACTGGATCTAAAAGATGCCTACTTTCATATCCCAATTCACAAAGCCCACAGAAAATACCTCAGGTTTGTAGTAGAAGGACAACATTATCAGTTCAAAGTCCTTCCGTTTGGTGTCACAACAGCACCAAGGGTGTTCACAAAATGCCTAGCAGTGGTTGCAGCACACCTAAGCAGACAGCAAATACATGTCTTTCCTTACTTGGACGACTGGCTAATAAAGGCCACGTCACAAAAGGAATGTCTTCAAAACACACAAAAGACAATTCAACTGCTGCACCAGCTAGGGTTTACGGTGAACTACACAAAATCCCACCTGCAACCAAACAAAGTGCAACAATATCTAGGGGCTACTATAGATACAGAAAAAGCCAGAGTATACCCCCAATCCAGTCAGGATTCAGACAATGCTTACATTGATTCAAAGGTTTCAACCGCAACACTCATTAACAGCTCGAGTGTTCATGCAGTTATTGGGGATGATGTCCTCTTGCATACTGCTGATCCCATATGCCAGACTACAAATGCGTCCGCTTCAAGAATGTCTAGCAACACAGTGGAATCAGGCTCAAGGTCGGATTTCAGATCTGGTGTTGGTAGACGACCGCACGCATCGCTCTCTGAAGTGGTGGAATACAACAAACATTTCCAAAGGGCGGTCGTTCCTAGAACCAATTCCACAAGTGGTGCTAACAGCGGATGCATCGCTCACCGGATGGGGAGCTCATATGGACAGATACACAGTACAAGGAAGATGGAATGTACAGCAAAAACGACTGCACATAAATCACCTATAACTACTAGCAGTGTTCCTAGCATTAAAAGCTTTTCAAATGCATGTTCTCAACAAAGCAGTCCTGATCAGAACAGATAACAAAACAGCAATGTATTATATTCAAAAACAGGGGGGGGACACACTCTCTCCAACTATCCAGACTAGCGCAGGAAATTTGGAGATGGGCCATTCCTCAAAACATCTATCTGTTAGCCGAACACCTTCCAGGAGTTCAAAATCAGATAGCAGACATCTTAAGCAGAGAGTCAGAACAAACACACGAATGGGAACTGCACAACCAAATACTGCAGCCATTCTTCCAAAGATGGGGACAACCGGAGATAGATCTCTTTGCCACTCATCAGAACGCAAAATGCCAAAGCTTCGCATCCAGGTACCCACACCACCTGTCGCATGGCAATGCATTATGGATAAATTGGTCAAACAAATTTGCATACGCTTTTCCCCCTCTCCCACTAATTCCATTAGTGGTTCGAAAACTGCAACACCATTCAATGACCATGATACTAGTAGCACCAACGTGGGCACGGCAGCCGTGGTTCACCACACTCCTACAACTCACAGGTGCCACACCAAAAATTAAGAATCTCACCCATGCACTTTACACAGAACCATGGAGAAATAATGCACCCAGATCCCAAACAACTGAACCTAGCGATCTGGCTCCTGAGGTCTTAGAATTTGGATACTTAAATTTACCTCCAAACTGTATGGAAATTATTAAGCAAGCAAGAGTCCCACCACCAGAGCCTGCTATGCAGCAAAGTGGAAAAAGTTTGCTGTATACTGTAACAGTAACAACATCAACCCTCTGGACGCATCTACACAAAATATTATTTGCTACTTACTACACTTACAGCAATGTAAGCTTGCTTACACCTCCATTAGAGTACATCTTGCAGCTATAGCAGCATACCTGCAAAACAGACAACATCTATCACTGTTAAGGGTACCCGCAATTAAGGCTTTCATGGAATGACTCAAAAGAGTTATTCCACCAAGACTACCACCTTCCCCAGTCTGGAACCTTAACATAGTACTCACCAGACTAATGGGACCACCTTTTGAACCTATGCATAGGTGTCAAATACAATTTCTTACATGGAAAGTGGCCTTCCTTATAGCCATTACCTCCCTTAGGAGAGTAAGTGAGTTACAGGCATTAACAATACAAGAACCATTTCTACAACTACACCAAAATAAAGTGGTTCTTAGAACAAACCCAAAGTTCTTACCTAAAGTAATTTCAGCATTCCACATCATTCAACCAGTGGAACTACCAGTCTTCTTTCCAAAGCCACAGACGGTAGCAGAGAGGGCCCTACATACACTAGATGTCAAAAGGGCAATATTATATTACATTGAAAGAACTCAAACTTTCAGAAAAACTAAACAACTATTTGTAGCGTTTTCCCCAACACATAAAGGCAACCCTATATGTAAAGCAGGCATTGCCAGATGGATTGTAAAATGTATACAAATATGTTACATTAAAGCAAAGAGGGCATTAACTGTTCCCCCTAGAGCTCATTCTACACACAAACTAGGGGCATCTATGGCTTTCTTAGGGAACATTCCCCTAGATGACATATGCAAAGCAGCAACTTGGCCTACACCGCATACCTTCACAGAACACTACTGTGTTGACATGCAGGCAACACAACAAGCAAAAGTGGGCCAGGCTGTATTAAAAGCTTTATTTCAAACTGTTGCAACAGACACTGGTGACCACCGCTAGGGAGGTAACTGCTGTGTAATCTATTCATAAATGTACCATCTGCAGCCCATATGCCTCGAACGGAATATGCTACTTACCAGTATGCATCTGTTCTTGGCATAGAGGGCTGCAGAGTGGTACATGCCCTCCCTGCCTCCCTGGAAACCTGTGTCTGTTCCAACATTATCTTATTTAGATACCCTTACATGGGCATCTCTTTCTTCATTTCATTTCATTTAATCTTTATTTCGGCTCTTTTTGGCCATAAAAGATGCATTATAACACAATACAATATACACAATAAATACACATGCCAATAGGAAGCAGAAGTTATACATTCCAACAATTAGAACATAAAAATCATTCCTGTTAAAAAGGCATAATGAAATAAAAATCGAGTATATTTACAGTTTTCATCTCCAGCGTATCTCATGGCAACCTAGCCTGCATTTAATATACACATGTATACTACCTATAGATCAAGAGCCATGTTTTTCCGTGTATACCCAACATTCAATAGGAATCTGCTTACACAAAACACTATAAGGCGTCTAGTGTCAGTTTAACAATCCTAAATACTTCCTGGTATGATCGAATACCTAGGGCTTTACACAAGGGTTTGATCCATCTTTTCCTAGCTTTATCATAGGCAGTACAAAAAAACAATATGTGAATATCATCTTCTCTTAAATTTAGTTCACAACATGTACAGTTAGTACTTTTTGATTGCCCTAGGATCTTATCCCATTTCGCTAGTACTACTTTGGTTTTTAGTATACCATATCTGAATTTTAAGTACAGGCTTTTTGCTAAGGCTGGTTGTATCTCATTTAAAAATTCCTCAAACAGTGGAATATCCTTAAAATCAAGAAAACTGCGTGTGATGGATCCACAAGGATGATTATTTTGGTAGTTGTGAGATATATAGAACCATCTCTTTCTGTATTCTATCATACTACTCCATCTAACCCTACTATGGCAAAACAATCTAAGGATGGAGCCGATGCCCATGCACACTATCACCCAAGGGAGGAGTCACCAGCCTCGTGACTACAAAAGACTTCTCCAGGAGAAAAACAAGTGCAATCATCCGAGCCCAATACCAGATGGCGATCTATTCATAAATGTACCACTCTGCAGCCCTCTATGCCAAGAACAGATGCATACTGGTAAGTAGCATATTCCTTTCTACATGTTCCGTGTTGACTTAGTCTTTGTAGGCTTGGAGCTTGGCATCGAGTAAAATGCAAAGCTCCTATCCCATACGTATTGCGTTTCTCCTCTGAGACAGCAAGTGGCGTGTGGCTAATGTCACTCCCTTATTAAAAGTATAATTTCTTCCCAGTACTTCAAGATTGCTGTCTCCACGAGATCCATTTTTTTCTGCATCAGAGCCTGCAGTGGTTAGCAGGCGGTGAGAATAGTAGGTTGTAATGTTAATCACGCTGGGTTCAGACTCTGGGTTCTACATTTACTACTGTTACTGTGACCAAGGCTAATAAGGCATGCCAGGATGTGCGCACATGTGAATTTGGAGGCTGCTCTGCTGGAATACATGTTTCAGGGTAAATGTTGAATAGCAAATGTAGCATGTAAGAATGAAAAGTCACTCCTCGTCACTCTTCCTCTGTTTTGCAGCAGATTCCCTTTGTTACGGGCAATTTAGTCCTCTGTGAATTACTATAAATGCATTTCGCCTTTTTCCCCTAGGTGTTTCACCTCCAGCATCAGCAGATGAGATCTTTGAAAATCACATCAAGAGGCTAAGGTCTTTAATCAAAGAACGCACAAAACTTTATGATGCAGAGGAAAGAGCTTTGCGGGTTATGCTTGAAGGGGAGCAGGAAAAAGAGCGCAAGATAGAACGGGAGAAAAAACTGAAAAAAGAAAGGGAGAAACTACTGCAGCAGCAGCATGAAATCAACTGCATTCTTTTTGGGGAACCAGGTAAGTGCAGTTGCTATCCTTGCTCAAATGGTCCCTGGTTCTCATTCATGGATTCTTCCTTATTGATGATGAGCACTGAATGGCACTGATTAGTGGAGCACTTTTGTTTTAACATAAAGACACTTTCTACGTAGAAATACACACTCCTATTTTGGATTGGTTTTTAGTCCATAGGAAAATCATTCTTAAGTTTGCCTCAGTGCAGCCTATTGGGGTTAAGATGTCAAATGACTGTTGAGTTGCACTGATGGAGGGAAGCGAATCCTACCGCCAGTGCCTCCATTGTACCCCGTCAGACCCCTGAACCCCAGGGGAGTGAGGCACCCAGGGGAGTGAGGCACAATTGCCAAATCCCAGTGCGCATTGCTTTTGGCCATGCTGTTTGTTCTATGGTGTATGGACAGTGGGCGCAGGACTTGTCTGGAGGACATGCCCTGCTTGATGGACCCACTGGGTATGGTGTTGGGCCATGTGAAGTCGCTCTGGGGACAGGTAGTCATCTGCCCTGTGCCCATTGTCCATGGCAATGGCCTGTAGCTTTGTTTCCAGTATTTTGTAGCACTCTTTACTGCTATCTGGTACCTATTTTCTTCATAGTCTCTAATTTACCCAGGCTTATTTTGATATATGCAAATACAAGAGATTTGATAGACTTTTTTCATGAATCTCTATCTCCCTAGAGAAGATGACATTGATTTTCTTTGTCTGAATGTCCAAATTTGCCTATCTTCTTTTTTCTTAAAGCTAGTAAAAAAGCTCTATATGCATGCTCGCTCCACAACGACAAAAGTGGTGGGCAGCAGCCCCCCCACCTGTTGCAGCTGGCCCGACTTGGTCCAGGCTATCCCGTTCACCCCCTCCTTGGAGAACTGCTCTGGCTCACGGATCGCTCCTCTCCTTGCCTGGAAGTTGCCATGGTATTTGGCCAGTGGGCAGGCTGCACAGCGAATACCCAGTGACCAAGGGATCGGCACACCCTACATTGAGCCAGGTGCCACACGCTAAGAGAATGCAGGTAGTGTAGTGAGGACACCAGCATCGCCAGAGATGGAGGTAAGCCGTTTAGGGGCTGAGGAGTCGAGGGTGCCCTGATGGGCCCATAAATCAATGAGCCCAACGCCTATTTTGTAGGAGGTGACAAATGAGCCCAACTACTTTTTCTTAGGAGGTTACAGCTCTAAACATATTTGAACACAGTGAGTCCTCATAAGCCCTGCAAGATTCTACCACGTCAACCCCCAGGACTCCAGGGGAGTAGTGGCTCAGCAAAATGACAATACTTGCATCCCGAAGCCATATCCTATAGTTATGTGACCACTATGAGGTGAGAGAGACCACCAAAAGTCTCTTCCAGCAAGCCTAAACGATCTAGCCAATGTTCAGAGAAAACGGTAATCTTCTCGCCTGCATCCCAACAGTATTGAGCCTTGGAACACGATTCAGCCCAGCACACAAGGTATGTGTGTCTGGCTACACGTGCTGTTCACGGTCCGCCTGGGCGCTGGTGGTGCAAGCGGGCCAGTGAAGAGAGTCCTTCTCCTGCCACTGTGACACTAACTGGATCGTCTGGCGTTGGGTCTTAACCGTTATTGGAGGGTCTGCTGGAAACTTACCCTTTAAAGCCTGATACTCCAGCTGATTGCTAGGTGGACATGGTGACATCGCCGTACACCCACTATACAACCAAGGCCCCTGTGAAACAATTGGACCCCTAACCTACAAGTCTAATCTTCCCAGGGATGCCTCGGAGTTGACCTGGCCGCCGAGGGCAGACAAAATAAAACTAATATGGTGTAATCTACTGACTGCTTCAGACTAACAAACTGCTCCTGCCCATGACTGTTCGGGACAGGACATAACCTGTAGAGACTTTGGAATATGCCAGGAGACCAGCGACTACCTAGATTCACAGCTTTCTCCCTATCTCACCATTATCCTGATTCCCCCATGCAGGTGAACTGCTAGATCCATGCAGCACTACAATGCACCCCCATCTGTCCACTTCTGTTCTTTCTCCTTGAGGCTAGTCTGACCCTCTCCCCCCTTCCCTCCCCCCTACGAGACCTGCTGCGGTCATTGCCAGTGTCTGAATTTAAATGCGGAGGACTTGGGGAGCCACGGCACCCATCACTCAGACACTGCACTTTTTTTTTACCAGTGCTGCAGTCATGGAATCTTCACAAATGCAAACTAAAATTGATAACATTTCCATTTCTGCCATCATAGACGCCAAAGTAAGTTCGAATCCCCCACCCACCACCACCTTCCCTGAGTTACCACTCACCTGACTCATCATATACTGACTGCACACTTCAGGCAATACATGCATCCCGGGTAGCTCTCAAGATCAGGATTGGAGAAGTGGGCACGGATGACGCCCTACTACGGCACGATCGGTGCAACATGGAGGTTAGGTCTTCGAAACAGTAGGCTGCATAGTTGAATTTGAAGACTCAGTCACAGAATTAAAATCCATTGTATCCCAGCCCACCATGACATCTAAGATGTTGGAAACATGAGCTAAAGACAATGATAACAGGGCTCAAAGCAACAACTTGAGGTTTATTGGTTTCCTAGAGGGCGTGGTCAGGAGAGGTTCCTTGAAACCTGGGCCACATCCTTGCTGTTATGAGGCAGGCTGTCACCCTACTTCATCCTGTAAAGGGCCTTTTGAGCTCTGACACAACGCCCATTGCTGGATGCCCCCCCCTTGCTCTTTGATCTCTAAAATCTTGAACTATAAAGATAGGGATGCCATCCTCAAAGGTGCAAAAGCGTCAAACAACTCTCTTCAATCCACCTGTGTCCCCATCTTTCCCATTGACACCTGCGTGGTTCAGAAACAAAGAATATCCTTCGAAACAATCAAGCACAATCTACGAGCGATGTCCTGTATTAGCTTATGTTCATAGCCAGGTTTAGAGTACTCCACAACTTGGGCTCCTTCTTCTGAGACCCTCCTGGGACAGACTGGGTTGAAGAGAAAAAATACCTGAAATGCCAACACCCGCTCCCCACCCATCCCCAGTCCCCCAGTACCTCATGTGGAGTGAGAGGCTCATATTTGTAGCAGCAGTGACCACGCTGGTGTAGCAAACAGGGAAGGCAGATGCACTCGGGCTGATGAAGAGGCCCTCCCCAGAGAATCACAGGACTCCTCCGAGACTAATAGGAGATGACCGATTACTGATGCCCAAATGTGAGGACCCTTGAACCGCGGACCCATTATGCTACAAACTATTTTCTTGGAGCAAGATTTGGACACCTAGCGAGGCAAGATTAACTAATCTAGATGTACACCTCTGTGCATCGAGCACCAGACGGGGCATACCATCAAACTTTTTCTCTTCGCTTGCTCTTTCTATTCAGCTAACTTTGCTGGCAGCATAGTTTCATCATACAATGCAAGATGCAAGATCTAGGGAAGGGTTCTGCCTTCACTAAAATGTCTTTAAGCTTGTTAAATACTAGTGTGACAGATTCTTGTGGGGTGGCAGTGCGAAGTAGGGGGGGAATTGGTTTACACAGGCTACCTGGTTGCAAGGTTAACTTGTTTTGTTCTGGTGTGCCTACTTCACAAGCTGCATGTTACATTACCCCAACGTGGGGCCTTGATAGGCATAGGCACCAAGCAAGACCTACCAGCGAGACATAAATGTCTGGCCAATCAATATGGTCCATGTGACCACTTTTGTACTGATGTCATGGAATCAGTGTCCTCAATGATCGTATGAAGAAACAAGTGTGGTACTTAAGACTCGGCACGCGCCACTCCCCAGTTGCATTGTTCCTCCAGGAAATGCATCTTCTTGGAGTCACATTGCCCCTTTCTGGCCAGATATGGTTTTAATAGGGTTTTTCATGCAGGGACCACTAAAGGTTCCAGGGGCACTGCAATCCTCTTACACAAAACATTTCCACTGCCCATCACTCCGGTCACTGCTGGCGACTTTAAGATTTATGTGCAGTGGAGGGCTACCTGGAAGAGAAGCAATATATCCTCATTAATGTGTATTGTCCCCCTTGCCCTCTCTTGACTACTAGGTCTGGTCCTGGGAGTACCTAAATGTCATAGGTGGGGATTTCAGCGTGGTGTTTGACCCTGCATTGAACTCCACTGGGGCTAGGACAGCAGAGTTGCAAAGGACCCCTGTGTTGGCAGATTGGACTAACGCGCTGGCCCCACGCAATGTGTACGGAATATGGCACCCATGTGTGACCAAATGTACCTTATTGCTGCAGCACATGTAAGCATGTCTGGAGTTGAGTTCACTCTTCCTTTCAGCCATAGACATGATATGTAGAACTGCGGCAAACATCCTATCCTGGGGAGTTTTAGATCACTCGCCCAATTAAGATTAGAATCTGGGCCCCCGGGCGGGGTATTGTCCAATCTGATACACAGTGCTCGCAGTACCTATTGCAAGAACAGAAAAACCGTTTATGATCTCAATGTGGTTCGATGAAATACCTGAGTAGCGCTTTGGGTCCCTGGAAAAGCCACAATGCTGTGACAATGCCAAAGCTTTCTTCAGAAAGAGAGATTAAAAAAACTGAAGGTGTTTGCCCTGGAGGAGAGTATAATCACGCTCAAGCTTGAACACCTTGCTAAGAAGGATGAGAGAATTCAGCACCAATTATTTGCCAAAATGGCCTTCCTATGCCAACTATACCTAGGTGAAGCCCAGCAGTACTGGATTGCCTCAAATAGAGGAACTTACGAGTTTGGAGACACATCTGGAAAACTGCTCTACTCTTGGCAACCAGAAATGTATCCTGCACAGTAATTCCTGAGTTACAAGACCCAGCAGAGAAACAGATCAATACACCAGTCGAGATTTCTTCTTCTTTAGCTTACTACTATAGGAAGCTTTGTGCCCACCAGGAGCGATCTGCCTATGAACGCTCCAACCCCTCATTGTTTATCTCCCACTGAACACTTTCAGTGCATTAAACAGATACAGTCTCGACTAACCCATCACATTAGAGAAGACCGAGGCAGCTATTGACTATATGAAATATGGGAAGGCACCAGGTCCAGATGGGTTCCCGATTGAATATCTTAACAAGTTCAATGCGTATGTATCAGGAAGCCACGGAGAAGGGTCTGTTTCCTCCTGAACTTGATTTGGCTTGTGGTCCTAGTCAGAGCAGGTGCCCCTTTGAATCTTTTCTCTTCATGTCCCCGATCGCTAAACATTGAGATAAAGGTCCTAGCCAATAGGCTGTTATACTGGCACTTTGCTAGTTCACCCAGACCAGTGCACTTTTATCCCCCTCCGCAGCACCCACCGCTGCTTTCGCAGGGTTACATCGTACTGGTGCAGTGCCACACTCATGCTCATCGACTTTGAAAAAGCGCTCAACTCCTTTAACTGGCCCTTCTCGTTCAGAGTGTTCCTTCTTAAAGGATTTGGGCCCTGCTTCATGACCTTTGTGAAAGTACTGTCCACTCACACCAGTCGCATGTGAAAGTGAATGGCATCCTCTGAACCCTGTTCCAGATTTGCAGAGGAATCAGGCAGGGCTGCCCCCTTTTGGTCTCCCCTTCGACTTAGTGGCGAGAGTGCACTCCTGGAAGGATGTCTCAAAACACCGGATTGTCCTCTATGCTGATTGTCCTCTTTGTGTTGACCCCATGATACAGGCCCTCGAATGACCCTAATGTTTGAAATTTATAGCGAGATGTCCAGCCTAAATGTCAAGTGGTCAAAGCTGCTAATACCGCTCAAGGTAGACATTAACTGGTAATCTCGCCTTCCTTCCTGCAGGCTCTGCTTTCCAGTACCTGAGAATGCACATTACTCTGAAGCAAGGGCTTACTTTGTGTCATAGTCTCACCCCACTGCTGGCTTCGGTACGGAAGGAGCTGAGTGAGTGTCCCAACCTCTCCCTTACCATTCTTGGCAGAGTGGCCCTCTTCAAAATCATGGTCATACCGAGATTTGTGTATTTTCTACAAAATGTTCGCTTAGTGATCCCTCAGACTTATTTTGGGACTGGATGCGTTCTTTTCGCTGGGGGAATCAAACTCCCTGTATTTCTTTCAACAGTGTACCCCATTTACCTATGATGGGGGCATTGCCGATCTCTGCCTTTTCTATTGGGCATCACAGATTCAGGTATTGAATGGCTGGTTGTAACCAATATAAAGGGGGACCCCTGCCAATAAATAATGGGTGGGTGGGGCATGGAAAATTCAGAAACACCACTACTAGCAATCGCCCGCCCAAAAGGATTATAAGAGGCCCAAGAGAGAATCCTAGTATACCAACACCAAGGGCTGACCCACAAGTATTCAAAATTTCAAAAAAACATTTATTTATCAAAATTATTTTTCTTTTATTATCATATATCAGACAAGGTTATTATATTTCAAAGAATGTACAAAATCATCTATGGATGTATAGATAAATATGTCCCACACAAAAAAACAATCATAAACATCAGACATACTTGCATTAACTAATGATGATATGCACATTCATTCCTCAACACGCATGCATTCCTATAACATAGCAAAGCACGGTAGAGTTGCCACTTGGTAATAAGATGGAGCATTCTCGTGTATCCTCCAAACGGTAAATGGAAGCTGGATCCAAGTACACGAGAAGAGAAGAACGCCAACGCCCGTTTCGGTGTAACGCCCTAACATGGGGCGACACCTTCATCAGGGCGGGAGTAGATAGGTCGTGTGGGACACACACACACACACACACACACAGCGAGAGAATCTTGGAGACTACAGGTATTCACTGGGGTTCTTTTTATATAGTTCAGGACACAGCATACACGATGTGCAAAGGCAATATCCGGATTCAAAATATTTCATTGATAGATCAGGGTTCTTGTCCAGGGAGTCACTAGCGTGCCAGGGGCTTCTCGTGCGTATCGTTAAAATACTGGCTTCGATGAGCCCATAAGGGTTGGACATCCAAGAAGGATCAGAATTTGGGGTTTAGTTGAGAGTCCGTCCTGAACAAAGTTCCTCCTGTTAACGGTTCGGAGGAATCTCTCCAAGTAAGCTGATTGTATGCTGGTCATTAAGACCCTGAATTTCGTGCTGTGATCTCCCTGGTTAGTTGAAGTAATATATTAAGTTTACTGTTAGAGGGATCCCCTTGCGGACTCACTACAAGAGGTTGCGAGGGTGGCACTTATATGTTGGTGATTTGCTTTGCACTTAATCAAATGGGACTGGAGACCCACAAAAGAAAAGCCCCCTGGGCAGGGCAGATTGCTTCCCATTAGCGCCCTTCAGGCAGCAATGGACTGGTGGATACAACTGAAAGAGCCCAGCTACTAAGCCAGTGGATGCCCGTATAAGCATCACAAGATTTGGGGGAAATGATGAACCTATTGTAATTTGATTGCCGGGTGATGTATGTGACGTGTGCTCTTTTGGATAAATTCATAACATTATAATTGCACTGTGTGAGAAAATGCCCCTATTTGTGTGGTCACCCCCATGTTTTGTTGAATTTTATTGCTGGTTTTAAGACTCCGCATTCTGGGGCACAGCAGTCCAGTGCCTAGTGTATGTGCTCTGACCCTAAAACATGCAGAAATTGGCTAACCCCCGATTGGCATAGTTAGCTTTTCTATAAGGCCATAGTATATGGTGCAGAAATGGAATTGAAAAGTCAAATGCCACCTTTGGCCTGCAGCACTTATTGTGCCATCCAATAGTGTGACAAAGGAAAACACAGCTTCAGGTCTACCAGTGTAGCATGCCTGCTACAGTGTAAAACCTGCAGTGCAATCTGTTAAAAGGCCCTTTTTGACAGGCAAAAACTTCTCTTTTAAATATAAGTAATCCCCTCACCGATGTAAGCCCACATTGTATTATGATTATAAATGGTATTTAAAAAAGGGCCATGTAGAAAATTGTTGCTATGTCCCTAAAATGACAAATCTGTAAAAGCTATTTTCACAGTGGTAGGCCTAGCTGCCTCAAGTAGAAAAGCAGAGCACAGATGAAAATACTAATACTGTACTTCGAATGGGTCCACTTAGAAAAATCATTAAACCACTATATTGTAATAGTTATTAAAATTCCAATTTGATGGTAAAGTCTGATTTTATGGTGCAAATATTTGTATTCCAATTTTATGAAACAACCACGCCACATATAGACTTTGCAATTCATTGGGCTATGCACAGCCCTGCTCATGTAACACATATATGGAAGTCGAATAGGCAAACGGTACGCCCTACCCCCATCGCTCCCCCCTCCATTCACTTGCTGTAAATGTTAGGGGCCTACTTTAGAGGTGTTGTCTAGGAGTTCTGCTCCGGGGCATGAGCGGCAGTAGAGTCGGGTAAGAATAGCAATCGTAAATACCTAGTACAGGTCAGTTTGTCTCATTCTATCGAGAGCCGTGACTAAAAGGGCTGCCACACTTCTTTAAAAGCTGTGCTGTGCCCAGATTACGTGAACAAAATCTTCTCCATTCCCAAGATGTGCCAAAACCATTGTAGCCAGCCCGTGTGAGTGGGAATCTGAGGAGTCCCCCAATGAGCGAGTATATTTTGCATGGCTGCACCTAGGGCCACCTCAATCTGACGTCCACTTCTGGACTTCAAGGGATATGCAAGTGGATTCGGTACCCCCAGGAGGACGTATGCTGGGAATCTTGGCAGTTATTGTATCTAAGTTTGTATCAATTTCGTTCAGTATTTGAACCCAGTACTCTTGTATGCATGTACATTGCCATAGAACGTGTACCAGTGTGCCGCTTTACACGCAACCCCGCCAACACTTTGCACTCTGTGTGAGGTTTATCTTGTGGATCCGCATGGGGGTATAGTACCAATAGGAAGTTACCCTTATTAATGTTTGTCAGCTCTACATTACTCGCTGTATGCCTTGCTCTATAGCATATTCCTTCCCATTTTTTATTATTCAGTGCCCTCCCCAAGTCTTTCTCCCAGCGGGTGTGGCCTGTATTGTGCATATGCTTATTGCGCATGTTCAGAAGTGAATATATTTTGGAGACTAATTTCTTGTCGGACAATTTAGATAAAAGCCACATTTCGTATTGGATGAGGTGTCTCTGCGCCTGAGGTCTGTTTTGTGGCTGTAAAGCCCAGTGCTAGAGTTGCAGGTATCTTAGCCTCTCTGTCTCTGGCAATCCATAATCAGTTCTGACTTGTTGAAAGTGGAGCACCCCCTCCACGTCAAAAAGATGGCCCAGCGCACTGGACTCTGAATGGCACCACAGCACCAGGCCCAAACTCCGGGTTATCTAATAGAGGGGTCAAAGGGGAGGGAAATGTAGTCAGACTGTGTTTAACGCTAGTTTGGTACCAAGCTGCCATCATTGTGTATGTGATGGGGGACAAGTAGAGGTACTGAGGTCTCTGCGGCTTCTTAAGCAAGGGGACTTTCTGTAGCGATGTACCGGCCTCGCCCGATCTTGAAATAACCCGTGTTTCTCTGATTCGGCACTGCTCCATTCCACTAGATTTCGCAGTTGAGCTGCGTAATAGTACAATTGAAGGTCCGGAATCCCCAGCCCTCCCTCGTTGGGTGGCAAGAAGCTGAGGGCATTTTTCATCCGCGCCTTACGGCCTTGCCATATGAATTGCAGAATCTCTGTCTGCATTTTATGGATCACACCCAGGGGAGGGTGCAAGGGGAGCTTCTGTAACAAATATAGGATTTTGGTGGGAATCATGATTTGAATTGCATCTATTCTACCCAGCCACGAGTTTGGGTGATGTTTCCACTGTTGGATGTCGAAGCGGATTTGTTTGTGCAAATTGCTGCAGTTAATGGTGGTGGTGGCGGCCTGTGTCGTGGGCGCTAAGAGTTCCCAGAAGGGGAACAGTGTTTTGCAACCATTGTTTTGGGTATTGGATCTGGATTAGTTCTGCCACTTATGGTGGAAGGGAAAGGTTGAGTGCGACTGATTTTTCCACATTCACCTTGAATCCCGAAGCCCTGGCAAATGAGTCTACCTCCCAGGGAGGTGCCTGGATTGTCCAGCGTTACCAATACATCGTCTGCGTAGAGACTTATGGTGTGTTTGTCCCCCCAAATGGCACTCTGGTGATGTGTAAGTTAGTTTGCACTTTTTGCGCTAATGGCTCCATGTATAGCGCAAAGAGCAAGGGCAATAGAGGGCACCCTTGTCTTGTGCCTCTGCCAATTTGGAAAGGGGCCGATTTGTGTCCGTCGATCCTAATCGTTGCCGTGGGAAGGCAATAGCAATTTAAAATCTGCGTCTTCGTCTTTTCCCCCAAGGCCAAAGTGTGTCAATGCATGTTCGAGGTAGGGCCAATGGACCCTATCTAAGGACTTCTCAGCATCTATGGTAAACAGCATGTATTTACCTGGGGACCGAGAGGCTTTCTCTATGATGTGAAGAACTCGCTTGATGTTGTCGCTGGTCTGTCTTTGCAGAATGAAACCTGCTTGATCGGGCTCGGACAGACTAAGCATGTATGTGCTCAGCCTGTGGGATAGTATTCCCGTAAATAATTTCAGGTCAATATTTAGAAGTGATATGGGTCGAAACAAACTGCAGCAGGTTGTGTCTTTCCCCCGGTTTAGGGATGACTGATTGTAGCTTCTAGCATCGATGTTGGGATCGCCCCGGGCTCCGAGAATGTGTTGAACAGCCGAGTTAAGAGGGGTGCCAACACTGGACTGAATGCCTTATAGAAGGCTGCTGTAAAGCCATCCGGTCCAGGGGATTTTGCTAATTTTAACCGGGAGATTGCGGCGACGACCTCCGCTATGCGAATGTCCCCTTCCAGCTGTTTGGCCTGGTCTAGGTCAGTGTGGTGGATTGCACGCCAGACAAATAGCTACTGGTCTCTGCTTCATCTAATGTCTTGCCTGTGTAGAGGTGCGCATAGAACTCCTGAAAGGCGCTAACTAGTGCAGTATCCACTGATACAGAGTTCCCTGCTGAGTCGTGTATCATTTGGACCCCTTGCTTCTGTCGGCTCTTGCACATTTTGTGTGCTTGGAGGCAACCACATCTATCACCCCCATACATAAAAGGAATGACGCAGTCAGAGGGCTGCATATTCTGCTCGATCCTGATCGATTGCCGCCAGTTGGGATCGCAAGGCAGAGAGTTGACGCCAGATTCTCGGGGCCCCTGTCCTCTGATGTATTTGCTCAAGCTCCCGTATTTGCTGGGAGAGGGCACCCCTTGTTTACTTATGGTTTGCGATATCCGCCGCCGAGATTACAATAAACTCCCCGCGGATGACTTCCATAGTGTTGCCATGCATGTCTTGGGAATGTCCTTGTGGAGGAGATAATCTCCTATAGCTTGCTGGATTTGTGTCTCGACGTCTGGGTTTTGCAGAAGTTGTCCTGTAGGCACCACTGTCTAAGGGGGTGTTGCAAAGGTGGGAGCGACAGTGTGACCGCTACTGCTGCATGGTCTGACAGTGAGGCTGTGACTATCTCTGTTACAAGTGTGTGAACGTCTCAAGAGCCGATAAGATAGTCAAGTCTAGCGTAGGTCTTGTGAGCATTAGAGAAGGAGTATTCTCTGTCATGGGGGTGAGAAGCCCTCTAAAAGTCTATATGGCCCAGGTCGCTCAGTCGAGCTTGTCCTTCGGAGGATATGGCGCCTGCCTGTCCATAGCGTTGCGTTGACCTGTCTAATGCGTTTTTAAATACTAGGTTAAGATCTCCCCCCCCCCCCCATTAGTATTTTACATTCTTCTGTGGCTGTAGCCTCTGTCAATGTTGTATGAATACATTTCTCTTGTCCCTCATCAGGTGCGTAGATTGTGCCTACAACCAGTGTTTGCCCCCCCCCAACGTAAACACGTGTGAGAGAAGCCTCCCTTTAATCTCTGCCTCTTTACGACCCACTCTGCCCTTAAAAGTTCGGGACACTGATATGGCCACCCTGCGGTCTTAGTAGTGCATGTGGAAAACAGTTGTATGGGGAATATACAGGTCCTGAGCCTATGACCGTCCCAAGCAAGAAGGTGAGTTTCCTGCAGGAGGCATATGTCGGCCTTTGTGTTTTCCTGATAAAATAGTATTGCTCTCCGTTTTACAGGGTTGTTTATCCCCCTCACATGAAGTGTGAGGATTTTAAGTTCAGTGGGGCGCATATCTAAGGGTGGGTAATATGCCTAGTGTGGTGGCCTTGGGTGCATGCAGCCATGGCTGCTCCCGCCTCCCCCCCCATGTAGGGCCTTGAAACCCCTATAAGGAGCCTGGTAATGTAGTGGTACAGTGAATGGAGGGCCCCCAAAACAACCCGTATACATTTTAACAAAAAATGAACTAAGTTAACTAGTAGGAAATTCAAAGATAGTCCGTCAGCCATTCGTGGCTGGCAGGAAATTAGATTGGGGTCCATAGTGTGGCCAAGCTCTGAACCCCCGCCCCGTCGGCCCTCAGCTTCTGTAACAAGCATATGTCCGCTCCGTGTGCTCATGAAGCCTCTGAATTGGATTAAACAGAGGGGATAGAGTTTAGTGCTTCTTGTTGTCCCTTCATTTTCTCCGCTTGGTCCGGTCTTTTCTATATATATCTACGACCCTGGTGCTGCCATCTTGATTGTTGGCCTCCACGAGCAGGAGGCGAGGTCCTTTCGTCTCCGTTCTCCTCGAGCAAATCTAGTCCCAGTGGCTGACAGGCCTCCGAAAGGGATCGCAGCTGCCGGAGCTTGCCGTCCCAGCGGAAAATAAGCCTAAATGGTCCACGAATATGGGATGGCTTGTTTGTGGAGGTGAGTGGTAACTGGGCGAAAGGCTCTCCGTTTTTGTAGCATGAACGAGGCGAGAGCCTGGTATAATGTTGGAGTTTAGTCCTTAAATGCAATGGGGTGCATTGACCGGTCCTTGCGTAGTATCTCTTCCTTGATCTGAAAGTCCTGCACACAGACCAGGTTGTCTGCCGGGGGGGCCTTCTCAGGATGGGGCGGGCCCACTCTATGTGCTCTGTCCAGCTTGAGCTAGGTACCAGGGGGGTTGCCGAGTACGTGATTTGAAAAGATCTCTAGCGGAGCCGAAAATGTCTACTCCCTCTGCCTTTGTCTTCACACCCGGTTCCGGACGTTATGTCTACGGGAGCGATTTTTAAGGTCTTCTAGATGTGACTGCAAGTCAATATGTTGGTCTGGGAGGCGAATGACTTCCTGTTGCAGAGCCTCCAGCTCTTCGTCCCGAATGTCCCCTTTGTCCTCCAGAGCTGTGACCTGTTCCCCCAAGGCATCCATGTCTCTCCTGGTGTCTTTAATTTCCAGAGTTAGGTCTCTCTTAACTGTCTGTAAGTCCTTGCGAAGCATAGTGAAGAGCGATTCTAGAAACGCCTGTGTTACCGGTTCCTCCACTGTTCCCTCAGTCTGCGTGCGGGTGGACTCTTCCATTGTCTTGCCCTCCAGTGCAACGCTGCCGGCGGGGCGTGTGAGCATATCCTTAAGGGATCAATCTTTCTTAATGCGAGCGGAGGACATAATCAGACCCTAAGCATTATGGATACTTTTGTCTTCCAACTGGGGGCCTCAGGAGTATCTTCAGGGGCGGTCTTTCCCACCTGCGTTGGGCCCAGTTGCGCTCGTATGCGGGAGGTCTTTGCGTTTGCTGTGTCTTGCCTTATAAGGGCATCAGATTTTCGCCTGCCCCAGTCCTGAACATCGGTCCTCCGGGCTCTACCCGCTAGGCCGTGCCGTGTTGCGTCTGCAGTGGCAGCGTCATCACCCCCCCCCCTAGTGCTCTGATGTGTTGTATGTACGGGCTTGTGTCTTCACTGCCAGTGGGGCATCGGCTATGTAGACTCAATGGCGTTGGCTGGGCCCCCCTTTGTGCTTTGGTACCCCGATCCAGCCAAGCAGTTCTCTCTCCAGGCCTTTGGCCCACTGTCAGTAACTAACAGGTAGTAGCTGCCCTGGGTATGGCCTTTCTGCCGCCTCTGCCCAAATCGGGCCTCTCGGGGGATTAGGGGGGGTTGCACTACTTTCGGCTGCTAATCGAGGGGGCGACCCAGTGTGAAGGTTCACCTTCTCTGATGGGGGTGGGGGTGTCTTGCCCCAGGCGCGCCAGAAGCCGCACCGAATGGCCCAAGGGCTGTGTGCTCACCGTCTATCCTCCGGCCTATAACCGCTTAGACGCGCGTTCCCTGAGGGATTGCCTTTTGCGTAGCACAATCTATGTGTAGGGGCTCTCTTGTTAGGCTGGCTCCAGCTGCCGGGTTCCCGACCAGGAAGGTCATACGAGTCCTGGGCCGGGTGCTGTGTTGCAGGTCGCCCATGCATCCTCTCCAAAGCCTCCCTGCGTCCCCGTCTGTCGCAGCAGCCACAACTCTCACCTCTTGGGGGCTGGGCGTCTGCCACTGTGCTCGGTCGAGCGGCCGGAAGAGCCTGAGGATCCCGACATCTCAGGCCCCAGGGCACACCTCGGCTGTGCCGGCGGCTCTGCTTCCGCCGCAATCCAGCTCAATCTTGGCAGTACCTGTTGTGCTGGCCATGTATCGCTTTGTTGGGTGGCATTTGCTCCTTCTGCAAATCACTTGGTCTGCGCCGTCAATCCCTGAACCAGCCTCCAACACCTCGCGGCTCGGCCGCCAACTTCCCAGGGTCACGATGTCTCCTCTTTTCGGCCCCGGATCAGCCACCCGCGACGAGGCAGCTCCGCTGGAGTGACACCGGAGTCCTGGGTGAAGTTGTGGACGATTCAAAAAAGGTTGGGAGCGACCCCACACCCAAGAGAAAGGGGTACCACAGGTAAGTCAAAAGAACAGATTTCTCTTGGGAATAGTTCCACTACACTGACATCAGAGGTATTGATCAATATCCACCATACAGACTTGTTGTTCGTACACATTCATCCCAAAAACCTGTAACATCACCAGTCACACAGAAAAAGGATCAAGCGGGACACTATTGGTCATTTCTGTGATACAATACTCAAAGACAGCTAAAGTTAAAAAATAAACACATTAATCTAATAAAAAGACAAGTGACTTACAAAATGTTTAAAAATTCCTTGTGGTCAATTCCACAATGTACACAGTAAATAAAAACCCAAATATAGCCACAATAAACAAGAATATGTATAAGCGAGAGACAACAAACAACCGTTCATAATCATAAAAACATCCTAAATTGGTTACTCCACATTGAATTCATTATGATATTTCATGGGTGTCCATAAATCATATCCTCTATTGGACAGCCAGTATGATCCTTGGATGTAACACGATTTGAAGCTACGATGCGTCAACGCGTTTCGATGGCACTTTTAATAAATTTAAGCCACCTTCCTCAGGACAAAAAACATAAAGCGATCTCTCCAGTTAAAAACCATGAAAACATCCTATTCAAGAAACAATATATTATTATTAAATCAAACATATCTACCAAATAATGAATTGCATTCAATACTATCCCTCCCGCAGGCACTTTTACCACCCCACCCATCTCAAGGGAAAAGAGAGAAGATTTTTCGTTTTTTTTTTTTTTTTTTGCTGATTAAAGCAGAAGAGGAATAAGCATGGGCATTTTCATTGCTAGTAATACACATTAGATACAACTAATAGATACATTACTAAACTATACATGAAAAAGAATACGTCTCTGAACATAATTTAAAAAAAAAAAAACACAACTGTCCACAGGGTCCCAGAATGGGCATATTTCAACATAGTATTATAGAACACAACTGTCCACAGGGTCCCCACTTGACTGGCCTTTCATCCATTCCATACTAAACATGCACCCCATCTTCAATTCAAGCTAGCACCCATCTTTCATTGCACTTATAAACAAGACCGAGTAGATAAGGAAATGCCACCCACCTATAAATGTTTCCGTGGTGGCTCAGAATTTTTTTTGATAATTAAAACGTAGCGGGGCTCCTTAGGGCTCCAAGTGCTTGTTAGTACAGTCTCTATAGAAAAAAAATGAGGATGTAGAGATTATCTCAAATATCGGAACCTCTTATCTTCTGGGGTGAAGCTATTCTCAAGAACCTAAACCCCCATAGACACCTACCGATAACATATGAATTATCCTCCAGTTAGGGGTTTATTAATGATTCAGAAACGCCAGAGTTTTCTCTGTGGTCTACAGTTAATATGGCGGTCCTTTTCTAAAAACAAAGAATATACAATATACATGGGGTACTCTACTACTAATCCCTAATTAATCCTATATGTCCCATATATTTCAGACTCCTAAGGAAGGATACTCACAGAATATGTTTGCTATAAGGGCATATATAATGCGGCTCGCCTGTGTGAGTTCCTCAGAGGAGTCAACTCTTTTATCTGAGATGTGGGTTAGATCTGAAAAAGATATATGCCATAGTTTTACCCATCTATTAAAAGATAACCTTCAGCAGAAAAATAGGTTATTAAGTTTAAGGGTTAGATAACCTGTACCCCCGCGCTAAATCTATTGACATGCGAGAGATCAAAGTAAGATTATTAGCAATTAATCATTTAAACCAATTTGCATCACATATTATTGGTTGCCCCATGCATTTATTAAATAGGGAGTCCTTCTTATCGATTGACTTGACCATCTATTGCTGCGAGTGGTTTGTTATAGGTCTGCTTAAATATCTCGTTTGACCGACCTCCCTTCCTCGTCACCGCCGCTATGGGAAGCCGGCAATGGGGGCAATGTCTACTCTTGTCTATAATCTAACCGCATAGCGGTACCATGGAAACGTCAGGGGAAGATATCGCCCACGGGTGCTCACTGCACGATACCTCCTCCATTTTAGCCTATTTTGGTCTCAAAATATTTCAGTGAGATCTCCTTACCTCTAGACAGCATGTAGTTTCTCTCCAGGCCGCATTCCGGTTAGGCGTTTAACTTGTGCACGCTTCAAATGCCCTATTTAAATGGTGTCCGATTCACAGCACCTGGGCGAAAACACGCTTGCCGGGGGACGTAAGACGACGTCTCCGTAAACACTGTGAGGAGTACGTGTTAAAGGGGCAATGACCGAACTTAAAATATCCCGTTTCCTCGTCCCTCTTAAAAGGGCGACAGACTTTTTTTTTATGTTGTGGGTCCCATATAACAAAACTAATGGCTGTAAAAATTGAGTAATATTTTTCACTCGATTGGCTCATATCTTGTTCTAAATTCATCCAGGGCTCATTTCTACAATATCCTTTATGGTTGCATTTCAGACCCCCCTCGAGGTTCTGATCGATGAGATTAGTTTAAACCAAATATATTTACTCTAAGTTCTGGTCCCTTCCGCTGGTGTTGGCTTAGATTAAACAGGATTAACCTCCCTTACTAAGGGGCAGATCGACAGGAACATGTACACTAGACTATTCCTAATTCAAGGTCCCTTCCGCTAGTGCTTGCTTTCATTTGAGGGAGAACTAACCTCCCATACTGAGGGGCAGTTTGGCTGGGACATGCACACTAAGAGAAGTGTGTGGCCGGTACACACACCTCCCCCAGATAGTACACGTACCCCAAACCGACTCACCCCCTATTGCTTCCAACAGCTAAATATATGCCCTGTTGACTAACTAATTCACCCTATTAAAAATCTATTGATATGATCCATTGAACATATCCACTGAGGGGACATAAATAGTCAACCCAAAATCCTCATCCAGTCCTTTTTTGTGTTCAGGCCCTTTCTCACAGTGTTGAGAATAGAAATATACCACTGTTCACGATTCTTTCTTTTCATCGTGATGTCACCTCCCCTCTTATTGTTGTCAATCCGTTCAATGATAAACCATTCGAACTCCGAGAAAAGGTGACCCTTTGCTTTAAAGTGATCTACTAAGGGGCAGTTCGGTCTCTGGTTTCTAATTGCAGACTTATGTTCTAGCAGACGGATGCATACTTTTGGGCCTTTGGGTGGAAGCTGGAGTAGTGTAATAAGGTGCTTATATCCGTTGGTTTACAAAATAATTCTACTTCCAGCTTCCCACCCACATCCTTGATTTTAAGATCCAAAAAATGTACATATTCCCTACGGTATGAAGATGTGAACCTCAAATTTGTGTCACCTAAGTTTAACCACTGTAAGAATTCTTCTAGATATTCCTCTGTGCCCTCCCATATGAAGAATGTCATCAAGGAATCGGCTCCAGGTGATGACATTCTCAAAAAACGGAGCCGATTCATTGTACACATGGGTTGCCTCAAATTGTCCAACTTATAGGCAGGCCATACTGGAGGCACAAGTGGCCCCATACTGGTCCCCTTGCACTGCAGATATAGATCATCCTTAAAGAGGAATAGATTGAGCTTTAGGACTAACTCCATGCAAGACATGATGAAGTCAACATTGGCCCCTCTACAATCCATCTGCCCCAGGATGTTCTGGACACCTTCTGACTCGCTTTCTCGTGGCTATGCGGCATAGGTAGTGCTATCGGGCCGGCGGCGGCCAGGAGGTGCAGAGCAGAGCATCCTACCTTGCTGCCATCTTGGCCACCCCCTCTAAAGTCTGATTTTAATAAATATCAAAGAAAACATTACTTTTAGAAAGGCACCTTTTCCATGCCTGAAGTTCCTGGAGGCTAATTTGCTGTCTGTGCTCAGCCTGGGAAAATCTGTGAAAGAGTTGTGAAATTCCTCCTAGGAACACACAATAGCCTGATATGAAGGCACAGAGATGACTAAGAATATGTAGATTGATGGCTGTGGGCAGTCAAATCCTGCATGACAGATCTGTCTAAACACATGTAATATTGTTGTACCTTTCAAAGGGGCAAACAGGATGCAAGGACAATTCTTGTGTTTCCCCTGTATAGTTGCTGAAAGACCCTACTTTTGCTTTGCCAGAGTCCTGTCTCTTGGGTTTGTTGTGGTTATAGGGTCTACTTTAAACTAGAGTGTTAGGTGTGCGAGGACACTAAAATTAAGCTAGTGCACTCCCCACTCACACCCCCAATCTTCAGAGCCCAAGTTTATTGCCATTCCTATTTTTTTGTTTTGTTCCTGAGCTGCGCTCTTAGGGCAGCACTTTTGCAATTCAAAATTACTACATTAAGTGCATCCAAAATACTTGGATAAACTACCCCAGGACTGTAGTTAAAATAGTAAATAGTAAATAAGCCTCTTGGAATATTTGCATGAAGGTTGCTCTTGTAAATTTGACCTCTGAGTGTCTGCCACGCACACTGCTGCCCTGAGTGTGCCCAAAGACCTTCGCCGCCTTGAATTTAGTCTTTCAAATTGCATTTTGGGCCTGTTTGTAGTAAGGTAAACAGGAGCTACTGAGAAATATTTCTGGCCAGGGCTTGGGAACAATTACTCCATTGGTTACAGAGGGACTAGGAGTGTGTTAGGGTGTCGTCCACCCACAGGCTAGTAAACCCTACAAAACTAGACTCTCACTCAATCTTCATCAGAACACAGCTGGACTGAACCTGGTGCACTTGCCATCTCTCACCTTTGAGAAGGACGATTTAAATCCAAAGACAAAAATATCACCAAGGATCATACAGCTGATCCCTTGGGTGGCTCCAGGAATATAAAAAAAAGCTGAAGACCTTTCTGTAAAGAATCTCAGCTGACCAGAGGCAGCTGGATCTGGACAGTATTTTGCAGTTGCCCTCTGCTTGACTCCCTGAAAGTCTTCAAGTACTCCCGTCCAAGTCCTGGGGCAATGGAAGTGTACTCCTATGGATGTTTAAACACCAGAAGAAGTTTGGGAGCTTTTTTCAAAACTTTAGCTCCAGAGCTTCAATGAGACCAACTCAAAAAAGTATCCAACCAGCAGTTCAACTGGGTATCTGATTGAGTTTCAGGTTTGTCCAGAATGAAGCGTTTTCTCAGAAAAGTCCATTTTCAGTTTGAGACTTGGAAACCTTTTTGAACTTTCCTAAGTACAGGCCCTAGCAGGGCCAATGTACTTGGTGTACCGGGACCTTGGCATAATTTGTTTCCGACCGTGATGGTGCATGGATCGGATATCCATGCACCATCACGATCGGACATAAATTACACCAAGGTCCCGGTCTACATTTACAATTGACTACCGTTGGCACGTTGCGCATTTTGTTGCTCTTTTGTCTTAAATCATTCAAAAAAATCATATTTCCGGTACTCTTTATTAGATTTTCTCAAGTTGCGCACTAATTTTGTTATTAAAGATTACTCGCTTTTTAGAAATTGTAGTGGATTTTTTATTTTTGTTTGTGTTTTGACTTTTTAACTGTTTTGGTACTTCTAAATGCTTCTAAAAAAAACTTTGACTCAACCTAACAGGATTGTGACTTTATTACTTGTAGTGGACACCAATCCACCATAATTAATATTTCACTTTTCCAAACACTGTATTTGTATGTTTTGAGTAATTGAAACAATAAAATATTAGGTATAAAAAAATCTTTGCTGCTTTCTGATACACAATGTTGGACATCTAATTTCCACAACACACAGATAATATCTTGGTGTGTTACGTGATTCAAAGTTTTACTACCTCTGTGCTAGATTAACAGGAAAGCAATTCAGGAAATGGAGGTTGCCTTCAAGAGAGGTGGGTCTCAATTAGCTTCCAGAAGAAGGACTCCTTTCTGAACTTGTTCATGGAGCCCTTCCTCCACGGTGTCATAAGAAACATAGGCATACATTGTCAACGTTCCATCCGGGTACGGAAAGGAAGATGTCCATAGAAGATCCACCTCTTCATCTGAAACTACTAGATGGATCCTATAAAATTCCCCACAGCAAGGATGTTTCAATAAGACAATGTTGACTGTTTTCGCCAAGGCCATCTCTGCTGCACCCCCTTTACTCGTCACTATGCCTAGTAAGGTAACTCATTATCTTGTGAGTAGCTATGGTCCGGTTCTGATAGCCCTTTGGAGCCCCTTCAGTGAACCAGGTTTTGGCCAAGGTTTATTAGAGTCTGCTACATCCAAAACACATGTCTACCTATGGGAATCTGAATTACCTTAGGTCATTCATGTTACCAGAGGGTTATCCTTTAAGAGAATGGAGAACCTTTATGGTTTTGATTTTGACTTCATACAAATGCCATAAAAACATTGGCACAGCAAAGATGATCAGAGTGAAGCAGAAAACCTTTCCTCCTCTGGACACCAAGTCACAATTACTGTTGGATCTACAAGACCTCAGTAGATTGTGTACATCTCCAGAAATTGAACTCCCCTTATATGAAGACCCACCAACTGCGAATCAGGTGTATTTTCCCATACTCATTACGCCAATGTTAGAGACTTTTTATCATCATTCAGACTGAAAATATGAAGACTTCTTTTTTTAAGATCTTGGCGGGGAAACTGATAGTAGAAAATCTATTGCCTTTTAGTGAAGATCTAGTGAACCTGTTGCTCAGGTTTTGAACAGGTCTGCTCCGGTGGTAGCCGGAAGTTCCACACATCAACACAGGCCTGCTTATCTTTTTGCACACCCATCTCTGGAAAGCTTGGTGGTGCAAGCCTGTTCTGCAGCAGTAGAAGAAGGTGCAATTCTGTCCACTAATGCCTTATGCTTCTAAATCCAGTATTAGCATGCTCTCTTGGAACTAGCAACCTCTGTGGGTCCAAACCCACCTTAACATTTCTATAAATCCTTTTCTGACTTGGGCAATTAGGCATGAATGCTTCAAAATATACTGTGCAATCAAGACCAGGCATAATCGATAGAGGTTCTTGCTCCATCTGTTCTTGTGGTGAAAATGTACATGCCCAACTTTTAGACGTGTCATTTGATTGGCACCATCTAGTTTACAATAAAGATGATTCACTGTTACACAGTTTAACAAACTCCAGGAAAGTGGATTTTTACAGCCCCAGTGAAACCAGTTCTACGAATTTGAAGGACCTCAATTTTCTGAACACATCTGCATAGCAGTCCTTGATTTGATGGTCAATTTCAAAGAAGCTGGTCAAAGTGGAGGTGTTTCAGGCCTTCTCGCCTCAAATCACCCTAGTAACGTGGCCCTTACTACACAGATGGTAATTGCATTTAGGCTACCTGACTTTCAGTGTTTGTTGGTCACAAGACCAATATCTGCTCTACACATCCTTTTTACCTAAGGGCCATTCTATTTCTCTGAGAGTATTCTTGCCACACATTCAGACTAATCAAGTGGAAGTCCTGCCCTTATGACATCCAACTCCATGCCTCAAATGGCTCTAGTGGAAGCCACTGCCATTTCAGACAGTGTCTCACCTGATATTGAAGTGGCTTTTAACATAGTCTTTGTTGCTGCACTTGGATTTGTTTTCGGTGCCGTCTACTACTCCTAGCTGTTGGCCAGAGAAATTGGGCTCTGCCCCTACTCCTAAAAAAAAACTGGTCAAAAACTTGGGAGTCCGCATAGACCAGAAACACACGCTAGTAGAGGATGCCACCACTATTGCGGTGGCATGTTTTCACAAACTTAGCCTACAAAGTAGAGTCTTCCCTTTTTTTTACCCTCCTCTACACGGAAAATGCTGATCCAGGCACTAGTGTTTAGCCGCCTGGACTACTGCAATGCCTTGTCGGTCTCAGCCAATGAAGCCTCTTTAAACAAATTGCAGGTTGTCCAGAATAAGGCAACCCGCCTAGTAGCCAATGCCCCTCCCAGAACGGCATCTTTACTCCTTCTGCAACAACTACACTGGCTCCCAGTGCGGAAGCTGATTAAATTTTAGATCTGCTGCACTGTTTTCAAAGCTATTTATGACCTGGGTTCCTAATTATATATCAGACAAATTTGTAAGGTATTTACCTTCCAGGTCCCTACAGTCAGGATCTAAATCACTTCTTTGCACCCCTCGGTTAAAAAAAGCTTGCATGGGTGGCCAAGCCTTTTCTCATCTAGCCCCCCTTTTTTGGAACCAACTTCCCATTCACTTACGTCAATGTCCGGACTACTTACAATTTAGAAAGCTGCTAAAGACTTATCTGTTCTGATGTGTGCTTGCTTGGCTGAAGTTAACGGTCCTAGCTCGGAGATACCCCTGACAGGGTGATCGGGCGCTATATAAATGATTAAATACCAACTATATCAAAATGAAAGTCGATTCTTGAGGTGGCTAGAGAAAAAAGTAAAAATGTCTATTGAGGACCAGTCTCTTACTGAATCTCTACCCTGAGCCCAGAGATTTCTGTACACGAAAGAGTCTAAGTCAGATACACTTCATATGCTGAATTTGGACATCAGGTCTACTAAAAATGACTATTCGAAGGCTGATAACCTCCTCCCTCAGTATTTGCCAGGTCTGGTACCTTCGTGAACTAACTGGGTGGCCGAAATTAATTCTGCTTCACAGTGAGGTCCAAGCATTAGCAATTTGTGGTGCAATCTTTCAGCCTTATGAATATGCCTTGGGTCTTTACCAAGATGGTGGTGGCTTCCTTCCGAATGCCAGGAGTCGACATACAACTGGCTAGTGAAGGCAGGTTCTCCCACATAGGTTTCCAACCACTTTATGTGCACATTTACCTTGCTGCATGATCTGGGGTTGTCCATCAATCAGCAGATGTCTCAACTCATTCCTTCTCAACGGCTGACCTTTATTGGAGTGATCCTTGGTACGACCTGCATCCTCCATCTCAGATTGTTTCTGGACATTTGGGATATGATGAAAATGTTTCAGGCACCAGTGACCATTCTAGTTGTGGAAATTGACTGCCTTTTGGGCTCAGTGGCCTAGTGTATCCTCCTAGTTCGCATGTCCGGTGGGGAATGAGATCCATCCAGTGTTGCCTCAGATGACAATCAGGGAAGCCTCTCTGCTCAGATCTAGATCTTCAACTCAGTTCTTCTTCCAGATCTTGATTTATAGCTGTGTCCTTCCAATCTCGCAGCAAATTATCCACCTCATTCGTAGACCAACATTGTAAGGGATGACGCCTTGTTAGGGTGGGGTGTTCACCTGGGTGGAGATGATGGTGCATACTCTGCCCCCTAGGAAAGCACTGCGTAAACAGCACTGCGATGGAGCTTCGAGCCATTGCCCTAGCCCGAAGGCATTTCTTTCCTCCATATCATACTTTTTGTGCAGTACCCGGTATCTAATGTCCTCTACCATAACAGTTGAGGGGGATTCCGTTCCTGGAGCCTGTGCTGGGAGACCATGCACTTGTAGCAGTGAGCCCTCAAACCCAGAGCTTTTTTTAATGACTGCCCACCTAGATAGCATTTTGAATGTGAGGGTGGAGGCTTTGAGATGCCTGTCCCTGGAAGAACACAAATTGGAACTCCGCCTAGTTGGTACCAGTGGTCGTTGCTGAGACTACGCTGCATCAACCTCATTGCAGTAGTGTGCTAAAGTCTGCATTCTCTCTTCGGACTGAGCCAACCTGCATTTGCAGACGAGTGTTTGGGCCCCCTTCTTAATCCTCATACGTTTCATCTCCATGCTGGAGATTGAGCAGCCAATTAGAGGCTTTCTTTGCAAGTGTTTCTCCTTGCCCTGCTGAAGACTTAAACCTTTTTGAAACTCACCTGTTGGATGTTCTGTACTTTGCGCCTTCTCTGTCAGCAGTGCTTGGCCTTCTATACCGGTTATAGGAGTACTTCACTGAAATGTATGCCTGCTTGTGTCATTCAGACTTGCCTTTTTCATATTCACATAGCCTCTGATGGCTCATCTCTTGAAAGGATTACTTTGCATGTTTCCACCTTTGTCTCTTGTTGTTATGCAGAGGGATTTAAAATTGTTTCTCACATTGTTTGTGGAATCCCAACTGAGCTGATAAACAGCTGTTCTGTTCATGTTTCTTTTTTATACATAATATTTATATTCGATTTTTAGTAACACTGAAACATGAGTCGCACATAAACAACTCTCAAGATCCAGGGTAGGATGTTCCCCATAGTACCACATTGTCTCCATTCCATCCCCTTCCTGTAACATTATACAACACCATACAATTCTAGGCTATGCAATTATGAACTTCTGCATATAAGGGCCAAGTGTTGCAGGCATTGGGTTCTATTACAGTTCCTCCATATTGCACCCAGTCTCTCCATATTTCCTTGGTGATTCAGTGGGCATCCACGTGCCATGTAGATAGGCCTCTCCAAGCTAATACTGTGATCTAGTCCTGTTTTCCAGTCCTCCAGTAAGGGAGTATTTCGATCTTTCCAATGTTTACCAATGTCTCATTTGATGACCAAAAGGCCCATCTATAAAAACGCTCATTTATGTTGATTGCTTCCAAGGTCAATGGTGACATGCAACAGAGACATCTTATAGTCCTGAAGGAGTTGCCAACCCATTACTTCCCCCACCATAAATATAACTCCCTCCCATAGCTTAGAAACCAACTCACAGCCCCTCACTGTGTGGGGAACATATTCCTTGTGTGCCTCAAATTCACCAACCCCATTCTCCGCAATCTGTCTTTTAAGTATGTGCAATGTAAATATTTTAGTTGAATCAGGCTGAGCTGTGACACAATAACAAATTCTCAAGGAGAATCTTGTGCCTCCCTCCAGCTATCTCCTGTCAAAGTCTCTAGGTCCCTTTCCCACACCTCACACAGATGGAAAAAGGAGTCAGGTGAGTTATTCGCTTGCGATCCGTCGATTGCAAAATTCTGTGCTCCTTCACCTCCTTTGATAGGGTCTTGCCACTAAGGGGCTATAGTCTGGGAACACCTCAGTCCTGCAATATAGGGCCCACGTTCATGCAGGAGCTGCAGGTATTTTTAAAATTGGCTATGGTGTAAGTTTGACTCCTCCAGTAGGGCTGAAACCAACTTAAATGGCGTTCCTGCCATGATTTCTCCCAGTTTGGAAATCTCAATAGTTTCTCATTGTTAGAACCCTTGCAGCCCTGCAACTTCTCTCAGCCTGAAGAGGGGTTTATTTGGTGAGTCTGTGCTTCCAACACACATCCTCGTTTGTTCTGTTCATCTCTGACTCCTGGAACTGCTCTTTTGGTGGTGCATACTTCACCCCTATCACACTGGTCTCAGTTTGCAGTATTTTACCTGGACATGTTGGTTATCTTTACGTGCCCCTTCATTTTTGGCAGAAGTGTTGCTCATGATCCACATGGGCCAGTCCATCAATCAATCAATCAAGGGTTTGTAAAGCGCACTACTCACCCGTGAGGGTCTCAAGCCGCTAGGGGTGGTGGCAGCTCCGGATCAGTCGCAGCTTCGGATCAGTCGAAAAGCCAGGTCTTGAGGTCCTTCCTGAAGGTTTGCAGGGTTAGGGAGTGTCTGATGTTCACGGGGAGCTCATTCCAGGTCTTGGCTGCGATGTAGGAGAAGGCTCTCCCATCTGTTCTGTTTCTGCGGATGTGGGAGACCTCTGCCAGGGTGAGGTCGGCGGAGCGGAGGTTCCCTTTGGGTACGTGGAAGGAAACTCTCTTGTTGAGCTATTTGGGTCCTATGTTGAGGGATTTGTAAGCGTGGTTTAGGAGTTTGAAGGTGACCCTCTTCTTGATGGGGAGCCAGTGGATGTCTCGCAGGTGTTGGGTCATGTGTCTGTGACGCGGAGTCCCAAGGACGAGTCTGGCTGCAGCGTTCTGGATGGTCTGGAGTCTGTGTAGTAGAGCTATTCAACTATTTCATCTTTTTCCCCTCTCCTCATTCTTTCAAGGAGGAGGAGTGGTTGCACAGGCTGGACCCTAAGCGACCTGCCTCCTGTTACATTGACCGAACAAGGTCAAATCAGGAGTTTGACCAGCTTTTTTTGTTTTACTTGGGGTGCTGAAAGGTAAAGCGGCAACACAAATACTATTTCATGTGGGATCACTCTTTGCATTAAGCTCTACTAAGCTTTGCCTAAGTGTTATATACCAGGGCATTCTACCAGGCGTCTTCCACAGTGGTTTGGGGCTTCCCAGTTCCATGTATTTGCCAGACAGCCACATGGTCTTATCTTCATGTGTTTGCCAAGTGTTATTGCCTGCCAGCTCAGATATGAGGGGGTGGCTACTTTGTTAAATGATGGTCTGCAATACTCAGTCCCATCTCCTGTTGTCCGGTTGGGTATTTCTTTTCAGTTAACATTTAGGTTTAAATCTTTTTATTGGTTTAGTGGACAAGTCAAAATGAAATGCAATTAGCAAAGATGGACAGCTTAAGGGCCGTGCGCATTGAAACGCTACATAGTACATTTAAAGCAGTTCAAGCAAGGGGGAAAAAACACACAACCCAACCTCCCGCCTCCCTCCATACCCACTCTTCACTCACCAGCTCTCCTTTCCTCCCCCCTCCCCCTTTCAACCCGGGAAATACCAGAGACTTGCAGTAGGAAAGTTAGAGGTCCTATGTCTAAGCGGTATCTTGATAGTGCAGGAAGTCGCAGGAGGTGAATGTACCTGGGACAAGTGAGCTCTTGAAACTCTGAGCATAGAAGGGCGATGAAAGGGTGCCACATATCCGAAAAGGAAGCTCCATCCCCTTGAAGAGAAAAGGATATGCTCTCCATACCCAGCACGTACCATAATCTGTGCAACCATCCCTGTATCGAGGGTATTTTGTCTGAGCCCCACACTGCCAGTATATTCTGTAGGGCCGCCCCCAGAGCTATACCCATCTGCCTTCCCTGGCGCAATTTGAGGGGGCATGTAAGTCTGTAGGAGACGCCTAAGATAATATATTCCGGGAACCGTAAAATAGTGGTATCGAAGTGAAGATCTATTTCATCTAGGACCTGAGTCCAATGCAACTGAAGCGTGGGACATTTCAACAAAATGTGCACCAGGGTGTCAGCCGCTCGGCATCCCCTCCAGCAGCCTGGCGAGCAGTTGGGGTCGCTTCAATGCAATCTGTGAGGGGTGAGATACCAAATCTTAGTAGACTCTATGCTAGAAATATTGCGTGCTGAGTGCCTAGCCCTATAATGGATGTTGTTTCATTTTTTCTTAGTCTATGTGCGTCATAGCTCCGCCTCCCACCGTTTCTGCCCTGCTGACTTAATCCCTTGTTCCGGGGGGGAGGTGGGGGGGGGGGTGTAAAATGTGATAGAGTTCAGCGATGAGCTTCTTGGTGGATTGCTTAGATAGTAACCATCATTCGTAGGGGGTAAGCCTTCATTTGGCTCCTTGGCGCACTGTGCCATATTTGATTGTAGTGGTAGCGCTCCGTCTCGGCCAAGGCAAAATCCACTCAAGTCTTCAAAAGACATGTGTCCCTTCTCGTTAAAAAAATGCCCTATTGACCTGCGGCCTTGCTGTTCCCAGTGGCCGAAAGCCGTCTGGTCTAGGCCTGGGGTAAAATCAGGGTTGCTGGTGATAGGGGCGAGAGGCGATGGGAATGTGGTGAGGCCGGTGCGGGTGGCTGTGGCGTCTCGCGCATTGAGTGGCTCGCAGTATCTGAGAGCCGTAGAGACCAGGGACCTCGAAGCCTTACATGGAAAGGAGATCTTCCACAGGGGTGCCCAGCCAGTGCCCACACCATGAAAAGCCAGTGCTTTTCAGACTCCGGTTGTGCCCACTCCAACAGGCACCAAATCTGATAATAGTCTAGGTTGGGCATTCCCAAGCCTCCCTCATCTGGGGATCTATAACTCCTATCTGTGTTCATCCTGGCTTTCTTGCCCCCCCCCCTCCTCCTCCACAAAGGAGGAGTACTTGGTCTGGAGCTGTTTGAGCCATCCTGGGATCTCTCCACAGGCAGTGTTTGGAAGAGGTAAAGAATTTTTGGGAGTGTGTTCATTTTAAAGGCTGCCACCCGGCCCAGCCACGAGAGACCGAACGGGACCCAGCGTTGTAGATCACTCCGTGTCTGTGCTAGTATTCATGTGTAGTTTAGAGAGACAGTTTCTGCTGTTGAGACCCCCAGCGTTATCCCTAGATAGAGAAAAGTTTTTTGGTCCCACCTGATGGGGCATGCCAAAGTTAGGGTGTCTATAGTTGACACCCGCAGAGAAAAACCTAGGGCCTGTGATTTGGAGACATTTACGCGAAAGCCAGATGGGGAGGAAAACTTTTCTAGTTCCGCCAGGAAAGCCGGAACAGATACCTCAGGAGACTCAAGTGTATCGATAATATTGTCCGCATACAGGCTGATGATGTGCCTTTCCCCTCCGAAAAAACCCTGCGAATCCGTGGGTTCTCACGGACCTTCAAGGCCAGCGTCTCTAGATAGAGGGCAAACAGGAGCGAGAAGTGCTGTTGCGTCCCCCTGGCTAAAGGGTTTGGACGTGTAGCCATTCACTCCGACAGTCGCAGAGGAGTGACTATACCCGCTAAGCACCCAACTGCAGAAACGCATGTAAACCCCGATTCGCTCCAAGGTGGTCTCTACGAAGGGCCAGTACACCCTGTCAAACGTTTATTCGGCGTCTACAGGTAAGGCACACCTCCAAACTGTGGCGCGAGTGGTATTATCTAAGAGGTGGAGCAGCCTCCTGGTGTTATCGCTGCATTGCCTCGTAGCTACAAATCCTGCCTGGTCAGGTTCAATTAGCCGAGGCATCAGTGGGCCGAGCCTGATTGCCAATATGCCGGTAAAGATCTTAAGGTCGCTATTCAACAGGGAAATAGGCCTATACGAGACACAAAGCTTTCCATCCTTCCCAGGCTTGGGCAAAACTACCACTGATGCCATCAGCATTGTAGGGGGCATCTCTCCGGTATCCCCGATTGCATTGAATAGCTGCGTTATTATTGGTGCTAGGACTGAGCAGAAAGTTTTATTAAAAAATGGCTGTGAATCCATCCAGGCAGGGTGATTTGAGGAGCTTAAGCCTGGCAATGGCTGAGATTACCTCCTTGACCCGGAGCGGGCTATCTAACAGGGTTGCCTGATCCGGTGATAGGAGTGAGTGTGTTATGTCCTGAAAATATGCTGCGGGATATTGCTCTGGAATCTGCTGTGCAGAGTAAAGGTTGGCGTAAAAATCCCTGAAGGCACGAGAAATATCCTCCTCTCTGGAAAGTTCTGAGCCCCCCTCATCTATGATCAATGAGACAGCTGCTGCCTGTCGCTACACGTGGAGCTTATGTGCTAGCAACCGGCCTTACCTGTCTCCCCTCGTCTAGAATATATGTTTAAGCCTTAGGGCCGCGTACTCGGCACAGCCCAGGTCCAAGCTGGCAAGTTGAGCCTGCACGTTTTTTAATTGCCGCCATATCCTCGGGGCGCCAGTCCTCTTGTCGATCCCCTCTAATTCAGAGACCTGTCGTGAGAGTTCCTCCGTTTCTCTTTGCGAACCCTTTTGCCCGCGGCAGATGTGGCCATTAAGTGGTCCCTGGCTACCAATTTGAGTGCCTCCCACAAAGACACAATGGATGTTTCGGGGGTGTCCTTTTCGGCTAAGTAGCCCTGTAGTATCCTAGTGAGGCGGGCCATCTCTTCAGGTCTGTAGCCACTGCTGCATGCTGTCAGAGAGGGAGCCAGTTTGGCCCTGCCTCTGGGCCGAATGGTCCCGCTGACCATCAAACACAATATTCAAATCTCCCCCCAGGAGTACCTGCCTGTTGTAGGAGGCGGTCAAGTCCACCTCCGATTCACCCAAGAACGCCTCTTGGCCCTCGTTGGGGATCTAGATGGTAGCCAGCGTGAACGTACGTTTCCCCGCGGTCAGAGAGAGCGCCAGAAGTATTCTCTTAATTTCTAGCACCTGAGACCCCACCACCCCAGGGAAGGAGCGGAAAATGAGAATAGCAACTCCGGCCTTTTTTGTTGGGAGGGATGAGCAGTATTGCTGAGGAAAGGCCTTAGATCGTAGTTTGTGTGTCACTTTGCAATAGGTGGGTTTCCTGTAATAGGCAGACGTGGGCTTTGGTATTCTCCAAATAAGACAAGATGGCTCTGCGTTTAATAGGGTTGTTGAGCCCTTTCACGTTGAGGGTCAGGATTTTAATACTCATCCTATCAGGTGGGGGAGGCGAGGCGCGGCACGAAGTGAGTGCAGTAATGCAGAGCGCGCATTCCCAGAATGGGCCTATATGTGATACCTTCTAAAGGATTGAAACTCGGCCAGTGTAGCGGGCGAGCGGGTGGACCAGAAGACCCGATTGGGGGGTGGAAACCCATAATATACAAAAAAAAATACCCCAACGTAACATAAACACTAAACATGGTGGTATGTAAGCAACAATTGCTCCTGCAAAAGTATCTCGGGGTTCCTGTGGCCTCCGACTCCCCGCCCCCTCCCGGGCATGGTCAATGTCCGCAAATAGACTAGAACCAGCGGCCAACGAGAATATAACTGCAAAAAGTCAGAGACTTTGTCTTCGTGTGCGCATCACTCCAGCGCTCCAGCGAGGGTCTCTAGTACTGCCTGCCGTTCTCTGGCCATGATGTTTGAGTCAGGGCGTGTTGGCGGGCTAGAGAATTTGGGAGTGGTCCACCCATGCCTTCTCTGGCGGCTGCGTGGCGGTTTATGCAGGAGATGCAAGTCTGCTGCGGTGTCCTCTATTCCCAGTAATTACACTCTGCAGAGAGGGACACAATGTGCCTCAGTTCACCTTTAAAGTGGAAAATCAGTCTAAAAGTGTGACCCCAGGAGTACTTGATACCAGCATCTCTGAGGTAGGATGTGATAAGGCAGAAAGATTTGCGCTTGAGTAGGGTGGAGGCCACCAGATCTTGGTTTAGTGTAGGCTTCGATCCATCGTAGGTGAGATCTGCTCGACCCCTGGCCTCTCCAAGAATCTGCTCCTTTAGCTGGAAATCATGTACGCATGTCAGATTATCCGCTTGCGGGGCCAGCGGTGCTCTCCTGGGGCCCACCCTGTGCGTGCGGTCCAGTAAATGGGTAACTCGGGAGGCTTCCATAGGATGAAGCGCAAGAGACCGGCCACTAGTGCTTCGATATCACCATCCTTCTCACCCTGAGCCATGCCACGTATACGGAAATTGTTCCGGCGCGACCGGTTCTCTAGGTCCTCTGTGTGAGCCTGAAGGTCCAGATTCTGTTCCTGTAGTTTGAGGACTTCTTGCTGGAGGTGTTCAATTTCTTCGTCCCAGCCTGCTTCGTGTTCTTCCATCGAGTTAATTCGTTCTCCCAGACAGTCCACATCTTGGCGTAGCTCCCTCATGTCCGCAGAAAGCTCTCTTCATGTTGGATAAATCCTTGCAGAGCGAAGAGAACAGTGACTCTATGAAGGAACGGCTCACTAGGCCCTCTGTTCCCTCGCCGTTCCCGCCTTCGTCAGAGTGCTTCACCAATGGCGGCCACTCCTCTTGATGAGCCGCTGACTTGAGGAGCAAATATTTGACTGGACATGTCTTTCTTGCCATTGGAGGCTGCCATTTCAAGGTCACTGTATGTCCTTTTGTGCAAGTGTCGGCCCAGATCCGTAAACTTCGGGGAACTCCACGCCAAAGCCGCACTGCCAAGGCCTGTGAGCTGCACCAGTTTCCCAGGGCCTTTGTGGCCGACCTAGATTGCTCCCTCCGGGCCCCACCAGCCTGTGACTCAAACAGGGAATCTGCACAGACCAGGTAGTTTAGCCGGTCTCGTGAGCTGGGCGCAGGCTTCAGTTTCCGTATTTACTGGTTGCTTCGAAGGGGGGCCCCTCCAGGCCTACCGTGCTGGGCTCCACGTGGCTCGCACGCCTTGGGCCTTTCACCTCGTCCTTCTGCGTGGGGCCACTACAGGTGCTGCTAAAAGCGCTTTCTGGCGCGAGCTGGAAGTGACGGTGGCAATCCCCTTCACGACTCCTGGGGGCCGCTGCGCCTTATGGGGAGGGTCTATTTAGGCCGTGTGCTGCTGCGACGGCCCCTTTTGTCGTACACTGCTGTCCGTTCCTCCTCGCTGGCGGTGCTTCAGTGTATACCCGACTGGGTTAACCAGGTCTTGGGCCCGATCAACGCTCACCGTTGAGGCCCACCAGCTCTACCGCCAGTGCTACTAAGGTGCGTAGTCCGATGACGGGCGTTGTACGGCAATGGTATCCCCCCTTCTTGCCTCTCCAGCGGGCCCCTCGCAAGAACGCCACTGCTGCTGTGTAGTGGGGTCTGCTACCGGCTCCTTTCTGGCACTCCCAGCGTTACCAGCTCACCGCCGCCTCCCAGGGTACCTGCCCGCTCTCCCGCCACCGTTTGGTTGGGCTATGGTGCTCCTATGGCCGCTGGAAGTGCGATGCAGAGTTCGGCAGGAGCGGAGAGCGGAGCGGTTGTATCCTATCGAGACGCCATCTTGGCCATGCCCCCTGCAGTTAACTTTTATGATAAGGAACCTGCTGAAAGGGATTTACATCAGAAGTTACTTACATTTGACAACAATATTTCTGGTGGATACCCCTCTCCTGAAGTAGTGTCTGTACTAATAAGGTTCCAGAGTGTCTGTTGAATTCTGCTGTACCATAGTCTGCTTTTTTTAAGCTTGTTTGTTTACCCTTCCCATGTCTCAATTGGACATTGGAATAGTAGCAAACATAAGCCTACGTATTAGGCAGTGCTGTGTATATGCCAATAATGTCACTTCTATGGCCGGCTGAGCTGTAGCTGTTTGGACACATATGGCAGCACTGGATTTTTTACAGCTAGGAGAATGCTTCTAAGTTTTTCTAGGAATTTGCACGATGTTGTAGTGTCCACCAGAGATCATTATCAAAGGTAAGCAAGTTTTTCATTAGATCACGTAGGGCTGTGGGAGAAATAAGACCTGCTGGAAAGAACAGTCATAAGAGGAAAGGAGAAGTATGAGGAGAAATTTCATGAATGCAGGAACATTGTGGAGGAAATAGCTGAAATCTGGAGGGAGTCATTCTGACAACTTTGGAGAGAGGGACTGAGGAGGACAGAAAGTCTGGGTATTAGTAGAGGTCAAAGGACGTGTTGGTTTGTCACTGCCGTCTTTCACCGAGTTTGCAGAAGGTGAGGGTCTGATTAATATATTGTTGTGTGTTTTGAGGGTGTCTTTTGGGTTTCCAATCAGTGTGGATGTAGTTGCCCATTGCCCAACATGTAAACAGTGTTTATTTTGTGTAGTGGAGAACAATACCTTTTGTATAGCCTTTGAAACTGTAGTAGTTGAGGAAACATATACTGTACAGAAGGTGAATCAAATATGTGCTGCTGATTTTGTTGCCCCGTAGAGTACTTTCTTGCAATCACAATCATATGTATGTTGGATAAAGGAAAATGTGTATGCCGACGAGTAGAAGAAGTAAATTAGATGCATGGGACGTATCCTTAGATACACGTATTCAATATTAACATGTTTTTATTCACCTATTTATTGTAATTGATATATTTTCTTTGCATATAGAATGTGAATAAACCATGTTGTTTTACACTAAGCGCCGTCCTCCGATCAGACCGCAGAGGCTCCCCTTATAGTGCTGCCAATTTCACTTATTCTGAAAGAAAGTGGCAGCAAAAAAAGGCGACAAGCTTGAGCTTTCATACTGCTTCATATTCTCACCAATGTATATTCATGAAACACAGACTCTGTTAATTACCTTCATTAACCTCTGCTTGTCTATAAAGAATATGCACAGAGCTATATATGTATCCTAATGCCAGGAGTGCTTTCCTTCTGTGCTTGACAGCTTTCACTGTGATATTAGATCATCTAAAATGCACCTTCATGCTCTGAACAAGCTGAAAACTCCCCTTTTCCTAAGCCGCAGTATTTCTTTAGTGACTATCCATGTGCTGGTTGTAATCTGGAGATCTTTGTAAACATCTGCCCTGGCTTGCAAGCCCTTCTAGTTCTGCTGGGCTGTGGACTCCTCATTCAATGTGTACTGTAATTGGGCTCCATCACAGGAGGCAGAGCAAGCCCATTAGGCTTGTTTATTAAGATCACAAGTTACACGGAAGGAACAGCTGCTTCAGGAGCAGCATCCACCTTCTTCTCAGTCAATACTCCCCTGTCTTCATGCATCACTCCCAGCACACCATGGCATTGCACTCTCAACAGTTAGGCAGAAGAGAGAATTATCCCAGAGAAAAAAGTGACCAGTGTCACTTTGAAGTAACTCTTTATAATCCTGTGTTCCTGCGGTGAAGTAGCCACACTAAGTCGATAGGCCGTTAAACACAGTGCTACAACATCTAGACAGTCGTAGCACTGTGTTTAAAGCAAAGGTGTTTTTGCTATACAAAATGTACAGTTCAAAGGCTTCCAACACAAACAACAAGCAAGTTGGAGTAAATCAGGCACCTTTTGTCCCCATTGGAATTGTTTCTGATCCTTCAGACTTTTGTATCTATCCTAATATGTGCAGAATGGGGAAAAGAGAAAGGTATTGCCACTGCCCCTCTTATGGACTTGAGCTTAGTTCACACTGGTAGCTTAGTACAGAGATAACTTGAATCCTGACAGAGACTTTTTGTAGGTTAGTTTATATTTCATAAGCTCTCCCATCATGTTCTGAGAAGTCATCAACTGTTGCTACTCTGTGTGTTAAAACTTTTTATTGAAAACTAATCTTGTTTCTTGAAAATATGGACTATTAGAACACAGAATCATTCAAGGTATGAATAAAAAGTACACTTTTAACATTGTAATCTATAGCTTCTTACTAACTCTCTTGTTAGATTCTAAGAACATATCCATATAATCTCTCCTTTGCTTATCCAATACAGCCTCTCACAAATTATTCAAAGTTGAAGTATTGGGTGCAGATCAGACTGATGCATTAAAAATTTTGACCATCAATGCACATGAACAAGTACAATAGCTGACTTTCAGATATTATTATACTTTCAATTCTACTGCAAATCGAACATTTAAAACACTAGTGAGGTTAATTGCATAATATGTAAACAGTGCAATACTTTTTTAATCAAGTATCTCAGATATCACATAATCATTCACATTGCCCCTTTAATCCCATATCTCAGCCGCTTCCGCCTTAAGGTTCATAGGTCAATAATAAAAAAATACACACAACTGTATATTTTGTGGGTTTTCTGGTCATTGTGTTGTGTACTGGAATTGATTGAGAGTGTTCTTGTTCAAAAGTAGTTAGCACTTTAGTTTTTTCCTGGCTTTGTGTGACTTTTTTTTTGTACCCTAACAGAGGAGTTACCACCTGACCACCCTCTACATCCATTTAGGCAGTATTACCAGCAGGCAGAGCACTCTCTTCCATCGCTCATTCAGATCAGGTAAGTTGCTATTGGTCATTGGAGTTTGCTTTGATTATATGGAGACGTAACTAGTGGGTTGTGATCTGTGTATATCAGATCATGTTTGCATTCTAGTGTTAGAAAAGCTACACATATATTTACTAGGGAAGCCACTGTAGCGTTATTGATATTTTACTACGATCTATGCAGTGGTTTCTGGTTTGGAAAAATGTATTGTGCATGTTCTAATCATTCTATATTGCTTTCCATTGTTTGGTTGGAGGATTCCGCCCTGAGGCTTGAAGATACCAGTCATTTAGTTTTACATACACCTTTGCTTAGTTTGAGTTTTTTAAAACACAATACATTCAACATTAAAAAGAGTGAGAGAGGTTTTCATCACATCATCGACTCTAGCTATTTGTCGATTATATTTTCTCTGGGATATTAGTGCCATGTTTTGACTAGTATTAATGCAAGCTTTACAGTTTTGCTCAAAACCACGCATAGATTTTTTGCCATCTCACATTTGTTTCCTGTGTATTACATACAGAGATTTATTTTACCAAGTGTGCTCTCTGATAGCTATGCTTCATTGTGTTTTATGATGGTTAGTTCCCAAATACATTTTTAACATCCTCACATGGACAAAATTACTGTGCTCTTCTTTCGAAAAAAGAGTGTAACTGTGTGCTTCTGTGTTGCTTTATCAATGTATGGCTCCTCGGTTCATGCCAGCATGATAGCCGATGCGTTATGAAGTGTTTGGAGCATTGCCTCCCACTCAACCTCAGTAAGTTTCTTTTCTTTCCTTACTGTTCATTTGTTATTCTTCCTCTGCTGACCATTCCAACATGTCTTTGACCCACCTTCTGACATTGTTTTGCGGTCGCAGGCAGAGTCTCCCTTTAGCTATTCACCTATTTACCAGTACTCATGCCCAATGAGGCAAATTTCCTTTGCATCTTATTTTCTATCTTTTGGGCAATGAATCTAAAAGGCGTTGTTTACCCTTTAGTTCTGGGAGTCCTCCGTGTTATATCATAAACCATTTGTCACCTTTGTCCAAAACCTGCACCGTGAGGTAATCGCCATATCATAAACCGGAAGTATGCCAGCACTTCACTGCATTGCAGGCAGTTGGACACAGGCTGAAGAAGACAACAGTTACTAGCCGAATCTTCCTAGTAGTGGGTACCACTTTAGAAGAATTGGAAGGTGCAGCATGCATGAGAAATCCTCTAAGAGTGTGCAAGAGTTTGGTGTGTGAGCTCCAGGGAATGCATCAGGTCATCACAAGTTGGAGCGGTGATGCTGCCGTGAGGATCGCAATGCTTTTGCTCAGTGAAAAAAGGGGCGTAGCAGACATTGCACGTCGTCTAAGTACTGGTTTATACCTCACTGTCCCACTCCTGATTGCAACGGACATCGTCATTGTTTGTTTCTTGGTTATCTATTTTCTACTTATTAAACTAATCTATAAAGCGCTCTGATACCCTCTAGGGTCAAGTTCGCGCTATATAAAACTTTATAAATAAATAAATTGTTGTCGGGTGGAGCACAGCCACAGAGTGTGTCATTGGCAATCAAGGACTGCTCGGCTCATCTAAATATTTGCTAAAGTGTGTGGTGAAGCTAGGAGACCACAAGTCGTAAGATAGCCTGGACAAATGGAGAAAGTGTTCACAACTATGATACAACTGCACTTCTGTGTTCTGTTGCATTTATAAATAAATAAATAAATTCAAAGTTAAGCTCATTAGGCATTTGCAATCATGATACGTCTGTACAGAGTATTGTATTGTAATTGCATTTATATAGCGCTTACTACCCCTGACGAGGCATCGAAGCGCTTTTTCGGCGAGTAGCACGCCACTCCGGGACCCATAGAGGATTAGTGTTGAATTAGTATAGTGAAAGTACATTTTAAGTGGTAGATAGGTTAGTCAGTTATTTGGATTTGGAATGATAGCAGAAGGTTTGTATTTATATAGCGCTTGTTGACGCACTCCATTCAGGAAGCCTACAAAGGATTAGTGGTGAATTAATATGGTGAAATATGAAGTAATTTCAGTGGTGGATATTAGTTAGTTACTTGGAGTGAGAAGGATAGCGGAGGGATAAAAGGGGAGGAAAGATGTTACCCCTAATGGGTGTTGAATCGGTTTTCTGGCGAGTAGCACGCCATTCCCGAACCCATAAAGGATTACTGTTGAAAATTAGTATAGTAAAAAAAATATGAAGGAATTTGAGTAGTGGATATGTTATTCAGTTATTTGGGTAGTATATTAGTATAGTTTAATATGGAATTTGAGAAGTGAACATGTTAAGTCTGTTAATTTCGATTGAAAAGGATAGTGGAGGGATAAAAGAGTGAAAGATTTTTTTGTATTTTTTTTTAGGTCTTAGCAGTAGGAGGAGGCTTTTGGATGAGTAAAAAGAAGTTTTGGGTATTGCACAATGAGAAAAAGGGCAGCATTTCTGGCCCTAGTCCCAACCAGTCTCGAACAGGCTCAACCAGGCAACTACCCTTGTCCTCTCCACCCTTAACAGGCTCAAACAGGCAACTACCCTTGTCCTCTCCGCCCTTAGCCTCGACGCCCGGGCTGAGACGCCCTAAGCCTGGCCTTTTTAATAGCCCTAGTAATCAGGTGATCCCTTCAGCCAATAGGAACCCTAGCCCTAACACTATCCAATCACAACACTAGCCCTAAAATCTAGAACCAATAGGAGACAAGGACCTTACTGCCAATCAAAGCCCTAGTCCAAGCACCCAATCAGTTTAAAAACCCTGATCTCTATGTCCAATAAAGGCCCTAGCCCTACCAGAAGTCCCAACCCAAGTCCAAGCAGCCAATGGTACAGGTAGCCCTAGTCCCTACTTCCAATAGAAAGCCTAACCCTACTATTAGTCCCACAACTAGTCCAACAACCAATCACACCAGAAGCACTAAACAGCTACTTCCAATTAAAGGTCTAACCCTCGCCCTAGTCCCACCCTACTCTCAACAACCAATAACATAGGAAGCCCTACTCCCTACTTCCAATAGGAATCCTAACCCTAGTCCCAACCCTACAATGATTGAATCACAGACCCAGAAACCAATCAGAACCCTCAAATACACAACCAATGAGGACATTAACCCTAACCCAATAGAAAGAACAGATACGACCACCAATCAGTGTACCACATGTGCCAACCACTAGCAGACCATATAAGGTCCCAGCGACCTCAGACGAGGTTTGCTGGCCAGGGAGTTGGAAGCTGCTTCTCCTGTTCAGAATCTCCTAGGAGACAGACCAGCTCAATCCACACTTTGGACTTCTGCAGGTAAAGGCTTCACTAACTCGAAATCTAACAATACTGTTTGAATACAACTTTACTCCCCCTGCTGGCCAAAAAGCGAAGTTCACAGGCCCCAATAAATACAGTTTAAACAGCTCACAGAAGCACCCTCTGATGTAGAATATCCCTGTTGCTGGGGGGGGGGGGGGGGGGGGGGATTCTGGCCTCACTGGCTTGTGAACACAAAATGGTGGCTGGGGGTGCACTGTTTTAACACACAGGTCTTAGCACAGAGCAAAGGAGAAATTTGGAGGGAAAACAGATTTGTCACCAAGGAATGATAGGGACAAACTACAAAGGTTGGACTGCAAATCCCACAATTCAACACGTTAAATGCAAGCAATCATGGGCAGGGAAACCCACAAGTTTAAAACACAAAGCAGGTGATAAAATATGCAATCACAGGCAGGTCAAAACTGCAATTTTAAACTGTAACAACCACATGCAAAGACAGTAATCACAGAAAGGGAAAATCGTTTTTTAAACAACTTTTGTTTTGGGAAGAGAGAGCACTAGTCTGTCTCCTTACCACTTCCTGGACTCTGCTCACTGCAATCTGGGGCACAGGTAGGCTGCAATTCACAAGATGGAGGAGAATGATTTGGGGTGCACTCAGCAAGGCCTTAAGGGGCCTGGGCAGGTGTGAGAGGAGGCATCAGACTTGCCTGGTAGCTGAACAGCCAATGGTCTGTTGGCCTGGGGGTGGGGGCTAGGGAGCTGCTTCTCCTGTTCAGAATCTCCCAGGAGACAGACAGGCTCAATCCACACTTTGGACTTCTGCAGGTAAAGGCTTCACTAACTCGAAATCTAACAATACTGTTTGAATAAAACTTTACTCCTCCTGCTGACCAAAAAACAAAGTGCACAGGCCCCAGTAAATACAGTTTAAACAGCTCACAGAAGCACCCTCTGATGTAGAATATCCCTGTTGCTGGGGGTGGGGGGGCAGAGGGGCTGGCCTCACTGGCTTGTGAACACAAAATGGTGGCTGGGGGTGCACTGTTTTAACTCACAGGTCTTCGCACAGAGCAAAGGAGAAATTCCTTGAGCATATGTTTCCTGTTCCCTCCAGTGTCCTTAAGCAGGAATATTGCATGTCCCGAAGCACTTTCTTACTAATTGAGTGAGCTGGGGTATGCACATTGTATCATGGCCATTTAGTCAGAGACAGGAGGTACCTAGGAAGAGGGTAGGTGCCAGGTAAACTTGTGGATCATTATGTAGCATCCTTATGTGTGTTGGTAGCCATATGGCAAATTCCACCATGATACACTGGTTGAATAGTTGTTGCTGAGACAAATAAATATCCGTAAGAGAAGTTATTAATTAGGACCTTGACATTGGAAAGGGCTAAAGACATTGCAAGCCAACTAGAAGATATTCTTTACGACCTACAGAGAAGAGTTCTCTGTAGGCCATAAAGAATATAAGAGAGTTTACAGGGTCAAACGAGGACGTTTTTTTTTTCTTTCTTGGCCGTAAGTTCTTTATTGCATCAGTTAAAAACGCACAATATGTGTTACCTAGGGGTATCTTACGAGTTTCAAGAGACTGTACAAACAAATTATTTCACGTATCAACCAACGTTGTATTAGTAAATCTAAAAAAAGATCACACAGCACTCTTGTACGCAGAAGTTACTACATCAAAAAATACCAGGCTTCTCATCAGTCTTGTTTTGAGACATCACAAGTCTTCTTAAAACATTTGTTTTTTTAATTGAACATTTTTAATGGGAACATGTTAGTACAAACAGTTCAACAGTAACATCGAGACACAATGAAAATATTGATCTACAAGTGTGCAGGGTAACCAGCAATAGTCTGCATCATCAAACCCCACACCAGACAATAATTCTAAAAAAGAAAGATTCGTACAGAGGCATGTTACCTCACAGCATCAGTCATGATCTATAGAAGTACGGGTTCCTCCACGCGCCCATCAGTCAAGCGTACCAGTGTATGTAAAGGACTATTAGCGTGAGTTTAATGGTCTGAGGTGGCATGTGTCAAGCCATGGAGGTAAGTAACTAGCGGTCACCAAATGTCATGCGGCCTACTCTCTGGCGCCAGAATTCTGTCAGTTGTGTCTGACAATATGCAGCGTCCGCAAGCCAGGATTTGGGCATGAGCGCCGGTTTCCGCCTCCAGTGTATTGCCACTATATGCTTGGCAAAACCAGTAGCATCGCCACCAGGCACCAGCAGTCATCAGGGATTTCTTTAACATACCCAAGTAGGCAGAGAAGGGGATCAGGTGTGATAGTAGTTGAGGTAATTTCGCTGATAGTCTCGCAAACCTCCAGCCAGTAGGAAGTCACTTTAGGACAAGACCAGGCCAAGTGCGTGAAAGTAGCGTCAAGCGCCGAGCAGCGTGTGCAGCCTGTGTCCGCACTAAGGCCCATTTTGTGCAGTGCCAAAGGGGTACGTTAAAGTCTGAAGAAATTTGAAGTGAATCGGCCTCAACCTATAATTGGGGGAGAGTCTTTCTGTCTGGTTGCAGCAGTATTGCCATTGCTCAAGTGTGGGGCAGTCAAGCAAGTCCACCCACCACGCGCTGCGCGCACCTTAAGTATTAATAGATGAAGCTGCCATAGATAGTGAATATAATGTTGTAACAAGTTTTCGATGCAAGTTAGTTGTCTGTATGTATTCTAGCGCAGCGTTGTTGGGGGGTGGCGCCGGAAATGTGCTGTTCACTTTTTTGCATGTTGCGCATATCTGGTGGTACAGCAGGCTATCTAGAAATGTTGGTGTTGATGTGTCAGTGTGTTCAGGGTGGAGAAGGAAGTGGCCTTCTGGACATAGGTCCGCATTTATGCAAATTCCTAGTGCCTTCACGCAACGCGCCTTCCTTTATTTTGTAATGAGAGGAAGGCAAGATTCTCGGCGATTTGCATGGATGGGGCTTATAGGGTGTCTGTACCCATGTGTTTACGGAGACCCACCCATGCCCATCGGAGGCATTCGACTGTATTGATTTCTTTTCTGGGGTTTTTATAGGGCAGAAACAGCGCCGTGCTGAGCGGCCAGGGTGAGGTCAGATCAGCCTCTACCGCTGAGTGCAGCTGGAATGGTGAGGAGCGAAGCCACAAGTACGCCTGAGCGCAGTAGGCGTATAGTTTTAGATTGGGGGCGCCAAGTTTGCCACGTGTGAAAAGGAGCATCAGGATATCACAAGCAATTGGCGGCTGGCGGCCCGCTCAAGCCAGAGAGATTATGTTGGATCTCAACCTATTGAAGGATTGCATCGTGAGAAGGAGAGGTATGTTTCAAAACGAGTAAAGAAATTTTGGTAAAATTTAAATTTTGGCAATGGCGATGCAGCCTGACAAGGAAAGCGGAAGTTTATTCCAGGTTGGAATTTTAGCTTCTAGCCATTCTATAGCCCTACCATAGTTCGCAGACCAGAGTTCATCTGTATTTTTACTGAGCCAAATGCCCAAGTATTTAATCGGCTCGTTGCCCATTTAAGCGGGATCTCGGTGTAGCAAGGTTGTGTTTCATCCATAAGAGGAAATAATATGGATTTGCTCCAGTTAATGTGGATGCCCGAGTATCTGCCGAAACGTATGACTTCCCTGGTCATGGGATCTAAATTCTTATGTGGCTGACGAATGTATAATGCGATGTCTTCAGCATACGTGGAGGTAACCAAAGCACGGGCGGAGAACCCAATACTGCGGTGAGTGTGATGTTGCCGTAGCCTAGCAGCAAGGGGCTCCATGGCAATGGCGAAATGCAGTGGTGAAAGTGGGCATCCCTGCCTTGTGCCTCTGGTGATCATAATGGGTTTGGTGATCTGTCCGTTAAAGTTTTATGCACGCAGTAGGGGTTGTGTATAGCAGTCTAATCTTCCGGATAAAGCCCAAACTGAGGCCGAGGCAGGCCAGAAGAGAGAACAGAAAGGGCCACTCAAGGGAGTCAAACCCCTTAGTGGCGTCAAGGAGCGCCGCTATTGCGGTAAGGGTGGTATTAATTTGATGCATTACTGAGAAAATAGTTCTGAGGTGGCACGGCCTGGGATAAAGCCAGATTGGCCTAGACTTATTATTAGCGGCATGAGGGGAAGTGATCGATTTGCCAATACTTTGGCCAGTATTTTATTGTCCGTGTTAATGAGAGAGAGAGGGCGATAGGAGTCGCAAGATGTTGGCGGCTTATCTGGTTTCAGTATTAGAGTGATGAGTGCCTCGTGTAGCGACGGGGGAAGGCGTCCGCCTTCAATGGATTTGTTATACATTTGCACTAAATGTGGGATTAAAATTGGGGCGTATTCTTTGTAAAACGCCGGGGTAAGACCATCTGTGCCGGGTGCCTTGTCCGCTGGGAGTCCCGTAATGACTTGGGTGATTTCATCATTTGTGAATGGAGTGTCAAGATATTCGCGTTGAGCTGGACTGAGCCATAGGAGCTCCACCGAGTCGAAGTATTGTTGTAGGGAGTGTCGGACCTGCTCAGATCCTGCGGTGTAGAGTTGTTTGTTGTTTGCGGTGATTGTTTTTATGATGTCATCTGGCGTGGTAATTCTATTTAACAACAAAAGAGTGACTTAAACGGTGCTATAATAATAATTTTCCCAAAGCAACCAAAGAAAGAAATATTTTCTGTTAACCAAACCGTACCAAACACAAAAAATTACCTTATTTGTAAAAAGAACCCTCACTCACCAACCTAGTGGTGACATGCTTCAACATAGGGTTCCCACTGGAGGAACCGAATGTCCTTCCAGTGTGCTGCAACGCCTGATTTACAGCGGAGCTGGGTTTTTTTTGTGAGAAGAATGTTGTGCTCAGGTGAAGTAAAAGTGAATTTAAAAGGTAACAGCTGTACCCTAAGTAATTTTATTAGAAGGTCAATTACTACCATTAAAAATATTGTGAGTAGGATACTCAGAGGTCTATTTCTTTGAACCTCTGTATCCTTAGCAAGTGTAGGTCGACATGTTTCAGCTGTTTAATGCTCCAATTAGCGCAGCTTTCTTCAGGACCAAAAGATATCTATCCCCGGTGGTCCATGCACGCTAAAGCGTGTCCAATCAGTGAGGATATTTATGTGAAAAAAAGGACTAATCAATACGCATCCGCCACCCGAATGTTAGTTTGTTCGGTCGCGATGCGGAAGTAAAAAAGGATCTTGTCCATGTCACGTGTCTGACGTCAGATTGCATGCATCTTGCGTTCGCCTTAAAGTGATAGGCCCGCTATTTGCCCCCAGTAGTTCTGGCCATTTGATGTTACTATGAATACAAATGTCCATTTTACCAATCATTAAGTAAAAAATGGAATGCCAATGGTTTTATGTTAAACTGCAATTCCCGCGGACAAACATAGGGGATAACCATGTATGTTTGACAGCCACTTAGTATTAGTTATGTTGCGCATATTAAGCAAATGATAATATTATTATGCCTCAAGCACACAAAATTAGCTGTTCTAGAGGGGGTCTCCATCGTATTAAGTGTTGTTGTCGATTGTGACAATGTATGCTGAACATAAACTGTTAGAAGGAACAAAAACCCTTAGCAGAGGGGTGAATCTCCGGCCTCTGACTGCAGCTATCCTATCCCACCCTCCTCCCACTGCTACCCCCCAATCAGGTTGAGAAACATTCCCCCCACCACCCTAAAACAACAAAACTAAAAGGAACAAGAGACCAGTGGGATTCATCCCGATTGGGAGCAAGGGCTCAGCCGGACCATCCCCTGTCCGAAGGCGGGGTGACCGAGCGTGAGTGACCGAGAGCGATAGCAAAAGGCCCACTAGTCTCAACAAGTAACGTCAGAAAAAACAGCAGGCTATATACCCCCGGAGGTCAGCAAGTACAGTAAAAGAAAAAATACTAATCATTGTCACATAGGTGGCTATTTTCACCTTCCAGCGGCAAGGAGCGGGAGCGGTCCTTGTTCATTTGCTTTGCAAAGGCTACAGCCGCCTTGAGGTCCGTGGAATAGCGGGGTTTGCCCTATGTATCGATTTGCAACTTGGCCTGATACAAAAGGGCATATGTGATATTAAGTTGCTGAAGCAGCTGCTTCGCCGGCAAGAATTCCCTTCTGGCGTTTGGACATTTAGAATAAAGTCGAGGTAGAAAGCGAGAGTGTTGCCCTGATGTCGTATTTTTTTCAGCTCTCTCGCTTTCCTCAGGATGGCGTTGCGATGCTTAGGATGCAGGCGATGATTGGCCTCGCCGCACCCCCCGCGGGTGGCCGAGGACCCAGAGAGCGGTGGGCGTGCTCCACTATGAAGCATTCAGATAATGCTGAACCGAAGAGTTCGCGGAGCATCAATTCTAGGTAGTCCTCCACTTTGTCCATCGCTGTGGACTCAGGAATGCCTGTAATGCTCAAGTTGTTCCTACGGGAATGCACTTCAAGGTCCTCGTTCTTGGCGCGTATGAGGTCCAAGACCTTGCCCATCTTGAGCAGTTTCTGCTGTTTCTCAGCAACGGCATCTGACACACGCGCCTCCAAGAGCGTGATTCGGTTATCTTGGGAAGTCCACGCGTTGTTTGACCTGATCCAGGCGCAGTGCCAGATGATCAATTTTAGAGTCGATTGTCTTCCGACTGGTTTTGACTTCCAGGAGTAAGGTTTGAATGTCCTCGTCCTGTACGGTGGGAGCCTCTGTTTGTGTGGCCTGATCTCTGGTATCCTGCTGCGCTTCGCCGCCAGGGCCTGGGCGTCTACCTTCAAAGTTCAATTTAGGCTGCTTCTGATCAGTTTTCCCTATCTCGACCAAGGGGTGGAGTCGCCGACCTGGGGTGGTTCAGGTAGTGCACCTCACAAAAAACAGCATAGGATCCCCAGGAACAGGCCCTAAGGAGGTGGATTTCACACAAAGCTTTGTGCAACCTGTAGTTGTAATGCTCAGGGATGCTATAAGGTGCGGCTGCCACCGAGCACACCACCAGAACTGAAGGTTGCAGGGACAACCAGTTTTTGCTTCAATGACAGGCGATCTTTGTCACGGGGCGCGTCTTTTCGTCAAATCTTGGCGTCCCCCAGTGCGCAGCCCCACGTGTAGTCCCAAAAACTGGCCTGTGATGCTGTTCCAGGTTTCAAAGCATGTATCAGATCTCCACTCTCTACCTAGATGGTTGCGGCGCTCCTCCAACGTCAAGCCGGATCGAAGGGTGGTGCCCCTAAGGCACTCACCAGCAAACCCCAGCAGTCAGTGCAGAGCAAACTTTAGGCAGGCCAGAGCGCTCACCCTGCAGGTAGCGTCACGCCAATTCAGGGGGGGAGCAGCAGGGTCGAATAACGTGTGCAGGCCACAAATGTAACTGCAACCGAGCACCTCCACAGCACGCCGGCAGCATCAACTTACAGACCGGCTGAGCAGCTCACCTCAAGTCCATGCAGCGCCAGTCCGGTGAGGTTGGGAGGAGCAGAGTCGTTGGCCGCAGACAGGTCGTCGTTGTCCCCCTAGCAGCAGACGGGGCTCTCCCTAGAGGTCAGCACATCGCCGATCCAAGGCGGGACGGAGATCTCCTTTCCAGGCCACACCGCATCAGCGCTACAGGGTAGGCAGCAAAGTCGCAATAGATAGGCAGGCTGAAAATGACGCTAGGCAGGCAGCCAGGCTCCTCACTGTCAGGAAGGGACCCTCTGGCTTGACGCCAGGCACCTCACCGTCAGGAAGGGACCCTCTGGTACCAGCGTAGGCGTTCCGGCCACAGCTCTGCCATAGCAGGGTGCTGTTCAGCTCGTAGCAGCGTTCACCTAGCGCAGGTAAGATCCGCCATGCCCAGGCAGGATCCTGTATCAGGAGGCCTCATCCAGGATTTCGTAGCTACCATAATCGACCCCCCGAAGCCCACCCGTCTCCCGGTGCCCGCGGGGGTCGACACAGGCAGGAGAGGAATGGCCGGCACCAACCGGCAGGAACAAAGCCGCAGTCGGCCCCTCAGCACTCTGCCTAGCCAGTCTCCGCATCCATGTGGCCTGCCGTATTCGGTGAGCCCTGCGGAGGACGTCGCTCGATCACTTTCCGGGGCAGCTCCACTTTTGGAAGTAGATTGGATTGGACTACGGAGTGACTCACTCCACAGGCAGGTGTTTCAGGCCGTTTTGACAGGCCTAATTTCAGGATAATGCCGGATAATTCTAGTTCGGTCGGCAGAGCTCACTCAAGGTGAAGCCATCTTGCCACCGGTGAGACCTCGCCCACAAACAAGAGGAAGTTTAGTGGGACAACTGCACGTAAGGGGAAGGCTATAAGGAAACATTTGCCAAGCACTCCTGTTTGCTGGGAATATGGGTTTGTATTTCACCGTGACACTGCTAGGCACCAATGTCTAGCTGTCCTTCAAACAAACCTAAGGGCCATTGTGGCTCTTTTGCCAGCATATGCAAGGCAAAATGATCATAACAAACATAAAGAAAGGGCTGAATGAAGTAGAAAATGTCTATAATGAAGAGGACACTGAGTTTGTTCTCCAATGATGTGGAATAGGGGTGAAATATGATGCTCCCTTATGTGAAGTGAAGATTGTGCTTAAAGGGTAATGGCTGGCTCAAGATCATAGTACAACATTATTAGAGATGCCATGAAGCATACATATCAGGCTGTATTACTGAAATAGGACACATGGTGAATCACCTATGTATGGAGTATTTTATGAAACCACCAGAGTTTCAAGGTATGGGATCCAGGGCCAAAGTATCTGTTACTAAGGATGGAGGATATTTGTTAGGTAGGCAATGGAAAAGAGAAAATGGATTTAAAATAGAGCCCAGTCACCCGTACCAGGTTTTAAGTGTGGTGGTTCAGAGAAGTAGAAAGTGTACAAGAATTGAAAGGAAAGGCTCTGTGAAGTGTTTATTGACAAGTAGGGAATGCTAAAAGATTTTAAGCATAAGATGCTTCTCAAGAATGGATGATTCCTAAAGTGCCCAAAGGGCAATGGCTTTGAATGACACCGGAAAGGTATGGTGTCAAAATAATATAATCAAAATGTAATCTCACAGAAATATTGCATTCTAAATATCGTTAACAAAATTATTGCCCCACTGGAGTAGTTAATAGAAAATCTACACCACACAGGACGATATTTTGTAAATTATACTTTACACATGATATTTCTGCCAGACTCAATTTTTGCTCTTGATAGCCTGACCTAATCCACTGGGAGAGGAACTTAACCTAGAACTAGACGGGCTGCCCGGGCTGCCCAGGTACGAGATAATAAAGGAACAAGAGGCTTCAAAGTGGATAACGCCTGTGGTTTTGGCAACGAAGGCCAATGTAAAAATGTTAATGCATGTGGTTCTTGGAGTTGTAAACGCTTACATTCGGATAGACTGACACCCTTTGCCAGACATTAACAAGATGTTAGCCAAGCTGAGGAAAGAAATAGCTTTCTGAACTATGGACCTCTTCTCTCCATACCGCCAGATGCCACTGAGTGTAGATTACAGACTGTTTACTTTTATTTCCCCAGAGTGGGTATATATAGGTTTAAGCCAATACCTTATCGATTAGCCTCTGCATCTGCGGTATTCCAAATATCAGTGCGTCAGTCGTTTAAAAACATCAATATCATAACATATTTTCAAGATTACGGTCTTGCGCATGGAAATATTGTTGCAGGTCATAACTTCCTAAACATTTTGATGGAGAGGTTCGATCACAAAGGGAAATAAATGCAGTCTGCAGGTGGCTGGTGTTGATAATTTGGGGCAACATATTAGCTCTGAAGGGCTAAACCGCAAAGAGTGCCTTGTAAAAACAATTAAAGATGTGCAAAGTTCATGAAATAAAGATCAGTTGCACTCTTTCCTTGACTGGCAAAACATTACCCAATGTTCATTGCAGATGTTGCAGAGAAAACACCAGATTTTCATAACTTGATGAAAACATTTTTCTGAAATAGGAAATGTAAAGAAAATGCTTAAAGTGAAGGGAGCTCATTCCTGACCCTGGATGCGACATAGGCGAAGGCCCTTACGCCTGTTGTGGTTCTGCGGATGCGGGGTCTCTGCTAGGGCAAGGTCGGCGGAGCGTAGGTTGCTTTTGGGTACGTGGAAAGAGATTATTTCGATGAGGTATTTGGGTCCGATGTTGTGGAGGGATTTGTAGGCGTGGCTGAGTAGCTTGAATGTTACTCTCTTCTTGACGGGGAGCCAGTGGAGGTCTCGCAGGTGTCTGGTCATGTGCTCATGCCGTGGGTTGTAGAGGACGAGTCTGGCTGCGGTGTTCTGGATGGTCTGGAGTTTGTGTAGCCGGGATTTGTTGATTCCAGTGTAGAGAGCGTTTCCATAGCCCAGCCTGCTAGTTATGAGCGTGTGGGTGATGGTCTTTCTGGCTTCAGTGGTAATCCACTTGAAGGTCTTGCGGAGGAAGTTGAAACAGGTGGAGGCGACCGCGTTGATCTGGCGAGTCATGGAGAGGGTGGAGTCTAGGATGATGCTGAGGTTACGGACGTGGTCCGTCGTGGGTGGGTTTCCGAGGGCGGAGGGCCACAGGGTGTTGTCCCAAGTGGTGGGGGAGGGTCCAAGGACGAGGACCTCTGTCTTCTCCGGGTTGAGCTTTAGGCAGCTGTTGCTCATCCAGGCTGCGACGTCTTTCATCCCTTCCTGGAAGCGGAGTCTGGTGTGTTCGGGGGAGAGGATGAGCTGGGTGTCTGCCTAGGATACTATGCTGAGGCCATGCTCTTGGATGAGGGTGGCGAGGGCGGCCATGTAGATGTTGAAGAGCTTGGGGCTGAGCGATGATCCTTGGGATACTCTGCAGTTGATCTCCGGAATCGGAGAGGAAGGGGGGGGGGGAAATCTGATCCTTTGGGTTCTGCTGGCGAGAAAGGAGCGGATCCAGTCGAGGGCTGTTTCTTGTATGCCTGCATCGTGGAGTCTGGCTGCAAGAGTGCAGTGGGAGACGGTGTCGAAGGCTGCGGAGAGGTCTAGCAGGATGAGGGCAGCGGTGTGGCCCTGGTCGAGTAGCACGCGGATGACGTCGATGGCGACAAGGAGGGCAGTCTCGTGCTGTGATTGCTGCGGAATCTGGACTGGGAGGAGTCCAGGAGGGCTTTCTCTTTGATGAAGGTGGTCAGCTGGGGGTTGACGAATTTCTCTGGAACTTAGGCTGCGAAGGGATGGAGAGGGATGGGCCGGTACTTTTTCAGGTCCGTCGGGTCTGCTGAGGGTTTTTTGTGGAGGGGCTTGACCTCGGCCCGCTTCCAGTTATCGGGAAAGACGCCAAATTCGAAGGTGGCGTTGATGGTGTGTCATAGCTCGGGCACAAAGATGGCGGTGGCTCTGTGGAAGATGAGGTGGGCAGGGGTCCGTAGGGGCTCCTGAGTTGGTGCTTTTCATGATCGTGGTGGTGTCTTCGGTGGTGACTGGTGTCCAGGTGGTGATGGTGGGCTGACTGTCATTGCTGGAGGGGAGGGCTATTTCTGGAGTATGTTTGCTGAAGCTGTCGTAAAGGGACTTGATTTTCAGGTGGAAGTAGGAGCCGAGTTTGTTGCAGAGGTCCTGGGACGCTGTGATGTCAGTTGGGGTTTGGTGAATTGCTGGATGATGCTGAAGAGCTCCTTTGAGTTGCTGGCGTTGGCGAGGATTTTTTTTACGGACGAAGGTCCTCTTGGTGGCCCTTATGAGATGGTGGAATTCTGTCATGGGGTATTTGTAGGTGGTCTGGTCTTCTGTGGTTTTGCTGTTTCTCCATCGTTTCTCAAGACGTCTGCACAATCATCTGGTTTCTTTGAGGTCGGTGGTGAACCAGGCGGCCTTCCGGGGGCATTGTTTGTCGGGGTGCCGGAGCGGTGCGAACTTGTCTGTGCAGCTGGTGATCCAGCAGTGTAGTTCCGTAGCTGCAGAGTTGGTGTCGAATTTGGCGGAAGGTGGATTTGTGAATGAGGGTTGAGTTGAGGTGCTCCCCTGTGACTTAGTACCAATTTCTTCGCGGCGGCCTTGTGCAAGCTTGTGTGCGGTTGGGATGCTGAAGGAGATGTGTACACAGTGGTGGTCTGTCCAGAGGGGCTGCGAGGTGTGGCTGAAGTGGGTGTTGGTCCCTCCTCCGAAGATGGGGTCGAGGGTGAGTGTGTCCGGCCTTATGGGTGGGTGTGGTGACGAGCTGGTTTAGTCTGAGGTTGGCGAGGTAGTCGAGGAGGGCGGTGGATTCAGGGTCACTGTGGTTGTCAAGGTGGAAGTTCAGGTCTCTGATGAGTATGTAGTCCGTGGAGGCGATGGCGTGGGGTGCGATGAGGCCGGCAATGGCAGTGGCGAAAGCAGCACGGGTCCCTGGGGGTCTGTAGGGGAGGGTGCTGCAAAGTGTGGTTCTGGTGCTGGTCTGGATCTGGAAGTGGAGGTGTTAGATGTTAAAGAGGGAGTCGCTCGAGGTGGAGGGAGCTCTTGTGCGCGATGGCAAGTCCTCCACCTGGGTGGTGGGGGCGGTCCTTCTTCTGGATCTTTTGTGGCGACGTTTGTCCAGGTTTCTGTGAAGAAGGCGGCGTCTGGCGAGAGGGTGTTAAGGAGGTCCCAAATCTCTCCAGCGTGTCTGTGCAGGGAGCGCCCGTTGAGAAGGATGCACTTCAGGGCTTCATTGGGGTGGGCGTTCAACTCACTTCCTCTTGATGGGTTATGTACTAATCTTACATGTGTATCTTTCATCCAGGCAAGTATTATCCACAGAGCAGTAGACTGGTGAAGAGGTGTAACAGGGTGTTACAGAAAGAATTATAATTAGCGTTGCATGTTGGATTAGACAGGAGAGCAGCTGTAAAGCAACTGATTTGGGTATATTTTCCTAAAGCAAATGGGGCTACTGGAATAACCTTGTATAAGTTGATGTAGGGTGGGAAAAAGCACATCCTAAGCAGAAGCAGTGCTGTATTATGATGAAATTATTGGGTGGTGATGTTAGGAGAAATGCATTAAGCTTGGTATCCTGGGCCAGGGCCAAGTTGCTATAGAAATCAGGAAGGGACAGAATAATTTCTCCAGGCTTTTGCAGGTGTAAACCCGTTGGTAGAGATGTGGAGGTATCCGGAGAAAATGTATGGCACTTGGAGAAGGTGGTACAAATGAATGGCACTTAGAGAAGGTGGGACAAATTCTCACCTGTGTGCTTGCAGCCATTGTGAGAAGCCACTGACTCAACATCGCCTCCTACGCCAATGACACCCAACTGATTCTCTCCCTCACAGACGAACCCACAGCCACCAAGAGCAACTTCCACAACTGGATCAAGGCAGGCTCCACTTGGATGAAGGACAGGTGCCTCAAGCTTAACTCTGACAAGACCAAATTCCTTATCCTGGGCCCCTCCCTCTCCAACTGGAATGACTCTTGGTGGCCAGCAGCGCTTACCACACCCTCAGACCACGCACAAAACCTCAGCATCATCCTGGATTCCTCACTCTCTATGAACAGCCAAATCAACGCAGTTTTGTCATCCTGCTTCCGCACGCTCCGCCTGCTTTGTGGATCCCCATGGAGCCCAGGAAAACAGTCACCCATGCGCTCGTCAGCAGCAGACTTGACTATGGCACCGCACTCTACGCCGGCACCATCCAGAAACTCCTCCAAAAAACATCTACCTGTCAACAAAAGAATCACCTTCAAGCTCCTCATGCGCACCTACAAAACCCTCCACAACGCTGGAACTGCATACCTCCAGCACTGCCTCACCTTCTACACTCCAGACATCTCCGCTCCACCCAACCGGCCCTGGCCACCATCCCACGGATCTGCAAGACCACGGCTGCAGGAAGATCCTTCTTCTTCTTCGATGCAAGGACTTGGAAGTCTTTGTCTCTGCATCTCAGGCAATCACCATCACTGCTGCAATTCAGGAAGGACCTCAAGACCTGGCTCTTCGACTGAGTTGCAGACCCACATTATTTGGGTTTCCATTTTGTGTTGGATGACTGTTTTGCATCATGTCTCTCTTTTTCTGGCATTGTCAGTGAAATGTGGCACATCTTTCATGATGTTTGCTTTATTCTAGGGGCAGAAAATTGTGTCGATATTTTAGTGCTGTATTTTAATATATACACGATATATTCCGTAACAGTATCTGGGTATGTGCCTTAAGATTGACTTATGATGGAATGACTTTCTGAATAAACAATCATTGATGATGTTATGATTGCTTCCAATGCCATTGTTTCCTATAAACCGAAGAATATTATTGTGCACTTTCCAAGCATTCTGCTTTGTATCACGTGGAATGATCTGAGAATTCTGGACTGCATTGCAATTGCTGAAAGTTCCCTTCTTCTCCTGTATCTTTTTCCATTAAATCTACTTTTAGCTTTAGTCCTTTCAGATACTGCTTCGGGTAACAGGTGGATGGGCATTTCAAAGCAGTGCATTGTAGCCTAGGGTGCGACCAGGTTCTCTGGATGTATTACATGGTGAGAACTTTTAAGTGCAGGAACAACAAATAATTCAGGATAACCAATGCTTCCGTTATTTGCTTTCTCTTCATCTTATCTATTAATTGCTTCCTATCTTCCCTGCTCTTTCCCCATGGATCCTATTTTCCCACCCCTTTCAATCCGTTCATTTTTTCCTCCCATAGAAGCTCCTGTTGCTCTCCATGTTTCCGTCCTTAGAGTTTCAGCTCTATTCTTCTTGAAGCTTCTCCTTTCCTCCAACCCAGTCCGCTGTCCCTATAGAACTGCTTCTCCCCTTCCATTTTCTGGGTCGTCTGGTCATCTTAGCCCCCTTCCACTTCATTGGATGCTTCTGTAAACTTATGTAAAATATATTCATATGTTATAACGTGTTTAAATTGAAATACAGTGTATTTCTTTCCTAGTAGAACTTGTTAAGCCAGTATAATAGCCATGACATTTTAAGCCAGGCATTTACTGACGTGATTGTTTCTGAGGTTGCTGAATGTGGGACTGGTATACTGTCTAGATCTTAGCAACAGTGAGTCCTCTTGATGTGTCTGATAATCACAAAACTTGTTTTGTAATACTGATGTAACGTTTTCTCTTTGAAGGAAAGAATGGGACCAGTACCTTGTACCTGCAGACCATCCTGGTGGAACCTGCGTTCCTCCTGGCTGGGTTCTACCCAGCCTTCCGACCAGCGACGCGTGGACAGCTGCTGTTGGACAGACAGACTGATGTGCTTGTTGGAAGCAGATATCCTTTTGCAGATCCTAAACAGTGGTCTTATTGCCATTTGTTGTGGTGCTCATTGCAGGACAGAGCAACCTCTTTGTTCTACACCTTTGTGCTGGGGATCAACCTGTTTAAAGACTGATGCCTTGACAGACCATCTCTATACAGCCAGCATCAGAGGAGTTAACTCTCTTTGCTTAAGAAAGGTGGTGTTTCATTTGCACCGTTTTTTATATTGAATGATATGAACACTGCAGTGTTGACTCCTCCACTCCCCAAATAATCTTTTATAGTATAAAAGATTAAATTGAGTTCACAGATATCATATTTCCACGGGAAAGAAAATACTGAATTTATTCATATTGGATTTTGGTCAGTGTTGTTTTTCTTTGACAAGAACTAAATGTAATCCTATTGATATGTATTTTCGATCACCCTGGATGAAGGGCGATAGTCTTTATACGTGGTAACATAAATGTACAGTAAGATCAAATAAACCAATTAAAATGCAAAAGAAAAGTTGTTGGCTGGGGAAAAAAAGCTTTCACCGATGTTAGTTTAGAAGGCCTATCCAAAAGGCAATTGCATAGTGTCTACAGGACAACCTTAAGCCAAGGATAGATAGGTTAAGGAGTGTTGCAAGTACTTACACCCCCTATTGTGGTTAAGACATTGGTGGAAGAGCTGTCACATCTACCGGTTGTCCCTTAATGATATGGCTGACAGGTAAAGAGTCTCTCAGACTGAGTTCTGGACCTTGTTGACCGGTATATCTGTGTGTGGCTTTTTCATCGTGTTGTATAAAAAATAGTAAGCAAGCCTTGATTGACAAACCATGCCGCACCTTGATCTGTAGATGAAAATCAAAGCTTCTGTGAAGTTTGCTGTATGCTCTATTGCCGCCACCAGAATCTCACCCATAAAGCATTGACTGAACCAAATAGCTGCACAGTATTGGAGGAATGGCAGATACACATTTGTCTCTAGTAATATTTGAAAGAGAGACAAGAGATTTTGGTGGCACTCGAAGTGGTACACTGAAAAAGTGATGTGATGGGAACTTTGCAGTTTTTTGGTTCAGTGAGTGCTTCATGTGTGAGATTTGGGTGGCGATAATAGAGCATATGGCAAACTTGTATATACTGAAGTGGGGGAATTCCTATAACCCCCAAACTCCCATAAATCTATTTTGTTTTCATCTTGTTCCCAGATTGTACAGCTTCTTGCTGCTCACCCCTTTTAGACCTCCTATGGAATCTTCTCCTTTAGCTTCTCATCCATCTTGTCGATGCTGCTGTAGAAGGAAAAGAATGATGGGGTGTATGTCCACAAGTTTCAGGAACAACGTTTTTTTTTAACCTCGGGTAGTTGCCGCTGTCAAAACCTATGGCACACCCTGCCAATAATCTTTTGGAACCGCATTTGTGCGTCTGTGTGTGTATATAACTTTTAGTGTTCAATCGAGATTCTTCATGGACTCTGGTTGCTGGAGAAAGGGAACTAAATTGTGGTCTAAGAATCTTGCGCTTAAGCCAAGCCTCTATTAATGTCATCCATGCCCATCTGGAGGCTGCGTCTGCTAAAAAGTCCTTGTTTTTCCATCCAAGTTTTTGCTTTTCCGTTACTATCCATTCAAGTCATTGTCATTAATTCACCCCATGCATTATGTTTGTTTACCTTGCATAGTGTATATTTGGGGGTTCTGTATTTGGGCCTATGTTTTATCTTGGATCTGGTAATATCATTGCCTATTCTGTGTTCACCTGTGACCAGAACAGTGGCACCAGATTTAAAGAAACCTAAATATACAGCTAGACTAATTATCTCATTTCAAAGGAATGACTAAAGAAGCATGAGAGTTGGTCCTAAGGCTTATGAAAGGACCATTTATTTATAAAGTTTTATATAGCGCGAACAAGATCCCGAGAGATATCAGAGCGCTTTACAATAGGATGGAAGGAAGGACATAAATGCAATATCGACATCACAAAAGAATAAGAAACAAGAATGATCGCATAATTACAGGACAATTAAGTCAAGGAGAGTAATACAATAAGGCCTTGCCCTCATTTTGTGCTGGCATCGCTTGGACAAACTGACTTCTTTAGTCAGTGCTTGGTATTCAAGTTCTCCTTTCATTTTGAATGGATGTGCGTGAGACAGCAGATATAAAATGTTATCCTGGTCTCTCAAGGTACATTGTAGTTCTCTAGATTGATGCAATGTGGTCAAATCTATTTTTGATAATATGAGTCTGGTGTGAAGAATAGCTTTGATCTGGTTAAACCACATTACTTAGGATAGTCTGTTTGGCATCTGCAAACTGCATAGGCATAGTCCTGAAATATTGGAGGTTGGTGCTCAAAATTCAGAAGATCCCTGAAAAATATGATCTGGTCTCCTCTCACTTGAGTATCTGGAATTGTTGGCAGCCGAAGATGTAGAACTCGAGATGTGAAGCTAGACCCTGGAACAGATTACTTGATGCATTAGATCAAGACACTAGAATGAACTAGTTATAGCACAATAAGTTCTTCTGGTACTCTGAAACACTGAAGATCTGTTCCTGCTGATATAATTTTTTTCCTCTTTTTCTACATTTGTGCTTCTGTGGCGAACTGCTCAGTGGGGACTAAGGGAGTGTTTGGTACAGAGGGAGTCACAAAGGGATTATGATTACTCCATTACATAACTTATTTGTTGTGTTTCCTTGATTTCCTATAAAGAAATGTCAGTAAGTCATAAACAAAAGCACAGGTGCACCACAAAATACCAACAGCGAAGTTAATTCAAATCCGAGTATGACATGAGAGAAAGCTCTTCAGTTTTGATTTCTTTATTCTGTTTTGAAGTAGAAAAGACAGAACAGCCGACACGCTTCGTCCCAACTTGGGACTTCTTCAGTGCAATTTAGGAGTAGTACTTCATGTCTTTATGTGTAGCAGAGACGGTAATCGGTACGCGCTATGCCTCATTGACGTCCTCCATACAAATATAAGAAGGGTAAGTCCAAGGTTCTCAAGACGAAGGTATGTAATGAATAGAGCTCGTAGGTAGATGAGCTCTTTCAAAAAGGATACAATGGTATAGCTTCACGTGGGGTCTATGGTGGTGTTGGTCACAATATTATAAAGTGAAGATAAGCGAGCAGCTACTCAATAAAACTGGTCTGATGAACCACTGTTCCTGTAATCGAAATCCAAACGCTTGAGGAAGTAAGGACCGCGTGTCTTAATTCTAAGTATATTTATTCTTGAGTCGTGATAACTGTGGAAGGTAGATGCCCCATCCGGCATAAACACCAGGCTCTAATAGGCAAGAGGGGACAAAAAAATGGGTCGTAAGGGATGATTACGGCCAGAGAACACGGTTACCTAGGACGCCACAAGTACCGGCAGCCCGTCCAGCAGCTCGAATCTTCACTTTATAATATTGTGACCAACACCACCATAGACCCCACGTGGGTGACTCTTCGGTCATCGAGGCCCTGTCGACGCAGCAAGACCCAGACGACGCTACGATGGAACGAAGCCCGTTCAAGTACTGTCCCGTGTGCGGTTCGAAATACCCACACATCGACGTGCATCCTGTATGCAACAAGTGCCTGTCGCCGGACCACAACGAGGCCAACTGTATGGCCTGTTCCAAATTCAGGTCGAAATAGACGCTCAAGATTCGGCGCGTGGCGCGCCTCGAGGCCCAGCGATCAGCACCAGCGCCGGTCGACATCTTTACAGACCCCAAAGCAGACGAGCAAGAGCTTCACCTGCAAATCTCACCTTCATCGGCGGAGGTCGAGGCCGACTACGGGGAACCCATCGAGGGCCTGGACCTGTACGAAACCGTCGAGGAGGTAGGGGACGACGAGGAAGTTTATGGGGCCGCGGAAGATAGCTCAGAGGAAGAGCTATGCCCCGTGCGTACAATTACTAAGGCTCAGGTCACGGGATCGCCACTCGGCCTTACCCACGACCCTACTCCTCGATCCTCGGCCCGCCTCCTGGCCCGGCTACGGACACGACTACGGAGCCTCCATCACACAAATCGAAACCGAAACCTTCGGAATCGAAACCTACAAAGATGGCCGACGCACCATCGAAACTGAAGACGTCTGGGACTGCATCAGCGCCGTCGTCTTCAGAGGCCTCGAAGCCAAAGAAGGCTGTCGATCAGGCTAAGGTACCGAAAGGGGCCAAGGAGACCGGCTCGAAGAAGGTCGTCGAGCCAGTGTTGTCTAAGGTGGTCGAGCCGAAGTCGAAAAAGACTGTCGAACCTCCTTCAGCGACGACTGCCGCCCCAACAGGCACGCGGACAGTCGAAACGGCGTCAGCAAAGGGCACCGAGCCGAAGTCTGGAGCCCCTACGTCAAAGGTCAAATCCGCTGCTCCAAAGTCAGCGACGTCGACGACTAAGACCGGGACGGGGGACCGGAACACAGCTGTCGAAGGTGCATCCGCGCCTCCGCCGCACAAAGACATATCGTCGACGCATGGCTCTTCCCCTGTGGATGGGCAGAGGTCGTCGGTCGGCTCGACGAAGCCATCCGCTTCGTTTACAAAGCAAGTCACGGACTCCCTGAAACGAATAAGGGACAAGGCGTCGGAGCAGAAAACACACTCGGTGCCGAGGCAGAGTGTTCCACTGGACAAGACTCCGCTGCCGATACTCTACACTCTACCGCCAAAGGTGGCGCCGAAGGCTTTTGCCCCTCGTACGGTGACCGAGGAATCAGTGGCTCAGCTCACGGGAGGTTTTGGTCGACCACCCTTGCCTACCGAACATTCAGAGCAGTTTATCGACACCGACACGCGTAGATTAACCCTCTATAAAAGGAAAATTACAGCACAGCCTGTAGAATCCTATGTCATACCTCTAAAAAAGAAAAGGCCTGCACCAGACACGCCGGACCTTGTTGAACCCATCCCTCAAGGGCCTGGGAGAAGTCCTACACCTTCACCCACTGGATCCAATGGGGATGAGGGTGACCAAGATGAGCAGTTTAACTTCCCGGAAAATACTGACCCTGATGAGCAGCAAGAATCATGGATACACTCTGGTGATCAGGGGGACCAACAGCTGGTCAGTGACCCACATCTGTATGGTGTTAAAACTTCTCCCACTGAAGACTCTGCGGCATTTAATGCCTTAATTGAAAGGGCAGCTTCAAACCACAAAGTAGAGATGCATGCCGACCCAGTGGAAGTTGACTTTTTATTTGATACTTTTTCGGCATCAGAAAAAACGGTGAAGACACTTCCAATGCTTAAGGGGGTTCTCAAGCATGCCACAGACATTTTCAAGGAACCCACCAGAGCCAGAGTGGTGAACCCACGTATTGAAAAGAAGTACAGGCCGGCGCCTGGTGACCCTACCTATATTCGAGGACAGTTGCCTCTAGACTCTTTGGTGGTCTCCAATGCCCGCAAGAGGGCAAATTCACAGACAACGGGTGAAGCTCCTCCCCCGGACAAAGAGTCTAAAGTGCTGGAGGCAGGGGGCAAAAGGGTGGCTGCGCAGGCAGCCAACATATGGAGCATTTCTAACACTCAAGCCCTGTTAGCCAGGTGTGATAGGGCGCACTATGACACCTTAGAGCAGCTCTTACAACACCTTCCAGACCAGTTTAAAGAAGGAGCTGAGATGCTGATACAAGAGGGCAAGCTCATTTCTAACGCTGCGATTAAATGTGCGCTAGATGTCGCTGATACAGCAGCAAGAGCAATAAACACTAGTGTTATGTTAAGGCGTCAGGCATGGCTCCGCATCTCAGGGTTCAAGCCTGAGATACAAACGACTATCCTCAACCAGCCTGTCAATCCAGACAGACTGTTTGGCCCAGAGGTTGATACCACCCTCGAAAAGATAAAAAAAGATACTGAAACGGCTAAGTCCATGGGGGCGCTTCAGTCTCAGCAATACAGAGGGAACACTTTTCGTCGCTCAGGTGCACGGGGTGTTGCCAGAGGACACTTGGCACAGCAGTCGCATTTCAACAAGGGAGGCGCCCAGGCCTCGTACCCCCAACAAAATAGAGGTGGTTACAGAGGAAACAGCGCAAAGGGCAGAGGCAACAATAATTCCCGTTCCTCCGCTGCCAACAAACAGTGACTACCTGTCACTGCCCCCCGACCATCCAACACCTGTCGGGGGGGGGGGAGACTCCAGCAGTTCCTGCCAGTCTGGACATCCATCACCACAGACAGGTGGGTCAGGAAACTTATCCAATACGGCTACTGTTTAGAGCTAACATCCACTCCACCCAACATACCCCCAAGACACCGTCCTATGTCAGCAGAGCACTTGCACTTATTGCAGCAAGAAGTCCTGGTGATGCTGCAAAAAGGCACTATAGAGCTCGTGCCGGTGGAGGAAGAAGGCACAGGGGTTTATTCCCTGTACTTCTTAATCCCAAAAAAGGACGGCTCGCTCAGGCCCATTCTAGACCTACGCCCCCTCAACCTCTACATACTCTCAGAACATTTTCACATGTTAACACTACAGCAGGTTCTACCATTGTTAAACCAGGGGGACTTCCTCGCAACCTTGGACCTCAAGGATGCTTATTTTCACATACCACTCCACCCGTCCCACAGAAAGTACCTCAGGTTCACCATACAAAACAGGCATTACCAGTTCAAGGTCCTGCCCTTCGGGGTGACCACTGCCCCCAGAGTGTTCACCAAGTGTCTGGCGACCGTGGCGGCGCACCTCAGGAGGCAAAACATACATGTCTATCCTTACCTAGACGACTGGCTCGTTCAAGCAAAGTCGGAACAGCAGTGCGCCGCGGACATGTCCCACACAATTCACCTCCTTCACAGTCTGGGGTTTTCGTTAAACTATCCAAAGTCGCACCTCCAGCCAGCCTATGTGCGGCAGTATCTGGGCGTGACAATCAATACTCTGACGGCTACGGCTCAGCCAAACCAGGTGAGGATCGGCAACATCCAGTCGCTCATCCGGAGGTTCAGACCGCAAAACTCACTCCCAGCGAGAGTGTTCATGCAGTTGATAGGCATGATGGCCTCCTGCATCTTCATTGTCCCGCACGCACGGTTGCATATGCGTCCGCTACAAGAATGCTTGGCGCATCAGTGGACTCAGGCTCAAGGACATTTAAAACACCTAGTGTTGGTCACCGGTCGGGCGTACAACTCTCTGCATTGGTGGAATCCACACAACCTTTGCAAGGGCCGACCGTTCCAGGAGCCTGTGCCACAGATTATCCTAACAACGGACGCATCTCTCCAGGGGTGGGGAGCTCATGTGCTCCACTACACTGTGCAGGGACTATGGACGACGCAGCAAAAGAAGATGCACATCAACTATCTGGAATTGATGGCAATCTTCATGGCACTCAAGTCCTTCAAAGTACATCTGTGCAACAAAGTCGTATTAATCCGGACGGACAACATGACGGCGATGTATTACATCCAGAAACAGGGAGGTACGCACTCTCCACAGCTGTCTCACCTGGCTCAGAGCATGTGAAAGTGGGCCATTCAGAGGAATATCTTCCTCATGGCGGAACACCTCCCGGGCACAGACAATCAGATGGCAGATCTGCTCAGCAGGTACAGCCATCAAATGCACGAGTGGGAGATACATCCATCAGTACTCCACCCGTACTTTCAACAGTGGGGTCATCCACAGATAGACCTGTTTGCCACAAGGGAAAACGCAAAATGCCAACACTTTGCCGCCAGGTTCCCTCACCCACAGTCGCAGGGAAATGCGATATGGATGAACTGGTCAGGCAGATTTGCGTACGCTTTTCCCCCAGCACCTCTGATACCGCTGGTGGCAAGAAAGCTGAAGCAATACTCGATGACACTCATCCTAGTTGCTCCAACGTGGGCACGCCAACCATGGTACACCACGTTTCTAGAACTCTCCGTGGTACCGCATCAAAGGCTGCACCTCACACCCAAGCTCTTGACGCAGAACCATGGCGACATTCAGCACCCAGATCCGCGACAGCTCAATCTGGCGATCTGGCTCCTGAGGTCTTAGAGTTTGGCTACCTCAACCTGCCTCCTGAATGCATGGACATCATCAGGGAGGCACGGAAGCCCACTACCAGAGCTTGCTATGCAGCAAAATGGAAGCGGTTTGTCATTTATTGTACAGCACACAACATTGACCCGCTAGATGCCTCCATTCCTAACATCATCTGCTATTTGTTACATCTTTACAAATGCAATCTAGCGTACGCTTCCATTAGGATACACTTATCCGCCATAGCGGCTTATCTTCAAAACAGGCAGCATCTCTCTGTTTTCAGGGTGCCTGCCATTAAAGCTTTTCTAGAAGGGCTGAAGCGGGTCATTCCTCCCAGGACCCCACCCGCTCCAATATGGAATCTCAACGTGGTCCTCACTAGGTTGATGGGCCCACCTTTTGAGCCTCTACATTCATGTGAGATTCAGTTCTTGACATGGAAAGTGGCTTTCCTTATTGCTATCACGTCTCTAAGGCGTGTTAGTGAGCTACAAGCGCTCACGATACAAGAGCCATTTATACAAGTGCATTAAAACAGGGTAGTGCTCCGCACTAACCCCAAGTTCCTTCCGAAGGGGGTGTCACAGTTTCATGTCAATCAAACCATTGAACTGCCCACATTCTTTCCAAACCCAGAAACGGTAGCAGAAAGAATGCTCCACACGCGGGACGTTAAAAGGGCATTGATGTACTATATTGACAGAACACAACCCTTTAGGAAGACACAGCAACTTTTCGTTGCCTTCTCCGCACAGCACAAAGGCAACGCTATTTCCAAAGCTGGAATAGCCAGGTGGATCGTTAAATGCATTCAGATTTGTTATCAGAAGGCTAAACGCACTTTAACGGTCCCCCCCAGGGCGCACTCCACCCGCAAACTGGGGGCCTCCATGGCATTCCTAGGTAACATTCCTTTAGAGGATATTTGTAGAGCAGCCACGTGAGCTACACCACATACATTTACCAAACATTACTGTGTAGATGTGCACTCCAAACAGCAGGCAGCTGTAGGACAGGCTGTTCTCAAAACTCTTTTTCAGACTTCTGCAGCTGGCACGGGCGGCCGCCGTTCATGAGGGGACTGCTATGTATTCTATGCATAAGATATGAATTTAGCAGCCCACATGCCTCGAACTGAATATGCTACTTACCAGTATGCATCTGTTCTTGGCATGTAGGGCTGCTAACATTCATATCGCCCGCCCTCCTCCCCGGCGCCTGTAGCAGCTGCAGACTACTTCATGCATTTCATCACTAGCATGGACACCGTTTACACTATCACACTCCATCTTTGGCACAATGGCTAAAAACAATCTGGGGATGGAGTCGATGCCCATGCGCACTGTAGTCCAGGGGAGGAGCCACCTATCTCGTGATACTTCGAAGACTCTTCCAGGACAACAATGTGCAATCATCCGGACCCAACACTAGGCGGCGATCTATGCATAAGATATGAATGTTAGCAGCCCTACATGCCAAGAACAGATGCATACTGGTAAGTAGCATATTCATTATGTTGTTGAGTTCCTGTTGGAACTAGCACTGTGACGGTGGGTGTCAACCAGTGTGCACACATCTCCCTATGTTGAAAGGAAGGGATTTTTAATATTAGAGTAATTTGAGGTTAGGTGCTGACATTGAGAAGGTTCCACGGTCTCCTTTCGTTCTCTAGTAAATGTCAGTAAGTTCTTTTAATCAGGATTGGCAGGAGTTTTCAACTCTTTGGGAGCATCTGGTACATTTTGCAATCACCTTATCAACCCTTCCTCGCGTTTTAGCCGACATCTGTTCAACTCCAGGGCAACTAGGACCAAAATATGGGGTTATCCTGTGTCTGTCATTGCAAACCTAGTTAAAAATATGGTACAATTACAGTCAACTAGGATGACACGGTAACAATTCAATTAAAATCCATAACTACTGGAATACAACAATGATTTTATAATGCAACACATTTTAGAAATGTCGATATACATTTGACAGGTTAACCCTTTTGCTGTAAGACCCCCCGAATCCACCTCCCCCATGTGCTAAGCCATTTTTAGGCTATTTGGGGTAGTTTGCACTTCGGCCCTGTGACTTTTTGCCCACACAAGGTATCCACGCCAAATTTGCGTCCTTTTCTTCCAACATCCTGGGGATTTTAAAGGTACCCAGGGTTTCTGGATTCCCCTGGAAGGTACCCAGAAAACCAACATTTTCTACCCAGTTTTGGCATTTTACTGGGACATAGCTATTTTTAATATTTATTGTGCTTTCAACCTGCTTTCAGTTAGTGATAGAAATGGATGTGAAAGCAATAATGGATCTCAGAAAGCAAGACTTGTCGGAAAAGTAGTCAAAATTCTGAATTTAGCAAGGGGTCATTTGCGTAGATCCTTGAAGGTTTTCCTATAGAAACTAACAGTTGGGATAAAAAAAAATGTTGAAATTGAGTTGAAAAAAAACAGCTTTTTGTGCCAACAGTTTCACCTGTAACAACTTCTAACTATGGCAGATTGTTATTAGCAATATACCGGTAGGTCCGCTGGGCCCTTCTGGTGTGGTGATATATAGGATTGTAGGTTCATCAAGAACCTGAGGTACCCAGACCCAATAACAGATCTGCGCCTTGTAATAGGTTTTTATTGTGTACCAGCTATTTAGCAATTCATTTGGTAAAATATAAAGAGTGGAAAATAGGTATCAAGGAGACCAATGTATTTCCAACATGGGAACAAAATATAGAGTTTAGAAGCAGTAGTTATTTGCACATTGTGGGCACCCATACTAGCATGTGAATTATAGGGGAAACGGCCAGTACAATGCGGGCGTTTTCACGAGTAACCATAACCACGCATGCATTACAACGCATGCGTGGTTCCACGGAAAGCCTTTACCACGCATACCTTTACTACGAGATACCTAGTAAAGGCATGTGTGCAAAAGGAAACCAGAAAACGGGGGGGGCTTGGGGGCTTGGGGGGGTCTCCCCCCACCACAAAAAAAACGTAGGTTAAATAAAGGGGGGTTGGGGGGTCTCCCCCCCCCCCCCCAAAAAAAGAAACTCACCTGTTTCTGCAAGATGAACAATTGTGGAGGCAATCGGCGTCGTTGGAGGAAAAGGAAAGACATTTCAGTTTCCTCTAAACGACGTGAAACATCACCTCGGAAGGGCTTGGAGTGGAGAGGACGTGGAGAGGTAAGGAGGAATGAGGGGGTGGTTTCAAAGGGGAAACATATAAGGGTTAATTTACAGTGATAGGAGATATCCTTTAACATAAAAATGTCAATAACATGCATAGTTTCACAACGGAAAACGTTGTAAAAATATGCGTGTTAAAGGCATTTTCGTGGTAAAGGAGATGCGTGGGAATGGAATTCCGTTGTAACGCATGCGTGGTAAAGGCATGCGTTGCAACGGAATTCGTTGTAACATCATACAACCGAATTATAGGACATTTTTCAAAGTGACTTCTTTTTTACACAGTGTGTTATATTTTGGAAGGCAGAGATGCATAGAAAGTCAATAGGCTATCATATATATGTATATAAATATATATAATATATATATTTATAGTTGTAGGAGAGTATGATCTGCTTACTATGGTTACCCCCACTTTTTGCTGGTATTTCACTGTTTTTCGACTTTAGTCTGGCTGGGGCCCTGCTATTCAGGACCCCAGCCTAGCTGCTTCCTCTCTAAATTGATTGCATGTACTTTAGGTACACTCCAGATTGGTTACTGGGATACCCTTGTGAGTCCCTAGTATATGGTACCAAGGGCGTAGGTACCCCAGAGGCCTATTTGGGGCTAAAGCATGTATTATGCCACCCCTGGGAAGCCTTCCAAAATGGCACCACAGGTCTGCTACTGCAACCTGGGTAAGGTGGTGCTTGCACCCCTTACTAAGATATAGGTTACCTGTATCTACCTTTAATGACAGACACATATCAACCTATAAGTCACTCCTATGGCAGGCCTTAACAATCCTGAAGGCAGAGTGCTTGGTTTTGTGTGAGAGGGTGCCCATGCATGAGCAGGACCCCTCTGCAGCTTTCGGAATCTATTCTCTGAGGCTGTTCTGTGATACTGCCATACCATATACTCTTAAGTGTATTATAAGCTCGCGTTAAATGCTAACTTTTGGAATGGCTCCATCAAAACATATCGTGTTTGGTGTCAAACACTTTGGAATCCTAACCCCCCTCCCCCCTGCCAGTCCTGGCGGCGGGGCTAGAATTCCACCGTTCTAGGGGGAGAAGACATGTACACACTTACCTGACCGGTAAGTTTAAAAGAGCCCCAGCATCACAAAATGGATGCTGCAGCCACAGACACGAGTCTGACCTCCTGCTGCTGGACGAAACTCCGGCAGTGGAGGCCTGGAGAATAGGTTTCCTGTCACAGGGAGGTGTAACCACCTCCCAGACAGGCTTTAGTGTATTGGGGCTGGGTGGGTGCATTCAGTGAATGCTTTTCAGACAGTGCTGTGGGCACACTTGGTGTCCTTGTGCATACCCCAGTTCAAACCGGTTGCAAGGGCACTCAGCCCCTGCTCTGGCATGAAACTGGACAAAGGGGAATGGGTGTAACCACCCCCATCCGGTTCCTCCCGTAGGTGGGACTCTAGAGTAAGTCCAACCCCTAAACTTAGTATAAGTATAGGAACCCAGTCCTTAGGACTTTAGATTACCCTGGACAAAACTCTGCAAAATATATCTTGGAACTTCGACATTCTATTTCGACTAGAAGACGGAAGAATCTCCCTTGGGGTCAAGGAGTGACTCCCCTGTTCAAACAGCCCCAAAGAAGCATCTTGCCGGTCTGCATTTCCAAGGCTCCCGCCGGATCCTGAAGGATTTAAGACACAGGACACGGACTTCCAGACATTTCCGAGGCCAACACGAGATCACAGCACAGCTGAGACCCGCAGCCATCACAAGAGACGTGGGACCGGAACTCCTGAACACCGTGCACATTTGCTAGTGCACCTACTTCCCGAGCTTTCCTGAAGTTGTGCATTGGGCTACTCTTAGTCCAAGCCCTGAGCACCATCTGCACCGAAGATTGTGGGCCTATACTCCACGAGTGTTCCGTGGGCCCGCTTCTAGCATTTCTGCTCGAGGCCCCTTCGCGATCCCTGGTCCGTCAACTGGTGGGTCCCCACGAAGGTAACTCTTTTGTTTCTTGGGCTTCCCTCTTTGCTCCAGACGTGCCCAGACTCCCCTCCAAAGGGTGAGTCCCTCAGACCTTGCTGGTCTGCCCCGAACCCAATCTTTGCATTCTGCGTGGGTTGCTGTTGCCAAGGCTTGTTGGGGCCAATCCGGATACCGACACCGCAGCACTCGACATCGGACGTGGGACAGCTCGAATCCAGCTCCTGGTTATCATCAACGCCTCCTGGTCCTCGTGGCTGAAGAGTCCAGCTTCACCTCCTGCACCTGAAATCACCCGACATCGGTAGGCATCTTCTTATCGCCTCCCTGGTCATTGGCAAGTAACCCAGACACTGTCCCCTCTGCTTTCAGGTTCTTCAGATCTTCGATTCACCCTTGGATCCATCCGGACACTTTCCACTTGGTCGCCTGCAGCACTTTCCCGCAGCTCGCCATAGAAAACGACAATGAAACCCGACCCGAAAAGACACCTATGCACCTGGCTTCCCTGGGTGGGGTAACACGAGTACTTCAGTGCTCCCGTGGGTTGGACTCTTGAACTATCTAGTTCTCTAGGGGTTTGCTCCAAGTCCATTTCTAAGTGTCCCTAATCTTTAAATTACTAATCGCAACTTTCTCCAAAGAAGTCAATGGTGATTTGCGGCTGTGTTTAGAAGCTTCCCCCGTGGGTCTCCGGCGTCCCTACCTTGGGTGGTTCCTGGTTGCCCCAGCGGTTCTACAGGCCTTAGGCCTGGTCTCTGTCTATCGTGGTTCTTATACCACTTACTTAGTATATGGTTTGTGACGCCCCTACGGCTAAACGTATACTGTGCTAATTTACTGTGTGCTAAACCCGTTTACTACATGCACTTTTGCCTCTAGACTCATAAAGAGACTAGAGGGGGTGTTTAGATTAAATACATATATTTATATATATACCTGGTGTGGTTCTCCTTTCATTTGGTCATTCACGAGATTATATACTGGTAAAACAAGCTGCTTTACATTTCTTCAAGACTTAGCCTGAAGGCTGCTCTCCACAGCTACCACTAGGATAGCTTTCTATATAGGTTGTCTTTAAACCTACCATCAATAAGGGTCGTTTGGACTGGTGCAAGGTGCCCACTAGAATAGTGGACAGCATATGCCAGGCCAACTTCTCACAATAGTCCTATATCTTTTGGGCTCAAGGACTTAGGTAATTCCTCTGCATATAGTTGCTCCTTACAGTATACCATGTCTTTCACCCAGTGTTGTAATCTGAGAGCTCGCTTCTCCTTTTGGCCAGTAGCAAAGCTACCACTACAAACCTGCGATTGGTTGGTTGTATCTGTTTTACAAAGCCTAATAAGCAAAGTTGGGGCGTGTTAGGAATAGCTTCTGATATCATGATCTCCAAAGCATTCGTGACCTCCGCCCAATAAAGGTCCAGGCCATGTGCAAGAAATCTGCATTCACATTTCTACATTGTACACATTTTGCATCTTCTCGTAATCCATATTTATATAATTTATTAGGCGTATAGTACATTTGTTGTAGGAATTTAAAATGAATGATTCGTAAATTGCAGTTTGGGGTTAGCATACTTGTAAGTGCAGCAGAGGCTCCATTCCTCGATGGATAAAGGTGTAGTCACTACAGCATTCCAACAGTGTAGGCGTTTATTCAAATCCCTATATTGTTCAGCTTTGGCAGCGGAGTAAAGTTTAGTTAGGAGGCACCCATGTGTGGGGACAGTAAGCAGTGTCTGCAGAGCCTGGAGGGCAGGAGGTTCCTGAGGGAAGGAGGAGTAAATGTTTTAAATGGCTATTCGCAGGTGTAAATAGTTAAACAATTAGTAGTGGAGTTTGAGGTGTATCAGAGGGTAGGTCTGAAAAGGTATCAAAACTGCCTTCCCGGAACATGTCACCCTTTGTTTGCAAGCCATTGTGTGACAGCTTAGCTCGGGCCTTTGGTTCCTTGACAACTGATATGTCTAGATAGTGTGGCCGGAGTGTATAGTGGAGTCTTGTGGGCTCATAGTACTAGGGCCCGTCATGCCGCTGTCATGCATTGGACCGCATTCATCTTAGAATGAGAGACCGCAGTCGTCGTTGTGATATAAGGGCAGCCAGCGGGAAAGGGTGTGTGTGTGTCATCTGTTTCTATAGTAATATGAGGGATAAACAGTGATGGTGGTACCAATTATATGCAAAGTGTGTGTGAGCGCATAGGGTGTATAAGTGAAGATATGGAGCTCTAAAGACCCTTGGACATATGGCAATGTGATCCTTGCCTGTTTGCCACCCCACGTAATTGTAATCAGGTGGGTGTGCAAGGTTTAGAAAAAAAAAGGGACCGTGTGATAGGGATATTGATAAATACAGAAAACGTGGAAATATCACCATTTTTTGGATTGCTATTCAATTAGCCTGAGATAGTAGCCGTCGGATCAATCTGGCTATTTAGTCTTCTAATTTAGAAATCGTTGTCCCGTAATTCTCTCTTATAACTTCTTTCAGATCTCTTTGGACCCAAATATTTAACTGGACTAGTGTCCCAGGTCAGTGGGAATTCCAATGAATGTGGTTGGGTACATTGTGTTGGGGGAATGACTACTGATTTAGATCAGTTTATACTCAGGCCAGCATATCGTTCAAAGCTAATGTATTGCCTGATCATGGGTGTTAAATGAACTGCAGGGTTACTTATATAAAGAACCATATCATCAGCATACAGAGATGTGCTAATAGCTCGTAGGCTGAATCTCAGCGCTGAGTCAGCCTGGTGTTGTCGTATTGGACACGCCAAAGACTCAAAGGCTAAAAGGAGTAACAACGGCGATAGAGGGCATCCCTGTCGTATCCCTCTCTGAATAAGCAAAGGAGAGGTCGTGTTACCATTGACACAGAGTCTGGTGACTGGTTCAGTATAAAGAAGCTGGACCCATTTAACAAAGGAGTAGGGCATTGCCATTTGCAGCAAAATAGCAAACATGAACGTCCATTCTATCGATTCAAAGGCTTTAGCAGCGTCTAGCATTGACACAGCCGCATGAAGATTGGGATCAAGTTGGTGAAAGAGCGCAAAGATGGTACGTATATTTTGTGTCGTAGACCGGGTGGGAATAAAACCAGATTGGTCTGGTAAGATCAGAGATTGTAATAGTAGTTGTAATCTAGTGGCAAGTGTTTTTGCCAGAATTTTGACATCTGTATTAATCAGTGACAATGGTCTATAGGACTCTCAGTGTTCCAGCTGTTTACCTGGTTTAAGTAGTGTTATCAACCGTGCTTGTCGTAGGGAGGGGTAGAGAGTACACCGTCCTTGTAGGTCTGTGCATACAGTTCAAGAAGATGTGCAGCTAACAAGTCTCCAAAATAGAATTCACCTATAAAGCTCCTGCGTAAGTTTACTTTGAAGGCCTCTTATAGTGTATGCACAATCCGCACTGTACCTATATTATGATTGAAAAATTCTATAATGGCCTGACGGATCCCAGTCTTAAACACTGGGTCCAGCGGTACAGTAGCAGGGAAGCACCACATGAATTGCCGTGTTGTGTGTGTGAGGGTAGTGATAGTAGTCTAATCGCGACCAGGAGTTAGTTGCACAGGAGGAAAATGTTCCTCTTTGGAAAGTGGAGTTATGCACTCTCCAGAAGTCCACATGCCTTATTCCTCCAGCCCATTCCGTAGAACCCCTGCCGCTTGCCTGAGATATTGGTGAGTAGGGGTCGACTGGTCTAATGTAGGATCTCGACATATATTGAAATCTTCCCCGCAGATGACTGCATAGCATGTAAACGTGCCCACAATCGCCTGTAAAAATCCAGATCGTCACTGTTAGGGCTGGGATGATTTTACCCTGGGTAGATAGTGGCGCTCTCAAATTACAGTAATATTATGTTGTTTATAGTTGTTTTAGTTAATGGGTGCTTAGGGAGAGGGCAATCATCCAATTACCCCTAAATTGGATCAGCAGATTATTACGGACCGGTGATGCCAGATTAAGCATCACAAACGGACACTACTTTAGTCCGCATTCGGGCACGAATATATAACAGTGCAAAATATACAATTGTTCTCTTCTGACCACGCGTACTACTTGTGCGCTTTGGAATTCTGGATATTGGACTAGATCGACTATCGGGACTTAAATCATTTACCCAGCCAAAATTAGGCTGGGACGGAAATAGAACCAGCCAGAAGGCTATTCTGTTATGAGTTGAAGTTCGCAAGCCCTGAGGAAGTCGTGGGTATTTCCCACACGACGAAACACGTGTTGGCTGGATTCAGTGCAGGATACTAACATTAAAGCATCTTGTCAAATTGCTGTGGTAATTTGAAATCTCAGTTATTTACTTCTAATAATCTGTATTTTGGTGTGATAGGGATCAACATAGACTGTTAGGGCTGTATACATTAACCAGTGTCAGTAATGTGCCATTGAAACTACCCTGTGCAATAATATAGTGACCCTGTGTGTTTGTGTCCGTATGTATACCTACAAAGGGAGTGCCCAGTTTTACCATCAGAAGCACTCCTCTGGCATAGGATGAGTAAGAGGAGGCTATTTGAGTAGATGCCCAGCGATGGCCTAGAGCACATGCCATATGCCGAGTGAGATGTGTCTCTTGAAGCAGCGCTACTTGGATGCTGTGTCTTTCAAGATATGCGAGAATTTGTCATGTTTTCCAGGGATTATTTAATCACCTGATATTCCATGTGAGTAGAAAGAGAGGTTGTTTGTGTCATATTTTAGCAGGGTAAAGGAACAGCGGGTTACGAATTGTCATCGGATGTGTTGTATGTTTCATGGTATGCCTGATATTACACTGATGCATAAGAACAAAAACTAGCGCATATCTTCCCAAATACCCTCCCCCCACCCTCATTAGCATCTCAATCATGCCAATGACAATCTCAGTTACCAAATCAACCCGATATTAACACCGAACCATCCCAACCCCCAAATCAACAGACCCTCATAAACGTAGTTTGGTGCATGCATAGGAACAGAGACCGCCCAACGAACACCTCCACAATAAAAATATTGCGTTGGGGCCATACACACGAGTAAAAATGTATCAATTACAGAATTGAACATATAGAGACATAAAATGTAGCTCCACAACTCTGTGTAACATTTAGGCTATGGATCTAATTAAACATTCTGTCTGGCCCATAGTTGAGTCCCTCCGACTTCTCAAAGCATAACATCAGCTGCCCTACATAGACAGCAATAAAACCTGAAAAGTGGTGCAAGATTACCATCTTGTAAGGGAGCGGAGAAACGTGATGGGTGTAATCAACCAGGTTCATCTAATATTGAGGAGGTTACTGGCTTCCCATCCCAATCCTTGGGGATCTCTGCTTACCACCTGCTTGTTCTTGCTGTCTAATAAATTGCTTCAAACTCTTGGGGTCATTGAAAATGTTTGTCTTTCCGCAAACAGTTACTTTCAAGCGTGCAGAATAAAGCATTGCATAGTCAATGTTCAATTCTTGCAGCTTCCTCTTGACAGGGAGGAATTGTTTCTGCGCCTCCTGAACTTGCATCATAAAGTCTGGGAAGCTCCACAGTTCTGCATCTTCGTAACAAAGTCTTTGTAGATCTTGGTAGCGACGTAGTGCTGCATCATGATCCTTATAGTTTAGTAGACCAGCTGTTATCGGACGATGGCGGTTTTGGAGCCAATGAGTAGTGGGCTCGTTCTACAGAGAACAGGTTGGAAAATGAGTCTCGGCCCATTCGATCTATGAGGAGCTTCTCTACAAATGTCTCCATGTTGGTCACGCTTGTGGACTCTGCAATGCCACGGATCCACAAATTGTTGCGCCTGGAGCTCGCTTCTAGGTCCTTGGTTTTGGCCTGCAGCAGCCAGATCGCCTTTCATAGTTGTTTCTGTGGCTGTATTATTGTCATTTTCTTATTCTGATACCTGGTGTTCCACTGCATCCAGGTGGTCTGCGTTTTTGTCAACCCTCTCTTCTATCCATACGATAGGTGAGAGCGTCGATCTTCTTGTCAATTCTTGTGAGGCTTACATGCATGGCTGACAGTATTTGTCGCAGGTCACCTTCAAGTTCAGGCTCGGGAGCTCTGTGCCATCCCCCCGCCCCCCCCCCCCCCAAGTCGCAGTTCCATCCTCACGCTGTCTGGGGGCCTTCCGCTGTTTTAAGTGCAGTTTTGATTGTGACTTATCTGTTTTTCCAATGTTGCTGCAATCAATTATGAACTATATGGCAGACGTAGTAGCTATAGAAAGGAACACCTGGTATCACTCTTTCAGGAAATGTGTTCTATGGTCTTGCCACTCAGGTATACCAACTTATATTCACTGAGAACTTAGCTTGTTGGGCCCAGTTTCACCTAGAAACCGTCAAGGCTTACCCTATAGTAATCTCTGCCAAATCAGGAAGCGTTCAATACGGGGAGGATGTAGATGTGGCCAGCCCATGATCTGGGGTTCCTTCTCCATCTTGGAGCCTCAATGTCTTCGGGCCTCTAGCTATATCTTGTGACGGTGGCTGCCAGGTGCCTATCTTTCTAACTGTTCTCCGCTATGGCTCTCTACAACATATATGTCGCTTTGGATGTCTGCTCCTGTCCATCTTATCGGGCTATGGTTTGTAGAGTGAGGGGTGCCCTCAGCGGGGTCAGAAAGGCCTGTCTTTGTATATGAAGCTTCGACGCGTCTCCTCACCTTATCTCATCCGGTGCTCGGGCTTCTCCGCAGTGGACAAATCCACGTGAGACACCAGATCACAGCTGACATCCGTTCTCAGCAGGGACTCTGGTCCCGAGCCCAGCCGAATCGTGCAGCCGCAGCCGGCAGATTAGCAGGCGTATAACCAGGGTGTCGTCCCCCAGCCCACCGGGCCCAGATACAGCAGCTGTCCGTCCACGGTGAGACATCCCCATCGAGCCAAGCCCGCCAGCATCGTCTGGGGCACAGGCCCGTTCAGAGAGGTGGATTTGTGTACCTCCGAAGGGCCTCCCTAACACCTCTCTGTAGTGCTGGCTCGCCGATCCGCGCACTCCAACGCAGCATCCACTGTGGGATCAGTGTGGCGCCAGGATCAGTGGGGCGTCCACAGGAGCCCCTCTGTTCGCTTTGCCAGCAGCCGCAGGTCTTAGCCCATCAATGCGGTCCTCCTCTCACTGGTGACGTGCACTTCTCACTGGGCGTACGTGGAGCTCACCTCATGTCAACAGTGCCCGTAGGCCTCATCCTCGGCTCTGACCAGGCCTCAGGAAGTCCACGGCCTCGGAGCAGCACTGTGGGGCTCTTTTCGGTGCATGCGAGGGAGGAACTTATCGGATACACATGCCCTCGTCGTGGAGTATTATATGTTTTAAATTGACGCAGGCTAATGAAGGATTGTGTTTACGGCCAAACGAGCTTGCCTAACTGTTTGCTATCTTCAGGCAAGCTCTCTTACCATGAACACTTGCTCGGCACTTGTTAGTAGCTAGGGCAATATGTAATGACATTTGACCCCTCCCCCTCAGGGCTGATGATCCATCCTTGGCCACATATAACAAACTTAAATAGCAGCACTCTGTAACCTAACCTTTCCATGCGGCTGCATGTATAGTTGTCCAGAGTAATGCCTGCTGGTTCTAAATTCATCCCCAATCTTTGGTGCCAATTTGACTCTCCACAAGCTTTCTCCCACGATGATGTATGAAGATCCTGAGCAGAACAGGCTGCAGTCATCCAACATACAGGTGTATTACTGTCTACCTCATTTCCACTGATGTTGAACATGCCTTCTTTGATGTTGAGAACATGAGAACAGAGTTCTGAGAACTGTGGTCCTCCATCACTTTCTGATGATGTACTTAAGTTGCTAAGTGCTGGATAAACAATACGATGCTTCCTCGCGTTCTTCCTTGATACTCCTGCATGTTGCCCAGTACTTCCACAGTCTATGCATTTTGCATTGATTACAGGACATTTTATTTATTTATTTATTTATTGTGACTTATATAGCGCACTATAACCCAGGGGTCTCTAAGCGCTTTTGTATTTGTGCTAAAGGATTGAAGCTGCTACATTGGTAAAACATAGCACCTTCTTGGCTTGATGTGTCTTCCTTTGTCTTGCTTTCTGTTATCTATAGGTATCTCTGGCCTCAGAAATTGTAATTACTCTATTAGTTACAAGTTTGTTTTCCCCGGGAAGACGGCTTTGGTGCAACAGCTTAATTCAGCTTTCTTTGCAAGAGTGAATATATCTTTAAGAGGAGACTCACTATTCAACCACAGTGTCTTGTATTCCAGGAGTATTGTTGTGCATAACAATCTGGCCATGAACACGTTTATTTTGTAATGTCCCACATTTGCAGCTAATTGTTTTTTTAAAGCTGTAGCATAATCATCAGCCATCTTGTTCTTCTCTTGCTTGTTGTAGAAGAAATTAAGGGCCCAATTTTGAGTTTGGTGTACAGTGTACTTGTAAGGGAAGAACATCCAGGTAGCCATAGGGTAGATTGTAGAATAAGGTTTATTAAGGTTTAGTTACAGGATTATTAAGATGGTAAGTATGTAGAAGACAGCCCCACCAGGAGCCGCTTCCTTGATGCTCAGTCTACACACTCCAACTGATACTCTCTCAACCAACCAAACCTGGCACATCTGCATTCCATTACATCACCAAGCACTCCAGCATTCCACAACATCACATCCATACTGGTTGAGCGGCAGGGAACAGGTAACTAAGGGAAAGGATGCATAGTAACAATTCAAGTTACAACACATCTCTTTCCCTTAGGGAAAACAATTAACAATATAAAACAATGTACAGTGGAAATACACGTCATACAATATCATAAGTAAAGAGAAGGGCATACAGGTTAAAAACAAACTAATTGCAAATTGAAAGGGCCAAAGAAGGAAAGGAAAACAAAACAGTCCAACGACATAAAATACACTTAAATTACACCAGTGTAGAACTATGCAGCACTTGGAGAAATAATGACACCTCAGGTGTGTAACACCCTCACTCACCCCCTTCTGCACACAACCGGGAGTAAAAATACCCCATTCCCACTAACTAGGGCACACAACTCTACCCTCAACCCTAGTGTACACGACCCCACAATGCACACACCTACTATGCGACTGACTGGACAAGAGTCTCAGGCAACGCACGTTAGGGGAAAAGACCCTGAAACGCACACCCAAACTGTACGCCTGACGGGACAAAAATTCTCAGGCAACGCACACACATCCAGTATGGGTGACAGGACAAGAGTATCGGGCAACACACACTCATCCAGTATGCCCAACGGGACAAAAGTCTCCGGCAACGCGTACTAGGTATGGTACCCTGCAATGCACACACAAACTGTACGCCTGACAGGACAAAAAGTCTCAGGCAACATACACAAGCATACACAACCCTGCAACGCACACTCATCCAGTATGCCTAATGGGACAAAAGTCTCAGGCAACGCATAATAGGGTACGTAACCCTGCAATGCACACACAAACTGTCTGCCCGACGGGACAAAAAGTCTCAGGCAACACACACAAGCATACACAACCCTGCAACGCACACTCATCCAGTACGCGTAATGGGACAAAAGTCTCAGGCAACGCATACTAGGGTACACAAACCTGCAACGCACACACAAACTGTACGCCTGGCAGGACAACAATTCTCAGGCAAGGCACCTCAGGATACACAACCCCACAACACAACACTAGGGCACATTACCCTACAGCGCAGCTCTAGGGTTAATTACCCTACAACACAGCACTAGTGTACATAACCCTACAACTCAGCATTAGGGTAAACAACCCTATAATAGCACTAGGGTACATAACCCTATAACTAAGTACCAGGGTACACGACCCTCAATCACCAAAATTCTGCATAACTTAAGCCACACGCCCTACAAATCTAGGGGTAAAAACACAAAAACTGCACACACTTAATGATAACTCGTCCAGACAGAGTACATAATCATGGCATAATGTACGTAGGCAGGAAATTAACAATAGCATCAATAAACAAGCACTCAGCATGTAATACCAGCATGCAGTATATGTAGTAAATTCAGACCAGCATTTAACATACACAAAGTAGGAGAACAGGAAATCAGACATGCACAAATCAACATTGGCAGAAATTGGATATGGCATCAAATGACATGGCACTAGAAGAACAAGAGAATTCAAAATATACGTAATAAAGCATTATCTGCAAACGTGGGAGGGCAAGTATTTAAAAGACGCAAAAACATCTCAAGTCCCCCCTCCCCCGGTGAACGGTCCCTCACGTGAGGCTCCTCACAAAAGCTGGATACTCAGAGACACTTCACTGGATTCCGCCAAATACAATGGGCGTCCACTCCAACATAATGTAACGGGAGTTCAGCGTGAAAGAAGACAAGTTCTTGAAAAATCCCATCTCCCTCCATGATGATCCGCAGCTCTGCGTGTTAACAGCGAGACACCAATTCTAGGAAAAACAGGGTTCCATGTGATAATCCACAAAGTCCGAGGGTGAGCGCTAAAGCACGCGCATAACTACGGGATCACGTCCTGGATAGAACGCTTGTATGTTAGCCATCACAACCAAGTAATCCAGCCTGCATGCTAGTCTTCTGAGTGTGACCTCCCCACTTAGATTGCACGTGTCTCTCGCATGCACTAAGCTTTTGCTCCTGCTCTCACGGTGGAGATTTTTCGGGCTGTCAATATTCCAGCAGTTGTGCATGGCATTAAGTAAAGTAAAGCGGTGTTTTACCAGCTTTGTGTCTCTCCGGTACCACTACTCAATGCGGTGACTCACTCCTCGATGCACCAATCCAATTCCACGCTGCTGGTGTGCCCGCTTACTTATAAGCTGCCACTTCATTTTGAAATAGAAGCTGCCAATACACACACATATTTCAGTTAGACTGTAGTGTAGTTCCTATCATCCCAATAGGCTCTGCGCATTGGAATAATACCTACAGCAGTAAAGGCCTAGACCAGACGTTAACTAGGTCTACTACTGTCGATACTAGACTTAAAGTTTTGGGTTTGCCAGCTTAGCTCAGAGTTCACTAGAAACTTTCTCGAATGTTCAAGGAGGACTTAACTTCCCTGATTAGACAAGAAGGGATTTAGTTTCTGACAACCATAGAACATGACAACTTTGCTCTCCCCTAATCAAGAGTATATCTCGAGAGTCGTGTGAACAAAAGGCAATTTATTTTACTCAGTCAGTACGTGCATTCTTAGTCTCATCAGAATGTAGAGAAAAGGAAGAGACGGGCGTGTTCAATAAAAGGGTGTTATTTATTGATCAGTCTCTTTTCTCATACAAGAGAAATGGATCGATATTATTGCAATACTTATAGTTAAGTAAAGTGCATACATTAAAAGCAATAGTATAAAATAATACTGTAAAAACATTGATATGGTTTCTAAGCCATAAGATGTTTAAAAATGAATAAAATATATTACATACACATATACATTTGACTAAACGTACTCAACTGGTGTTTCTAAATACGCCTACCCCGTGTACCTGACCTAAGTCTAATACGTGGGCGGGAATAGAAAGTTACAGTTTAAGTTAAGTTTGTTTTTGCCAAGTGAATAACTAAAGAATTCTCTGTGAGGGGTTATTCAGTTCTGTACCTGGAATCTAGGTTGAATGAGGGATGGTATCTCTCGTCTCTGGTCTCGATATTCCAGGCTGCCTGCGAGGGCTACCCGGAAACGCCGGTGCTGGATTTCTCGGCAGGAGAAAGCAGCTTCTCTCAGCGCGTCAGAAAGGCGGGGCTGCGCCAGCGGGGTCTGCTCTGCTCTTCGCTTCGGCAAGTATGGCTGCTCCGTCTCGTCACCACGCGTGTGTTTGCATAGGGCAAGATCGGTAATATTTATACCTTTAAGGTGCCGAGATTGACGTAAGGATGGATATAGATACGTCAATAAGGATGTCATACGACTTGCTCGTTAGCACATTCTTTTACTGAAGTTCTCGGTGGAATCAAAACAATGGCCGCAGGGTTTTGCCCAGGTTGTCATAGGTTTGATTTGTTATGAGAACTCCGTATGCCTTATCAGGGGCTGGAGGAATATCGCTTGTCTAATTAGATCGCAAGCGTTATGACTTAATCAGATAACACGTTCCTGTGCCGTAGTGTGACTGCGTCAGATAACGGTATCTGCATCATGGGGGTTTTCTGCCTCATGGGCTGACTACTTAGTTAACTTGTTAGTTTGCTAACCAGAATAGGGTCAGGAATAGGCGGATCAATTCAGAACCTATAGGAATACATCACACCCACTCCACGCTAACTATGGTCATATTTACTAATCTATGCATAGTATAACATAGTACAACATACTACAGAGTATAGTGTATACCTTACCACCCCAAAATACATAAATGCATTTCGAAATTTTCAAATATACGGAAAAATTGCAGTCATATGTATTGTATGCACTCAGGCTGTAGAATAATGCCAAAGTAATCGTATTTGTATACATTATTGCTATTTTGTATATGAGAATTACACATGAAATGGCTCTTAATACAGAAAAAAAGTTCGAGACCATTCCATCACAGAATAAAATATTTAAAATATTTATGAACATACCAGCGGGCAGCTAATGTCTATAAGCTATATCTATAAGCTATCTAAAATTTAGAAACCTTAGTTCTTTAAGAATAGTTCTTACTTTAAGCAGAAGATAGTGTCCCGAAAAATATGAAAAAATATTTGGGGGCTGCTGAAAAATTGCTGTCCGTGAACTGGAGGGAAAATTGTTCATGTGACTTTATTTTTAAAGTTGAAGGCCGAATTCAGGGAACGCTGTGTGCGAGCTTGTTCTTAAGTCTCTATTTCTGCTCTGGTGAGAACATCATATCATTTAGGCTTTCGAAAAAACTGTCAACAGCTTCTTGGGAAAGTTCCACTAACTCGGATATAGGTGTAATCATGCATTCGTGCGCATGATTGTCTCCATTGACATTCTGATTCGCATTGCTGACAGAAGGTCGTACCTGATCGATGCTGCTTTCATCTTGAACTTCACTACCCATCAATCGTAGTGGTGAAGCTTCCACGAATGCCGTCATCAGGATTGGTAGCCTTTGAGGGCAGCACAAAGCATGAACCTTGATCGGGCTCAACAATGTTTCTGCATCCATTGGCGCATCCGATTGTAGCGTCAGACAGGTGTCTAACACGCATTCTTCTCCGCATAGCAGACACCTTAATACAGGTAAAACACATCTTTGCCACATTGGTCGAAATGATAGAAACCAAGTCATGTTCAGGTCTCTAAGCCGGGAGAGTCCCAGGATTTTTGATATCCGGTCCCGGTATCCAATGGCTAGGATTGTTTCTTCCCTTGTCGCAAGAGTTTTGTCTGTGACATGGGTTGCCATAACGAAAAATAAGGACTAAGAATAGGATTCCTGCAATTAGTCCCAAGATCAGGGGAAGTCCGCCAAAAATCGAATGGACGAAATCTGGAAAAATACCCAGTATGGCTTTGAATGGTGTTAATGCCATCGAAAATACTGTCTTAAATACCTTTGAGACCCTATTGGTATCAGAAATATTTAAGATTTCGTTTAGAATTTCCGCGAAATGTATGGGGGAATTAGTTGATAACAATGAATGTATCTCTGCAGTCGTCCTTGCGACTTGTAGATCATACGTTTCTTTTGATGACGTGAGCCTAGTAGGCGTCTGAAGAAGCACTGTTTTCATTCTGCTTAAAGTATCTATTCGAATAGAAGTAATTTTCAAATTGGGCCATGCCCTTGCCTCCCTGTCTGGAAAGGAGCTGGGGAACAATGAGCGTCCACAGCACTTGACCTTCGCAGTCGTAGTTACTAGATAAGGAGTCCCGGGCATAAGACTACAGCATCTGCGGTCTACAATTAGAATGTAACTCCCATTATAGAGTCTTTGAAAGAATGGTTCTATTTCTGTTGCAGGTGCGCCTTGCTGGTGACATGAAAGGTTGTATGAATTCCCTTCACAGGCTCCATGCAAACTAATTCCGTTACACAGAAGTGTGCCACTTAGTGACATCGCACAATTGTTGCCACTAAGAAACACTTTCTGTCCTTTATTACTGACACATGCATGTGAATAGGGCAGGTTCCATGTTGTTTTAAGGTACCCCTTTCCCAATTTCTCGTACATGCCAGCCTGTATATATTTTTGGCAGTATTGAAACCTGAAGGTTGAGATTGGAATATTTATTATCCCATGTATTATCCATTCACTGACATGTCGTTCTGACATTGTCACTGGTAATCTATCGAGTTTTTCAATGCTCAAGATTGTATAATCAGCACCCTATTGTGCCATACTGATTTGTCTATCAGTAAGGTTAAAGATTTGGAATAGTGACGTTGTGTTGATTAAACGCCAAGGCACATAGCCTGAACGCAGATTTTGTAACGTCCAGCCAAGCTGTACAATAGAGCGCAATTGTGACTGACCGTGTTGTAATAACAGTAAGTCTTGCGACAATATGTCGATTGCTGAAGACACAATGCTGTCCAAAGAAAAAATTCTGGAGGACAGAGTCATTAACCCATTGTCTACTACAGAAAGTGATTTTTCCAAATTAATACGGTCAATTTCCCGTATTCTCTCTGCTGTTTCAATTTGAGTAACCTTCCAGGCCTCATTGTATGCTGCATATACAGAGGCTGCTCTGAAACGTTTTTGACGCTGTTTGCGTGGTCCCATTATGAAATCACGCAAGTCAGCACCATCAGTAAGTAAAGTTAGGTGTTGTTTAATTTCTGCCAGTGTGGAAGTTTGTAGCCATTGAAGGCATAATTTGCCCACACTGTAAGTGGTTATTATCCCTGGGTGATGTCTTTGGGGATATCTAGGGTCTGGCCTGGTCATTTTTAACCCCTGTGTTTTGTTCAGGAATCTATCTTGACAGTTATTAGTATCTGTGGGCCAGATCAACCACTGTTTCCAATCAGGATGTGTTCTGTTTTGGTTTAATACATAATTTACGTCTATCTCTTCATCTGTAGAGCTATTGCTGAACATTGTTGGCTTTGGAATAGACGGTTTATTTAAGTCTTTGATTTTGGCTAGGCCAAGACAGGTGGTTTGTTGAACAGTGTCATTTAAAAATATCATTTGTTCTGGGATCATGCAGGCTCTAAACATAGATTCTATGCCCTGCACTTGCCATTCTTTTGTACCCCAAACACTTTTCAATTCAACATTTTTGTCCCAATAATCAAAACCAAAAGTATTCATTTGTTCAAAAAATGAGTCTGAATATATCAATTTTGTGTTGGTTATCATGGTCTTTGTCCCTGTCGTGTTTGACAATTTAAAATAGAATGCTTCAGCATTACTTGTGTTAAAACCTGAAAAGTATGAATATTTGTCATAGAAGGTCCTTGAGCTTCCTTTTGGAGGGGTTGCACAATGTTCCCATTGATTATAATTTAAAACATTTCTAGGTTGTGCAGATCTATGTAAAAATTGGTTACCATAGTGGTTATAACAGTACATACTATCATAATTTGTAGAACCCTGCAAATAATCATGTTTGGTAAATTTAGCAGACATTACTAAGTCAGACATCATATTATTAATGCTTTCGAAGTCCCAATCATCAGCAAATGAGCTTGGTTTTACAAAGTCACTCAAGGAGATCTTAATTTGGTGTGGATATTTCAGGATTTCGACCGGACCATAAATTTCATAGTCAGTGTTGTCCCAGGCTACCCCACCCGGTATCGGATTGGCTGTGAAGCTGACTTTAGAAAGTTCTCTTTTCTCGATGTGTGAAGATGTGTGTGGTTTGAGGATCAAGTTGATTTTCTGACTTGCTGTGTCCATTTTTGCATATTTTCCCTCAATGAAGCGTCCCAAAGTAAGTACCATGATGAGCCAAAGTATGAGGATAAATGCACCAAAACCCACCCAAAATTCAATCCATGGGGAAATCAGATATGTTTCTTTCAGTTGTTTCAAAAGTTCTTTAGCTTTATCTTTAAAGGTTTTTGATGATGGCTGTGTCTTTGATTCACTGAAGCCTTCAGAGGAATCATCGAAGTTTATGAAGTAGCCGGATGCAGTTCTGTCAATTGTTCCAATTGGTTCAGGATTTCTGTTTCTTGCATTTTCACTTGGTACTTCATTATAGATTGGTGTGTCTCTGCTAAATGTTTTTATTTGGGTTTTCAGAGGTCTGAGTTCTATTGCATTGCTGCATAGTCCTTGTTGTTCTTCTGTAGGCGTTTCGAATGTGATGAGCCTCTTCGTTAGGACCTCTGTACTGGTAGCAAACCTTGGTGTTCGGCTACTTATTGGGAGTCCACTTGGCCTACTGTTTGTTATCGGCCACATGTTGTGGTTTTACCAGGTCGATGGATACAACTCGGTTCTCCTTTTTTCCAGCAAGTGGCGGTAGTACAACTGATCTTGTCCCGTTGACAGACAAGACAGGAACTGCTTTTCTGTAAGAAGGCCCAAATTCCTTCTTTACCGCGATCGTTTCCCTGACTAGATCCCCGACTTTTGGAATCCAGACAGGTCTTGCTGGGACAGGTGGTGGTTCTTCAGTGGTTGTTGGCTGTTGTTTCAACTTTATGTTGCTCAGGTCTTTTCTTGTTTTGTTTAAGTCCTGCAAAATAGCCAAACGGTCTTTGATATCAAAGCTTTTTCCTTCTACCACTGAAGTCTGACTATCAATGTCAGAGATCAACATCCTAGTTCCAAATAATAATTCGTACGCACCGAATCCCTTCAGAGAATTTCTTGGCAAGTTATTTAGACTACGTTGGACACTTATTAGATGTTTGACCCACCCAGCTCCCGAACCTAATACCTTTGCCGTTATAGATTGCTTTATGTCACGGTTTTTTCTTTCAACAATTCCGTTCCCCTCAGGGTGAAATGGACAAGAGTACCGCAATGCCACGCCCATGCTGACCATGGCCTCCTTATAAGCTCTAGAGCTAAAAGCAGGACCGTGGTCCGAATGCAGCATGCCAATTGCGTATGTGCCGATAAAGACTCGCTAATCTTTTATAACAGTTCTGGTGTCAGCCGTTCGCTGGGGCCACATCCATATGAATCTCGTGCATGAATCCACTGCGACCAAGATATATTTATAGTTACCGTCCCTTTGTAAGGGACCGCAGTGATCTAGATAAACACAGGCTAATGGTTTATCAGAGATTAGAAGGGGCGTCTGCGCTGGACGTCTCACCGTTGATACTTTCATTTTTTGACATATTTCACATTCTAGAACATAGTTCCTTGTTTGTCTTCTCATTTGTGGCCACCAGTATCTCTGTTTTAATAATGATACTGTGGCTGAGACGCCAGCATGGATAGAAGCAAGCCCTTCGTGTGCCGCTATTATTAGTCCTAACCTATGTTCCATGTTTGGAATTGCCCTATCCCCCACTCCAGGGATTCGAGCAAAAGGAACATTGTTTGCATCAGTTATGTATGAGTATTTTACTGGAAAGCCTTTCGGGAGTGTTTCTATCGGATCCTTTTCTGAAGCGCTGACAGCTTGTAATATTTCGCTGTCTATTTTTGTTTTTGACCGGGTGATGGCAGCTACGGAAGCCGTTTGCACAGCTGCCTTCGCGGCCTCATCAGCCAATGAATTCCCTGCAACGTGAACGCCATCACGTTGATGACTCAGCGTATGTATCACGTGAGTCTTTGGTAGTTCTTTTTGTAAAAGAACTACTTGTTCCCAGAGCATTTTATGCTTGATTGTGCCACCTTTCGCATCCTTGAAACCATTCTGAAGCCAGATCTGCAAGTATTCATTGTAAGACTGAACGCAATAATACGAATCGCACACTATGAGTGTGGGGAATTCTCGATCGGTATTTTCAAGCGCCATCTTGAACGCCAGTAGTTCAGCTCGCTGAGCTGTACAATCTCCTAAAGATTGTGTTTTAGTGATTGCTGGTTTAAATTTTCCTTCGTGCCAGTGACCTTTAACGATCGCGCACGCAGCACTGTAAGCTTGCTTACCCCCCACTGCGGGTTGTGCTGAACCGTCTGTATATATTATACAGCCGTAGTGGTCTAGAGGCAGAATTTCGGTCGGCGGAGGACATTCAAATTCATATTGGAGAAATTCTTGTGTTTTTAAGTAAGGATCAAATTCGTACGCCACGTCTGTTGCAGCAAGAGAATTAGCCCATTGTATCCATCTCGGATGGAGTGCTTTAGCATTTGGAATGCTTGCCTTTGTTACCGCCTCTAGGGCTGGTATTGGTGTCACGATTATTATTCGTTTACCTTGTGCCAGGGCTCGTTCTTTTGCTATAGCTGTCTGTGTTGCGGTAAGAATTTTTTCCGTTGGGCTGAATTTCATTTCAGCCTTAGTGTACAAGTGTGATTTGAATGCAATTGGTACCTTTTCTCCCTCATTAGAGGTCAGGTATGTGAATCCGCATCTCCCTGGGATGACTCGAATCACAAGATTGCGTGTGTTATCACGTGTTTCTAATTTTGTTTTAATTAGCATGTCTGTTTGTAGGGATCTCAAAATTTCTGTGTGTATTTGAGTCCAATTGGATCTTTTAAAATCTGGTTTTATCAGATCATAAAGGGGTTTGACCCTTTCTGCGTAATTTGCAATGTATGTTCTTCCGAAATTTAGGAAGCCTAGAATCGACTGTAGATTTTTTTAGTGTTCTAGGTGCTTGGATCACGGCACATTTCTCTAGGAAATTGTCAGCCAGGCTTTTGCCTTCACTTGATAATTCATATCCTGAGAACAGGACTGTCAGATGGGCAATTCTGGATTTTTTAAAGTTGAATTTGTAACCCTCTGCAGCGAACCCAAGTATTATGGTGTTCACTCTTTTCAAGTGAGTCTCCAAGTCATCATCTGTTAAGTAAATGTCATCGACATAAGATAATGCTTCATCATCATATATTTGTAGTAATTCTGTTACTCTCGCTGAGAATACTCCCGGGCTGTTCTTGTACCCCTGGGCTAACCGACAGAATTGTTTTTGAGTGCCGTTTATTGAGAATGCAGTTAAATATCTGCTCTCTGGTGCTATGTTTTGACAAAAGAATCCATTAGAGATATCTAATGTTGTTTTGTATTTTTTGCGCACTATGTTATTCATTAGTGCAGCACTATGTGAGTTTTGCACTGCAAAAGTTTTGCAACATGTGTTAAGGTGTCGGTAATCCAAAACTAGACGATATGAATTGTCTGGTTTGGAGACCGGAAACAAAGGGTTGTTCATTTGTGAGGTGCAAGTTTCAATCACCCCCTGGTATTCTAGCTGATCTAGTATTTCATTTACCTGTTTTTTAGCTTCTTGCTTAATTGGGTACTGCCTTTGTGCAGTAGGTTGTGATTTTAACTGGATTTTGTGAGGAGGAGAGTCCTCATCCCATCCCACGTGATTTTTATATAAAGCAGGAGCTAGAGCTACTGCCCACTTTCTGGCAAGTGTGTATTTTTTATGAATTGGAATTTGATTTGAGAAGGCAGGCATAATTACTTCTTCGCCATGAGGGCACTCCCTGACAAACTCTGGTGGCCAGTCTTTTTCAGCTAGAAGGATATCATAGCCCTTGGAGAGATTATCCCAAAATAGTCCCCTTATTTTCCTAGTCTTATCTCCCTCTATACGCAATGTTATTTCGTACATTTTGTGAGGTTTGCTAACTCTGGTGTCCGCAGTTTCCACTTGAAGATATTCATTCGTGTCCACTGTCTCCAGATGATTCATAAGGACTTTGCGAGCTATGCTCACTTCTGCTGCGCTGTCTAGCATTGTCTGAGCCCATTCTCCGTTTTTCAGTTGTGTCCTCAGTATTCTCGGCATTGTTAACTACCTTGATACTGGCTACCTTCTTTTTTGGAAATTGTAATTTCTTTTTTAGCTGAGCAGGTTCCTTGTCTTTGGACTTGGTGTGCTCTTCTCTTTGTTCTGATCGTCCTCTTCTTTCCGATTTCTGCGAGGAAGTCTGAAAAGATTGAGAGGGACGTGTATCAATGTCTTGATATCTATCAGGCTTTTTAATATTATCCCTATTTCTAAGGTTATATCTTTTCCTAGAGGGGTCACTCTGAGGTGACCTGTGTCTTTGGTTCGGAGATTTTTCTCTTCGCCTAGGAGACCTTCCTCGGGACTGGAATTTCTTTTCTTTAGGATTGGATTGTTTGTTTCCATCCCAGTTCTTTTTTGGTGATGTAGAATTATTATTAAAAAATATTTTTTCAGGACTTTCAATTAGTTGCGGTTTTACTGGTATTCCACCTAAACTATCTCTACCTAGTTCCTCATAGGATTTTTCTATGATTCTGGCAATTTCAGCTGGTTGGTCTGCTATATCTGTCTCTTTTAACCTCTGGCGGATCGCCACATTTGCTGCTTCTCCCTTTATGTTGGCTAATAATATAGCCGAGACCTGCTTGAAGTCTTTTAGTAATTTCATACCAAGAGTTAAAGCGGGTTCAGGACCATATTCATCTTGAATTTGTTTTAGCACATCTGGTATTACCGAAATGGATGGAACACCGTGCGTTTTTGTGTAGATGGAAGCAAAGACTGTACCCCAAGTGTCACAGTCCTCAATGTGTGGTGCGATTCCCATTGGAAGACAGTCAGAATCCTGTGCTTTTCTAGCGGGGTGGTGTCTGGAAACACCGCCTCTATTTGGGTGATTTTCTGCGCTAGCCAGAATGGTATTTGTTCCCGTTTAGCCGGTACTTTACCTAGGCAGGACTGGATGTTCTGTGGTGTAATTTTATTTGTGTTCCCCTGGTGAGGGGTCAGCTGTGGGAGTTTAATCGCTGGCTGAATTGTTGAAGTCCGCATCACATATTGGACTAATTGTCTGTGTATTTTTATTAGTTGTTTTAGCTGTGTTAAAAGGTTTGGTGCAGACATCCCATCGATGTCTGGATGTGGTGTGTATCCGGCTAGGACCGGCCACGTTGCTCCTGGTCTACCTAAAGGACCGAGCCTGGTGATGTGATTATTATGTTTTAGGGCGCCATCAAATAAGAGCAAATGCTCTTGAAATTTGAGTGGTACTTCCACCTCCTCGAAAGGAGTGTACGTTTCAGGAGGTTCCTCTATTTTGTAATAGTGGAAGTACTTTGTTACAGGATTTGCTGCTGGAAAATGTATCCATGAATAGTATACCTCTGTCTGCCAATATTCGTGTGCCTCAATTACGAATATGACTGTACCACCTCTAGGTGTCATTCCATTTTCTATAAGTTTTAAAGTTATAGATTTTCTTTTAATGACCGGGATGAGTATTATATCCGGGTCTGCGTCTTGCATGGTAGCATCAGCTGCTGCGAGTTCAGTTGCTAATCTAACTGCCTCTCTTTCATCCTCATTGTCCGACAGGATGGTTATTTTGTTTGTTTGTAGATCAGGTTTCTTATGGAAACAAAGATTAGATGCACAATATTTTGGAACAGTGTATCCTTCAACGTTGACTTGTACCAAGAACCATACATAGGAGTTCCCTCCTGCGAGGTCTGGCGGATATAACCTTTCACCCACTCCAGACGTCTTTGGAGTATTTGGGAAAAGGGGTCTGAATGAGAAAGCACGACTGAGTTACTCTAAATGTCTTACGTTAGTTTTATCGCCCTTTACAAACGCGTTGGGCGCCATGTAGTGTAGTTCCTATCATCCCAATAGGCTCTGCGCATTGGAATAATACCTACAGCAGTAAAGGCCTAGACCAGACGTTAACTAGGTCTACTACTGTCGATACTAGACTTAAAGATTTGGGTTTGCCAGCTTAGCTCAGAGTTCACTAGAAACTTTCTCGAATGTTCAAGGAGGACTTAACTTCCCTGATTAGACAAGAAGGGATTTAGTTTCTGACAACCATAGAACATGACAACTTTGCTCTCCCCTAATCAAGAGTATATCTCGAGAGTCGTGTGAACAAAAGGCAATTTATTTTACTCAGTCAGTACGTGCATTCTTAGTCTCATCAGAATGTAGAGAAAAGGAAGAGACGGGCGTGTTCAATAAAAGGGTGTTATTTATTGATCAGTCTCTTTTCTCATACAAGAGAAATGGATCGATATTATTGCAATACTTATAGTTAAGTAAAGTGCATACATTAAAAGCAATAGTATAAAATAATACTGTAAAAACATTGATATGGTTTCTAAGCCATAAGATGTTTAAAAATGAATAAAATATATTACATACACATATACATTTGACTAAACGTACTCAACTGGTGTTTCTAAATACGCCTACCCCGTGTACCTGACCTAAGTCTAATACGTGGGCGGGAATAGAAAGTTACAGTTTAAGTTAAGTTTGTTTTTGCCAAGTGAATAACTAAAGAATTCTCTGTGAGGGGTTATTCAGTTCTGTACCTGGAATCTAGGTTGAATGAGGGATGGTATCTCTCGTCTCTGGTCTCGATATTCCAGGCTGCCTGCGAGGGCTACCCGGAAACGCCGGTGCTGGATTTCTCGGCAGGAGAAAGCAGCTTCTCTCAGCGCGTCAGAAAGGCGGGGCTGCGCCAGCGGGGTCTGCTCTGCTCTTCGCTTCGGCAAGTATGGCTGCTCCGTCTCGTCACCACGCGTGTGTTTGCATAGGGCAAGATCGGTAATATTTATACCTTTAAGGTGCCGAGATTGACGTAAGGATGGACATAGATACGTCAATAAGGATGTCATACGACTTGCTCGTTAGCACATTCTTTTACTGAAGTTCTCGGTGGAATCAAAACAATGGCCGCAGGGTTTTGCCCAGGTTGTCATAGGTTTGATTTGTTATGAGAACTCCGTATGCCTTATCAGGGGCTGGAGGAATATCGCTTGTCTAATTAGATCGCAAGCGTTATGACTTAATCAGATAACACGTTCCTGTGCCGTAGTGTGACTGCGTCAGATAACGGTATCTGCATCATGGGGGTTTTCTGCCTCATGGGCTGACTACTTAGTTAACTTGTTAGTTTGCTAACCAGAATAGGGTCAGGAATAGGGGGATCAATTCAGAACCTATAGGAATACATCACAAGACGCTGTAAATATACGTAGATTGAAGTAACTGAATGCTCTAAAGTAAACACTGCTGATTGCCTCAAACACAACACAAACTTGATAGACTGCCCTGTCGTACAAACACTTAGTCCGCCTGCTCTGAGTTGGGTGAACTGTCTTCTTTCAGGCCTCAGTGGCCTATTGGCTCTACTGTGGGGAAGCTGGCTCTGAGGTGCTGATGGCATAGGGCCCATCAGAGTAAAGACATCAAAGCACCCGCCCTATTTAGAGTGGGCAGTCTGATGGGTGTTTTTCTGTCTGTTACTACTAGAAAGAATCCTGGCGGTAATGGACAGAAAAAAAACACCGTCACCTTGGCACAAGACTCCCATTCGTTTTTTGGTATGTATGATATGCAGGCAGCTGCCTGGATGACAGTGACTGTGCACCAAACTTGCATTGCCTTCAGGGGAACCCTCATTACATTGGTTCCTCAGAAAGCACTGCTGGGACAAACTGCCCTGACACTGACTTGCACTCATTTTCAAATGAATGTGCACATGTGATCCCAAAATGTCATCATTCACAGGCCAAGAGAGACAATGATTGGTGTTGACTGCCTCATGCAGTACACTGTCATGGATAAAGCAGGGTGGAAATGTCACTCAGACCTGAGGCAGAGGAGGGCTTAACCAAAGATCCTCCATGTATATCGGCATGGATATATGTTTATAGATATATGGATTATTTAATTACAGGATCCTGGCAGACCTCTAAACCTGTCAGATATTCCAAATAGTCTAACCGGAAGTATTCCTGTGCAAATCTTGTACCCCTAAGGTATGTCAGAGGTGGGTACCCAACACTGAAATCCTTCTGTACTAAGGTAACCTGTGAGAGTTCATGTACCAATCTGTTGGCTTTACTACTCAGTAATAACAATCCACCCTTACATGCCGATTGACTTTAACATATGCTTTTTTTTTTAATCAATGCTTCATTCCTACTTGCTTTCCTCGTAATTTTTCATAATAAACAGATCAGACCTATAGCATTGGAAATCTATTTTCCTACGGAACCAAGCAGGCCTATAGGTGTTATCATTAGCTTGTCATATAACCAACTCACGCCTCCTGTATTGAGTTTGAGTTTACCCACAAGGCACATGGATAGTCATAACATTATATACTAAACAAAATTACAGTTGGATAACCAAAATACTACGTCTACTAAGAGCGCCTAGCAAGGATTCCAAGAGAGCAACTCCCCACAGTTTGTCAGAGGGGTTAACCAGCATCAAATCCTTTGCCTATTACAGGAGTCTCTCTCATTCCTTTGAACAAAATATCAATTTGTAGGTCTTGATACAGCGTACTAACAAACCTCCCTTAAATGCCTATTAACTTTAACTTGCTTTTTTACAATAAATGTCAGGCCTACTGCCTTTATCGTGACATTTAATAATAAATAGATTAGGCCTTTAGCCACGATTATTGGCTTGCCACCATAACTGACTCATTCATGCTGTACTGAGTAGAAGCACTGTCTTATACAATCAAGCTCATCGAGTGACCCTATGCTTCTGATGGCTGGTGACAATTGTACACCAGACATACTTTGTTAGTCTATGGGCTTGCCAGCTGGCCGTCTACTTGTGGTAGCCATGTCTGAGTCAGGCAGGCTCACTGAGTGAGCCTTCACTTCAGAGACGCTGTCATGGTGTCTGTGGAAAAGGAGGATACGTAAACCCTTACCGCCTTGGTAGAATTCACTGTAGGATGCCTGAAAGGTGGTGAGAAGGCAGGGGGTGAACCCTAGTGCGACCCAGGAGCTTGAAGGGGGTGGGAGAAGCCGGAGAGGAGAGAGCAAACTGTGAAGGAGAAGGGCAGAACTCCCAGGACAAGGATGATAGAACCAGTGAGGAGTGAGCTGTTTCCGGTTTAAAATGTGATAATTTGAACTTTACATTTGGGGCGCCCTGGTGCGGGCCTTGTGAAGACTTTTGGAGCTGCATTGTGGGTCGTGAGACAGGGAGTACCCGCTGCTCCCTCAGCTCAGGGGCCTTGTATGGTTCGCCTTGATGCGGGTAGCCTTTTGTCTGTCAGATGAGGGAAGAGCGCGCCCTGTTCCTCACCTTCCACGAACTGAAAGTGACCCGAAGTGAGCCTGGCCCCCGCCTCGTGCGGGCCGAGAGGATTTGGTGATACAGACGCTTGAGCCCTGCTAATCTGTATCAACAGTGGCGGGTGCCTGGCTGAGCTGGTCATTTCCGGAAGACTGCTTCACCTGTCCCGATCCACCAGCAGACCAGATCCCGGCTACAGATCTCCCCGCGCTGCAAATCTGTTCACTGCAGAGCAGAACCAAATAGATCAACTTTGCTTTTCAGAAACGGATAGGACTGCAACGTGCCCTAAAGAACACAGTGTATCCGCCGAGTGAGATCCACCCTACCGATCAAAACACCGCAACAGAACTACCTGTATGAGAGGTTCGCCCATCGAGACTCCACATCCTGCAGAACCAATCACATCACACCCCGATAGATGACCTGCACTGCAGAACCGAGCGAGATCCGCTTACAGTCCAGAGCCCTGCAAGAGAGGTCTGCCTGCACCTGAACACGGCGGGCAAGAGATCTGCACTGCGGATCCAGTCACAGCCGAAACAAATAAGAGATCCGCCTGCACTGCAGAGCCGGATAGGACCGGGAGATCCGCCTGCACTGCAGAGCCGGACAGGACCGGGAGATCCGCCTGCACTGCAGAGTCTTTCATTGCAGAACCGGATAGGAGATCCGCTAACAGCTGAACCGGCAAGATATCCGCTGGCGCTGCGGGAGCCCTCGAAGTCCGCCTGAAATCAGATCCCTGCAATACATCCACGTGCAACAAGAAAGAGCAGGAGGTTTTACACTGCAGCGCCGGACTTCCGTGGCTGGGCGAGGATAAATCCCATCATCCCAACACCTGACTTTCCGTAAACTTTTAAAAACCGCTCTTTTTAAAAATGAAGTCTAGTTCATCCCCGCATTATTAATACGTTGCTGATTTCTGGTCAAAAAAGCGCAGAGATACTCCTGTCGGAGTGATTCAAGCGCTATACAAACTCACAAATAAATAAAAATAATAATAATCACCCCTCACTGCAGAAGAAGGCAAGGAATCCGCTTCAATGCAGAGCTGGATAAGAGGCTCGCCTCGCTGCAGATCCTGACGAGATCCGTCGGCCTGGGGAACAAGACCGGAAACCAGCCTCAGAGCAGAGCTAGACAAGACACCGACCTCACTGCAGAACCGAACACCAGGGCGGCCTATGAGGGCTGCTGCAGCCCGGGACCTGCATCGGGCTCTCGGGGCCTCTTCCACACAGCGGCATCTCCTGCCCCCTAAGGTAAGCGCGGCGCATTGGTGTACACGTGTGACACTGGAGACCCTCACGCCTTGACACCAGGTCTGTCCCAGTAGAACGGCACTCATTTCATCCCTTCTTTGAGGGTCAAAGGTTGAGTTGGTTGTGCTGGTGTTTGAATGGGTGTCCAGCAAGTTACACAGGGCCTGTTCTGCTGGGGCCTAACCCACTGAGCTATTTTAATGGCCATCCACGGCGAACGCATTTTAACCAGGTATACACACATTTTACAACACTGATCCGCTCTTCGCGGTTTCACACGGGGGCGTTGTTAAAAAATGTCAGCTAAATGATTCAGCCTTGAGCAGCATATTGTTGTGTTGCCTTTGAGTAAAACCTGTGTCTTGCAGACCTGCTCTGGCAGGTACTCTGGAGCAGAGCTAGCAGTGCGCCCCTGACATGTTATCTTTATCACTCAATTGTCCAAAGAATGTCCTGACGTGATGCCAGTTTTGCCGTGATAAGTAGAAATTCGATTCAAGAGCAGCACAGGGGAGATTTCTAACATCCATGAGAATTCCGTGGTCCTTAAATATGCAAATTGTATGCAGCAGTGAGGTAAAATAGCGGGATGCTCACACCCACGTGAAAACAAGGGCCCGCACACCGCAGGGCCATGTTTGTTTTCGGATACTGTACCTCCGAATTGGAAGCCCATAACGTTTGTGCGGGCGGATTGGCAAGTGTTTGCTCCATCTCTATGAAGCACAAACAGAAAACGGCGGTATATGTAACAGAAAAGGGTGACCCAAAGAGAAGGGTTATGGCTAGCCTATAAAGGAATGTGTGTGTATATATTCTCTCTCTCTCTCCCTCTCTTTCTCTCGCTCGCACTCTGTCTCTCTCTCTCTCTCTCTCTCTCTCTCTCTCTCTCTCTCTCTCTCTCTCTCTCTCTCTCTATATATATATATATATATATATATATATATATATATATATATATATATATATATATATATAAAATCAGTTCTTGTTTCTATCACGTGTTGCTACATTTACACATACATTGCATTTCACCACTAAACTTCTTGTAACAACAATTTGCAAATTCTCGAAAGGGAATGAATAAAGTACACAAAGCTGATAAGAAAAGGGTTGTATTCAGGCCATTCAAAAGTATACAACAGTGCCAGTGTGACGTGAATGGCGCAGTGCTCACTGCATGCAGTGCACTGATTCACTCCGTGGACTTATCTGTCCTTCCTTTCAGCCTGCTAGCAGATGTTGTTCCTCATAACCTTAGTTTGTCGTGATCTGCAAGACTAGAACTTCATAGGAAATATAATAATTACGCTCTCATCCTGATGGCCTGTTAGTATTTCACTTTAGGTAGAAACTTCGACCGTGCGCAAAGTGGCCAATATTTGTCAATACATTAATTGCTTCACAGACCAATTAGTATAATTTAGTTCTTTCATCTGAATTTCATTGGCCACATGCCTGTCGGTGAGTAGGACCAGAGTTTACTAAATAAGTTATTGCCCTTTGCCCTGGAACTGTTTGCTATTGTACGCTTATGTGTCAATTGAATACAGTACTTTTCTTATCTGCTCTATTCTTTATTAAGTTGTTTGAGGAATAAGCAGGCAGTTGAGTTGTGACGTTTGGTGCGCGTGTACATGTTACAACGTGTGCAGTATTGTTAGAACGAGTGGAAACACCGTTTCGTCTAGCGGTTCCGCGTCGCCTCCTGTCTCCTCAGGGAGCCACGAGGACCGTGTACAGGTTGGGTTATCGACAACGCGTTTCTCTAAATAATGGCGTGCGATTACTGTACCAGCGATGTGACAGGTGTCGTCCTGTCAGCGGGGCGTGTCTAGCCTGACGCTCAGGTCTTCTGCTGCTTATATAAGCCAGACGTGCTTAGAAGAAGGCTGGGCCGCGCCTTTTCGAAGTTTCAAAAGGCGCACTGCTGACTTCGAGGTCTGTCCTGTCATTGCGCCAAGGTATGACGTGTAGATCTAACGTTATTACGTGTTAGCTATGGAAAACTGGCAAGCTCGTGTGCTTTTTGGGGTTTTGTGTTTGCCTTCTGGTACCCGAAACGAGACTGCAAGTAAATGCCATGAATGGGGGTGTCTGGCTCCCTCCCTCATGACGCAGGACATTGAGCGTCTTGGTGATAGTGAAGTGTTCTCTTGGGCTTCCGGAGGCCTCTGAAGTGGTTGGCCTTGTAAACATGGATGGCTTATGTGCGGCGCCAGATGGCACAGTGTCTGGAGAGACCTCCGCACCACGTGCATAAAGGAGACCGGCTTATCCCTTCACGTACATAACAGCTAATCCTGTTACTAACTACATCAGAGCGGCAGGAGAGGAACACGCACCCAATCCTCTTTCTTAGAATACACCTCATCAGACGGTTCACGTAAAGGCCACGTGCCATACTCGTACAGCAGGCAACACTGCGAGCCGCGTCTTTATTTGTTTTAAGCAGGCGACTTGGAACCTGAAAGCAAAAGAACTGAGGCAGCAAGGGGTAATGATGGAGACCGTGCCCGATCCGTGTGCAGCGGTGGTGCAAGCTTCCTTCACACAAACAGTATAGTAACGGTAAAGGCACCAGCGATGCATGCTTGCCTCACACCAGAGCAAAAGGCAGCAGTACCGTCACTGTATTTGTGATGCTGTTTGTTTGAGATTTAACATGTGTGAGTTGTGTTGCTTTGGTGCTCTGTTGCCCTGGTTAATCCCTCCTAGATGGGGCGCAGTGGCAGTGTTTATGGGCGTGATATCAATGGACAGCAGCATTGACAGCTTGAGGTACCGCCTCTCCATCATACTGAACGTGGGCGCTTTAAGCATACTTGAAATTGAACCCCCCCCCCCCACTGAAATTGGAGTTTGCCCTCTTTGAAAATTAGAATATGACAAACACATCTAAAAGAAGAGCTCTCGATAATAGTCATACCCCTGTTCTTGGACAGTGCCATATTGTTCGGCTTCTACCCAGACCCCAAAGTCACTGTCCAGACACAAGCTGGTACACCTGATCTTCCATCTGTGCGAAAGCAAGCCATATCTTCTGGAAACTGACTTCAAAACTGTTCTTCATCAATTGGCACGCTCCCACCTGGATAGTGACCGTGCTCAGCTTGCCGGTACCCTAGACACTCATCTGGCATCCCCACACAGCAGTCTACGTGTGAATGCAATACTTATCAAGGACTGTAGAAGCACACTTGGATCACTCCCACATTTTATTAACTCCATTGGCCCCCATTGCTCACCTGTGTAACCTTGAAGATCAGACGTCTTGTCTTCAAGTCAATTACTACCAACACCACCTTATCTGGCAGGCAAAGTAAATATCTCTGGTGGCTAGCACACTACCCATAGCCTTTGCATTGCTAAGCTAAAGGTCAAAAGTGCAGTAAGCAAGAAGATCAGAAGACACGCCTTCTCCTGCTTATCACTAAGGCACACTTTAGGATGTTGGTCGGGAAGCCTCCGACCACAGGGCGGAGGCTTTCCAGCCAACATCCTTGGTTTGAATTCCGACTGCTGTTTTAGGATTAGGGTAGTCGGAATTTAAACGGCCGATCTTTCAACCGGCTCATGGAGCCCATCGGCCATTCGGAAACCCACCATAATCCCGTGCGGACGGTGTTTCCGCCATCGGGGTTATGATGTCGGTTTCTGACAGGCTTTCCATGTTGGGCTTTCCGACATGGAAAGCCTGTTGGGAAGCAAATTTGGGGGCCCGAGCAGGCCCCCCTCCTCCCTGCGGCCACCGGTTGGGGGCAGAGGGGGCACTTATTACACCGTGTGGAAGGCACCATACACGTTGCAGGGATTTAAATAAACCCCCATTTCTCTATGGGAGCTTGTGCGGCGAGTGATTTCCTCCTGCCGCACACGCTCCCATTGAGAAATGGAAGTTTATGACTGCACCATGTGCGGTCGTGTAAAAAATATGGTGTGAGGAACCGCCAACCTACAGTCCGTTCCCTCACCAAGACTGTTTCGGTCAGAGGCAACTTCGATCAACATCGTAATAGTGGCCTAAGAATCTTGAGCAACATCTAGCTCAAAGCACGCTGATAAATTATGGGAAGTTTTCCTGGCACGATCTGATCCTGAGATTTTCAGTTGTGGCCCCTAGAGGATTTTCTTCCTCTAGGGGAAAACCAGAGGTTCAAGTGTTTTCTAATCATCCTCAACTTTCACCGATTCATAATATACTTTCTGCCGTAGAATCAAGGAACTGGTTCTGGTACTCTTTCCGACCAGTGTTTTAGTGCCTGTAGACATAATTTTCTTTTAGCTCTTTGTGTTGGAGTTGATGTCTGTCTCGAGTCTGACTTCCAGTCTTCCACTAGTTAACTGGGTCTTTACTTTATCCCCCGCCTCCACAGGATGTTGTGAATTCCAAAGGTTGCATTTCCTTTCAGGTAAGAAAAATGTTCATCAAGAGAAAGTGACTGAGAGTACTTTGTAGTATGTCACTCAGATGATATGGTAATACACACTATCTGTCACAGAGACGGGTAAAAGAAAGTTTGAAGAATGCGGCAGGATGATCCATAAATGTTTTCTGGGAAGGGAGACTGACGTCTCCGGAAAAGATATTTGACCACTTTGTAGGGAGTCCTCAGAAGTGCCAAGATGATGGTCCTTTGGCATATTTACTGTACTCTATATGACCAGAGAAAACTTTTTCGAGTAGGACATCCGGATCAAATCCTGGTTTTTGTTAAACAGCAGCAAGAAAAGTATCACCTTTACAAAATCGAAATCGCCTGCAACATCTGCTATAAGAATCCCTGGGAAGTATAATGTTGCTCAGTGCTATGGAATTCTATAAAATATCTTAGGGATGAGGAGATTTAGAAATATATTTGTCCAGCATAAAAAACCACTTGCCACATTTGCTGCCCGGCAATGACTTGACAACTTATGGCCAACTTTTCATTATATTGGAGTTATTATTATAGCCTCTCTGATTATAGCAGTGCACACTAGAGTTTGAATTCTAGCAATGCTCTGATTATACACACTTCTGATTATTCTGGACTCTGAACATACCAGGGCTCTATTTTTTTGAAATCTTTGCATTATGTTATATTAAGTGTATTTGTAAAGTGCACTATCGCATGTAAGCGTATTCTGGCGCTGAGAAGGTATGTGTGTCTAGCCCTGCCTTTAGTAAGTAGGTTAATTGACACGCCAGTTCTTCAAGAGGAAAGGAAGAGGCTCCGACGTGGCGTGGGAGGCCGTTTCACACTATAGGACCAATGTCAAATAATGCCCGTTTTCCTGACCTGGTTCTATGTGTGCGAGCAGAAGTTTTGCAGAGCAGAGTGTCTGGGTGGTTGATGTAAGGAGATACAATTGTTGAGCTAGGTGGGGTCTAAGTTGTTTAGTTCCTTGAATGTGTGTGTGAGGAGTTTGAGTTGAATGCTTCTGTGTACTGGAAGCCAGTGGAGCTCCCTGGGGTTTGGTGTGGTGTGATGTGAGTTCTATGTGGGAGGCTAAGGATAAGTCTAGCTGCAAAGTCTGGATAGTTTGTAGTCTGCTAGTGAGTTGCCTGGAGATCCTGAAGTAGAGGGCATTTTGCAGCGTGAACCTTTTCTGGATTCACATGCTCTGCATTATCCTGCCATCTAGTGGTTGGGTCCGGAATTACTTATATGTAGTAGACCTATGTCTCTTTCTTTATTTTCTTTTTTGGTGAGTGTTGATGGTTTCCACCGTTTGGTGATTGTTCCATCCTCCTCTAATGTTAGATGCCTCCCCAGAAGCCTCACACTTGGTCGCCATCTTCAGATTGTTACTTCTGCCATTGCTTCTGGAAGCATCAGGAAGAGCTCCAAGATACAGAAGGATTAAGTAGAAAGAAGGGAGTTTTTTCTGTCGAAGGGAAGTGAAGAAAAACTCTGGAAAACTGAAGGAAGTGATATCTGCAAACTTCAAGAATAAGGAGTAAGTAGATTTTTTGTCATTGACCGAGAGACTGCACAAGTAGGGGGACCCCAGCGTATTGTGAAATGGAGAACATTCTGGTCTGTTTCTGCCCACAGTGCTACCACAAGTTTGTGTTGAGGGACAGGCATCAGGTCTGCAATCTTTGCTTACCTGTCGACCTTGACTCTGCGAGGCTTGTGTGGTGTTTAAGGCGAAGTCACAGAAGACTCTAAACAAAGTCATGCACACTATGCTATACAGGGCCAAAAGAACACTACTTCACTCAGAGACTTGGGGTTATCGAGTGAGAAAGACGATAACACAGCTGAAGAAGCAGAAGGAGAAGACTTAGATTTTGATAAGAACATCATCATAATCAAACAAGAACACAGAAGACCGAAAGCAAAACAAGGACAGGTACGCTGAAAAAGATAATAGTGGTCGATTCAAAAACAGACTCCTGAAAACAAAATTCGGCCTCATTGCCTAAGATCTTATGCCTACCGAAGGTAAGACAAAGCACACATATTACAACGGGTCCCATCCAAAGGATACCCCAGGTGAGAAAGGTGCCTAAAAAACATCGACATATAAAGCCGAACAAAGCTGAGAAAAAGAAAAAAAGACAGCAGCTACTACAACAGTTGCTAAATCTTCGATGTCTGGCGAAAAAGAGAAAACCACCTACCCTTGATGCGGAACGTGCACTAGAGATACAGAGCAAGAAAAGAATGCTCACAGCCAAAATGGTGTCCGTATTACAGAAAAAGACTGAATTCAACAACTTTCAGGATCCCATCAAAACCTTCAACGGAAGACTCAAGCGAACGATATGGGGGAACAAGAACCACCCCTCACACATAAGCCTCAGGTGGAAGTGTAACAAGCTCTTTTAAGCAAAAGAGATACAGAAGGACACAGTCTATATCAAGACATTGAGGAATCAGAGGGTGTCGAAGACCAATGGCAGGATCTTGAGGCAGACTTGCCCAAGGAAGGCATCAGCACTTACCCTTCGAGGCCATCACCCCCAGATGTAACCCTGTATAACCAAGCGGTAAAAAAGAAGCTGAGAGGTACAAGATGAAGAAAAGTCACAGACCTGTTTCTTACTGGAGACAATGGTACCATCTCAAAACAAGGCCCGGTATCTTCCAATGCTCCTAAGCATCATGGATGAAGGGAAAGAGGCTTTTAAGAAGCAAGTATCCTGCAGGGATGTGACTCCAAGGCTGAACAAATAAAAATAAGCACTCCTCCAGAGACCCAGCATACATCTGGGGGGAATGTAATGGCAGACTCAATCATCGTAGCCACAGCCAGGAAGAGAGCAAATATCCCTGGTCCCCCACCAGGTAGAGAAAGCAAAAGAATTGAAATGGTGGGAAGAAAATTCAAAAGAGGAGTTGCTACCCACTTGAGAATAGCAATCTTAAAAGCTTTGCTAAATATATATCCCTATCAGAACTGGGCAGAGATGGCGGAGCTAATGAGACACCTGCATCAGCAATATCAGAAAAGAGCAAAAGCCCTAGCTGAAGAGGGAAAAGGCATTGCAAACACATGCTTAAAGTCAGCATTAGAAGCTGCAGATACAGCAGCAAGACAGTTGGTGACAGGCACGTCATTAAGACGCCACGCATGGGTATGTCTGGATTCAAGAATTAAGTAAGGCCCACATCGTCAACTGCTCGTTCGATGGGGAATATTTATTTGGAAAAGCAGCAGATGACCCGCTGCAACAAATAAAAAAGCACTACAGTACAACAAAATCAATGAGGGCCCTACAGTTCAGTGGCCAACCAAGAAGGGGAGCCCCTCAAACGAGAAGACCTACAGGAAGAGGTGGGTTTCAAATGGGGACACCGCACCGAAGCTGTCAAAGCACGAGCCAGCCGCAGTCTGCATCACATCAGTGGCAATTTCACACAGGACAAAGGAAGTCCTTTCGCAGTCGATCAAACGGAGGAACCCTGTCATCAAGAGGCATGGCAACAACACAAAGTGACTCTTTAAAGTTGGACTTTCACCCACACACAATATCTGTGGCGGGAAGAATAGGAAACTTCCTCCAGGAGAGAAGGTAGGTGACATCAGACAAGTGGGTTCTCAATACAATACAAAACGGATACTGCATAGGGTTGTAGAGGCACCTGCTAATAAGTTACCCAAAACAAAAACACACACAAAGGAAGAGATAACAAATCTTCAAAAGGAAGTAAAATAACTGCTCTAAAAAACAAGCAGCAGAAAGAATGCCTGTCAAAGAGAAAAATCAGGGAATCTACTCAACATACTTTCTGGTTCTAAAACCAGACAAGACTCGGCAGCCAACACTAGACCTCTAATCCTTACATTTATAAGGACACAAAAATTCAAAATGACAGCACTACAAGAAGTTATTCCCCAACTCCAACAGGGATTGCATGGCAACACAGATCTACAGGATGCCTATCTACACATTCCAATGAATCCGAAACACAGAACTTTTTTACATTAAACAAAACACTCTACCAATTCAAGTACTACCTGTGGCATAAAGTCAGCCCACAGAGTGCCTGGCAGCTAGAGCCATACATCTGGGAAGAAAAGGAATACATGTTTAGCCATACTTAGACGATTGGATGGTAGGAGCAGACTTGGAGCACAAGTGCAGAAAATACATAAACACAGTGATAATGAGACTACACAGACTGGAATTCACAATGAACATGGAAAAATCTTCACCACCACCGGAACAACAGAAGCTGTTATGATATATTAATAACATTTATAAAATGCATGTTTACCCCAAGGTTTCTTGGTACTAACTGCATTGGAGCATGAACTGAACGCCCTTCTTAGGACTGAAGATGAACACAATTCAAAGGAAAGCTTTCCCATGTGAGAAGAGAGTATAAGGTATAACGCAAGCTCGTTGATACCACAAGGGTCAGACTCTTGACAGTGAGGAATGTGGGGAAATTATTAGGAATGATGCCTCAAGGCTACTACCTCCAATACCAGATATGAGGTTTCACTTGAGACTGAACCAAGAATAGATAAAGAGTCAATGATCACAAGCAACCAGGAGCTGGGAGGATTTAGTGCTTGGGACACAAAAAAATACAAGAGGAAATGAGTTGGTGGAACAAGACAAATGTAATATCAGGAAGAGCATTCATGACTACAACTCAATAGTGACCATTACAGCAAACGCCTCACATATCGGATGGGGAGAACATACGAGGAACCTAAATGTGAGACGAATATGGAATACTCCGTATTCAGTAAAACACATAAACATACTGGAGTTAAAAACTACATTCCTAGCGTTAAAAGCCTTTCAGCAGCAATTACGAAACAAATCAATATATACAAACTGCCAATCCAACAATGTTTTACCTCAACAAATAAGAGGGAACAAAGTATTTCCCATATCAAAGATGGCACAGCAGATATTAAGATGGGTCATGCAAAGATAGATAACAATGATAGTGATACTTTTACGAGGAGTAGACTGTGTTTGCAAGCAAACTGAGCAAACAAGCGTCCATCTTGCACAAGTGAGAACTGAACCAAACAGTAATAGAGACTGTCTTTGAAAGGTGGGGAACTTCCAAAAATAGATTTGAGCGTAAAACCGCAAAATGCCAGTTCTTCGCATTCAGACATCCATACACGTCCGTAGTGAATGCACTGCTGATACATTGGTCAGGGAAAATTTCAAACGCTTTTCCCCACGGTACCACTGCTTTCAAGAGTGATCAGTGCAGACAGTCACAGATGACACTCGTACTCACACTCCCAAAGTGGGTTAGACAAAAATGGTTCTCAGACCTAATGTATACGACACCATAAATACAAAGGCTGCAAATGTTACAAGACCTACTCCATGGAAAAAGGAAGAGTTCTTCATCCAAAACCAAATACATTGAGTCTAGCAGTATGCTCCTGAAGACTTATAATTTGATCACTTTGGACTACCTAAAACAAATCTGTGGCAGTACTATAGAGAGGCAAGGAAGGAAAACGACTGGAAAATATTATACGGCATAATAGGAAAGATTTACATATTGCAAAGAAATTATCTGCTTCAAAAAAGATCAAGAGAAACAACGGTGATCAGATTTTTAACACATCTGTTAGAAGAAGGCCTAAGATATGCTTCACTAAAAGTACGTGGTGCAGTGATAGCTTCCATAATAGGCTATATAGGAAGAAGGTTGTTTACTGCAGCAATCAAAAGATTTCTAGAAGTGGCTAAAAGAATAGCACCACCTAGGAGTACACCAACACCCACATGGAATCTTGATGTGGTACTCACACAGTTAATGAAGAAACAATTTGAACCAATCTATAAAGCAACTTAAAAATTAATCACGCTAAAAACAGCATGTCTAACAGCCACAACTTCGCTACTCAGAGTAAGTGAATTACAGGCACTCACCATACAAGAGCCGTGTATTCAAATGCACAAAGGGTGGTCTTAAGCACTAACCCGCAATTCCTTCTTGAAGTAATTTAAAAATGTCACATTAATCAAACCATCCAAATTCCATATTTTTTTCCAAAACTTAAAGACTTAAGCAGAGAAAGCTTGACATACTCTTTATGCCTGTGGGGCAATAATGTATTATATCGAAAAGACAAAGAGCATCCGAAAAGGAAAATTACTCATTGTATCATTTGCCAATAACAATACAGGACAACCAGTTACAAAGGGTGTCATTGCAAGATGGATAACACAGACAATTCAAATATATCACAAAAAAAGAGGGTATTCAGTTAGAAGGGAAGCTACGAGCACACTCTACAAGAAAGAAAGGAGCTACAATCACTTGTCTAGCTAACGCTTCGTTGAATGATATTTGCATGGCCACCACATGGTCATCAATACACACGTTCACTAAATACTATTGTATTGATGTTCAAATAAACCGAGAAGAAAGGTGGGACAAAAAGTTCTAGAACATCTGTTTACAAGTCCATCTTCATCTTCCACCCAACCACATCGATGAAGAAAACCCGCTACAAAATCAATGCACAGCATGTGAATCCATAAAAGATTCACAATGCAAAACTCAATAGTTGCTTACGGGTATGTGTAGTTTTGCAGCTTGAAGTGTTTTCTGTATTCACTATCGACCCATCTGCCTCCCTGCAAAAAGGGATAACAACTAAATAGAGAACAGTCCAACAGAAAACTAACATGATGCCTAAAAAAATAATCAACCAAGAGTGAGGCTTCCAGGGAGGGCATCCGATTCCAAAGGAGGATGGAACAAGCACCAAAAGGTGAGGACAGTCTACACCCAACACAAAAAAAGAAAGAGCTAAAGGACTACTACATATAAGAAATTCTGGAGCCAACTACTAGATGGCGGAATAATGCACAGCTTGTGAATCCTGAAAACTCATCAGGCTGCAAAACTACTCATACCGATAAGTAACCATTTATTTCCCAAAGTCTAACTTGCTGGTGACTGCGGTGTGAGTGACGGTTTTTCTAGTGTTGCATGCGAGCCATTTGAAGATCTTTCTCAGCATCTTCAGGATGTGAAAGCAATCTGCTGTAACAGCGTTGACTTGTCTGGTTGTGTCGTGTTTGCTGTTGATGAATATTCCAAGATTTCTGGCATAGGTGTGGGTGTGGATCCAAATTCGTTTAGCCACCAGTTGGAGTCCCATAATGATGTGTTCTTGTCATAGATCACTACTTCTGTCTTGCTGTTGAGCTTGAGACAGTTGGCCCTGATCCAATTAGTGACTTCGGTCATGCAGGTGGTGAGCTTGTTTCTTGTGTTGAGGGTCTGGTCTGAGAGGTATAGTATAAGTTGTGTGTTGTCTATGTTGGAGAGGATGTTGATGTTGTGTGCGCAGATTGTTTGGCAGAGGGGTAATATATGTGTCAAAGAGAGTGGGCCTTAGTGGTGAACCTTGAGGCACCCCGCAGATGAATTTGTTGACTTCCAATGAAGTAAGGTGACCGCTTATGTTTGGGAAACAACGTTTATATGGTGGATTTTACACAGCGTGTAAACACAACGTCGTTGTTACAACGACTGCGTTGTTACAACACAGTGCCATTACTACGCAAGTCGTTACAACAACTTGGGCTAGATGGCGGTCTAGGATAAGGAATAGTATGATTTACTATTACAACACTTTCCCTAGTTTTGCACACACTGGAGTTGGAATAGTAAATCGTATTATTCGTAACTCCAGCGCATCATCTAGCGCAAGTCGTTGTACCGACTTTCATTGTAATGGCAGTGCGTAGTGACAACATGGATGTTGTAACGACTGCGTTGTGACTGCATCGCGGAGAAAAATCCGTGATGTAAAGAGTCATATTCCTTATGTTCTGTCCGTTAAAAAGGAACAGATCCAGCTGAGCGTGGAATTTCAATGCCAAACAAGTACAGGCGCTTGATGAGGATGGGGTGTGAGACCATGTCAACTACTGGACAGAGATCCAGGAGAATTGGACTATTCTGAGACTCTGTTTATGAATAGGTTTTGTTTAGGCTAATTTTTAATCACGTTGTGCTCAAATAAACTGCACTCTTGTAACACAAGAGTTCTGATTTAATCGGAGTTCTGTAGATATATTTGCTCTATTTCATACTTTACTTTCTGAGCAAGACTTGTCTGAATAGCTCTTGCCAAAACACTTTTCAGCATTAATTTGATTTCACAAAATGTTTCTACATGAAAATCCCACATTTTACTTTCTTTCTAGTGCCCGGCACTGACTTTCTTCAAATGACTGCATTGTATAATTGTACATAAGACATTGAAATCCTGAATCTTACTAAATTCTTTGAGTCTCGCCCATGAATGGTGACTAATTACCTATGCACTGCTTTTCATGTGTTCATATTAGACGTCACATATTACAAGTAACTAAGGCCCAGATGCATCAAGGTAAAATCCGCTCGCAAAGGGGCAGATTCTCAGAATCTGCCCCTTTGCGACCGGTATTTTTGCATTTGGGATGCATCATCCCAAATGCAAAAATCTCAAATTAAGAATTCGCTAAATTGCGATTACTTGCATTTAAGGAATATCAAATTGAGATTCCTTAAATGCAATGGATCAAAGTTAAAACAATTATCGATTTCGCTAATAGGAGTAGCAAATTACCATGAAGTTCAACTTCATGGTAATTTGCAAAAACTTTGAAAAATGCACTTTTGTGCATTTTTCAAAGTTTCATGTTGCGCACACACATGCCCTTAGGGCATGTGTGTGCGCAACATGAAACTCAGGGCATGTGTGTGCGCAACATGTGTACAGATCAATTTCAGGGGTGCCACAGGGTGTCCTTTGGACACCCCTGCACCCTTGAAATTGCATTCTCAATTTGCGATTCGCAAATTGATAATGTCTTCCCATTCATTTCTATGGGCCTTTAGGCCCATAGGAATGAATGTGGAGGTATTCCTTAATTGCAATTAAGGAATTTTAAGAAATCGCTATTTTTTGAGCGAGTTCTTCTTGCATAGCATTTTGCTATTCCTTATTAGTGATTCCTTATTTTTCGCTAATAAGGAATCGCAAAATGGGTGCTTGATGCATCTGGGGGTTATTTCTCTGGCAGGCCTTGAATTCTAGCTATTACAGATCTGATAGTGTCTCGCTTGAGACAGAGAGCCACACTGATAATTGGGGTTCCATTGTACAGCAATCAAGAACCAGCTGCTCAAACACGAACACACCCAACGGTATGGGGCACCAAGCACAAGCTTTGGATTTGCTGGAAGCTGATGCAGGGGTTAAGTTGGAAGATTAAACCCAAACCCAGTTTGAGACAGATAATTAATTCTCCATCTGTTTTGTGGAGGAATATAAAATCTTCTAATCCTGAGACATTCTTCTCTTTGACTTGTGCAGCTTGATCTTGAAAAGTGGCCTCTTGCATAAATGGGCAAAGAAGCAAATTGCTCTGCCTCTTCTGAATGAAACTGGTGCTTTTGCACAACTTCCGTGCAGTTGTACCACTGTCTAGAGCAGAGGTCTTCAAACTTCTTTGCTGGGAGCCCCCCTAAGCAAAATGTTTTAATGTCAGGCCCCCCTCCAAAACTTTACGGCAAGGATTGGGTGAGCGGGAGGGAAAGGGCTGCACGCAGGAGGCATGGCTCATGAGATCATTTCAGGAGTACTTTGTCTATTGCTCATAAACCACACTAAATATGAGCCTTATGAAACAGCAAATGAATCAAACAAAAACACCTATTGACCCAAAATACTGCCCCCTATACCCTAGATGTTGTAAGCCCCTTGCACTACTGATCCTCAGCTCAACTACACTTGCTGCACAAACTTCAGTCCTGAGTAGCAGGCTATCTCCTCTGCCTCTTATACCCCTTCGCCACCATGCCGGACCATTGCACTAATCTTGAAACAGACCCTTTCAGAAAAAAAGAGCTCCCAGATGTTGTCTTCCTTTACCTGCAACGGTCCCCCCCTCTATCCTAATGTTAGAAAATAAGCTCAAATGCACCTTTTGGTTTAAAGTGTGACATTCAGAATTGTAATGCAGTGGGCAGCTCTGACCCCTGTGCTGCTGAACCTGCTTCACTAATGTTAGCTACTGCCTTGCAAAGAGGGCAGTCTTCTACCCTTTAATAAAAACATGACTCCCATCTAGCCACACACCCTTCCCTGCCGTCTCTCAGGCCAAACAAAGGTGTCTCCACTGCATTAAATTTTCCCCTCCCGTGGGCCATTGCTCTGAGGCCCAAATCAACACTAGCAAGTGTACAGTGGGCCCTAATGTTAAGAAGGAAGGATAGTAAACAGCCATAATTAAGGTTTAGCTGGCTTCTCATACCTCTGGTTCCTGGTGCCACTGTACCTGCATTACCAATGATTCTTTCTGCCCTTTTATGTCAAAAAGTAGCATGGGTAACCTGGGCTCTAATGCTTGCAAGGAAAATGGGCACCCACTCCACTTTATGACAGCGTTACCTGCGGCACTAATGGAAGCCTTTATTTATCTATATAAAAAAGGCTCCCTTAGATTGTCCTCTTCCTTGGGGTATTCCTCTGAGGAAGCGGTCTCTGGCCATTTGTAACCATAAAAATGAAATGCCCACGCAGTGCTTTCTCTTCTGGGCCATATTGCTGGCTATATTTATAAATGTCACTCTTTTCCTCTTTCTCCTGGACCATTACTCTGAGGCCCTCGTGGTCAAGAGGACCAGAGCTCTGCATCTGAATGGAACCCTGCTGACGTCCTCCCTGCTACCCTCTGGACTCACCTTTTACAAAAACCTTTTACAAAAACAACTGCCCCTGAATGGTCAGTGCTGACTTTGAGGTGCCTTTGCTTGAAAGCAAGGGTGGGGTGGTAGTTGCAGTTGCTTATTGATGTATTTGGGTGTTACATTGGTACTGATGAGGTATAATATTTCACCTGACAGTGTTACCGTGACTAAAAATGAGAAAAAAATTAAATAAAGCTAACCACAAAATGTGTCAGATTATGCTGCTTAATTTACCTTTTCTTATTGCATAATTTAATCAACCTGTTGCATAATTTGGTCCTCTCTTGCTACATAATTCCAGCGGCCCTGCTTAATGCTTCAAAGTGACAAAGATTTTTCTTTTTTAGAGGTAATATAGGGGTGTGATCTTATACTAATAAAAATGCTTACATTTGGAACAGTCTTATCACTAAAAGCTATATTTTGTAGGAACATGTTTTTATTTCAAACACTGCATCATTTTGCCGCAGCCTATGTTAGTCTGTGTGTAATTCAGGGTTAAAATAATAACTTACATATTCACAGTTCTTTCAGTCACACTCTGGGACCTCGCAGCACTATTAGTACAAAGGCCCCCATTTGGTAAACTAGGGTTCATTGAATCTGTTTGCTCATTATTTTATATGCTAGACAACGAAAAAACAAAATGCTCCGACTATTTAGTTCTTTTCTTTTAGCCAACTTCTTGACACTCAATGACCTCCCTTCACAGCACTCCGAGCTGCGTGTAAATGAAGACCGTCAGGAAATGCAAATGAATAATGAAGCAATTCCAGGTCATCTTCATTTACATGTAATTGAAGAGGCATTGGCGCCCCCCTTGGAAACCATCCACGGACCCCCAGGGGGGCGCGCCCCACAGTTTGAAGACCTCTGGCCTAGAGGTTAACCTCATATGGTTAGGAGGTTCACAGACCCGTTAAGTTGGTCAAGTAGCTTGCGGCTGAAGCTATTAGACCAATCATGTCTAACTTAAACCAATGAAGGTATTCTTCACACATCATCTGTAAGGCTGTACCAGCCCTTCAGACATCACTTGCTATGTACTGAGCAATAGCAACATGGCCTCAACTTCAAATAGAAGTAGTTTTTAAATGTACTTCCACGAAATAATAATAGTTTTAAGTTGTCTTTTCCAAAGGTCTTTTTCATACACTTTTGCCATTTCGACGTTCTGTAAATAACAGATGTTAATACTACTTAATTTATGGTACTCCGTTTAGTGACTTCGGAAGGATAGAAGGCTGTCTTTCTTACTGAAATTTGAGGTTCTCCATAACTCAAAATTTGTCAGATGTCTTATCCACTTACCTCGTTTAGAGTCAAGGGAATGCGTGCGCCCAAGGCAGAGTCGCCATTGAGAAAACCTTTGCATAGACTGAAAGCCAGTAGTACAAGCATGAGAGGAGCTCACCTGTTTAAAATGGCTCCAGTTACACCATTCCCACTACCACCTTTGCTTTCCAGGACTACAAAGTCAACCATGTCAGTCTACGATTACACATTTCACAAATGTTTCACCATGCTTGGATAAAACTGTCAGTGTGTGGCGACATTAGGATTGATTTTAATGACGAAAGACTGGCTTTGGTGTCTATCTTGAAAATGAAAAATAGTAATGACAGGCCTTCACTGTCTTTTTTTCCCCATGAAGAGGCTCCTGCTATGGAGGATGGGGGTGGTTTGGGCAAAACTAATCTGCCAGCAAAGTGGCAAACGTTAGATTTGGCGGGCTGGCTGTATCTGCATTAACACAGAGGGCACCTCTGCTGCCCAGTGATATGGCGGTTGGCCCGCCAGTCTGTAGATGATATGGCGCTACTGATATGCATTGATTTTCTAGCTCTAGACATTAATACCAAGGACACACCAAAAACGCATATTAATAGGTACCATTTACCCCTCCACCAAAGATCAGAAGGCCAGCACTGTACTCAAGGTATAATAGAAGAAGTACTTGGAGACCTATGAGGGACATTAAGATGCTTGTCAGACTGATCCCCACAGCCGCGATCTGATTCAGACCTTCCAGGTTGGGAAAGTTTTCCCACTGTATTACGATGCAACTGTTGCTACCCCCGCGGTCTCATCTACGGCGGTGCACATATCCCTTAATATGTCACTGTAAGTGCGCACAAAATCACAGAAACGTGTGAATTGTACACATATGCATGATCTGTGGGAATATGCCATGTTCCTATAATTTTAAATGCACAAATACATAATAATATAAATGTAAACAATATAAACGAAACTATAAAAATCTAAGAATACATATACTCAACCCACTCCAATCCATGCAAGTGTAGGGAAAGCGTTGGACCCAATAGAAGTACAAATTACTATTCCCAGTCCAATAAGTACAACAGTAGGTAAAGCATTTGATTGCAGAGTGTTAAAAATGACTATTCCCACTCCAAAATCTGCAACAATAAGGAAAGCATTTGACTCTGGAGGGGTAAAATTTACTATTCCCATTATAATCTATGCAACAGCATGGAAAGCGTTGGTCTGAGATGGGAGAAAGATTACTATTCCCGTTACAGTCAGTGCAATTGTAGGAAGAAAGCTGGACCAAGGGATAGATAAAAATTATTATTCCAACTCCACTCTGAGCAACAGTAGGGAAAGTATTGGAAAGGTAAAATGTACTATTCCAACTTCCAGTCAGTGCAATAGTAGGGAAAGGGCAGTGGCAGCTAGTTGGGAATGGTGGCAGGGGGAGGGGAAGGGGGGTGTAGAAGAAAAAAAAAACCTTATCTTCGACGATCGCCAGCCTCCTCTCCTCTGATGCAGGAAAAGGAAGCACCCAGCATCCCACAATCCCCTGAAGATTCACAGCGCTGGTAAGGCAGCATTGTGATTGGTCTGAGCGCTGTGGTTCGGCGCTCAGATGGGGGACTAGGAGGCCAGGCATGTACTCCACCCAGGCTGGGTGGAGAACATGCAAAGTGTTCATGACGGTTTGGCCCCCAAGACGGCTGCCAAACTGTCATGCGCACTTAAGTGCAGCAGGAACCACTCCTCCTCCCCCTCCTAGGCAAGCCTAACCCACCCCAACCTGACTGGTTTCAAGAAGAAACATTTTTAATGTTGCAATATTATCATTTTCTTTTTCTTTTTGTACTTAGTGGATCGACGCTCCTCTGCCTTAGCGGAGGACCCGCCCCGGAGAAAGAATTGGATTGCCTAGGGGTAACATTTGCTATTCCCACTCCAGTCAGTGCAACAGTAGGTACACTTCTGGATTGCAGAGGGATAAAATGTACTATTCCCACTCCAGTCAGTGAAACAGTAGGGAACGTGTTGGATTGCAGAGGGGTAAAATATACTATTCTCATAGCATTCTGTCCGACATTACAGACAGACAAGTGCTCTTCAAGACAATAAAATATTTTCAAAAGCGTTCTAAATGACAATAAATATAAATATTTAAATATAAAAAGTCTATATATAATTTATTTAAAAAAAATACATATTTATTATAATGTTAAATGCATGTTATAAATGAATACAAATATCATTAAAATACCAATTTATATTCTGAAAATGATAACAAAAATAAATTCAATGTTATTTACAATTAAAAAGCACAACACAACACGTAACATAATAAACATTTAAAAATTTTAAAAAGTATTTTTAAATGTATTACTTATATAATGTACCACCCTATACCTCTACAGACTGCATAAAGCACACCTAAAATATATTAAAACAATTATATTGACATTTTTCATAATTTTCAATTAAAATATTAGTAGTTATTAACTAGTAAAAAATAATTATATTTAATTACCTTCCCACACTTTATCCCTACAAAGCCAACAAACCACACTTAATATATATTAAAAAAATGTATTTCATAATTTAGTTATCGATTAATAAATTAATTGTATTAACTTCCCACCCTTTACCCCTACAAATCCAACAACTCACACCTAATATATAAGTTAAACAATAGCTTAAATACACAAGTTACATAATGATGAATTAAATAATTATTATAAATTAATTTTTTTTTAAATTATTACAATTCATTTCCTGCACACCCTTGCCCATGAAAAACTCAAAAAATAAATACATTTATTACACAAGAAAAATAATTGTCTATTAAATAATGAATTCCTACCCTGAACCCCTACAAACCCACAACCAGCACCTAAAACATAACTTAAAAAAATAGTTACACAATTGACATAAATGACTAATATTAATTAAAAATGAATGATTAATTATAATGAATTTACTTCCCACCCTTTACCCCTATAAACCCTACAACCCGCTGTGGTACTGAAAATAGCCAAAAAAATTACATTAAATTAAAAAAATGAACACTTATACACACAATTTATAATGTACACAATTAAAATATATAGTAAAAATAATTAAATAACCATATTAACACCAATATTTTCGTAAACAATATTTACAACATAACTATTTAACACGTTAGATATATTTTTTAAATCGATATCTGTTACCTTGAAATCGATGTTCTTGTCAATGATATTCTTGCACTTGATATTTCTGTATCAGTATTTCCAACTCAATATTTATGTATCTCGATATTTAATTTCGATATTTTTTCAGAATACCGTAGAGTTGACATGATCCAAGATCATCTGATACCACTCAATGTTTCCCTTATTTACTCTGAGACCCACTGTATCGGGCTTGTGCCGCCGGCTGCATTGCTATTCAGCAACATCACAGCAGATACATCCACCTTGGTGGTTCTTGCATTGCATATAGTGTGGAGATACGAGAGCAGATCCGTACAGGTGAAACCTGTGTAGGCGGTGGTTCTAGAGACAGGTTGTACTGGATATGCGAAGGTGGGGCTTTCAAGGGCTTCTTCATCCTATTTTCTTCTAGTTAAGAGCACATGTATAGTGATGGGGTAATGGCAGGCTTCCAAAAATGATGACGAAGGGGAATTATTGCACTGGTTTCAGACTACTCCTTGACCCCACTGTCTTCGGAAGAGCAAAGGGAGGCCTAATAACATACATTTCCAACACTCTGCCTATAAGCAAGATTGAAGTGGTGAAGCTGCAAACAAACTATCAAGTTATAACGTTAGCCCATAATGCTAAGTCAATTTCTGTCTTTATTAATTTTTATAATAATTTGCACCCTTCCGAGTTAACTGATGTTTTAAAACAGATAGGAAATCTACTACAGGATTTATTGCAAAAACATAGAAAGAAGCATATCTTACTGATTTGGGGTGGGGATTTTAACCTGACTTTGTGTAAAGACAATGGAACGGATAACTGTTGAATCACTGATGGGGCCGGGAATAACTTTACGCATTTTACCCATTCCACTAATGGCGATCATATGAATGATATAATGGCACTAACAGATATAGGTTTTACTAATGAAATTGGTCGTACCCCAGTCACGTTTACAGCAACCTTTAATGGAAGAGGCTCTAATAGTGTCATAGATTACATACTTATTTCGAACAGTATGGGCCCAAGAATAAAAAAAATTAAGACCATAAAGAACCCAGTTAGTGACCATTTTCCTAACACAGTCAAGATCAGTGTCCCTTCTATCACAACGCAACGCATTTTAAAGTGCTCTCTAAATCAGCAATCTATACAAGTTGATAAATTTAATGGGTACTCAATAAAATGGGGAATGGTCGACAAAGATCTGCTAACGAGCAAGGTATTAAAGAAAGCAAGACAGGAGGTGCTCATTTGCTTAGACCCGTCTGCCACTCCTGAAATGATATTGCCAAGCTACGATACTATAACAAGAATAATAAGAGAAGAGCTAGTGTGTAAAAAGAAACCAAAAGAGCACTCTAAGAGGGGTTGGTTTAACTCTGCTTGTACAAAAGCGTATAAAAAAACTTAAGGTCGCCTTAGCTAGAGAATCTAGGGATAGAAATGAAATAGCAGCCCTTAGGAAAACTTACAAACTGGCACAAAGGAATTGTAAATCCCAGATTAAAGAAGATCTGTGGAAACAGCTCCATGAGAGCTGCAACACAAATGATAACATTTTGGAGGACAGTCAAAGCCCAATTCCTCTGCGAGGCAAATAATGAACCAAGACTCGAAGTGGCAGTAGCTGCCGTAGCTTGGGTCGAACACTTTTCCTCCATTTTTAGTAAGGTTGACGAAAATTCCCAAGACTTAGTGGAGCCTGCGCAGCAATCTGTTTATCCTATTCAGATAAAAATCTCCCATAAGGAAGTGTTAGCTGCTTTTAAAGCATCTAAATCTGGAAAAGCCCCAGGGCCTGCCGGGGTTCCCGTCGACCTTTTTAAATATAATTTAGACTTGTGGTCTCCTATTGTAACAAGAGTTTTGGAAGCTGCGGTAACTATAGGGTTGGTTGAATCTTGGTCTACTTCTACTCTGGTCCCGATTTTTAAAAAGGATGACCACCAGAGCCCGACATGCTACCGACCCATATCACTTCTAGATGCTTTGGGGAAAACAGCTGGACGTATCATTTTAGATCGTCTGCAGATATGGGTTGCCGATAACAACATTATATCAGATATCCAATATGGCTTCCCCGAGGGTCTTGGTACGATCGACCAGGCGCTAAACCTCGCCCTCCTGGTAGGGAAATACGTAGCAGCCAAAGGTGGACCCCTACATATGGTCTATGTAGACCTCACCGCGTCCTTTGACTGCGTCAGCCACTCAAAAATGTGGACAATAATTTTAGATATGGGGGTAGATCCTATCCTGGTGAACTTTTTAAGAGAGCTCTACTTAGGAGCTTCGGCCAGAGTACGATATGGAACAGAGGGGGAGCTGACAGAGCCGTTTAGAATAGAGAGGGGCGTCAGACAGGGGTGCGTACTGGCCCCCTTCCTATTCACGCTATACACCAACGGACTCAAGTCCCAGATGATCAAAGAGGCCCAAAATATACCAATCAAAATGCACAAGTGTGGCTAGTTTTGGCGCAGCCCTGTGGGGCTTTTTAAATACAAATGAAATCCAAAGAGTAGAAAATTCATTTCTCAGGTACCACCTGGCAGTTCCCCAAAGTACTAGCACATATGGTTGCCATTTATAATTGGGAATGGATCACATTTCTGACATTCTCAGGGTACAACCAATAATGTTTTGACGACGCATTTGGACCACCGAACAATGAGCTAACCCGGCTCCTTGTCGAAGAATGCATGCAATTAGACAACGTGCAGAAGATCAGGTGGTTAGTTTACGTTAAAACCCTATTGTATGACCTAGGACTAAAGAGATATTATTTTAATCCGCGCACCATCTCTGAAATACCAAGAAAAGAGTTTAAAAAGATCTGCCTTGTACATCTGGGAGAACTTAGACTAACTCAAGAAGTAAGAAAAACTATGTACAACACCTTCTGATCATTCAAACCTCCCTCTCGATTCAACCATACTTAAAATACAACCTAAGTCAATACGAAAAAATTCCTACTCACCAGATTTAGACTAAACATTTTTTTTAGTTTAATCATGTTTCCAAAGCAAAATGTTTGGAGTGAATACACTCCTCCATGCCCTTGTGATCGAGAATCTTTACAAACTACTATTCATTCAGTTCTCTTTTGCAAATTCTATGAGGTTCCCCGTCGACGTTGGATAATATCTATTTTGAGGCACATAGGACTTCGAACATATCGCCCAGCCTTTTTGGCTCTCCAAATGTTAGAGAACGAAACATTTGCTAAATCTATTGCCTGTTTTTTAAAATTTTGTGTCAACCATCGATCAAATCTCAATTGATAATGACGTATTTAAACTTTTTAACTTTTTCTGTTAAGACAGATTATGCAAATTTTAAAAGTCTCAAATGTAAATATGTCAATTTATACTTTTATGATTTTCTGCAAACAGTGAAAATCGAATAAAGATGATTGGACCCCACTGTCTGTAAAAGAGAAGAAATTCTGTTGGTGGATTTGAGAAGGATGCTTTCCAATAGAATGTAAATAAAGTAATCTTTGTATTTGTGCTCCCACTTAGTTTTGCACCAGTGACACTTTGTACTTTCTAACCCATTGCGAATAGTGAAAGTGTAGTGTTATGACGTGCTGCATCTCAACTTTTGTAGACCCAGTTGGCTGTTCCAGATGTGAAGTGGAGTACCAGGCTGCGATGTGATGCGCCAACGCCCAGCTGTGTAGAACGTGCACGTGACAAGTGGGGAGCGCCTGCCAGTAGTTAGGTAATTATAGTAATGACCGTTCACACAACGTACAACACACTGGATTTTTTTGTATCACGAATAACGCCAGTTCTTGTTTGCAATTTATACTATGCTTATTTTATATTTTTTAGGTCACACAAATAGAGAGCATATCATTTCTAAAAATGTTTCCATAGTAAACATTAAAATGACATTAATTTATTTATTTATTTCGATTTATATAGCGCGTTATAACCCAGGGGTCTCTAAGCGCTAGTCCGATAAGCACCGCAGGAATCCTAAAAAGACCCTTCCCAGAAATGTATAGCCCACCCCAGGCCTTCTGGAAAAGAACAGTCTTCAACCTCTTCCGAAAGGACAGCAAATTAGGTTATTTACGCAAATCCGCCGATAGACTATTCCAGACTGCTGGGAGGGTGTTCGAGATGGCACGACCGCCCACTGTCGCCAATCTGAAACGTGGTTGTGTGAGAAGGGTTGCCTCAGCAGATCTTAGCACCCTAGCCGGTTTATATGGAATCAGGCGGGTCTTAATGTATCTTGGTGCCTTACCATAAAGGGATTTGTGTGCAATACACAACCCTTTGAAGAGCACCCTCTGCCTTACTGGGAGCCAATGTAGCTCACGCATAAGTGGGGACACATGCGTGTTCCTGGGCTTCTTATGAATGAGCCTGGCGGCATCATTCATCACCATCTGAAGTTTGTCCAGGAGTTTTTGGGGTAATCCTAAGTAAAGCGAGTTGCCGTAGTCCAGTCTTGCTAGAATCATTGCGGAAACCGCCCGTCTCAAAGTGGAATAGGACAGTAGTGGCGCAATTTTTCTAAGTTGACGGAGCAAGCCAACACAAGTTCCTACCACCGTGGTAACTTGTTTCCGCATGGAAAGTTTGTCATCCACGTGGATGCCCAGGCTTTTTACTGCCACTGCCGGCTCCGGGGGCGGACCAAGTTCCCTAGGCCAGAAACCATCATGCCATGGATTACCAGCGATGGTGATAGGTAGAACCTCCGTCTTGTCCGGGTTAATTTTTAGGGAGTTCAGCGACATCCAATTAGCTGTGTGCTTCAAAATGGTATGCAGATTTGCTGACGCCCCAGGAGCATCATCCATTTGGATAATGATTTGGGTGTCGTCAGCATAGTTGTATACCTGACAATCCATTTGATTCAAGAGTGCAATCAATGGTTGGAGATATATATTGAATAACAGGGGCGACAAAGCCGACCCCTGTGGCACTCCACAGGAGATCGATGTTGCAGTAGAGAGCAACTCTCCCAGCTGAACTCTCTGTGTCCTGCCTTGTAGGAAAGAAGCAAACCAGGCGTGGGCTGTGCCCTGGATGTCGAGATCCCTCATCCGCGACAAAAGTTGTTTGTGACAAACAGTGTCAAACGCCGCGGAGAGGTCTAACAACACCAGGGCACCAGGTATCTTCTTGTCTGCCCTATTCCGGAGCTCATCCACGATAGACAGCATGACCAGTTCCGTGCTGTGATTAGCACGGAACCCTGATTGGTTTAGTTCCAACAGACCGTTCCTTTCTAGATGGTCAGAAAGGTCGGTCAAAACATGCTGTTCCAGCACTTTGGCCAGGAAAGGGATCTGGGAAATAGGCCTAAAATTTTTTAGGCATTTCACGTCTGCCCCAGTCTTTTTTAGCAGAGGGATCAACCTTGCCTCCTTAAAGGCAGTAGGAACCTTGCCTAGCGCTAAGGATGAGTTCAAAAGAGTCAAAACCTCCTCTTCTATTCCTGGCATAGCCAGTTTGAAGACATCAGGGGGACAAGGATCAGCCTGGGAACCAGACTTAACTCTCCCAATAAGCAGGGACAGTTCCTCTTTCGTAATGGGAGGGAGAAAGTCCAGAGGTCTGTCCACCAGCTTTTTAGCCGACATAGTCAGTGGGGGGCAAGCATGCGTGGGAGTGCAGACAATTTCCGAGATAAGATCTTTAATTTTGCTAGTGAAGAAGTTCTGAAATCTCTGACAGTCCTCTAAAGTGAACTCCGGCCTTTGTTCTTTTACTTTCTTGAGTTCATTTAGGACTCGAAAGATTTCCTTTTGAGGATCTATAGCTGTGGTGATCCTTTCCTCATAGAAGTCCGCCTTCCTAGCTATTATTGCCCGCTTATAGTTCGCTAATTCTAGCATATAGAGACTTCTCGCCTTAGTATCGTAGGCTCTGCGCCAAGCTCTCTCCGTCTTGCGTAAAGCTCTCTTTTTCTCCCTTAAAGAGTCGTTGTACCAAGGGGACCTCCGGCCTCTATTTACTAGATTGACCCTGCGTGCTGGCGCCACATAGTCGACCGCCCTTCGAAGTCTCTCCTCTAGATTACTACAGAGAGCGTCAGGATTCTCATCTAGACGGTTCTGCGATGAATTCGCTAACAGATGTGCCACCATTTTGTCTCCATTGACGTTCTTCCACTTCCTCACGAGCCTCTGGCCTTCTGCCGGTTTCGTTTTATGTAAGTTCATCAGGAGGTCTCCCTTCAATAAGTAGTGATCCGACCAGACACACGGTTGTGAGATCGTCGCTCCCTGTGCCGAAATTGACGTCCATACCAAATCAAGCGTGTGACCTTTCACATGTGTCGGCCCCCTAACTTGTTGGGTTAAACCTAACGAGGATAATACCTCATCAATATGGCCAGCCTGCCCTTCTCTTGGGGTGATTTCCCAATGATAATTGAGGTCTCCCAGAATGACCATATTATCAAACCTCGAGCGCATATCCTGCACAAGTTTCAAGAATAGGTCCGGGAACTCCGGCATGGCCCAAGGAGGACGGTAAACTACCAGGACAGTTAAGCAATCTGTCCCCAATCTAAGTTTAACACCCAGAACCTCCGCCCCGCCTATATCTTCGGCCAAAATTGTTTCTCCACGCATACGATCAGCAAAGAAGAGTGCCACCCTTCCGCCTCTTTTCTCTCCCGCTCTATTGCAATGTAGGACCGAGAAGCTTGCCGGTAGGGCAGCCACCAGATCGGGTAGCGAGGAGTCCTCCAACCACGTCTCCGTGATCCCCAACACATCAAATTCGTCCTCCAGCAATGAGAACACCTCTCCACTATGTTTCTGGAGAGAGCGGGTATTTAACAGCCCATAGTGCACAACCCCCGCTTTATGAGCATGAGGCCAGCCGAGATCTTTCTCGTGGGCCTTCCAAAGTCCTACCTGTCGAAGCGCCGCCTCGCTCCCCTCCTCAAGGGGAGGGCGCAGCAAGTTGATTTCCAGAAGCTCACCTCTGTCATATATAATGCGCGAACCAGGGGTTCTGGCCCCGGGTCCCGTCTGGTCCTTGATGGGCATAGATGGGCTCGCCTCTGGCGAGCCTCCGGCGTGCTCACGGCGCGCCCGCTGCGCGCATACGCTGCGCGCTAGCATTATGGCAGGTTTAAATGGCCTCCTGTGGGCCTATCACGTCAGCCAGCAGCTAGCCTGCTAACCAAGATGTCTGCCGCAACCGGCACTACCTCACCCAAGATGTCCCCCTCGCAGGTCGAAGCAGCTAAAGGCCCGCTATAGCAGCGGTGAGTATTTCCAAATTTTAGATGCAAGCAATGTCCTAACAAACCCCGTTACCCTCACAGATAGCGCGGCGGAATTATAGCAAAATAAACGGCTGAAAGCCACGAGCGTTTAAAATGGGTAAATTATAAATTAATAAGCGCGACCCAATAGCGCCAATCACGCGTTTAAGCAGCTTTAAAATTGACAAGTATCCTTCAGGACTGCAGCGCTTACCTTACCTTAATTGTATCCCTATGTCCAGCCCCATCTTTGTTTAGGCTAATGGAATGGTTACACTGTGGTTGATCACAGCACATTTTGCACAGGATAAAACATTTTTAATTCTTTTTCAGTGCTTTTTTTACGTCAAGTTTTTTTTTCTTCCTTTTTACAGCCCGTTAGTTTCCTCTTTTTATTCATGAGCTTGTGCTTATGTCACAGATCCTGTTTTACATTATGATGTGCTGCAATTGGCTGTTTGGGAACATTCCTCTCAAACTATTGCTCTTTTCAGCAGACTCGCCCCTGCCCCCCACCTCCCAGTAAATAGTTCTTCCAAGGCAGGGCTTCCGAGAATAGGAAGGACCCTCATTGCCGACTGGGGGACCGTTCTTAAGACCATCCAACAAGTGGTCACCACGAGTTTTAGGCTCTGAGGTGTTCGGGCCTGCCCACCTGTCCCTTCAATTCAGAGGTGTTCTTGTGACTTCACGTTGGTACATGAGGTACTTCTGCTATATAATGCAGTGACCCATACTGAGGTGACCGGGCGGCCTGAAACTCAACACAATTCTCTAGTGCTAAAGAATCTTAAAAAGAAGCTGTCCCTGGCTAGTGCTCGATCCCGACCTCCTGGGATACCAAACAGTTTAGTCCCCGTTAAGACCACACAGGAGCACCCGCTAGCTTACTTACCAGGATTGTTTTGATATTTTTTTAATCTGCTTGTCCTGGTAAAATAATCCAAGGTAATTTTACTTGTTCATCTTAAAACTGTGTCCCATTAAGCTCCAACAACAAAATACTTTCACCACAAAACAATTGTTTTAAGCACCACATTAATTTAAAAATGTAGACAGTGACCAATATCCTGAAGTCGATTTTCTCCTCTAAGATCTAGCCATTACGTACAACCGTAAAACATTCCTCTCTACCACTTTTCGTTGTCTTATTCTTACCTACTCATCTTATGAGCTCTATCAAGCTTTTAGCTTTTATTAGCCTTATTTCAAAAACGCCTTCATTCACCCCAGCTAATTATCATCCTGTCTCTCAACTCCCCTTTTCACAAATCCTGACTCAATTGGTATTTGTAAACACAAAGAGATGATGGATGGAGCGCGGAAACTTTGCAGACACTCACCCCCAGTCACAGGTCTGGGTTGAATCCATCATCATTTACCCCAGCTAATTATCAACCTGTCTCTCAACTCCCCTTTTCACAAATCCTGACATAATTGGTATTTCTCTTGCCAATTCTCACACCTCCCACAATCTACTTGATCGTTTTCAATCTGCTTCGTTTTCAATCTGGTTCCCGGCATTGCCTTCCACTGAAATCAGGGCCACTGGAAATATGCAGCAGAGGAGAAAATTATTCAGCAAGAAAAGGCAAATTATACAGCATAAAACGGCACATTTTGTTAAAGTATTAGTTAATTATTTTGTGATTTCTTTCACTTGGTAACAGTGTCTGAGGAAACAGTTCACCTTAATTAATACAAATTTAACACCCAAATACAGCAATAAGCAACTGCAAGATGACCAGTCAACCTTTGCGAAGAGCCTTCCGGTGTGCAGGAAATCAAGTCGCCATTTGTTTTGTAACATTTGACCCGTTTGAGCTAGAAACATTTTTGTTTGCTAAAATCTGCAGAATATGTGGTAGAGGAAGGATTGTGTGGCAAATGTGGCAAATGCATAATTAGGTGAAAATCACAGTTGCCACAGAATCGCATAATTCAAGTGGCCCTGACTGAAACCTCTCTCTCACCTGACCAATTTCATATACTCAGCCCATGACAACCACCTCATTTATTTGTATCCCTCTTGATCTTTCTGCTGAATTCAGCACGATAGTCCGCTTCACTTGGCTTTCTACTATAATCAACTTTGGTTCTATTTTTAATAAACGCTTTTTATTCTTTTCTTTATTTACAATTTAACAAGGTTGATGGAGAAATATGTTCCACATGGTACTGACTGCTCTTGACTGGGTCTCATCCTCTCTCTCCCCTCTTTCTTTTCTAGTCTGCTGGTGCTCCTTGTTCTCCAGGGGACTTTTAGTAAGGCTTCTCCTCTCATCCATTCACATATCTTTACTGGTCAGAGTCATCCCTTTGACTTTTCCTGCCATTTTTTTCCAGATGATTCCAAAATCTATCTCGTTCCCTTCGTTCATACCTTATCTTTAGCCAAAAATGTCAAACTGCTTTATAGTCATTTATCACTAAATGAACATTCTCACAGTCCCGCAGAATTCATCCAAAGCCAACATCTGTTTCCTTTTGTAGGAAGGGGGAGTCTCTAGTTGGCGCAGTGCAGCACTGGCGACAAGCAGGGACTCTCTCTTCCCCGTCAGGGCTGAGGGTTACCTTCAAGACAACCTCTGCTTACCCTCTAGGTAGTGTGGCTTAAGCAGTCTTAGGCTAATCTCTGGGGCACATAGGGTTAAACATTTGCAATATTACACCATCACAACCAACCCACCACACAATGACACCAAACTGTATTCGTAAAAATATATATTCTTTATATATTGTAAAAAGCAGGCTTGTAAATACAGTCTTGGTTACTTCAAATGCAGGTTCCAGTTACTCTTATGAACAGGCACAGTTCTTGAATAAATGCGGTCTTGTGGGCCTTCTGCCCTGGTTTTGAACAAGGTTCAGTGGTTTGCAGGGCCTATAGGCGCTTTCCGCCGTCTCCGCTCTTGCTCTGAGTCACCCGTCGGGCTTGACTCTAGGGGAGGGGGCGCGGGCCACAGAGAGCGTCAGGCGGGGCCTCGGGGGCCAGGAGCAGAGCGAGCCTCTGACTCAGGGGCGGCTCGCGCTGCAAGCAGATAGCAGCTGCGAGGCTCCCGGGGCGCCCAAGCTCACACGGTGTGGTGCAAAGTCACTGTACCTTGGGGTTCTCGAAGGTCTTGGAGCGGACGGCTGTCCGGGGAGCTGTCCCACGTCGCGTTGTCTTCCTGGAGGGTGCGGCGGCCTGCGAGTCTCAGCGCAGGTCACAGGGCACCCGGGATGGCGGTGCAGATGCGGGGCAGGATTCTCCGGGGTCAGGTTCGCTCACACTGAAGAGGGAAGCTGCAGGCAGGCGGGGCTGAGGGGGGTGCACTCCACGGAGCGCGAGGCACAATTCAGGCACGGCTCAGCAGCGAGTCACTTCCAGCTGCGGGGGCCAGGGGGTCTCAGCGCCCAAGTTACGAAGGGCACAATCTTGGCAGTGCCGGTCTTTGCGGAGCAGCCTGTACCTCGGGGGTCACACAGGCGGCGATGCTTGGACCGGGCAGGTCCTCCCTTTCCTTTGCAAGGGCGGCTCAGCGCGGACAGTCACGGCGCTCAAACCAGCGTGGGGCTGGTCCTTACTTTGCGGCTGGCACACGATCAGGCCACCGTCACGGTGGTCGGGGGAAGGGCACGGCTGCACAAATTGTCAGAGAGCGGGGCGGAAGGCACAGCGCTCTCAACTCTCCTTTCCTTGGCGCTGTAGAGACACACAGCACACGCCAGCAGCAGCTTTTCTTCAGAGGGGTAGCGCCCACTGTTCCTGGGGCGCTGGTCAGGGGGCAAGTTCACAGACAAGCCCTTGGAGATCTTTCAGCAGAGTTTGGCACAAAGTTTCAATAAAGCAAAAGTCTCTTGTAGTCTTTTCTTTCCTCTCCTTTGGCAGCAAGGCACCAGACACAGGCCAGAGACAGCACTCCTCCTTGTAGTCCTTCCAGGTCCTTCTCTTCGGGCAGAGTTTCTTCTGTAGCGCAAACAGGATCTAATTTACAAGGAGCAGGGCTCCTACTTTTATACCCAGTTTCTTTTGTTCTAGCAGGCCAGGGGGGCCTCTGCATAACTGCTCCAGTGTCTGAGCACTTGTTGTGGGTACTTCTGGCTTCTGCATGCAGTGTGAGGGCAGGCACATCAGCCGCTCCCCAGGGGGGTGGAGCCGGCATTGTGAAGACAGGGGCAGCTTGAGCCCTTTGTTGACAAGCTTCGGTCCTTCCTGGGCCAGGTGCAGGCTGAGTCATCAGTCGCTCCCCAGGAGGGCGGAGCCAGCATTGTGGAGGCAGGGGCACAGCCTGATGCATCATTCAGGGGAAACTCCCACCCCCCACTAAGGTGTCATCCTGCTAATCACTACCTGTCAACTCCCAGCCCTGTCACTCACACACACCAGACAGTCAGATCCACATCCAAGCAGAGGCGGGCTGAAATGGTTAGGCCAGCAAATGCTAACTTTCTAAAAGTAGCATTTGCAAACCCAGGATATTAAAATAAACTTTACTAAAAGAAGTATTTTATTATTCTGAGTTCAGGCATACTAAACATGAATTTCTACCATGTTCCCTGAGCCTGCTGGGATTATAGAGTGTAATAATTCCAGCAGCCCATCTGGCCTAGAAGGGAACTGGTAGCCTTACAATAGTGAAAAACGAATTTGGCAGTAATTCACTATTAGAACATGCCACACACATCAGGGCATGTTCTACCTTACACTTACAATGCACCCTGCCCTCAGGCCTACCATAGGGGTGACTAATATGAAGTTAAGGGAAGGTTTAGGGGCTGGCAAGTGTGTGCACTTGCCCAGCCAGCATGACAGTACCAGACTGCACGCAGGTTCTGCAATGGCAGACCCTAGACACATTTTAAGGCCGCTTCTGTGGGTGGCGCAACCAGCGCTGCAGGCCCACTAGCAGTATTGGCATTCACAAGCCCTGGCACTCCTGGTGCACTTTACTAGGGACTAACAGTAAATCCAATGAACCAATCATGGACATCAATCACATGTACACTTTACAGTAGGGAGCACTTGCACTGCGGCACGGGTTGGCCGTGGCGCAGTGCCCTGAGTAGTAGACACCAGCAAAACAGTTGAGGCACAACAGCAAAAAAGTGGAAGGGAAACTCACGCCAAGGTGCCAGGTCTAACACGTGTCCCCTCCAGCTGAAATGTGGGGGGAACTACCCTTCCCCAGGGAGTTCCACATCACTAAGGCGGAAAAATCTGGACAGACCATCAGCATTGGCGTGATCTGTGCCAGGGCGGTGTTCCACCGTGAAGTCCATACCCTGTAGGGAGATGGACCACCTCAACAGTTTTGGGTTCTCACCCCTCATTTGCATCAACCATCTGAGGGGCCTGTGGTCTGTCTGAACCCGGAAGTGAGACCCAAACAAGTAGGGTCTTAGCTTCTTCAGCGCCCAGACCACAGCAAATGCTTCTCGCTCTATTGCACTCCACCTACTTTCCCGTGGAAGTAACCTCCTACTGATGAAGGCTACGGGTTGGTCCCAGCCCTCCTCAGTCATCTGTGAGAGAACAGCCCCTACACCATGCTCTGAAGCGTCTGTTTGCACTATGAATTCCTTGGAGAAATCAGGAGCCAGGAGCACGGGCGCCGTGCACATGGCAGTCTTCAGGGTGTCAAAAGCCTTCTGACAGGTGTCAGTCAAAATCACATTCCTGGGCTGCTTCTTAGAAGTCAGCTCTGTCAAGGGGGTCACAATAGTGCCATAGCCCTTGACAAACCTCCTGTAGTACCCAGTGAGCCCCAGGAAGGCTCTCACTGCAGTCTGGGTCTTGGGGGGTTCCCAAGCCAGGATGGTTTCAATTTTGGGTTGCAAGGGTGCCACCTTGCCACTCCCCACTTGGTGTCCCAAGTACACCACTGAACCCTGCCCAATCTGACACTTGCTTGCCTTGATTGTGAGGCCTGCCTTGCGCAGGGCCATCAACACTTCCCAGAGGTGCCGCAGGTGTTCTGGCCAGGTACCACTGAACACTGCGATGTCATCCAGGTAGGCGGCACTGAACTCATCCAGCCCAACCAACACCTGGTTGACCAACCTCTGAAAGGTGGCAGGGGCATTCTTCATCCCAAATGGCATAACCCGGAACTGGAAATGCCCATCTGGTGTGGAGAATGCTGACCTCTCCTTTGCCCCATCGGTCAAGGCGATCTGCCAGTACCCAGGCGTTAAATCAAATGTGCTGAGGAACCGGGCAGCCCCTAGCCGACCAATGAGCTCATCAGCTCTGGGGATAGGGTGCGCGTCAGTCTTGGTGACTGAATTGAGTCCTCTGTAGTCCACACAGAACCGGAGTTCAGGTGTGGCTCCCTGCGCAGCAGCCTTTGGGACCAAGACCACGGGGCTGGACCAAGGACTGCTGGAAGACTCAACCACCCTAAGAGCAAGCATCTTGGAGACCTCCTCCTTGATGCAGGCCCTGACCCTGTCAGTCACTCTGTAAGCTTTATGCTTCACAGGTAAGCTGTCTCCTGTGTCCACATCATGGACGCACCAATCTGTGACACTAGGAACCAGGGAGAACAGATCTGGAAACTGCCCCAGCAATTGGCGGCAGTCTTCCTGTTGCTCAGGGGTCAGGGTGGGTGAGAGGTTAACTCCATCCACTGACCCATCTTTCTCACAGGCCACTAAGAGGTCAGGAAGAGGCTCAGACTCCTCTTCCATTCCATCATCAGTGGCCAACAGCATGCCCACTTCGGACCTTTTCAAGTGGGGCTTGAGGCGGTTAACATGGAGGACCCGCAAAGGGTTCCTGGGCGTCTTCATGTCCACCAAGTATGTCACTGAGCTCTTGCGCTCCACAACCTCAAATGGGCCTGTCCACTTATCCTGAAGTGCACAGGGTTCCACTGGGGCCAAGACATACACCTCCTGTCCAGGCTGAAGCTCTACCAGAGTGGCATTCTGGTCGTACCACCGCTTCATCTCCTCCTGGCTAGCTTCCAGATTTGCCTCAGCAAGTTGTCTGAAGCGCCTGGTTTGGTTTCTGAAGGCCAGCATGTAGCTATATACATTCTGGGGAGGTTTCCTGGGAGATTGCTCCCAGCCTTCCTTTACCAAACTCAGTGGTCCTCTCACGGGGTGACCATACAGTAGTTCAAAGGGGCTGAACCCTAGGGACTTCTGTGGCACCTCGCGGTATGCAAAGAGCAGGCATGGCAAGAGGACGTCCCACTTACGCCTCATTGGACCTTCTAGGCCCATGATCATGCCCTTCAGGGTTCGGTTGAATCTCTCAACCAACCCGTTTCCTTGGGGATGGTAAGGTGTGGTGAACTTGTAGGTTACACCACACTCTTGCCAAAGGGACTTCATATACTTGGATATAAAGTTGGTCCCCCTGTCGCTCACCACCTCTAGAGAGAATCCCACTCTGGAGAAAATTCCCATCAGTGCACGCCCCACCACGGGGGCCGTCACTGTCCTCAGAGGGATGGCTTCAGGGTACCGGGTGGCATGATCCACCAAGACCAGGATGAACCTGTTGCCCATGGCTGTCTTGGGGTCCAGAGGCCCAACAATGTCAATACCCACTCGTTGGAATGGCGTACTGACCACAGGGAAGGGTTGGAGGGGAGCCTTGTTCTTCCCTCCGCTCTTCCCACTTGCCTGGCAAGTTGGACAGGTCCTACAATGAGCATCTGAGCTCTTGTGCATTTGGGGCCAGTAGAAGTGGGTGACAAGCCTGTCATAGGTCTTGTCCATCCCCAAATGTCCTGCTAAAGGCACATCATGAGCCAGTCCCAGTAGGAAGGCTCTGAACTTCTGGGGTACCACCAGCACACGGGCTGACCCAGGTTCAGCAGCCTTAGGCTCTGAATACAGGAGGTCATTCTCCCAGTACACATAATGTGTTTTGGCCTGAACACCATTGGCCTGGTCTGCAGCCTGCTGCCGCATACCTACGAGAGAAGGGCATTCTTTCTGCTCCCTGCAGAATTCCTCCCTGGAGGGGCCTCCTTCTTGCTGCCAATGGGTCAGCTCAGGCAGGTCCCCCAGTTCGGCAATCTGTTCCCCAGTAGGCTCCAGGGCATCCCCCTCAAGGTCTGCTTCCTCCTGGACCGTGGGAACTTCAGGGGCCGGTTTCCCGCGCACCCTGCGCTTTCTCCCTAAGGCCGGTTCCTGGGCCTCTCCTTCAGGCCCCAGGACCTCTTGATCACCCCTACTGGCTGCCATTGACCGGGTGGTCACGCACGCCCAGTCAGGTAGACCCACCATCTTCAGGTGAGTCGTCTTCTCCACCTTTTCCCAAGGGGAGTCCTCCAAGTCGTTCCCTAGCAAACAGTCAACAGGCATGGCTTTCCTCACACAGACCTGCAGAGTACCAGAGACCCCCCCCCCACTCGAAGGGAACTTGAGCCATTGGACATTGGCTCTCAGAGTTGTCAGCATTGACAACCCTACAATAGGCATGGGGTACAACCTGCTCTTGAGACACCAGGTGATGCCTCACTGCAGTCACACTGGCTCCTGTGTCTCTAAGAGCCTCAGCTTTCTTACCATTGATGGTAACCACCTGCCCATATTTTTTAGTGTTAGAGGGCAGGTAGTTTGTAGGGACCATCTCACTGTCTCCTAGTGAGACTAGGGTCATCTGAACAGGATCTCCACCCCCCGGGACCATCACTTCTTCTCCTAAGTGAACACTGGTCACTTGTCGGGGCGGAGCACCAGTGGGTGCTGGTTTTCCAAACAGGCGACACTTGGGGTCACTGGCTATGTGCCCCGGGTCACCACATTTGTAACAATTGAAGGGCCCCTTTGGAACAGGTCTACCTGTCGGGGCCCCATTCTGCTTTGGGGGTGGGGGAGGCTGAGAACCTTTCTGCTGGTCCCCTTGGGGATTACTTTGGGGGCCTTTTTGGAACCCTTTCTGTTTTCCCTTGTCCCCCCCACTCTTCTGCTGGGGACCCTGCCCACCCTTGGCGGAGTCTCCCACTGGACCCTTGTGGACCCTGGTGCTGAGCCAGCGGTCCGCCTCCTCAGCAAGCTTCCTCGGGTTGGACAGCTTGCTATCAATCAGGTGCTGGCGTAACTCAGGAAAACATTGATCAGACAAGTGCTCCCATGCAATTAAATCAAAGAGACCTTGAAAATCATTCACTTTGTTACCCTTCACCCAACCATCCAGTGCTCTGCAAAAAAAAGTCACAAACTCCACATATGTATTCCCAGGCCGCTTATTACACCCCCTAAACTTCTGCCTATACATTTCAGGGGTAAGCCCATACCTGGTCATTAAAGCTTCTTTCATATGGGGATAGGATCTCTGGTCTTCAGTGGGCAAATCTAGCAGGGTGTCCCGCCCTTCGCTAAGGAACCTTCCCCATAACCCCGCTCCCCAATCCTTGTCAGGGACCCGGTGGGAAAACATGGCTACCTCATATGCCCTAAACCACTGTCCTATGTCATCCCCCTTAAAGAACTCTTTAACTACATCTTTGGGGATGTGCACTCTTGACTCTACCTGCACCGGCGTTGCGCTGCCACCAGAGGGAGGATGATCCAAGGTTTTCTCTTTTAGACTCATCTCCCTCATTTTCACATCATACTCCAATTGGAGTTTTCTCTCTTCCAGAGCCATTCTTTTGCTTTCAAGCTCCATTTGGCCCTTTAAATTCAATTCTGCCAACTTTATCTCATGATCCCTGGTTGCCTGTCTGTCTGCCAGCTCCTCTGGCGACAGGCCTCTGCCAAAGCTAAGAACGCTGTCTGGTTTTTCCAGACTCACAGGATCCACAGGTGCACCCTGATCCTCAGGTGCCTTCCTAGATTCCATCCAGGCCTTCAGGGCTTTGTAGAACTCGGGTTTGTTCTTGCACCCTGCGTGTGGAACCTTGAGTTTCCTGCAAAAAAAACTCAGTTGCTTCTTTGTGTAGTCATCCAGCTTTGATGCATCCCATTCTAGCTCCTGCGCACCAGAGGCTATGGATTCTCCTCCATCAACGCTGTTTGTGCCAGGCATGACTTCAACACTAGGGATCTTCTTCTTTAGCAAAATTTAAAAATCAAAAAGTCTGTGGCTAAGTTACTGGACTGTAATCACTATGCAATGGTCAGTAGCTAAGGTAAAACACTGCAAATGTAAATTCGCGAATCCTCACCGCTGCGTCCAATGTAGGAAGGGGGAGTCTCTAGTTGGCGCAGTGCAGCACTGGCGACAAGCAGGGACTCTCTCTTCCCCGTCAGGGCTGAGGGTTACCTTCAAGACAACCTCTGCTTACCCTCTAGGTAGTGTGGCTTAAGCAGTCTTAGGCTAATCTCTGGGGCACATAGGGTTAAACATTTGCAATATTACACCATCACAACCAACCCACCACACAATGACACCAAACTGTATTCGTAAAAATATATATTCTTTATATATTGTAAAAAGCAGGCTTGTAAATACAGTCTTGGTTACTTCAAATGCAGGTTCCAGTTACTCTTATGAACAGGCACAGTTCTTGAATAAATGCGGTCTTGTGGGCCTTCTGCCCTGATTTTGAACAAGGTTCAGTGGTTTGCAGGGCCTCAAGGCGCTTTCCGCCGTCTCCGCTCTTGCTCTGAGTCACCCGTCAGGCTTGACTCTAGGGGAGGGGGCGTGGGCCACAGAGAGCGTCAGGCGGGGCCTCGGGGGCCAGGAGCAGAGCGAGCCTCTGACTCAGGGGCGGCTCGCGCTGCAAGCAGATAGCAGCTGCGAGGCTCCCGGGGCGCCCAAGCTCACACGGTGTGGTGCAAAGTCACTGTACCTTGGGGTTCTCGAAGGTCTTGGAGCGGACGGCTGTCCGGGGAGCTGTCCCACGTCGCGTTGTCTTCCTGGAGGGTGCGGCGGCCTGCGAGTCTCAGCGCAGGTCACAGGGCACCCGGGATGGCGGTGCAGATGCGGGGCAGGATTCTCCGGGGTCAGGTTCGCTCACACTGAAGAGGGAAGCTGCAGGCAGGCGGGGCTGAGGGGGGTGCACTCCACGGAGCGCGAGGCACAATTCAGGCACGGCTCAGCAGCGAGTCACTTCCAGCTGCGGGGGCCAGGGGGTCTCAGCGCCCAAGTTACGAAGGGCACAATCTTGGCAGTGCCGGTCTTTGCGGAGCAGCCTGTACCTCGGGGGTCACACAGGCGGCGATGCTTGGACCGGGCAGGTCCTCCCTTTCCTTTGCAAGGGCGGCTCAGCGCGGACAGTCACGGCGCTCAAACCAGCGTGGGGCTGGTCCTTACTTTGCGGCTGGCACACGATCAGGCCACCGTCACGGTGGTCGGGGGAAGGGCACGGCTGCACAAATTGTCAGAGAGCGGGGCGGAAGGCACAGCGCTCTCAACTCTCCTTTCCTTGGCGCTGTAGAGACACACAGCACACGCCAGCAGCAGCTTTTCTTCAGAGGGGTAGCGCCCACTGTTCCTGGGGCGCTGGTCAGGGGGCAAGTTCACAGGCAAGCCCTTGGAGATCTTTCAGCAGAGTTTGGCACAAAGTTTCAATAAAGCAAAAGTCTCTTGTAGTCTTTTCTTTCCTCTCCTTTGGCAGCAAGGCACCAGACACAGGCCAGAGACAGCACTCCTCCTTGTAGTCCTTCCAGGTCCTTCTCTTCGGGCAGAGTTTCTTCTGTAGCGCAAACAGGATCTAATTTACAAGGAGCAGGGCTCCTACTTTTATACCCAGTTTCTTTTGTTCTAGCAGGCCAGGGGGGGCCTCTGCATAACTGCTCCAGTCTCTGAGCACTTGTTGTGGGTACTTCTGGCTTCTGCATGCAGTGTGAGGGCAGGCACATCAGCCGCTCCCCAGGGGGGTGGAGCCGGCATTGTGAAGACAGGGGCAGCTTGAGCCCTTTGTTGACAAGCTTCGGTCCTTCCTGGGCCAGGTGCAGGCTGAGTCATCAGTCGCTCCCCAGGAGGGCGGAGCCAGCATTGTGGAGGCAGGGGCACAGCCTGATGCATCATTCAGGGGAAACTCCCACCCCCCACTAAGGTGTCATCCTGCTAATCACTACCTGTCAACTCCCAGCCCTGTCACTCACACACACCAGACAGTCAGATCCACATCCAAGCAGAGGCGGGCTGAAATGGTTAGGCCAGCAAATGCTAACTTTCTAAAAGTAGCATTTGCAAACCCAGGATATTAAAATAAACTTTACTAAAAGAAGTATTTTATTATTCTGAGTTCAGGCATACTAAACATGAATTTCTACCATGTTCCCTGAGCCTGCTGGGATTATAGAGTGTAATAATTCCAGCAGCCCATCTGGCCTAGAAGGGAACTGGTAGCCTTACAATAGTGAAAAACGAATTTGGCAGTAATTCACTATTAGAACATGCCACACACATCAGGGCATGTTCTACCTTACACTTACAATGCACCCTGCCCTCAGGCCTACCATAGGGGTGACTAATATGAAGTTAAGGGAAGGTTTAGGGGCTGGCAAGTGTGTGCACTTGCCCAGCCAGCATGACAGTACCAGACTGCACGCAGGTTCTGCAATGGCAGACCCTAGACACATTTTAAGGCCGCTTCTGTGGGTGGCGCAACCAGCGCTGCAGGCCCACTAGCAGTATTGGCATTCACAAGCCCTGGCACTCCTGGTGCACTTTACTAGGGACTAACAGTAAATCCAATGAACCAATCATGGACATCAATCACATGTACACTTTACAGTAGGGAGCACTTGCACTGCGGCACGGGTTGGCCGTGGCGCAGTGCCCTGAGTAGTAGACACCAGCAAAACAGTTGAGGCACAACAGCAAAAAAGTGGAAGGGAAACTCACGCCAAGGTGCCAGGTCTAACACCTTTCACATTTGCAAACCACTCACACCTCCCTTTTGCACTTCCCTCCAGACTCATTGTCAACGTCAGCCTCAGTCAGAAACCTTGGGTATTGTTTGATACCTCAAAGAACTTTGAAACTACGATAACCAGTGCAGCCTCAGCACAAGATTGCAACTACTGAATATATTTCATATTCCAAAACCTTTCTTTACACTCAAACAAAACACTTATTTTCTCACTAGTCCTTAGAAAGATAGTCCGTTGCAAAATCCCATTCTTTCACAATACTATGCAAAAATCTAAGTTTTGCCACCAGGACCTTCGTAAATATTCCCAAAAACACTTTTATGTTATAGGAACTTCACTCAACCAGCTAGTCATCTGCAATTTTTTTTAATTAACTTCTAACATTGGTTTTCAGTGCCATAAATTGTAGTCTCAAAGCGTGTATATATAATTTATAATTGGTAAATAATATTATGTACTATTCCTTTATCTCTAAACATCTGGCTTAACCTCAGAAAGTACATATAAGTATCCACAAAAACTGCATCTGACATATGTATCATAGGTAGTGTTCTGTTATACAGATTTTACTTGTTGAAATGCTCTTGATACTAATAAATATATAAATTGGATGTTTATATAACTTTTATACATTTTGGAACAGTTGTACGCTTTTCACAAACATTTATTCAGTAAGACAACCTCGTGTAAATTTGTATTATCTGCAGATTGCAGGTTTCAACTCTTTCATTCCTTTTTTGTTAAATAAAAAAAAGAAGTACTAATTAGACCAGTTATTCAAGGAGCAAGAGAAATGTTGTATCAGTGTAGAGCCACTCACAATCATTGACCCAATCAGGAAAGCTCCCCAGAGTTCAATGTGTCTTAAGACCAAATGACATTAACTCACTAGTCAGCACCACTTCAGATAACATTTATCTCAGATGACTGCACAAGACATGACATAATAAACCATCCTGTAAACCAACAACACTATATTAAACTGCACCACCCTTGACAATATTGAACAATGTATTCAACCTAATCACATCACACCAAACACTGCAACCGCTTTTCCACAGCATGCCACCTACATGACCAGATATCACACTTTGCAACACAGTCCCATAATACAACTCTTTGTACAACACATGACACTACCATACCTCAAAACAGCACAACCCTCATCTCCACCCAACCAGCTCACGTCACATTATTCTATACAATATCAAACCAGTCCTATCCAAGGTGCATTATGGAGTCTGCAAGGTCCTATGCATGATGGAAGTTTGGAATAATTTCTCAATCTTAATCTTTTGATCAGCAAGTATACAGTTGGCAAGTGCAGCTCCATCTACCTGGCCTTCATTGACCTCTCCTCTGCCGTCAACAGTGTTGTTATATCTAAATTGTGGGAAATCTTGAGAGTTGATCAGGGAATAGTTACTTTTTTACGTGCTCTTTACTGCCTCTGTTAGATATGGTGAGAACAGTGAATGTCCACATCCTAGTATCTTATCTTGGGGCGGAGGGGAGGGTGAGACAGGGGTCTGTGTTTGCCCCTTTACTATTTCTGCTGTACATAAATGGGCTTGAAGCTGCCCTAATTGAGTTGGGGAGGGACATGCCCAAGGATAACAATTAAGGCTGTCGTCATATTATTGTGTGCAGATGATGCTGTATTATTGGTAAGAACTTCTAATGGGCTTAAACTCTTACTGGATACGTTTGGTGCGTTTATGTCCAAACTGAATCTTGAAGCCATCCTAACCAAAACCATAGTTATGGCATGTGGACCAAAGAATCTCAAGACCTGCAGTCTGGTCATACAGGGCAAGCCCAAAACTAGAATACACAAATTCCCCTACTTAGGTGTAACTTTTGATTCACAAGGATCCTGGGCACTGTGGCGATCCAAACCGACACAGATGCTTAAACACTGTTGTGTCCCTTTACAATCTGGTGTCCTCTATTGGAGGAAACCCCATTTGTCTGCTCTTTTATGTGTAAAAAAAAAAGGGTTTACTTGTTTTAAACTATGGCTTAGGGGTATGAGGGGTTAAGAACATGAGAGCACTGCAGACATTGGAAAACAGGGTATGCTGACGTATCTGAGACCTACCAGCTCCCTACCCTATCTAGGCTATTCATGAGGAATTGGGTCTTGCGTATGTGAAAGTTTTGATTAACCTTGCCCCTCTGCTACTATGGTGCTTGATTTGGTGCAATCTGCAGGCTAAATTTAACTCGGAGGTCATAGAGGATTACCTGTCTTGTAAACTACAGTCCTGGATTCCATGGGTTTCCTATAGCCAACAAACACTCAGCAAGTTGGGCAGGCCTTCAATTTTTTCAAATCATTGTGGTTTAAACACCAGAGTTCAAGAGTGGCTAAAAGCAAATTATACAGCCCTAAAAAGGGAAGCAAGGGAAGTTGTGGAACTAGTTAAGGCTACGATCTACACATCTTTGAGAACATAACCGTATTTGGATATGGTAGACAACATCTGGAATCAGATTTTCCTAAGTTCAGATTTGGTATTGTCCGAAGTTATTTCTGCTTTCATTTGGGCCAGTTTGACCGGTCAACTATCATGATCTGCCCATTCTAGGTGCATTCTATCCAAACCTTATTATATTTTACTTTCTTTTGCCAAAAGATTTTTAATACCTATACTATGAAGATCTTTGTTTTGTTACATGTAACTCTGCATTGCTATTTCTCCAGCACCTTAGTGCAGCCCTAGTGTCTGCTCCTTTTTAAAATCTGCCCTTTGTCATAGGGGAAAGCTAATGTTTTAACTTTTTATTATAAATGTTTAGGTTACTTTGAATCTCTGGATGGACTGCTTTGTCGGGTGTGTTTTTGTACATATTATTTTACATGTAATGTCTGTATATTTTCTGACGCTTCCATGGCAGTTTTTAAATTATCAAATATATATACAGCTCTCTCTCACTATATATATATATATATATATATATATATATATATATATATATATTCATTCCATTGTGAAGTATTCAGTCAGAAGGGTAATTGTTGTATCCTATCTATAGCTATGTATATATATATATATATATATATATATATATATCAACAACACATCCCCCCCATAACATACAGAGACAAGAAGGCAGACCCAAGAATAGTGCAGATGACTGGTTTATTCAAAGATCGCCCGCACCACCGCCATAACGCGTTTCAGCCTCCTCTGAGGCCTTGATCACAGACACGTTTCAGAGGTAATTTATTTTTAGTTTTAAAGTGACAGTGCAATTAGCATACGTGGAAAGTGCATAATAGACATAGAAGTTACACTATGAGCATATGTAGTGAACACAATGATGTACAGCCTGTATATATATATAGTAGTAAAAAGTAAAGTCCACATTTGTAAAGCGCACAATCACCCGTAAGGGTCTCTAGGCGCTGGGGGCCGTCGGGAAGATTAAGCGAGCTATTGCCCAGAGTCACATGGTGCTGGGCTAACCTGCCGCCGGAGCCGGGGATCGAACCGTGGTCCCCAGATTCCAGCGTCAGTCGCCCTGGCCGCGGCGCCACACCTCTCCCTTATAGATATATTCCACAAATTACCTTACCTCAAATATACTTAAACATTTTTTTCAACAGGACACCTTAACTCAAAAACCTGGAGAATATATATCACCTCGCCTTTCAACATCCTGCATTATGAGATTCAGCAATATATTACTCTACTGACTGAATACACAATGGAATACCAACCCACATTGCATATCATAGTACCCCACACCATCAGCACACTTCATCACAACACGTTATACCACACCACACTGAAAAACGGCAAACATTCACCATTTGATACCTTGCCCCACCACTCAGTTTTCACCACACCATACAGTAACACTTCTCTCTCTTTCTAACACCACACCAGCATTACAACAGAAGAGAACATGCCATATCTTTTCAAAACTTCACCTCATAACACCCTGTCACCATTCAATAAATGCCATTACAGCACATTTTGCATCATCAAACCACAACATCAAACCATTCAATATGATACAATACATCAGTCCCACCCAACTACTCATCACACCATGACACACAAAATCCCACCATATTACTCACTCCACACCACCCTACACAACAATACAACACCATTATGCCACAACTCACAACACCCTCACCAGATCACACTGCTTGCATTTATACATTCACACTATACCTCAATTTCTGGGGGGGCTGGGTTGACATTGGGTCTGAGTAGACAGTGAGGTGTGGGAGATACTGATTGGGGTGATTCTGTGTTCAGGGATTATTGCAGACCTGAATGAGTTCTGGGACAGGGTACATGCTCTGAGCCAGGGAGGGTTCTGGTGCAGTGAAAGCTCTGATGATAGCAATACATCAAGCAAACTAAGACATTGCAATATGGAGTTACTAAATGGTGCTGCAGAAAGCCACAGGTACAGTACAGTACACACAGGTTATATCAAGTGGGATGTTGCGGAGACGGGGGTAAGTTTACGTGTTGCTGGAAAGATTCGGAGTATTAAAACAAGAGGCCAGGAGATGTGGGCAAGCCACTTTTGAGGCACCTAACAGGATATTCTAACCACAGGTTTTCCATTATGAGCTAAGATATCCAGCAAATTGCTGAGAAGTTGCAGGTAAAACCATCTGTCTGCCCTGTCAAACTTCTAGTGTCCCCAGACTTCATGTTGGCCCCATTCCTGTGACACAGCCATGCCTATAAGCGGTCTTAGAAGCAAGGTGCCCTACCTACCAGGAAATAAGAACCAACCATTCATTGTCTAGATGCATAATTATATGAAATCATAAAAACATACAGAAATAGAACTGAGAACAATATGCGATGAGAGCAGATCTGACTCCAGAACTAGGAATCCTGAAAATGAGGTTATTTCAGCATTAATAGAATCTAGTCTCAGAAGACGGACAGTTCATCAACCCCGCAAACGAAAACTCTAATACATAGACCATATGGCAGGGCGTTAAGGTCAACTATCCACACAGATGGCCGCTGGTTTTATAATATGCCAGCGGCCTTTATTAAAAGGCCGCTGGCATATTCGGAAAACCGAATATGCCATTCACATGCCCATGAATTAGGTGGAATGTTGCATGATTGTGCCCTCATCAACAGAACACTGCCATTAGGACAATACACAAACAACGTCATCCACATCTGTTTGGGACATGGATGGATCAGCAACATCCCACTACTAGTATGTCTTCCATGGAGAATCTCTATTGGAAAACTGCAAATTGCAGGCCCAACTGTAGCTGCGGTCACCAAAAGCTCAAGGAATTGATTAGTTGTGTGCTATGCAAAAACTGTGTAACATAACATTTAAAACTTCAGTAGTTTTGCAACTACCTCGCTGTCATTAGCTTTTGACATGCTTGTGCTAACATTATTGTCTCTGCTCTTTATCTCCCTTGCTGCAGCATTTCACAATGAGCTACCTCGATGGCATCCCTTTCACAATTTCAGAAATGTTCTTGTCAAGCTGTATTAAGGAAGCTCCAGAACTAATTTCTGTGGACATCAACATCCCTGACTGCAGTGAGCTGCTCATGGTGAGTCCTGGTCAGAAGCCCCAGGTAATATGATTGTCTGGTGAACAGTGACTTGGAAGGCGAAAGGATCTTAGCCAGAATCAGTCACAATGAGGAGTCCTAAGTGGCTAATACCTCTGATAGACCATATCCTAGGGCAGAGTAACTCGCATGCCAGACAAACAATGGGCCAGTGCATCTGTAAGGCCAGGACAGCTTAAGGAGAGGCATCGACATATGTAAGACAGGCATGACATGGTTTTGATTCTAGCTGATTCCTACCATTGCCTTATGGAGAAACATCCCAATGTCCTAGCAGAGCTATGTGGCATAGGATCAGATAGTCTTTTACAGCGTGGCGCAGGATCAGATAGCCTTTTACAGTGTGGCGTAGGATCGGATAGTCTTTTACAGTGTGGCGTAGGATCGAATAGTCTTTTACAGTGTGGCGTAGGATCAGATAGTCTTTTACAGTGTGCCATAGGACCTGATAGTCTTTTACAGTGTGGCGCAGGATCAGATAGTCTTTTACAGTGTGGCATAGGATCAGATAGTCTTTTACAGTGTGGCGTAGGATCGGATAGTCTTTTACAGTGTGGCGTAGGATCAGATAGTCTTTTACAGTGTGGTGCAGGATCAGATAGTCTTTTACAGTGTGGCGTAGGATCGGATAGTCTTTTACAGTGTGGTGTAGGATCGGATAGTCTTTTACAGTGTGGTGCAGGATCAGATAGTCTTTTACAGTGTGGCACAGGATCAGATAGTCTTTTACAGTGTGGCGTAGGATCAGATAGTCTTTTACAGTGTGCCATAGGATCTGATAGTCTTTTACAGTGTGGCGCAGGATCAGATAGTCTTTTACAGTGTGGCATAGGATCAGATAGTCTTTTACAGTGTGGCGTAGGATCGGATAGTCTTTTACAGTGTGGCGTAGGATCAGATAGTCTTTTACAGTGTGGTGCAGGATCAGATAGTCTTTTACAGTGTGGTGTAGGATCGGATAGTCTTTTACAGTATGGTGCAGGATCAGATAGTCTTTTACAGTGTGGCACAGGATCAGATAGTCTTTTACAGTGTGGCGTAGGATCAGATAGTCTTTTACAGTGTGGCGCAGGATCTGATAGTCTTTTACAGTGTGGCGCAGGATCAGATAGTCTTTTACAGTGTGGCGTAGGATCAGATAGTCTTTTACAGTGTGGTGCAGGATCAGATAGTCTTTTACAGTGTGGCGTAGGATCGGATAGTCTTTTACAGTGTGGTGCAGGATCAGATAGTCTTTTACAGTGTGGCACAAGTTCAGATAGTCTTTTACAGTGTGGCGTAGGATCAGATAGTCTTTTACAGTGTGGCGTAGGATCAGATTGTCTTTTACAGTGTGGCGTAGGATCAGATAGTCTTTTACAGTGTGGCGCAGGATCAGATAGTCTTTTACAGTGTGGCGCAGGATCAGATAGTCTTTTACAGTGTGGCGTAGGATCAGATAGTCTTTTACAGTGTGGCGTAGGATCAGATCGTTTTTTACAGTGTGGCGCAGGATCAGATAGTCTTTTACAGTGTGGCGTAGAATCAGATAGTCTTTTACAGTGTGGGGTAGGATCAGATAGTCCTTTACAGTGTGGCGTAGGATCAGATAGTCCTTTACAGTGTGGCGTAGGATCAGATAGTCTTTTACAGTGTGGCGAAGGATCAGATAGTCTTTTAGAGTGTGGCGCAGGTTCAGACAGTTGTTTAAAAACACATAATGCCAGATGATAGAGGTTTGCAGATGCATGTTACAGCTGTTCTACCCCGTGTAGTTTTTTTACTCTCATACTCAAAGTTTTTCTCTGTGTTTAAATATGTTGTTGCCGCTGATCCATAGGACCCTCAGGCTACCAGCCCCAGTGCTTTCCCTGCAGAATCCAAGTTGCTGCTGGGAGAAGGTTGACACCAAAAGGGTTGTCCTATAGTTCTTGAGGGAACATTCTACGTTGACCCTTTATTATGTATTGTCTGATTGTCCATAGTGATTTGTATATTTTGTTGGCACTCTGAGCTCTTATACCTGTACTCCAACCTGAGGTCTACGGTCTTCCCATGTAAAACTCATGCAGCCACCTTTCAATGGACTCTTTCCCACCATTTTGAGTGTGCGGTTAAAAACGTGTGTTGAACGAATGTGCCGTTGTAAATATTTGCACATCTTTAGGGGTTCATGTATACATGCGTACCCTCAGCACTGTCGACATGCCTATCCCTCTACCTTTACAGTCTGCAGGTCCTTCCATTGGCTGTCCCCCTCCAAAATGTGTATGGGAAAAAAGGCAGTTCACAAAAAGAGTTTGTTTTTTGGCTTTATGGAGTAGCTGGAATCCTGCTCTAGTTCCAGCCAAGTTTCCGTTCAATTGCCCAGGAAAACCCCACAGTTCAGATAATTATCCTGACAAGTATCTCTAGATTTGATTGAAACTGGCCCAATGAGTAGGGGCAAAAGATTGTACGGACCAACTCTTTAGCTCAGCATTTCCGGCTCAGAATTACAATTATTTCCTGCAGAAGTTAAGGAAGACCCAAACCTTCCCCACCATCTGGAGAAGGTCCATTTACCCCCAAAAAGTGGGCTGTTTTAAGTGTGAATGTGTTGTCTATGATTTCCAAGGACCCAGATTTTCAATGTCCGACGGTCTTTTAAATTGAATCAAAGGAGTGTCCGGCCTTCCAGATTTACAGTTGTGTTGCAATTTCTGAAATGCGGTCAGTGGTTCAAAAGGTAAGCCAATTTATGTCACATCACACCAAACTCTAACTAAGGGCTGTCCTAGTCTGCATTGTCCAGACCACTGAAAGTACTGGGCAAGGTAGGTAGCAGTACCTCTTGATACCCTTAAACATCAGTATGACTTTAGTACTCCAGAGGGTCACAGATGTATTGACTGCTCCCATCTTGGGTTGGTTGGATTCCAGAGTATGATGTGTGTAACAAATTGCAGAGAAAACAAGACTGAAATCCTACTGGGGTTATAAAAACAGATTTGTGCCATTAGATTCTACCTCAAAATAGGAGTGATTAACCAGCGGTACCACCGTAGACTCCCATATAAAAAACTTTCAGCATTTAGGACAACCCCGAGCTGTACATGATGATGAAATCTTAGAGAATGTTAATGGCCTTTTATATGTTTTTAGGTCGAGCCGAACATTTCTGCGCATTCGCTGCTCGCTTTGCGAGGCATTCTGTAGTAACCCCTGCTCACCCCCTTGGTAGCTTGGCATGAGCAGTCAGACTTATCTTAGAGGCAGTGTGTAAAGCATTTGCACGTAACCAACAGTAATACGGTGTATGCACTACAAAAGGTGACCACACCAGTTTAGAAAAATATCCAATATTTTTATATATGTAAGACAAGACCAAAAACGATAAAAATCCACAATACCATGCTTAAAAACCTTCAGTTATCAAAAATATGATTGAAAAACAGTTCCTTGATGTCGATAGCTCTGTCCGGGCAATCACGGCGTAGTGAACAAACAAATCCAAACAGTTCTGGCTGACCACGGCGTTGCGGGCCTGCTACGGTGTCGGGCAGACCCGCAAACAGTACCTTTTAGAAATGCAGCTTCCGAAAGCACGGCGTCCGCAGGCGTCGGTTCCAGAGGTCGGTGCAGGTGTCGTCGGGGCCCTCGAAGTCACACGCGTTGCAGATCGATCTCCTCATTGTTGGAGTCCGAGCGCTGGCGTCGGGTGCTGCAGTGTAAAGTGCAGTGGTGTGGCGTGCGGTGCCCTCGGGTCGCGATGCGAGCGGCGGCGTCGGATGGCATCGTCATTGAGACCAGGATCGCGGTGCAAAGTGAATATGGTACTCGTCGCATTGCTGGCAGGACGCGGTGCAAGTAGCGTCGTCATCGTTGCTGAAGTGCTGTCGCCGGCTGACAAACTGGAGTCGATGGCTCCGGCATCGGTAGGCCAAGGCTGAGGTGCGGGTTGAGGGCGGTGTGTCATGTAACTTTACGAGCAGTGCCCTCGTACCACGGTGCAAGCAGCGGTGTCGATTTCGGTGTGGAGCGGTGTTGTCGGGCATACCAAGGCGTCGTGAAGCGAGGCGGTGCAGAGTGCGGTGCCCACAGGTCGCGGTGCAAGCAGGGGCTCGGTGACGGCGTCAGTAGGAGTCATCGGTGAGACCAGAGTCGCAGTGCGGCGTTGCGGCAGAGTCTTCTGTGGTACCTTCAGGACACGGAGTTGGCAGCGGCGTCGTAGACATTGTCGGGTTGCTTTTCTATTTGCAGCACAAAACACACAGTCACCAGTGCTGAGGGTAGAAGAGCTTGAAGTCTTTGTTGTTCCTGAGACTTCTTGAAGTTCTACCGCAAGCCCTTGGAGAAACTCACAAAAGTAGATTGCAGAAAGTTCAGTCCTTTCAATGCCCAAGACAGAAGCAGCCACTGCAGGCCAACACAGCAAAGCACACAGCAAAGTGGTAGTTCCTCCTCATAGCTTCTTCGGCTCTTCTTCGCGGCAGTCTTCTTGGTCCAAAAGAGTTCTAAAGTTCAGGGGTCTGGGCCCCAGTATTTATATCCCAAAATCCTTTCATCTCTTAGGCAGAGAGTTTCTTGTGTCCAGCCAGAACAAGTTCTGCCTTATCTGGTGTGACTTCCTGGCAGGAGGTGGAGACGGCATGGTCAGAGGCAGACCAGGCCCTTTGAGGTGCAAGGAAATCTCCTCCCCTTGTGGTAAATAAATAAATAATACCCTATTTTTGACTAGACATATATCATAACAGATAGCTCAATAAATAAGAGTCAAGATTCGAGGTAGTAGGAGTTTTGCAGGTTTAATACAGCTTAAGGACAGGAACAGGACAACCTGCATAGGAATAGGATGGCAGGGCCCAGCAGCTGCTGGGGCTGGATCTGGGATGAGCGCGCTGACTTTTAATAACAATACATGAGCATATATACATAACGCAAACACATAGCATTACATTGCAGTAGGCGTAGCAGTGGGTGGAGCAGAAGGTGTGACGCGTAGCAGTCGCGAAAGATAAGGGGGAAAGTAGGTGTAACTGGGCGTATACATAGACATGTGATGCAAACGTAACAGAATATGTCATGAATGGGGCGGAAACCATGGAGGGGGCTACCTAAGGAGCCGGGACCTCTAACCTGATGGTGCGCGCAAACTGGCAATGACGTATCACTAGGAGAAGCTGGGGGCTATGAACTCTGTGCTAGGAGCAGAGACTGAAGTCTGGAGGGTCAGGGCGACATGTACCTAAACAGTATCTAGTATCTGATGTTTAGAGAACATGTTGATATAAACTAGAAGTTAGGAGGGGAAAGGCTAACTTGATTCTAAGACTGGAGCATGCATTATTCTACATGTAGTGCGTGATGAAGAATATTAAATGACCATTAAATGCAGTATTTCTCTAACGTGGAGACGTGAAGGCTAGACAATGACGGAAACTATTGATGCATTTCAGTAGCTTTAGGAATGCAGGGAAGGAGGACTGAACTGATAACTGGAACTATAACATACTTTTGGCAGACTCAGAGGCAGAGCCAGGCTGCACCGGGCACTGGGTGGCAGGAAGTAAGTGAAGGGTCGAGGATACAGGTGGGGGCTGTATCCCTCCTCAGCGAGGCTTCAGGAGACAGGAGCTGAATCTGGTGTCCGGGCCCTTTTGAGGCCTAGAAACGGGGACTTTATAATAGAATAACGTGCACACTGAGAAACGTGGCAACGTAGCTTTACATAGGCCTGATATTCGTAGTATTCACGAGGACTGGAAACTGGCATACTAGAGGTGGACACAACTGTAATTGCGTCATTAATCGGACATGGGGAGTACATATGCATATTTAATCATGCACACATAACATATGATGGATGACACGTAGGGACACAGAACATGGCAAAATTTACTTTTCCACATTCCCTCCTTGTCACTACGTTTCCATCAGGAAACATCAATATTCATGATACCATCTATCATTTCATACAGTATCATTTGCTCGTCTCGAATTATCCTGGAACGGGATTTAGAACGGGGCTTGGGACTAGGAATACAAGAGGTAGCACAAATGCCGCAAATCGCAGGGCCACATTGTATACAGAGGCAGCAGCTGAATATGATCGCTACTGCTATACCTAGGAAGGACAATATTTTCCATCCCCATGCGGAAATTATATTCCAGAACCAACCGGACCATGTCCAGGTGCCTGGATCTTGGTGTATCAGATGGGCAATTTTATGGAGTCTGGTTATAGCTGAATAAACAGACGGCGCGTTATTTGGAATGAAAATGCAGCAACTAGATCCGATGACTCTACAGGCCCCGCCCCTATCGGCCAGTATGACGTCAAGGACGAGACGATTCTGTAAAACGACAAATCTCATAGCAGATTGCTCTTCGGTTAAGTTACCTAGAGCAGAGGCAGTCTCATTTATTACAGCTTCAAGGGTTCTGGTTAACCTACGGATTAACTTACTATTCTGGACAGGTCCTATAAAGAAGAAGAAACCTTTATTGAAATCTGTATATTGTTCTAGAGTAGTTTCAGTATAATCGACAATTGGGGACTCCCTTCTATGTCTAATGTGTACTAGATGTGTGTTTCTATGATAATCAGATGGGGCTAGGAAAACAGGTGGCAGTAGGAAGGCAATGTAACAGGTTCCCTCCCAATCGAGGGGCAAACGAACATATGCGGTCTGACCACAAATAAAATATGAATGACGTGAAGCTTTGAAAATAGATTTCCCACTGTCACTATACTTGACAACAGTAGTACAATCACTATGTCCTACATGTACGGAACCATTATTTCGGACACATAATTCGCCTTTGACTGGTAGTACTGAAATAGCAGGTAAGTCTGGAGTAGTATCAGACTGAACATTCAAGACCATGAAATTCGACGAATAATTACCTAAATTATACACTTCATTCTCTAGATCTAACCCTGTTCGGTGAGGGAGACCTTGCTTGTCTGGGAAACATGTACTGTTAAGAAAAGACATATCTGTTGAGGATAACGTTAACGTGGACCATGCTCCACACGAACCATTATGTGAAAAAGGATAAGGAAAAAGTGGCAGGACTCCCTTCGGCGTCTGGAAAGGGGGGAGTCGACCACACACCCAACAATTAGTGGCATTGCTGGTCTGGTGTGAGTAATGTAACATGCGGATAAATGAGTTATTACGCATAGCGAGGCGGTAGGACAGTTCATGAGGGGGCAGATCACTAAACGTGTGCTCTACTGTAGCATTAGCAGACTTATTTACATGTGAAACTGGGAAACATAGGTAAAATGCATAACTGGTGCAGGAAATCATAAGGCTGGAAAACAATATGAAACATAGAAAAACGATACATCGGATTGAGTTTTGACTAACTCTCTCACTATGGGGGTCTATTTTATACATGTCAGAAACAGTCTAACCGTTTCACCTAGGGGAGGACTTAGACAATCAAACTGGCTGACTTAATTTTACTAGACCGTAGTTTCTGTTTATACTCCTGCTGCGGAGTTTTCTCTAACAGGGGAGGGGTTGTAGCAATGTCTTTTGCGGGACAGTCCTTGAGAACAATATTCTGGCAATCCTTCGAATCCTGGGAAATGTTCTTAAAAACGGGTTTCGGTCCATTAAAAAGTTTAACATGAGAAAGGTGCACCCAGCCTTTGCGTCCTTCCAACTTCACGGCTGTACGGGTGGTGAGGAGGACCTGTCGGGGCTCTTTCCAACGAGGCTCCAGCGGACTTGATCTGTCAAAGTTGCGGACCATCACCATGGATCCTGGGACGATTTCATGCGGTGCCACCTCGGTATTGTCTGGAAATGCGGCAGCAACCTGTGAACGACATGAGTTGAGGGCAGACATCAAGGAAGCTAGGTAATCTGTCAGCATATTACTTGAAACATCGGTAATACTTCGGGGTCTAGGAGTACCCCACATATTTGGGGGGCGGCCGAATACGACCTCGTACGGGGACAGACCTGATCTGGAATGTGCGACCATGCGCATATAAAACAAAGCAACTGGCAGAGCTACTAGCCAGTCCACACCTTTTTCTTGACAGACTTTGGCGATGCGGATTTTCAGGGTTTGGTTATGTCTCTCTACGAGACCGGCTGCTTCAGGATGGCGTACACAATGGAACTTCCACTGGTACCCTAACAAAAGGGAAACGTGCTTCATTAACTCTGAGGAGAATGGCTGGCCGTTATCAGAATATACGACTCTAGGGAGTCCATAACGAGGGAAGAATTCACGAACCAACTGCTTGGCAGTGGTCGCGGCTGTGTAATCTGGGACTGGATATGCTTCTGTCCACCTGGACAAAGCGCATACAACTACAAGGACATACTTGAAACCTCGACATCGCTCCATCTGAATATAATCCATCTGGAGGACTTCAAAAGGGTGGTCAGGGGGCTGGAAACCACCTTGTTCCACCGGGACACTTTTACCTGGATTGAACTGACAACATATCATACAGGTACGGACTTTCTGCTGAGCTGCAGCTCGTAAATGCTTGTTGAACCAAATGTTCTGGATACTATCTAACATAGCTTTTTCTCCTAAATGTGCTGGACTATGTGCGGTATTAATAATGACTTGAACCATAGAGTCGGGGAGAAACCATGTGGTTCTACCCTTCGTTACCCATCCTTGATCTGTCTGGACCCCTCCTTGTTCGGACCATTTCTTGATTTCATCGGGAGTAGCATGTAACTGGATATCTATGACATCTTGAGTAGGGTCCTTAACTGTCATACATGTAATCGGATCTGGAGTGTGTGTCATGTTAACTGGAATGTCTAGAGTCTGTGCTGTAAGCTTGGCTGTGCGATCTGCTAGATCGTTACCCTGGGAAATAATGTCAGTGACCTTCGTATGTGCTTTGCATTTCATGATAGCAATGGATGTCGGTAAATGTATGGCATCTAACAGAGCTTGAATAAGGAGACCATGCTGAATCTTGGTTCCATGAGAAGTCATGAAACCTCTCTCCTGCCAGAGCACTCCGAAGTCGTGTACAACTCCAAATGCGTAACGTGAATCTGTGTAAACATTAACTTTCAAGTTCTTGGCGTGTATACAGGCTTGTGTCAGAGCAACTAGCTCTGCTGCTTGAGCGGACAGGGTATCAATACGGTGTGTTTCAATAACTTCAGTGTCAGTAGTCACTGCATACGCGGCGACTAGTTCTCCTGTACTAGTTCTTAGGCATGAACCATCCACATAAAGTGTCAGGTCGGGCTCTGGTAACGGAATATCTGTCAGATCTTGTCTTGGCTTTGTCGTAATGTTAACTACTTCCACACAGTCATGTGTGGCAGAATTCGAATTAGCTGATGGTAACAATGTAGCAGGGTTCAGGATGTTGCAGCGTCTGATTTCTATGTGTGGCTGGAACAGTGTCAATTCATAACCTGTTAGACGTGCAATTGTCAAGTGCTGAGTTTGTGTTCGGTTTAAAAGAACTTCTACAGAATGTGGGACTTGTACTGTCAAGGTATGTCCTAAGACTATGGAATCACTTTGTCTGATAGCTAGTGCTGTGGCTGCAACTGACTTGAGGCACGCAGGCAGAGCCTGGGCTACAGGATCTAATGTGCTCGAAAAATAAGCACAGGGCTTGTATTGTCCTGCTTGATCTTGTGCGAGAACAGATAATGCTGTACCATCACGTTCAGTGACGAAAAGTGTAAAAGGCTTACTGTAGTTCGGTGTAGCTAGAACTGGAGCTTGGCATAAAGCTTTCTTTAACTCGTTGAAACTAAGTGTATGTTCAGATGTCCAAGGGAGGACAGTCGGTACGGCTGCCTCCTGTGTCGTTAACTGTATCAGTGGCTTGGCTAGAAATGCATACTGAGGAATCCATTGTCTACAATAAGAAGTAAGGCCGATAAAGGCACGTACCTCCTTCTGGGTCTTGGGCTGAGGAAGACTCGCTATTAACTGGATACGATCTGGTGTCAACTGCCTACCCCTCTTGGACAGTAAGTGTCCTAAGTAGACCACTTGCTGGACACAGAATTGAAGCTTCGACGGGGACACCTTGTGCCCCATCTCGGCTAGAAAATACAAGACTGTAAGTGACGCTCGCTCGCAAGCACGTTCAGAACGGGCTGTGATCAGTAGATCATCGACATACTGGAGCAGGGCAGTGTCAGTTGGCATGTGAATGTTGTCTAGTTGTCTCTTGAGTGCTTGACTGTAAATACTAGGACTCTCTGTGAAACCTTGAGGAGCGCGTGTGAACATATAGCTCCTTCCATTTAAACAGAATCCGAAAAGAAACTGGCTGTCTGGATGAATTGGAACACTAAAAAATGCATTCTTGAGGTCGATTACTGTAAAGAACATGGCTTCGGAATCAATGGCTGTCAATAGGGAAGAGATGTCTGGGACAACTGGGTACTGCGGAATAATACATTTATTAAGCTCTCGTAGGTCGATCACTAATCGATATACTGGGGGTGCATTTGGATCAGTACGTTTCATGACTGGAATGATCGGAGAATTACATACATTGGAGTCAGTTTCTACAACTACTCCTTGAGCGATGAGCTCGTCAATAATTTTGGATAAGGCTGCTACAGCCTCGGGTGGCAATCTGTACTGTCTGATTCGTGGTAACACTACACCTGGTTTAAGAGTCACACGATAGGGTGTGATTTGCATATAACCTACATCAGTTGGACCTTGCGCCCATAAATGCTGTGGAACATTAGACAGTCTTGAATCAAAATCTCGTAATACATAGTGACCCTTGAAGTCACGTAGGAACAATCGTATTCCCTCTGGGGAACAGCATATAACTGCACCTAACTCTTTCAGTGTCTTAATGCCTAATAGATTTTCTGGACATGATTTAGTAAGTAACAGATCAGTAGTACGGGACAATGGACCTACTTCTAGAGTAACTGGCTTTGAAATCTCATTTACGATAGGTTTTCCTGAAAATCCAAGGGAAACATTTCTTGAGCCTGAGAGCGGAGCCCCTGGAACTTCGGCGTGACTAATTGTGGTCCTACTTGCCCCTGTATCAATTAAGAACTTTCTGTCTTTCCCTAATACTTGACTATGAACATAGGGACCTTCTTGATCTACAGGTATCTCGATGAGAGGCAAGCCTACCTCCCTCTCTAGGCTGTTTCATGAATACTGCTGGTACTCTGGATACTCAGACTGTGCATACTGGTACATCTGCGATGTAACGTGCTGTGTTGCAGCAATAGGCTGCGGAGCTGTAACTGTCTGTGGTGCATTCTGTGACTGAGGAATCTGTGAAACTTGCTCTTGTCTAGGCGGACGTGGTCTTTCTTTAGTCTTACCAGTAGCTATGTTGTGTTTCAGAACTGCACACTCGTTTATAAAATGACCTGGCTGTTTACAATAATTGCAGTTCCCTTTAACGGGAGCTGCAGGATGACTGGCTTGATTCGGACCCCTCTTCTGACTGTCTTGAGGAACAGATTGTGCAACTAGTACTTTCATTTTCGTGTCTTTCATACGTTTTCTTTCGTGTTCTTGCTCTTCCCTGATTCTATTCTGGTGGTATTGGAGCATCTGGAGCATTTGGGACGGGGTATTAGCTTGCCAGGTACTTTCGACTTTCAAAACTCGATTTTTAACTTGCGGGCTTGAATTCTCGACTAATTTAGTAACAAAAAGGTGAGGGTATGACTCACTACTTGTCTTGAGGCCACTATTGATGCTGAAACATTTTTCAAACCTGGAATAAAAATCACTAATATCTTCCTCTTGTTTCTGTTTACAGGCTGAGATTGCATCCCAGTCTTCTTTTCTAGTTGTCAATAATCTGGGTAAAACTTGAATCAATAATTCTGGTAATTCTTTGCATTTATCTCCAAGACCGGTACCTGGTACTCGTGCCTTGTCTTCAGCTTCTAGAACTGCCCAATCTATCTTTTTCTCTCCCACCTCCCATTCTTTTTCCTTTAGCTTTTCATACACCCCTGCGGGCAACAGGACCTTTAACATTTTAATGATATCTGGGTAAGTGTATTCTCCCATACGGAGCATGTCTTTTAATTCTCTATGGAACCCTGCTGGATCTTTGTCATGACAGGGAATTAATTTCTTCATTTCGAGGAGTTCCATCTTTGTAATCGGGGTGTAAACAAACACTCGTTGCATTTCACCGTCCTCTGTCTTAACTGGATGCACTTCTCGTAACGGGTTCTGTCTTTCCATGTAAAATGGTTTACTTTCTAGGGGTGAGACATGAACAAAATGCGGGTTCAGAAACGTTCTATATTTGTGGCGCTGTTCTAGAATGACACTAATTAAATCAGTACCTAGACCTCTCCATCTATACTGGAGTAACTCGTTCAGGAGATCGTGTAACGGACCTGGATCAGAGTGTTGACCCTCATACAGAGTAATGAGGTGCTGGATCATATACATACCCACCAGTCGCTGCTCGGCTGGGGGCAATTTCAGAAACATTTGTGCCACTATTTCGTCTGGAAAAGTGGTAGAATCAGTAATCCATCGGACTGCTGATCGGGCTAGTTCCTGCTCATGCATGGTACTTAATTCACTGTAACCGATTCGTGATTTCAGAATGTAATCGGTAGCTTGGAATACTTGTTCTAGGGAACCTTGTTCTGGTGCTGAATGATGGAAAATTGACTTGTGTTCTAGGCGTAAATGGCGATCTGGAAATCTAGATTTTCCTACATACGCTAATCTGGCGGTATTCTCGTCAGGATCAGAGTTACTTTCTTTCTCGCTTACTTGTGCTGCTTTACGTTGTTCGTGTATCTTTATTATTTCTCTACGGATTTTCTTGTACATACTCTCCATGGCACTAATGGTATTGTGCTTACCCTCGGCTATATTATCACTCCACTTTGTCAGGGTTTTCATTTCGGCCGGATCTTTAGACGGGTAATCTTGTTCTCTTATTAGACAGTTAATTAAAAACTTTAATATCATACGCTGGATCTCAGCCTTCCTTTGAGACATGGCATCACTAATACTTTCTGGATCATCCCCTGTACGGATGAAACGATATATTCTGTCTAGATCTTCTTTCATATTGGGTAGGGTGACTAGATACTCGGTCACCCTCCTTACGCGTACTGAATATAAAACCATATTATTCTCGCCTGGGACTGGGTCATAGGCACATTCGCCAAGGGCTTGCCTGATTTCTGCAACAGACTTATTACTCTTGGGAGTACGCTGTGATGCTTGAGCATGTAATTCGAGTGCTGATAAACGCTTGCGTGGCGGCGGGGTTTGAGGAGGACCTCCTCCTGCGGCCCCTAGACTAGAGTCGTCTACTGAGGCTCTTCGTCCTGGCAGAGTGGGAAATGGAAATGTAGGCTGGACTTGTATGGCGGGCTGGACCGGGGGTACCGTAACAGGTACTCCGGTGTCTGGAGAAGCGGGAAGTGCCTGATTTACAGGGACTGGCGGAGCGCGAACAGGATTTGCATATTCAGGGACTGTGTCGTCCAGATAGGACGAAATAAAAATATCAGCTGCGGTCGGTTTGTGACGTAGCTTGGTCGGAACTAGTGGTGGCGGGAAATTACTGGATGCCTCCGGGGTCGCTTTTGGCAAGCCCTCGGCAAGAAGAGGGTACATACCCTTAATAAGGGCATTCCTCTGTCTGTCTGACTGTTCGGCTTTGACTTGTTCACCTATCTCGATTAGTTCTTTTTCTTGTGCTCGTTCTAAGGATTCCCTACTTAATTCTGACTTCCTGATTTCCTTTTCAGTTCTTTTATGAGATTCTTTACGCCATAACTCGATGGCATCTTTCTGTGACTGTCTGGCTTTCTTTTTCCATAATGTTTCTTCTACTCGCATGATGCACTCGGCATCCCATGTACCCGATACGGGCCATCTATACTTTTCTTCTAACTGTTTGGTATATTCTACCCATAAATCTAGATACAATATGGCACTTATGCCATGTTTCTGATACATAAAATGACCTGGACTGTCCCTGGGCGGGACGGGAACTGCTGCTTCCAGCAGACCCTTTCTAGTTTTTAACTGACGTAACTTGGAAAATATGGGCATGACTGAACTGTAATCTAGACACAATACAATTCACAATAAACACAATACTTATTCCCCATTCATACCACGACATTAAAATACATAAAAAACATTTAAAATAATCAGTTCGAACAGAATACTACCTGGAAATACTGAGAACAGAACACATAAATTTTCTCGAGAACAGAAACTGACTAGAACAGAAACTAGATGCACTGCTGAAACAGTACGGAACTTACCGGTCTCGTAAAGAGACACGTCAGGACCCGCATCCACCGAAGTGGACACTTCGTTTGTGGGACTGTGTACCACCAACCCACAGACCAGAGTCAATTTAATTGACCCTGTCTAGATACCACCCCAGTAACGGTACTCACCGGGCAGCAAGAACGGAAGGCCTCAGACTGGACTGGACGGCTACGACGACGGACGACGAACTTCAGACTTCGGACTTCAGTTACGGGTGGACCTCCGGATACCTCGGACCTTGGACTCTCGGCTTGGGCTCTGGTCGGGACTCGCCGCGTTCCTCCACCGTCTCGTCTGGATGCTGGACCGCCTCCTCCGTCTCCTCCGTGGGCCTGAGGGATACTTGAGCAGAAATATCTGCCACTGCGCAGAAGAGTTCCGTCACGACTGCAGAGGGTCAGGGGGTCGGCGTGGCTTCACCGACGCGTGGGGAAAGGGCAAATCCCTATTCGGGCGCCATTATGTGGTAAATAAATAAATAATACCCTATTTTTGACTAGACATATATCATAACAGATAGCTCAATAAATAAGAGTCAAGATTCGAGGTAGTAGGAGTTTTGCAGGTTTAATACAGCTTAAGGACAGGAACAGGACAACCTGCATAGGAATAGGATGGCAGGGCCCAGCAGCTGCTGGGGCTGGATCTGGGATGAGCGCGCTGACTTTTAATAACAATACATGAGCATATATACATAACGCAAACACATAGCATTACATTGCAGTAGGCGTAGCAGTGGGTGGAGCAGAAGGTGTGACGCGTAGCAGTCGCGAAAGATAAGGGGGAAAGTAGGTGTAACTGGGCGTATACATAGACATGTGATGCAAACGTAACAGAATATGTCATGAATGGGGCGGAAACCATGGAGGGGGCTACCTAAGGAGCCGGGACCTCTAACCTGATGGTGCGCGCAAACTGGCAATGACGTATCACTAGGAGAAGCTGGGGGCTATGAACTCTGTGCTAGGAGCAGAGACTGAAGTCTGGAGGGTCAGGGCGACATGTACCTAAACAGTATCTAGTATCTGATGTTTAGAGAACATGTTGATATAAACTAGAAGTTAGGAGGGGAAAGGCTAACTTGATTCTAAGACTGGAGCATACATTATTCTACATGTAGTGCGTGATGAAGAATATTAAATGACCATTAAATGCAGTATTTCTCTAACGTGGAGACGTGAAGGCTAGACAATGACGGAAACTATTGATGCAGTTCAGTAGCTTTAGGAATGCAGGGAAGGAGGACTGAACTGATAACTGGAACTATAACATACTTTTGGCAGACTCAGAATCAGAGCCAGGCTGCACCGGGCACTGGGTGGCAGGAAGTAAGTGAAGGGTCGAGGATACAGGTGGGGGCTGTATCCCTCCTCAGCGAGGCTTCAGGAGACAGGAGCTGAATCTGGTGTCCGGGCCCTTTTGAGGCCTAGAAACGGGGACTTTATAATAGAATAACGTGCACACTGAGAAACGTGGCAACGTAGCTTTACATAGGCCTGATATTCGTAGTATTCACGAGGACTGGAAACTGGCATACTAGAGGTGGACACAACTGTAATTGCGTCATTAATCGGACATGGGGAGTACATATGCATATTTAATCATGCACACATAACATATGATGGATGACACGTAGGGACACAGAACATGGCAAAATTTACTTTTCCACACCCTTTCGCCAATTGCAGCCCAGGTCTATTCAGCCCTTTCCTGACCCACCTAGACTATCTGAAGACACTCCTGCTCCCCAGCCTTATGTCATCCAAAACCCAGACAGGCAATCCACATTCCAGCAAAGACACACAGGATGACTGAGCAAGAAAATACCTACTTTCTAAAAGTGGTATTTTCAAACACAGAATGTAAAAATCACCTACACTAAAAGATGCATCTTTAGATTCTGAGTTCAGGCATACTAAAATGTGTTTTCCTACCTAATTCCCTGGCCCACTTATGTTTATAAGATGTTATAAACAAAGTCCTCATTCTGTCCTATGGGGAACAGGTAGCCTTGCAATAGCGAAAAACTAAATTGGCCGTAATTTACTATCAGGACATGCCACACACACCAGGGCATGCCCTACCTTTCACATACACTGTACCCGACCCACAGGGGTACCTTGGACCTACCTTAGGGGTGGCTGACATGTAAGAAAAGGGAAAGTGAGGGACTGGCACGTGTGTGCACTGGCCAAGTCGACGTGGCAGTTGGCCAGTGCACACATGTGCCAGTCTCTCACTTTCCAAAATGGCGGGTCTGAGTTACCTTTTCAGGGCTACTCGCGTGGGTGGCACAATCATTGCTGCAGGCCGGCCAGTAGCATTTGATTCACATGCCCTGGCACACTCAGCGTACTTTACTAGGGACTAAAAAGTAAATCAAATATCCAATCATGGAAACACCAATCCATAAGACAATTTACCACAGAAGCACTTGCACTTTACCACTGATCAGCAGTGAGAAAAGTGCGCAGAAACACTCCGCCAGCAAAAATAGAGTAAAAATTGGGATTTCAGAAACCAAAAACTCAAGGGAAACATGCCAAAAGATGCCTTGTCTAACACCTGCCCATATTTTTCAATGGCTGGCGTCATCGTCCATGGTAAATGCTGGCTTCCCATTGATAATGTGGCTTCTTAGTCCCTCCTTGTTACCGCCCTATCTCCTTTTGTGACCGCCCATCAGGACTGGATCTTTTACTTGCGGTGTTAGATTTTCTCCTTCATTTAGTCAGCAAGTACTTTTTTTTCATCAGGGGCTTTGACAATGGCGGAGCACGAAAACCCAAAATCTTAACCAATTAAGTGGAGCTAAAAATATGCATTTTTCTGGCGCCACCACTTCGCTGGGATGAAAAACTATGTACTGCAATACCTGCCAGCGCTTAAAAAAATTACTTTATTTTTGCTTTCTCCCACTCAAAATATATTCATCTTCAACTCCAGTTAATAGGTAAATTAAACTCTTTGTTTTATTCTAAACCTCCCTCCTACGTGTCCCTGAAAACCGGAGTCCATGCACGTGGATAGCCGAAGAGAACGCACTGCTAATGCATGAAGTGCTTCTCAGCCACAGCCCAGGACGCCTCTTCTGTATGGCGAGGGAGCTCTGGTCCCAGGCAGCCGCCGGGTCTTTCGATGCCGTCTATCAGTAGCACCACAAACATTACATGCTGTGATGGTGTTACCGCCTTCCTCTCGGGCAGGCTTCGCGCGTCCTGCTGCTTTCAGCGACTTACTGCACAAGGGCACTTTCACTGCCAGGCAGACTGGGGCTCAGTGCCGACGTCAAACATTCAACAGACTCAGCCTTTCACTTTCCTGGTTGGTAAAGACAGGGCTAATTTGCTGAGTAATAACAGCTAGTATTTAAGAGTCAAGTTAAAATGTGCTGTGTGGCGAGCAGTCCGTGATACATCTCTGCTGCGCCCAAAAGAGAGTGAAAAAAATAGAATAATTTCTCCCTTCGGGTAACAGTGCTCTAGAGAAGGCTTGTCTCGGCTTAGACGCCTTTAGGACCGGAAAGGGGGTTCTCTGGTTTGTTCAGCAAAACTTCCCAGACCCCACCAGCGGGCTCGTCACTAAGGCATCCGTAGACGCTGTGGACCTGTCCCAGACCCTTGACAAGCAGCTACGACTTGCAAAGATCTCACACGCTGCTGTCAAAAGTTTAGTCTTAGTTGGTAATGGGTGTGGATGCTCCACAAATATATAATAAGAACGGGACGGGACGCAGCACCACAAAATCTGGATCAAAAAACAAAACGACTTCCATTTGAGCTGCTTTCTCTTAGCGAACTAAACCTGTTTTTGTTTGGAAACTGGTACATTTGTGCAATGCATAGAATACTGCACAAAGACAGACGGAGTGTAACACCTTTGGTAATTGCCTTTAAGGTGGTGCACACATTGTCTCCACAAATGTTTAATTCCTTACAACACCATTCTATATTCAGCAGCCAGGCTTGGCACGATACCCTCGGCCAGCCTTTGCATTTTTAAGAACATGCCTTTTGTATTTGGCCAAACGCTGCTGGCGCTAATGGAACCATAACCTGCACTTTGCTACATAGTCCTTCGTGTGTTGCGTCATCGCAAGCGATGCCGCTCCCCTGGATAAGCAGTAGATCTCCTTGCATCATCTCTAGGCCGGCACTGCGTTCGGCAGTGCCAAATGCCTCGCTGCTCCTATCGTAGGGGGATTATTCGCATTGCTGGGAAGCCTGTAGTCACGACCGTGCCAGCTGAGCTGTAATGTGAAACATACAGGCGCAGCGTTTGTGGCTCCAAATAAAGAGCCCACACTGACGTGCTGGCTTTTATGTCATGTGGGTATAGCTCACACCCTAAATAAGCCTTACTGAGCCTTGACAAAAACACTAAACAAGCATTTGCTGTGCAATAGTTCTCGCATTTACGCGAATTTAAGCTATTGACATTGTAAATGACGATGTCTTTTATTTATGTTTTCAAAACGAAAACAAAATAAAAGGGACAGGCCCCCTTACCCCCCCCCCTCTACGCCACCGGTGAAAGGGAAGAGGAGGGGTGAGTGTATGCAAGCCCTGCAAAGTTTCATGTAGACGCATTCGTGCACTGAGGGCTGCTAATGTGAGTGGAAACCCAACCACAAACAATGCTAGCCCTACTGGAGGCCGCTGGACTCCACACTACACACCAGAATCTATTTATTAGTGAGGTGTCATATCCCAAGCAAACTATCCCCCCCCCCCGAGCTACCCCCTTGCTTGTTTGGTGTTTCTAATCAGTATTTCTAGTTGGCTGGCAGATGAGTGTACCAGAGCCCCAGTGTGTTTTGGCCATGTTCTGCTTTCAAGGGATGGGCCTCTTTTTTACAGACTTCTCAGTCACATCTCTTTTGAACTGCAGATTTGGCAGGAGGGGCTGGAGTAGGGTTCGCCCTGTCATGGCCCTGTCATAGCACGGAAACAGCTATGACACACATAATTGATGACGCCCTCCAAATTCTTGATCGCAATGAGTCCTGCCTCCTCATCCTTCTTGACCTCTCTTCAGCATTTGACACGGTCAAACATGAGAACTTGCTGGAGCTGCTAAGCACTAGAATGGGTCTATCGGGAACTGTTCTCAAATGGTTTTCGTCCTTCCTTCACAACCGGTCTCAGAAGTTCAAGATCGACAATGTGCTATCTACACCTGTGCCTGCAGATCTAGGTGTCCCACAAGGATCCTCCCTCTCCCCCACACTGTTCAACCTCGTCATGGAACCGCTCGCCACCTTGCTCCAAGCTTCCAATGTCCAATTCCATATGTACGCCGACGACACACAACTTTACCTAAAGCTACAGTCCCCGGAAGATATCAAACATCTGAACTCAACACTTATTAACACTCAATCTTGGCTGGCCGATAATCACCTCAAACTAAATGCTCTGAAAACTGAGTTCCTACTCATCTCACCCCCCGCGAAAATTTCCACCACCCAAACCTGGCTCAATAATCTAACAGCACTCAATGTCCAACCTACCATCGTGGATTCGGCGAAATCCCTAGGCATCACACTCGACGCCAAGCTCAACATGCAGCAGCACGTTAGCAAAGCCACAAAAGGAGCTAATTTCCAAATCAACACACTGAGGAAAATTAAACCTTTCCTCCCTGCCGAAGACTTCCAAACTGCTGTACAAGCTCTAGTCATCCCTCGAATAGACTACGGAATTGTGGCCCTCAGCGGACTCCCGCTATCCACAACAGCACCCTTAAGAGCCTCCCTGAACGCTGCTGCGAGACTCATTACTGGCTCAAGAAAACACTCGCATATATCCCCAGACTTAAAGTCTCTAAAATGGCTGCCTTTTGAAGCTAGAATACAGCTAAAAATTGCAGTTATGACACACGCGGCCGTGCACCACAATGCACCCAACTACCTCGCTCAAAAGTTGTCTATATCAGGAGGTTCGAGATCCAATAGAAGTACAAAAAATCTACTCCTGAAACCTCGTAGATTCCGGAAAGAGAAAACATACAAGCGATCCTTCTCAGGAATGGCACCCAGGATCTGGAATGCGCTCCCTCCTGAAACCAGGCTTATCTCCTCCACTGCACTCTTCAAGAAAGAGGTGAAAACCATCCTTCTGGCCAAGATCTCCTGAACCTTATAGGTGCTGGATCAGAGACTCTGCATTGCTCTGTATCTCTGTTCACCTGGTCCTTTGGCACTATACTTCTACTTGATGGGGGACATTATTACGCTACTCTCTTAATACCGACCAATATATGATACACTTTGGGTTACTGATTCACTCTCCCGATGCCCCCACTCAGTGTTCTCTCTACACTAAGTCATTGGTATAAGCCATCCACACACCCAAGGTGTACCTGAACACCTCTGTAGTGGGATCAATGACTGGTGCCGTCTTATATTACTTGTTTACCTGTTTGTATATTGATATGTTTTATGTATGTTATTATTATCATACCATGTCAGTGACTATTATTCTGCTTCCATTATCTCTGCTCACTCCTACTGCCCCTACCCTGTCATTGTGAAGCGCTCTGATATCTGTAAGGATCTTGTTCGCGCTATATAAAACTTTGAATAAATAAATGGCATGCGAATCAATGACACAAAAGAAGAGGCGTCTTTCGTACCTGGCTACTACTCAAACCTGTCTGTAGCACACCCCTGGGGAAGAATGAAGCAGGAAATGGGTAAGGACTGTCCCTGCAGTTCAAACGGGGGCTCGGTCCCCACCCTCAATTCACAAGAGCTTGGCGCATTTTAAAGGTGTCTAGGAATGTCCCTTAGCTTTCCACCAAATCATGTTCACTACCACCATCTTCTCAGCCATCCGCATACATTGATCCCAAGATGGATTCCTGTCTTTGGGCAGCACACATACTGCTTACCCACTCTGCCTCAGACATGCAGAGCAAATATACGAGTGGCATAATGCCTCATCAATCCAGACATTAACCAAGCCTAGACTTAACCCCATGCACCGGTCTATCTCCGGACGGGATCAAGTTCGAAGTTCTAAACCCCTTCCAACTGTATATTTTCCAAATTTCCCTACTGTTTTTTCAGTTCTGTATGTTCATGATACCCCAAAGAAGTACGAAGCGGGTAAAAGGCAACAAGTTGTTGCTGTAAATTACATAGTATAAAGAGACCTGCCTGTGTAGTTTTGTCACCTTTTCAAAAGCATGGGTTTAAGATTTCCAGGTAGCAACTCTGGATTCAGAAATGGGTATAACCACAGTGAACCTCCATTTTCGATTTGTGGCTTAAAAATATAAGGGCATTGTTCTCGTGAAACAGGGCATGCTCAGATGTACACACAGAATGTTCTGCATATCGTGTTTTTTTATCTTGTCTTTTTTGGTATTCTACTTCTAGTTTACATGTTACATCTTCGGTTTTTGTTCTAGCTTTTTTTATTGTTCTCTTTTTATCTTTTCCATTGTTTGTGTTTTTGGGGCTTATTGTTTGTTTCCATTGTTCTAGAAGGTAGTCACCAACCGATAGGGACAAGGCTTATTTTGATAAACTCATTTACTGGTAAGATAGCTTTTTGCTATATATTGGCAAAGTGCGATTCAAAACTGAAAGAGATGCATATCCCTGACGGTGGTCCCACTGCTAGGGGGAACCCTTGAGTCAGTTAGGAAGCTAGTAGACCCATTTATATTCAAAGTTTTTATAGTTGTCTCTAAAGATATGTCACCCTCTCCAGACATAGTATTCTCCAGAGCCGAACTTGCCACATCGAAAGAGTGGAGGCCGTTGTCTTCTTCCAAGCCGCAGCGATGGCGATTTTGGCCGCTTCCAAGCAGGGCCATAGAATGGCCTTGTCCGCTTTGGTCTGATGTGTCAGTGATGGGTCCCTGATGCCCCCTCGATAGTAGTTGGTATGGGGTATCCCAAAATGGTTTTGATGTGGGCTAGGATCTCCTCCCAAAAGGGTCTAAGTACAGGACAATCCCACCAAATGTGTTGAAAATCGCCAAGGAGGCCACAGCCCCTCCAACACAAACCAGATGTGCTTGGAAATATTTTTTTAAGTTTGTTTGGGTAAAGTTACCAATCTGTCATAGTTTTCAGGTAGGCCTCTCGCAATTCCAGAGAGTGGTTGAATTTAGCTGTGTCTGACCACACCCCTGCCCATTCCCTGTCAGTTATGTTCCTCTGAGCAATTTTTTCCCACATGGCCATATATCGTGGTCTCGGTGCGGGCGGGAAGCTAGTAGGATCTTATATAGAAAAGAGATTGCCCCTTTCATAGAGATAGCCTTTGGAACAAATTTTTCAAATTTAGTCTTCTCTCGTATGGCTGTGTCATGATTCGGAGGTGCAAGTGCCCAGTGTCTGAGTTGAAGGTAGTGATAGTGTTTCTTGGGGCCTAAGTGGATCTCTCTTGATTGATTGATTGATTCTACAGGTCTCAAGGTTAAGATATCATAGTTGTGAAATAGGTATTGTAGCATAAGGCAACCCCCCTCCTTCCAGGCATCAAAGGGTCCCTCGTTAATAGCCGGCGGGAATGCCATGTTAAAGTGTATTTGTGTGTGTGGTGAGGGAAACGTGCTCCAGTCAGCCCCCCAAAAACAGAGTCCCAAGCCCTCAAAAAAGTGCGTGTTGGAGTGCTAATATAGGCGTTGGCTGGCCTATCCTTTTTGGGTTTCCATAATAAATCCCATATCGACCTCCCCGCAATGGCCCTGTCCATATGTAACCAATGTTTTTCGGATGCCCGTTTGGACCATTCTGTCGCTATCCGGAGTTGCGTGGCTCTGAAGTAGAGGCCAAAGGTCAGGTAGGCCGACACCTCCCTCCTCTCTTGGTCGTCGTAGCATATGAAACGGAAGGCGCACCCGCCCCCTGCCAGACGAAGTGAGTGATGAGGGATCGTAGTTTAGGAAGAAGGTCTCTATCAAGTTGTTTAGGAAGTGCTTGGAAAAGATATAAGAGGTTTGGGAGCACTGTAATTTTAATTGCTAGGATACGGCCCATCCAAGAAATGAACATGGGCTTCCAACGTTTAAGAACCCCTTGGATTTGACGGAGGAGAGGAGGAAAATTAGCCTTATAAAGGCCTTCCACAGTCGGAGTCAGCTGTATTCCCAAATATTGGAGAGAGCGCTTCGCCCACTGGATGGGGTATGGTTCTTCAGTGTCTCCGCTTCCCGTATCGGCACGAACAGATTGAGAATAAGAGACTTGTCCACATTAATTTTAAAGACCGCCACCTGCTCAAACTTAGTCAATTATAAATGGAGGGCTGGCAGGGAGGACTCCGGTTTGGTGAGGTATAAAAGAATATCGTCTGCAAAGAGTGATAGTTTGTGGTTGTCTCCTCCAAAGGGTAGCCCAGTTATCTCGGGGTTCTCCCGGATATACATTGCGAGGGGCTCGATACTCAAAGCAAACAGTAAGGGTGACAGCCGGCACCCATGTCTCGTCCCTCTAGTGAGGCGAAAAAAGTCGGACAGTGTACCATTTACCTGCACTCGAGAACAGGGCCTAGCGTAATTGGCCTTGAGCATATTGCTGAATTTATCGGCAAAGCCAAAGCGTTTAAGAGTAGTAAAAAGGAATGGCCAGTCCACCCTATCGATGGCCTTTTCAGCATCTAGCCATACTAACACCGCCGGGATATTACGCTTGGACGCCTTCTCAATCAGCTGGACTGTTCATCGGATGTTATCATGAGTTTGCCGGCATTTTATAAAACCTGATTGGCCTGGATAAACTAGGTTGGTAGTAGTTTGTTCAGTCGCTCGGCAAGTATGGCAGAGTATAGTTTGGCATCCAAATTTAAGAGAGCATTAGGGCGGTAGGAGGTGCATAAATGGGTCTTTTTTCCAGGTTTAGGGATTACTGAGATGACCGCCTCAGCCATAGTGGGGGTGTCCTGGACAGACTCTGCCAATTTCTTTTTTTTTTTTTTTTTTAAAACCTTTATTTGCAAGAGACAAATAGAAACAAAGATGCGCCTAATACCCTCTGGGCCGGCCGGTGCAGTATCTCAAAACCACGTGAAGGTACACAGCTCATCAGCCGACAACCAGGGGTCCGGCAGCCATGGTGCATGACTTCGATCAATTACAAAACGACAGGATATAAAGAGGTTTCATTTTTTTAAAAACAACTAAACAAACAAAGAAGAAAAAGACAAGGCTATGCCCGGGTTGTTACGTCCGTTTCATAAGATGCGGGGCGAGTCAGACCTAGAACAATAGGGAAAGACAGGAGAATCTTCAGAGGATAAAAGAAAAAGGGAGGGGGGGAGAGGGGGGACCCAGCGCCAGTGGTCTAACAAAAATACAGCACGGGAACAAGGAATATCAGGGGGATCAGTGAAAGGGGGGTCGCAGACATCCCCACGGAACGAGTTCCATTGGCCCCATATCCTACCCCATTTTTTGGGCCTGCCACGGGAGACATACACAATCTTTTCCTTGAACATGCACCAGTCCATACTATCTTCCCACCCGGAGACCGATGGAGCCCTCTGAGATCCCCACAATTGTGCAATGTCCCTCTTTGCAACCATGTTCCCCAGCGTCACCCATTGAGTCTGAGCAACATTACAATCAGTCGGCTCCCATACATTCAAAAGACAACGCCGGGCTTCAGGCAGCAACTGAACATGCGTAACTTCACTCATCACCACATACACTCCATTCCAAAAAGATACAACCTCCGGACACTCCCATATAATATGGAGGAAGGTAGCAAGCATACCACAGCCTCGCCGACACAATCCATCCTCTGAAAAACCCATATGCATCAGTCTGGGACCCGTGACATAGACCCGGTGTAGAATTTTCAGCTGAACGAGTCGCAGACGCGCCGGAATCGCAACCTCCCTAGGAGAGGATACCGCGGCCTGCCAATCCTCATCATCCAGCTCCAGTCCGTCATCAGTCCAGGAAGTACGCAGATGAAGAAGCAAATCCGACCGAATATTAATAAGTTTCTTATATATAAGAGAGATAGTGCTGTCCGGAACATGTCCGTCCAGCACCCTGTCTTCCAGGGGGGAGCTCTCCGGGATGGCAGACCCAGCCGGAAAAACCGACCCAATAGCATGACGAACCTGAAGGTACCGGAAAAACTCCGAATCAGTCAGACCATATTCCTGTTGCAATTCAGCAAAGGGCTTAACCCTGTCCTTAACCCAGAGGTCATCCAACTTACTGATCCCGATGAGGTCCCATCTAGCAAACCCTTTTGAGGTCCACAATTCCCCCAGCCTCTCCGCGGCAAATAGAGGGGTCGCTCTGGTCAGCCTATCTGTCCATCCGGTAGCCGCGGTTGCGCTGCCCCATACCCGCACCGCCACTCCAGTGGGTCCCGTCAAGTTCTTCCTAGCACCCCGAGAATAGAACGCCCTGTAATAGTTTCCCCCGGGCAAGAGCCACCGGTCCATTTCGTAAGCAGGATTCGGAACTGGACCATACATAGCATGATTCACAGCACTCAGTTGAGATGCCCAATAATACCGTCGTATATCAGGTAACGCAATGCCCCCATCGTACCAGGGTAACGTGAGCTTAGCCAACGCAATACGAGGTCGGCCAGCCCATACCAGCTTCCTTTGGAGGCCCTCAATGTCGCGGAAATAGCTAGCCGGCACCAGATCAAGTGTATTTTGCACAGCATATAAAAACCGGGGCAGAGACATCATTTTAAACAGGGCCGCCCGTCCCAGGGGGGATAAGGGCAGATTACACCAAGCCGCGACGTCCGACCGAAGTCGGGCGAGTGGAGGCAACAGATTCCGATCATAGCGCAACACAGGGTCAAGTGAAATATAAATACCCAAATACTTAAAACCCTCGGTGCGGACCGGGATCGGGCACACTGGGGCAAAGAGAGAGGGTCACCGGTAAGCGGGAAAATACAGGATTTGGATCAATTGATAACCAACCCGGAGTTACGTCCAAAGGAACGCAGGACATCAAAGAGAACTCCCAATGACGTACGGGGGGACGTCAAATACAACAAAATGTCGTCGGCGTATAAGGAAACACGGTCTTCAAAATCAGGGGACCACCGAATACCCTTCAAGGAGGGTTCCCACCGGAGCCAGGCGGCCAGCGGCTCGAGCGCGAGGGCGAACAACAGCGGTGACAAAGGACATCCCTGCCTCGTGCCTCACCCAAGAGTGAAGGGTCTTGAAGCTCTACCATTTACCACCACCTGCGCCAACGGTTGCTCATACAGGAGTTTAACCCATGCAATAAATTTCGGGCCAAAACCAAACTTGGCGAGAGTAGCCCACAAATATGGCCACTCAACCGTATCAAAGGCCATCGAAGCATCAAGAGAAACCAAGATGGCCGGCTCACCAAGAGATCCCGCCCTCGCTATGACGCCATGCAGTCGACGAAGATTGAGTGCAGTATTACGCTGGGGGATAAAACCGGACTGATCAGGATGAACCAGTCCGCTAATCACCGTGGCTAGTCGGTTTGCCAGCAGTTTCGCCAATATCTTGGGTTCCGCGTTCAAAAGCGAAATCGGGCGATACGAGGAACAGCACTCACGGGGTTTGCCGTCTTTATGAATGACCACAATAGAGGCCAGCCTCTGGTCTCTAGGAAGACAGCCGAGGTCACGCGACGCCGCAAACATACGCAGCAGATACGGCGCCATTTTATCCGGGCATAGCTTGTACAGCTCGACCGGTATGCCGTTAGGGCCCGAAGCCTTTCCTGAACGAAGAGAGCGAATAGCGAGCGCGACCTCATCGATGGAGAAATCAGCCTCCATTAAAACCCAGTCTGATTCCGAGAGACTGGGCAGCTCAAGATCACGAAGTAGCAAGCGCGAGTCCTCCTCCGGCAAGCCCGAAACCGGCGCATACACCACCCGAAAGTGCTGGGCAAACACCTCAACTATCTCAACCGGGTCCACAACTCGCACTCCATCAACTCTCTCAACCACAGGCACCACACGATTCAGTCTGTCTCGCTTATCCAGCCATGCGATCAACTTCCCCGCTTTGTCACCCACGTCGTACAGACGCCCCTGTTGCATACGATGCAGTGCCTCAGCCGAGGTAGTAACCAAGGCTCTGTAATCAGATTGCTTAAGAGCCAAAACATGCAGCGTAACCTCAGCTTCCAACCGCTCCTCCAACACAGTAATCTCAGACTCCAATCTCACCACCTCTTCTTGTGTGCGCCGCTTCTTATCAGCAATTAGGGATAAAGTCTGACCACGGATAACAGTTTTTTAGGCCTCCCATAAGGAGACTGGGGAAGACACCGATCCCTCATTTTCAGCAAAATAAAAATTCATGCATTTGACCACCTCTGTTCTGATCTTAGGGTCCTGAAAATGCCATGGATTTATCGGGGCAATTCGGCCCCCATTCCCCAAACAGATATCCAAGTGGAGCCATATCGGGGAGTGGTCTGAGATCCCTCTAGCCAAGTGTTTAATTTCACGCACAGAGAGCAACTGCACCACCGGCACGAGAAAATAGTCAATTCTCGAGAGACTGCCATGAGCCCCCGAGTGGAAAGTGTACTGAAGCCGGCCAGGGTGCAGCTGCCTCCAGCAGTCGGCCAAACCAAAGGCATCCAAGAATTTCCCCAACCATAACTGCGAGGCAGGGAGGAGCCTGGGGGGGCTACGATCACTCTCTCCATTCGGCACAGAGTTAAAGTCCCCACCCAACACCAGTAAGCCATCGGGCAAACCAAGGACAACCTCACCCAAGTCGGTGAATGTGGTAGATTGCAGCCCAGGCGGGACATAAATAGATAGTATGGAAATCAATTTCCCCTCCCATCTCCCCGTAATGCCAGCATAGCGGCCCCTGTCATCCAGCACCGTGCTATCTATCTCCAGGGGAAGGGAATTCCTGACCAGGATACCAACCCCTCTTGATCCCGAAGTAAAGCCGGAATGTGCCACCAAACGATAGCCTCTTCTGTCCAATGCATGACATGTATTGCCCACCAAATGGGTCTCCTGAAGCAAGACCACATCTGGGGTGTGTCTCTTCAAATATTGTAGCACAATCCCACGTTTTATCCTGTCCCCAAGACCGTTAACATTCCAGCTCAACACCCTGAGTCCCCTACCCCCCATCCCGGAAGAAGACCGACCGCCCCTCCCATCCCGAAACAGACACATGAAAGCAATTGTAAAGCAAAGCACAGCCTCGAAACCAACAAAGAGAAAAGAACCCCACCACCACCCCCAAGGAGCCCATCAAATTCAAACCCCCCTCCCTGCACCCCTGCGGTAGACCTAATAGCCACCCCAACTTGCAGTGTGCCTGTCGCCCCATTGAACTAACCTACAAAAAGAGAGAAAAAGTCCCCAGAGGAGGAAGATCCCCGAACCCCCCCCACCCCCGGGCATTCACACAATGCTTGAAACAAAGTCTCTAAGCCACTGCAGCGGATGATGGCTCGCCGATGTAGACTCACTGCTCCTGGCCCTCCACGCCTCCCTCAGCGCCTCTCGAGTCCTCCGGGCCCTCATGATGCGTCGACAAAGTGTCCAACCAGTCACTAACCACCTCAGGGCGGTCAAAGAAGAATGCACGATCAGCATGTTCGATTCTCAGGCGGGCCGGGAAGAGCATAGCATATTTCAGTCCCAGTCCCTGAGTCGTCTTTTCACACCCGTAAAGCCCATCCTCTGTTTCTGAACTGCCTGAGTAAAGTCAGGGTAAAAACTGATTGAAACGTTCTCAAATTTAGTGGGCCCATTGGTGCGCGAAGCTTGCAGGATAGCGTCCCTATCACGAAAGTTGAAAAGTCTAGCAATTATGGGCCGCGGAGCGGCTCCCGACTTTGGCTTGCCACCCGGAACACGGTGGGCGCGCTCCACAGCGAAGAATTTACTGAGGCCTTTCGGCACCAGATGCTTCAACACGAGGTCCTCCACCAGGATATCAACAGGCATGTCGGCAGAATTCTCCGGGACACCCACAATGCGGACGTTATTGCGCCTGGCCCGGCCCTCGAAATCTTCCAACCGATTGGCAAACAGGTCACAAGTAGTCCTAAGATGGCGGACCGTGGTCTGAAGATCCGAGACATCCGTGGTCAAACTAGCAGTCTTGAGATCGAGAGATTTGACACGCTCATTCGTTTTCCCAAGGTCCGCTCTGATGAGGGTGACATCAATCGCCACCGTATCAATCTTAGCCGCTAGTGTTTCATACTGCTGACCCATGGCGGATTGGACACTCGCAATAGCGCCCATAACGTCCTTCAACGTTGGCTCCTCGTCATCAGGAGCACCATCCCCAGCTTCTTCCAGGGCACCACTCAATCCGCCCGGGGAGCCCCGTGGTCGGGTAAATCGATCAATGGTCTGAGATTGGGTGACCCCCCCTCGGGACGAGCCTCTATTGCCGCGCCTCTCAACAACTGTTCTGCCCGTCATGTCGTGGAAGGAGCTCCAACGGGAATTGTAGAATTAAGGCAAAGCGAACTTCGTCGTGGCAGGCTCTGAACTGCGAGTGGACAAGGGCGCAGCATAAGCAACAGGCTGGCAGCGATAGCAGAATCGGAACTCGGATCTGGAAGTGAGCGTACACAACAAAGAGCAGAAACGAAACCGAAAGTACACCAGGGGCAGCGGGCGTGGCTTATCCGCCGTTGTTGTTCGATTGCCACCTGGGTACCTCGGGGACTCAAGCCCCCGGCTGGCATACGATATAGGCCTCAAAGTTCAAAGCGCAGCAGGTCCAGTATCCGACGGCCAAATCGATTTCTGAAAAGAACACTGGCATCAGCAGGGCTTCAATAAAGAGCACCCGTCCTCAAAATCAGGATCTTGCACAGGATAGTCGCGGGAGGCGGAAGGGGTATCGGGAGCCCTTAGCTCATGCGTCCATCTTGGAAACGCGCAAAGCTCCTCCTCCTCTGCTAATTTGTTGAAGAGATGTGTAAGATGTGGGGTGATTTCGGCTGCGAAGGTTTTATAAAAGAGGACTGTGAGGCCTTTAAGACCCGGTGCTTTATTGGACTTATGTGACTTAATTGCTTTACGTACCTCGTCGTGTGTGATAGGAGCCGTCAGGGTGTCATTAGTGCTCTGAATGACCTGTGGAAAAGTCAGTGCCTGCAAGGGCTCATGTTGTGCTGCGGAGTCTAGACTTTCTCCGGTGTATAGATGTTCGTAGAACTTTTTAAAAATATTAGCCTTTCTTGCATCCGTAGACTCTAATCTGCCTTCGCTATCCTGTATGTTTCCAATGAACTCTCGTTCCCGTTTTTCCCTGGGTTGCCTCATTAAGTGCGTGCCTATTTTATTCCCTGTATATAGGATATTTGACGAAGTCGCAGAAGGGTGTATTCTACCCTGTTATTGTAGATCGCTTTAAGTTTCCCTCTTAAAGCGGTGAGTTTACGTTGCGTGTCCCTGGTAGGGGCAGTTTTGTCAGCCTTTTACATTACTTCTAATTCCGCCTCCAGAGTTGTTTGCTCTTTAATTCTCTGTCTGTTAAGTGTAGCGTTAAGCTCTAGGCATTTGCCTCTTATACCAGCTTTAAAAGTATCCCAATCGTTGAAGACAGATGTGTCTTGTGGGGAGTTAAGAGTAAAAAATTCAGTGATGGAGGATCTCGGAGCATCTTGCATCAATCTATCTCTTGTGAGGGAGACTGGGAAGTACCATTTAGCAGGCTTGGGTGAGGCAATACCCCATCTAAGGCAGATTGCGACCTGGCAGTGATCTGAGATAGAAAGTGGGAAAAATGTTGCCTCCTGGATGGAACCCAACAGGCTTTGACTAGTGAATATATAGTCTAACCTGGAATAAGTGTGGTGTACATGTGAAAAAAAGGTGTAAACTTTGGTGGTAGGGTAAAGTGTGCGCCAAGCGTTCCTGAGACCTAGGTCATGTATCGTCTGTTTCACTGCTGTTGCGGGTGGCAGGGCATTAGTCTCGGCTCACCTCCTCTGCGACAGCCTACTACTCTCACCAGCTATTGCAACACTGAAATTGCCGAAACTAGCGTAGCTTTTGATCAGAGCTATGTTTAATCAATATTGCACTACCTAGGTTGTGTTTTTAAACTGTTCAACACTGGTTTTCTACTTACTGAATTGTACTGCCCGCTTTTACCTCGCCTATAGCCTGATTCCTCCCAAACAGCCGCCAGCAATCCAGTGTTCAGCCCCTGTGGTACCCGAAAGTTAGACGGGACCGCATTGCACTGGGGTTGATTCTCTAGTTGTTCTGCCTAGCATCTCTATATCTGTCATGCTGGAGCGTCCGCGCAGTGGGCGTGCCAAAGGCGCGCCTGTCTGCGCCCGTTGGTGCCCAGAGCACGACCAGCGCCAGAACCCCTAGCCAAATCGCCCCCCACACATATGGTAGGTGTAAACTTCTAGAACTAGGAAGTAGTGTGTGTGCCCCTCACTGCATACTGCCTCAAAATGTCACAGGGATAGAGTCTCAATGTAAAAACGACCTGTTTACAATTAATTCCAAAGCGTGTTCGACTTCCAGGCCCACAATCAAACCTAGAGAAGGGCGAGAAGATATAGAGTCCACCACAGATAGAAGCAGTGAAAACGGAAGCAGGGACAGGGACTCACAAAGGGCAAACCGGGTTTCTAAAACTACGGCTAGGGAGCACATAAAGTGTCTGTTGCTTAACGCCCGCTCTGTTGTCCAGCACAAACACGAGCTGGAGGACCTAATCTAACTCTCCTCCCCTGACCTAATTTTCATAACTGAAACTTGGCCTGACACTACCACAATATCGGACTGGAACACTGCCATACCAGTAGGGTATGCTTTTTTTCTCACAGGACAGAGGGACAGGCAAAGGGGGTGGGCTAGCAATTATTTATCGGGATCACTTTAAAGTACAGGTGGAGAAGATTACCGTTCTGCCCGCTGAAGCCTTGCATTTTTGCATAAAACCAAATAATGTCCAGATCTTTCGAGGGATTCTTATCTACTGCCCACCTGGTACCAAAGCAACTTTTCCTCATGCTCTTCTGGCACTTCTGGAAACCTACACCGACTCTCATTTTCTTACAAATCTGGGGGACTTTAACTACCACCGAGAATCTAAAACTAACACCGACACCGCCAGGCTGATTGACAATCTTGTGGCCTTCAATCTTAATCAAATCGTAACCGAACCGACCCATCTGGCTGGGCACACGTTAGACGGGATTTTTACAAATAACCCGGATATCACCTTGTCTAGTCTGATCGCCCTTCCATGGACAGATCATAAGGCCATATATTTCAACCTTAAAGCGAAACAGCCACATCTTGGTGTACAGGCCAAATCATCTAAGGTGTTAACCAGACTGTGGGGTAAATTGAAAGATGGCGTTTTCAAGGCGGCACTTGACTCTTTTCCCGTTTTCTCAGACACCAACAACAACGGGGCTGCTCTGCAGTTTAATAACTGGTTGCTGTCAGCCGCCGATCAGGTCGTACCAGAAAAACTGGTGACAGTTAAGAGTTAAGATATCGTTACCGTGGTATACCCCAGAGCTTAAACATCTAAATATCCGCTGCAGAAGTGCTGAGAGCCTCTGGAGACAGGATTATGACAGCCAAAAGAAATCTTCATATAACTCTACCATCTCTCAATATAAGGAGGCAATTATTACTGCAAAAAACCAGTTCTTTACAACAAAAATTAAGGGGGCGGGAAATTTCACTAAGGAACTGTTCAAATCTGTCAAAATGTTAACTAAACCTCAGGAAGAAAATACTTTTAAGCCCGATCAAGCTTTCTGTAACAGATTAGCTGAATTCTTCCAACAGAAGGTGCAAGGAATCTGCAACGATTTCTCAAGGGTCACAGTATCTCAAGATATGAAAACATCGGTGGTGGGTCCTCCCTGTAGACTGACCTGCTTTCAGCCCATAAAGAACGAAGTAGCCCATAAACTCTTAGTCTCTATAAAATCAGGTGCACCCACTGATCCTTGCCCACCTTCCGTCATGCATTAGGCCGCCCACAAGGTCTGTGAAAATCTCACTCCAGTTCTGAATCAAGTCATAACATCAGGCTGCTATCCAACAACCTGGAAGGCAACATCTATCACCCCTCTTCTAAAGAAACCCAGCTTGGGCCCTACCGATCCTAAAAACTATCGACCTATTGCTGGTCTACCAATTGTGGCCAAAGTTCTAGAGAAACAACTGAACACGGCGCTGACCGAATACCTAGACGCCAATAACCTGCTGGACGTTTCTCAACACGGCTTCCGTTCACACCATTCCACCGAATCTGCCTTAATCCTTGCTACTAAAAAGATCTGCAAGGTGGTAGATGAGGGAGGGAGAGTGGTCCTCGTGCTCCTCGAGCTCTCAACCACGTTTGACACCGTGAACCATACTATTTTTGTGCAGCGGCTGGGGGACATAGGGATAGGGGTGACTGCTCTGGCTCTCCTGTCCTCCTTTCTGGAGGCAAGAGAGCAGAAGTGGTTTTGGGACGATCCGAAGTCGGACAGTTTCTATCTCCCATATGGTGTTCCGCAGGGGTCCGCCCTTTCCCTGACTCTGTTCAATCTCTACGTCACCCCTTTGGCCAATCTCGTCAGGAGGCATGGCTTTGCTCTGATCTCGTACGCCGACGACACCCAACTAGTTATTTCCATCCTCAATCGGCCAGAGACTACAGCAGCCAGGATGAGTCAGAACCATCTGAAAATAAATACAGACAAGACAGAGGTGATGGAGTTCGGGCCGGGTCAGCCCCTGTGGAATCGGTCCTGGTGGCCTATGGAAGCTGGAGACTGTCCCTCCCCAGTAGAGAAGGTCAGAAATCTGGGGATCATTTTTGACGGTAAACTGAATTTCGGCCCCCAGATAAACAGCCTTTATCTCCTCATGTTTTTTTTCTCCTAAAAACTTTAAGAAAATTCTTCCCCTACATCCCGCAAGAGCTACAAAAGACAGTGATGGTCACTCTTTTTCTATCCAAACTGGATTATTGTAATGCTCTGTTTCTGGGAATCGATAAACACCAGCAGCAAAAACTGCAGTCTCTGCAAAATGCTGCATTGAGACTCCTACTGGGTATCCCCAGAGGTCAGTCAACCTCGGCTGTCATCAAACTACTACATTGGTTGCCCATTAAGCAGCGCATTGAATTAAAAACTTTAACTCTTGTGCACAAGGCAATCCATGGTGGCAGTGCCGAGGACCTCCAAAATCTCTTTACACCTTATGTTCCCGCTCGTGACCTCAGATCGGCTAGTTTAGGCCTCATTAAAACCACAAAAGTTAGGCGGGTGAGATGGGGGGGGGGCAGAGCAATCACGCACTGTGCTGCAAAACTTTGGAACAAACTGCAGCTCCCCTTGAAGCTTCAATCTAACCTTCAGCTTTTCTGGTGGAGTCTCAAAACCTGGCAGTTTACAGCCACATAGGCTTGAATCACAACACTCCCTCCCTACCCACACGTTACAGCGCCATGGCGCCTCAGCAATCGAGCGCTTTATAACCATATAAACATAAACATAAGGAGCTTGTCGGGGCTCTGTGTGTGCGTGCTGTCAAGATTGGCCTGCCAAGTAAGGTTGAAATTCCCCATGAGAATTACTGGGCCCTCTGCAAATTCTCCAATCTGTTTTAAGAGGGTAGTTAAGAGACTGGCTGATGGATGTTGGGGGCATAAGCTGATATAAAAGTTAATAGTTTACCCTTCAATTTGCCTTTTCACCATGCTTAGGCGCCCATCTTTGCCAATGTGACCCGCCTCTGGTTGAAATTTGGTTGTTGTGTGAAACAGTAAGGCCACCCCACGTTGTTTTGTCCCCGCTGAGGCTCTGTAAATAAGGGGGTATTGTTTATGTCATAGCCTCATCTCTTCGTCCCTTTTCGGATGCTACGATATCAAAATGGTTATCTGTAATATACTTCCAAATCTTTTGACGCTTTAGTGGCGAATTCAATCCCTTAACATTCCATGAAGCCACTGTAATTACCATGGTGGCGTGTCAGCCCTCCTCCCTCCATGTTCGTATCTGTTCCAACCCATAGCTCGCCCTTGAGGTAGATTACCAAGAAAAACTGCGCCCTCCCCCCTCAATCTTCGTGCCCTCTCGTATGCAGGTCTGCATCTCAGATAAGTGTAAGCAGATGCCAAATATCCGACTTTCACCAACCACCAATCAAACAGAAAAATAAACCCCTACGACAAAGAACTTAAGAAGAAAAACCCCAACAATACCAACATTAGTAGGAGTCATGTGCATGTAATGTCCTCACTGGTAACGGTGTTGCCCTGTCGGGCTAAACGGTGGAGGATGGAGCCGAAGCCCCGTCCACGCCTCTCCCGAGTGATCAAGAAGAAAGATCATCAATTTCACATGTTCCTAAAGAATTGTGTGTCCGCTCCCGTCTTGAATGTGTAAAGTCACTAGTCTCTGTTGCATCATCCATAGGAGGTCCCGTATGGTAAATGTGCGACCCCAGGACACGGTCTTTTAGTGGCTAGATCAATATAGGGCGTTGGGTGCCATCTCTATTGTCACTAGTGAACCCCCCTCGAGCTCGTAGCCCATTGAGATCGTTTGACAGTGTTGCTGATCTTCCCCCCCTGGCGGCCCCGGTGTTTCGTCCTCCTCAACAAGGGGAAGGCCCAACAGGCAAAGACCTTCGTTGAGCTCCGTGACATGGCGAGGTTTATTGTCCTGTTCAAAGCTCAGGCCAAACGGGTAGGTCCATTTATTTTCTACATGAGACTCTTGAAGCTTCATAGTCAGTTGGCGAAACTGCTGTCGACGTGCCAATGTCGCTGGTGCCAGGTCATGATACAGAGTGCATTTGTGTCCTTGAAATGAAACATCTCCCTTCTGCATGGCCCCCTGTAGGACTGCTTCTTTGACTTTTAAAAAGTGGAATTTGACTAATACTTCGTGTGTCTGGTGTCGCTCGTTACCCGTCGGTCCTCCAACTTGGTGTGCGCGGTCCAATTTAATCTTGAGCTGTCGCGGGCTAATAATCTCTGTAAAAAGACCCTAGAGGAACGCCTCAAGGTCCGGCCCCTCCGCTCCCTCTGCTAAGTCTCGGCTCCGTATGTTGTTGCGCCGAGCCCTGTTTTCAAGATCTTCAGCTTTCAGCTGAGCTAGAGAGAGTTGTTATTGAAGGTCTTGCAGCTTGTCGTGTGTTTCCTTTGCATGGTGCTCCAATCCCTGATTTTGTGTTTCCAGGTCGATCACCCTCGTGCCCACTGAGTCCACATCTTGTAGCGCGGTCATACGGGTGGAGAGATCTGTTTGGAGCTGATCAATGGAGGCTTTCAAGTCTCGGCTTAGCTCAGCGCGAAGTTCAGCCTAGAAGTTGCACTGGGAGGACAACAGTTCGTCTTTGGTGAGGGCCATTTCAATTGTGGGATCTTCCTGGTCAGGTGGCTGCCTTTTATTTGAGTGGTGCAAAAAACTGGTGACCTTGGGTGGTGGTGGTGCCTTCAATGGGGACATAGGTGCGGGCTCCTTGGCGCCCTGTGCGTGGTACAGTGAAGCGACTGATGGAGGGTAAGGACTGTGTCGCGAAGTGCAGCGGACGCCGTAAGTGTAAATTGGTGGCTGCGAGGCACCCTAGGGTCTTCTCTCCCAAGTTAATAGTGTTGAAGTGTAGTAGCCGAGTGGGGGGCACTCGCTGAAGGAAGTACCAGTTGCATAAGTCCATATCAGGAGGTTGACGTATCTCAGGAGGGTGCCAGCAGACAGGAAGTGGTGTAGTATAGAAGCACAACTGAAAGCTATAGACCTCAGGGACCCATCAGCAAAGCGCGATTTACAGCATCGGGGTTAGTGAGCAGCCGCCATCTTAAAGTCAGGCTGGGGCAGATGGAACGTCTGGGAGTTAGGAGGCATCCTCCATGGGTGTCAGGGGCCCATCTTCTGCAGGTGTGCCTCAAGTGTTGCCCCCTCTGATCCTCTGCTGCGTATCTGGATCCCCGGGGGATGGCAGCCCCCCGTGCGTGTCTCCCTTCGAGGTGAGCGTGAGGCTTCCAGCCAGCCTGTGGCGCTCAGCAATTATCGGGCTCACTCACCGTTTCGTCGGGCAGAAGGCATCAGGCTCCCACAGGGATGTAGAGGGGGTGGGGGGGGGGAAGGCATCAGTCCCCGCACGGAAGGGCGCCCATGCCGGACCGTTGCTGCCAAAGCCTCTAGGCGACTGCCATGTTGCGAGGACCGGTAAGGCGTATCGGCAGAAATAAAACAGTCTCACTGAAGTTGGAGACCGATGTTATGGGGCCCCTTCGTTTCTGCTGGCAGGTCTGGGGACGCTAGTGTCTGCTCCGGGTGAGTTGAGCGCGCATGGTAGCTCGCCACACACCCTCTCCTCACGCTGATCGCAAGTCCCCAATCTGTCTGTGGCACCTTGCAGATTTTGGGGTCGCTTACCACCAGGGAGAGCGGGAGTCTCAGGATGCTCGCACAGACAGAAACAAGCTGGAGAGAAGCCTCCGAATTCTTGCGACGGAGTGCCCTCAGCTTCCCCTCGAGTCCGAGTCCTTCAGGTAGCCGCCATTTTGTCTGATCCCGTAGTCAGTAGCGGCGGGATGCAAACAGCCTCATCAAAAACTGGAAGCTGACGTTACCAGGCCTCCCGTCGCCGCCGGTAAGTCCTGGAGCGTTAATTCATATTTTAGGCAAGTGTGATGCGCAAATGGGTGTGCTGGACACTCGGGTCGCTGGCGTGGCTCGGGAGCCGAGCCGATTCACGTCCGCTCGGCTATTTTGCTCGGCCACGCCCCCGGCTGCCCAGTTTTGAATACATCTCATGCATCTCTATTACACCAACCTGCAAGCCCTGTCTTATTATCTCACTCTTGCAGGTTACTTTTCATCCCTGCTGTCTCCCTTTGTCGCTTTTTTCCTCTCTTTCTATTCCTTCTTCTGTCGCCCTTTCCTGCCTTCACCTCTCTAGCTCTGGGTCAAAGTCTGATAAAGAAAATTGAGTCACTGTTCCCAAAAATGACCTGCAGTCCCCTGCACAAATTAAGCACTCGTGTAGGGTCACCCCCCTACCTAGCGATGAGTTAGTATGCCTCTATCCAAGTAACAAAGACCACATCAGCAGCAATAAGGTAACCGGAGCTGCATTACTTTCGACAATTGCACTTGCCTTGAGTTGGCAGCCACGTAGGAGCAATCGGATGTTTGAGATCTTCTACTGGGAGACAGGAGGTAAGGTCAGCGTTTGGGAGCGCCCACGCCTATAGTTTGAGAGCCCTGCTGCCCAGTACAAACAATGATGTGGGAGCCCTGCTTCCGTTGGGAGACGCTACTGCATCGGGTTCACTCGCAGGCATTGCTGCCGAGCTCGGGTCACCTGAGCGGGGTGAAGTCTGTCAGCGCTAGATGATGCAAGCTGTCCCCGGAGCCACGCGTGCACAGCCCTCCTGGTGTTTCGGAGCCCACACCATTCCCAGTGCAGCAGACATCATTCTTTGGGCTAAAAATATCATCTCAGGACTCGGACGCGCTCCCGCTTCACGATGATAAATGAGTCGGACGCAGAATATGGAACAAGGGCTTAAGAAATACAAAGCTATGCAGAAACAATGCAACAATGTCACCTCCCCAACCCCACCCCACCCCACCCCTCCTCACCCCTCCTCCTCGCTCTCCATGCTCCGATCTCACCCTCTGTCTACGTGTATTCATTTCACCTGCCTTATGCTCTCCGTTCCCACTTCTCTTTCAGTCTTTTTTCAGTCGCCTGATCTCATTCACAGTCTGCAAGTCCTGATCTCACCTGCTATCCACCCGCTGAGCCTCATTTGCCCTTCCCCCTCATTAAGCGACCTCCCAAAGCCTCTCATTTGGCCGACTCTCTCCACCCTCATTCCCCCACCTTCCCTTATACCGAACTAGCGCGTCCTTCATCCTCGAAGCCTCTCACCCATCACCGCGCACGCCGCCCTCTCTCGCTGTCCCTCCACACACTGTTTCATGACCTCACCCATCATTCCCTCATCCATTCCTTGAGTTCACCTCACAGACACACGATCTTTGAGATGACCTACCCCGTCCACCACACAGGTACACCATTCCAAAGTGCGCGCCACCTTGCCCCACTCTCCATCCCTAATCTAACCCCCCTCTCCATGGTACATATTTCTGAGCTTACGCATTCCCCACTATCCATCATGGAGCTCACGCTCCGTCCTCACATTCTGCTCTCTCATGCCCCACGTCCTAGAGAACACTCGTCGGCTCACACACTCCATTTCTCAGCCACCACCCTCCACAGCTGTCAATCCATCTTCTCCTACCCCTCCTTCCTCCTCGAGCTCCTGCTCACCTTTCATGCGTGCATCAGCTAGAGGTCGCTTATACGGCCACACATTCCACCAGCAGGGCTCTCCCAACTTCCTGTCTTCTCGCATTACTAAATGTTTCAGTTATTGGCTTTGCATTATTATCAGCAACGCTAATAGCTCAAACTTTTACTAATGCGAGACCTATTGCATTGCAAATGTTTGTTCTATATGCATATAACAGCCCCGTACTGATGATGTAATTACTTCCCATCATACTGAAGGAAAGTAGTAGCGCTGACCCGAACGGTTCCATGTGCACTCTTCCCCACCTTACAACCCAGCGCAAATTGCACCATCAATTACCTGAATGAATTTGCATTTGAAAAATAGGTCCGAAGGAGGGAACTTGGGCGGAATTCAGGTGCAGTACAGGCTGCCTCCCGTTCCGACCTGCAGACCTCTGATTAGGGTGAAGACCACAAGGTGTGGTATTGGTATCTCGATGGGCAGTTTTACCTCCTTTCATTCTTGCTGACCAGGAACGCGGGTCCATAACTCCTGATTTAATTCAAGCAAACCTTGTGGCACTTATACATTCCGGATGCTATTTCTGGTGCCCAACCATTAAAAAACAAACAAAAAAAACTGGTTGAAAACATATCGTTAAATGAGCAAGAGGTCTGCTGTGTCAAAGAATGTAAACACATTGTTTGTACATGAGGCCAACACTGTATTTTAGTATTTATTTATTTCGTGTTTTCTATAGCCCGAACATGACCCTGTGAGGGGTATCAGAGCGCTTTACAGATGTTTCAACATTAGAACCATTAAGAACCATAAGTTGCAGAATACAAACTCTTTCCAATAATACACTTCAGGGGAGCGTATAACAAATATATCAAAAGCACATTAAATCACACCACCATATGTGTTTCATATATACCCTCTCGTGTGTGAAGTGAGATGCTGACGGGTGACTGGAAGCAAACATGGAAAGATTATTTCCATAGGTACTGCTGCTGTCCTGCTGCAAGGACTTATTGTAGAAATGTCCTCATATAGAACAATTTCGCTTCTTTTTTGAATGCTGCGATGGATAGAATTCTTCTAATGCTAGGGGGTAGAGTGTTCCAAATTCGAGGTGCTGCCCCAGAGAATGCTCGGTCATAAGTTTTTTTTCTTACAAAAACGAGCAGGTTTCAGATGTAGATTGTCTTTACTCCTGGTGCTTCGGTTTCCTCCTGACAGCGTGATTTTCTGTGCAAGGTAAACTGGAGTTTTATGGTGCAATGCATTGTGGGTGATGCATGCTAACTTGAAGTGAATTCTTGCCTCGAAGGGTTGCCAGTTGAGCACTTTCAAATGGGGGGGAGATGTGGTCGAATTTTTTTTATCCCGATATCAGTCTTGCGGCTGCATTAAGACATGCTTTCAAAGGGGCTGTTGTAACCTTGGGAAGCCCTGCCAGAGTAGTGTACCCATATTCTATCCTTGAAATGACAAGTGCCTGGACTGCTGTTTTCAGATCTGTCTTATTTAGGAATGGTTTTAGTTTCCGCAGGTAGCTTAGATGGAAACGGGCGTTCTTTGCCATTGTGTTGATGTGTGCAATCATGTTCAGATTTTTGTCAAGAGTAATTCCCAAAGATTTGGTGGAGTCGACAGTCTTCGGGGTACATTTTAAAGCTGTGATAATGTTGGACCAATCTGCGAACTTGAGTTTACTTTTCTGAGGTGTAATCAGTAAGAATTCAGTTTTCTGCAGGTTTAGCTTCAGGTGATTCAGGGTTAGCCATTGGAGGGTACTCGTAAGGGCTTGGTTCATAGTTTTTATATCTTCTGTCGATGTCATCTTGATATACAGCTGCGTGTCATTGCGTACATATGGAATGCAATGTTCGCATTTTGTAGTATAGCCATTAGTGGTTCTACATAAAGATTGAAAATCGCCGGGGATAACGTAGAACCTTGTGGAACTCCAATTGTATTTATAGTAGAACCTGACAGGGTTTGGTTGACAATGACTTTTTAGGTTTTGCCTGGCGAAAGCTGCGCTCTGCGCAGCTTTTTCGCGCAGGCGAAAACCTAATGAGTATGGTATGGGAGACAGGAACGGCCCCCGTCTTTCATAGGCTAGCTCCATAAATGGAGGCTAGCCATTGGAAGACGGGCCTGTCCGTCTATGCCGGACCAGATTCGGGGGCGTTCCCGAGAATTTTTGGCTTTTGGCTACGTCACGCTACGTCAGCCAAAAGCCGGGAACGCCCCCGAATCTGGTCCGGCATTGCCGGCACCTGCCTTCCTGCTCCTGTCTCACGCGGCGCCCGGCGGCGCCTGCCGCGTTGATTTCTCTTTTGCGGACGCAGGGGGTCTGGCCGCTCTGGGACCCCGGTTTCACATTTAGGAAACATTCCGGAGCCTGGTGGTCTCATTGGCGGCAGCAATAACGGCCTGAGGGAGACTTGGGGAGGGTTCAAGAATATGCTGCCTGACCCCAACATGGCGGCATGAGGAGCTCGGCGAGCCGGACCGATCTGCGGGAAAGGGCATGAAGGTCAAACCAAGCTGCAGGGCTGCTGCCATTGGAATTTCGTGTCTTTAAGGGATGCCTTCGTGGTGTTGTGCTTTTTTGCTTCCGAGGCGAGCACTGTTGGATGTAACTGAAATCGTTACATTACCTTCTATTCTTTCCGTTCGCTGGAGGATTTTAACTCCCTTTAGCTGACAAGCATGCCTTTCATTGAATAGCAGAGACATTCAAGTTTGTTACGCAGCGAGCCCCGGGGGAAGCAGGGCAGATGCAGGGGAGAGGGAAATGGAAGGCAGCCTCTGCTTGCACGAAATGTGGTTTTGAGCGCAGAGCGTTAGGTTCCCGCCCACCCTCCCGCTGTCTGTTGCCCCCCCTCCCGCTGTCTGTTGCCCCCCCTCCGCTGTCCGTTCCCGCCCCTCCCGCTGTCCGTTCCCGCCTCCCCCTCCCGCTGTCCGTGTCCAAATATAATTTTAGGCAAAGCTCTGAAGTTAGGCCGGTTCAGTCGCCAACAGCTAATCCAGCCCTGTCCTCGATTTATTTTTTTCTCCACCTTCACGTCATTGGTCTACTTTTGTCATACTAAACTACAAGTCCCAGCGTGCTAAGCGGTTTGGTGAGCAACGCATTCTTCTCGAGGTACAAATCATGCTCTCTAAATGTTCTGATGCTTATACTAGTATTAAAGATGTTTTTTCAGGCAGTACTTTGACCCGGTGTTGCACTTTCTGTTTTTAGATCGGTGGCCGCGGGGCGGGTCACAGACAAAGCACACTGTAGCACATCTGCACTCATCCTGAAAGCCAGAATTATCACCAATATCGGGAACAAAACTGGAGAAGATGAGGCATTACGATAGAGCTATTGAGAACTGTGGAGCCAGCCAGGCTTGAGTCTCGGCGCTGGCTCTACAGCCCGTGATTCTGGGCACATCATTTAATTTCCCCGTTACCTTTAAAACAAACACTGGCCTGGTGTAGGCACATGCACAGAGCGCTCTAATACCGCGGAGTTCGCGCTATATAAAACTGAAAAAATACAAATAAATGGAGAACTGAGAGGAGGGTTTTCTGGCTCCCGTGAGTGTGTACAAGTAGCACCTCAGGGGCGGAAAGGGGTCGAGAGCCAGCTGAGAGGGCCTGGGGCGGGGGTGCAGGAGGGAGGGGGAGTGAAGTTTGACAAGCTTCGGCTCCAGCTGAGATGCATACACTTCAGGGAGGGGGGGCAGCAGGTGGGGAGGGGCCCCACAGACGCCCACCCCCAGCACCACTGCAATCCGCGATCCCTCACACTGGGGAGCAGCCCTGCTCTGGGTAATGTGAGCCACAGGGAAACCAATCATGAGGCGAGGGACCGCGTGTGATCTTCGGCAGCCCGTCACTCACTTTTCCCTTTCACCACACTCTCCTTCTCTCACTGACTCTCTCTCTTCTGCTCATACTCTCATCCCGTCACTCACTCTTCCCTTTCACCACACTCTCCTTCTCTCACTGACTCTCTCTTCTGCTCATACTCTCATCCCGTCACTCACTCTTCCCTTTCACCACACTCTCCTTCTCTCACTGACTCTCTCTCTTCTGCTCATACTCTCATCCCGTCACTCACTCTTCCCTTTCACCACACTCTCACCTTGTTTTACATGACAAGTTTAAACAGTATGCAGCATTCGGCAAAAAGGTCTGTTTTATTAAACCTGCCAATGCTCTGTTGACCTCACTGTCTATGCTACTTCCCTTGATAACTCATCCGGGCGTCCGAGCAGTGTCCCAGTAATCATTTAATAATACATAATAGACTAACTATGGGGTACACTTGTGAGGCATGGCAACCATGAAGCACGCAGATGAACAAGATCGAGTGAGAAAGAGATTGTGAAAATGTTGGCATTATTATAGTAAAACATATATAAAAAGGCAGTTTAAGCAGATAAATGTATCTATCGATCTCTCTCCCTCCCTGCATATCCCCCCCCCCCAGCACGTCAGGCAGGGGGTTCGGCGCCCAGCAGCACACAGCTTAAGCCCCGCAACCAACCCCCTCCTTTTTTTTCCTCTCTTCAGCCTTGTGGCTCTAACTAACGCAATTCTGCAAGGGGCCACACTTCGGGTGGATCTGCAGGTCACCGAAGTGGCAGAAAATCAATATAAGCAGCCTGTCCCCTCCCTGCCCTTTCCCAGCCTGTCCTCTCCCAGCCTGTCCACTTCCAGCCTGCCCTTTCCCAGCCTGTCCTCTCCCAGCCTTTCCACTTCCAGCCTGTCCACTGCCAGCCTGTCCACTTCCAGCCTGCCCTCTCCAAACCTGCCCTCTCCCAACCTGCCCTCTCCCAACCTGCCCTCTCCCAACCTGCCCTCTCCCAACCTGCCCTCTCCCAACCTGCCCTCTCTCAACCTGCCCTCTCCCAGACTGTCCCCTCCCTGCCCTCTCCCAGGCTGCCCTCTCCCAGCCTGTCCCCTCCCTGCCCTCTCCTAGCCTGTCCTCTCCCTGCCTGTTGTTGTGTCCCGGCGGCAGCAGGCAGCAGCGTGCACTGCGTCCCCGAAGTAACAGCCCTAAAGCAAGCAAGCAAGAAGTACGCCCCCCTCCCACCAATCCCTGTTAGGTAGTGGAAACTGTCCAAACTGGGGTGCAGACAGCCCCTCTCACCTTTCGGCCTGGTACCACTGCACCAGCCGCACTACTTCCCTACTGACCGTTCTCCACTTCAGCCCCATCTAAATTACAATTCATGCTTGTGACCCTTTTGCCTGCTTGTGCTTGTTTTCGTGCCCCTGTTGCCTGCTTGTGCCTCTGTGTGCCCCTGTTGCCTGCTTGTGCCTCCGTGTGCCCCTGTTGCCTGCGTGTGCCTCCGTGTGCCCCTGTTGCCTGCGTGTGCCTCCGTGTGCTCCTGTTGCCTGCTTGTGCCTCCGTGTGCCCCTGTTGCCTGCTTGTGCCTCCGTGTGCCCCTGTTGCCTGCTTGTGCCTCCGTGTGCCCCTGTTGCCTGCTTGTGCCTCCGTGTGCCCCTGTTGCCTGCTTGTGCCTCCGTGTGCCCCTGTTGCCTGCTTGTGCTGTGTGGGTGTGTGTGGAAGGCTCTGTGTGGGTGTGTGGAGGGCTCTGTGTGGCTGTGTGTGTGGGGAGCTTTGTGTGGCTGTGTGTGTGGGGGGCTTTGTGTGGCTGTGTGTGTGGGGGGCTCTGTGTGGCTGTGTGTGTGGGGGGCTCTGTGTGGGTGTGTGTGTGGGGGGGGCTCTGTGTGTGTCATTTGCGAGAGATAAAGCTAGTGGCATTGTAAATGATAATGCCATTTATTTATGTTAAAAAAAACATAAATAAAAATAATGTCAAGAGCAATGCCAATAGCTCTAACTTTAACAAAGGCAAAACCATTGCATTGTAAATGCTTGTTGAGATCTATTCTCTAGGAAGGAGCTTGAACCCTTTTATGTGATCTTACATCTGTTTTCGTACAAAGATTTTTAATAGGTTAATGTGTCTTTGAAATAACAGACCTCAAAAGTCACAGTTAAAACTAGTATCAGTTTTAGAATACAGAATGACTCCACAAAGTTGAAAGAAACCCTGTTCAAAAGATGTAACCGTTTTGTTGTTATCATAGATATATCTTTTGAATCTGTTCTGTATATATATATATATATATATATATATATATATATATATATATGTATATATGTAAAAACCTCCGTTCTCCTGCCACAATCACCTCTGACCTGATCGCGCTGGAAACAGACACGGACCACACTTGGATGCTGGTTAGTTTCGTTTATTCAGCTGTCGCCATAACGTTTCGGCTGAAAAGCCTTGATCACATGACAGCGTAACCTTGTTTTTTTGGTTTATTTAAAGTGCACAGTGCTCATTAGTGATTGGTTCGTTTGAATTGTCACCACCTTTGGGTAAACATAGTTGATGGACTTACACATAACATTATTACGATATGTACACGTATTTACAATGCATATTTACAATTTTTAGCTGTCCACTCTTTTTCAATATTTGGGATAAATCCCTAAATATTCTTAAGCAATTCTGGGTTAAATCCCTTTATGGACTTTAAAGCATATCCACCATATTTATACATTGTTGCCATAATTTTGCAGTTTTGGGTTAAATCCCCACGTTGATCATTTATCCATTACTTTGTTAAACATTAACTTCAGCAATACATTTGATATTTTAATTCACCTTGCATTGTTTGCGTCCTTACCCATATCCATATAAAAGTGCTCCAGTGCAAAAAAGTGTTTAAAACCATGTAAACGAGGGCTAAACAATTTTAAATTCAAATAGTTATTTCATTATTATTATTTGTAGAGCCAACCTTTTCTCCTTTTGTTTTACATTCCCACTACACTTATGTTCGAGTTTATCCTGTTATCATTTTGGTTTTCAGTTACTTCACTATTGCTTATCTTATCATCCAGGTTGCCAACTTACATACCAAGTCTCAGTAAATATGGTCCTTCTACTTGTTACTCAATTGTCACATGTTCTTAATTATTACAGCGAATATGATCATTGCCCAACTAGTTCTGTATAAAATTAATTATTCACACTTTATATCATCTTCATCTATATACAACTATATATACACATAAACTGATATACACCTTTATCCAAAAATATACATCTCTATATCATTCAATTCTAATTCATATATGTACATCCTATTTACACACCTATGAAGTTCACATTTTTTAATATCTCATAATTTGGGCATTACATGGCATTCATAATCATTAGTTATGCAAACATGTGTGTAAATCTTCAGTCAAATTCAGACCTACAGGCTGTTTGCTATTAAACTTGAGTATGTAGTTGGTTTCCATTTTACGTAATTTGTTTTCCCGGTTGCCTCCCCTCCTGCTCGCACTTACAGCATCCACCACCCAGTATTTCAGTTCCTTGTTATTGCTTTGGTGTTGACTTTTAAAATGCCTCGCCACGGGATAGGTGTTATCCTGCGTGGTTATCGCCCTTAAATGCTGCAATATCCTTTTATGCACGGGAAGTTTCGTGCTTCCCACATATTGCCGTTTGCAGGGGCATTCAAGGACGTAAACGGCATAGTCCGTTTTACAAGTTAGGACTTTTGTGATGCGATGCTCTTGGTCACTAAATCCGTCCTTGTACATTTTTTTGTTCACACCATGTGCACATGCTTTGCAGGTTTTACACCTGTAAAAGCCTTGATTGTTCAGGTACCAGGAACTGTTATCAATAATTTCTGGGCAGGTTGCCACTAATCTTTGTCTCATGTTGGGAGCTTTACTGAAGGTTATGGAGGCTTTCTTTGGGAGATCCTGACCTATTAAAGGATCACTACTGATTATTGGCCAATTTCTGTTGATAATTTTTCGTACTTCATAGTGTTGGTTACAGTACCCTACTATTATACGGAACGGTTCTGCCTGTTTGTTGTGGTCAGGGTTAATTACGGGTTCACTGTTAGATGCCTCAGCCAAGGCCTCTCCAATACCCAATAAATCCTTGCGGTCCTTGACCATGGATTTTTTAATTGCCTGTTGTATGGCCCCTTTGCTATACCCTCGCTCCATGAACCGCTTGGCACATTCATCTTGTGCTCTTACTAGTTCATCAGGTTCACTACACAGCCTACGAATCCTTAGCATCTCACCATACGGAATACTCCGTATTAGATGGGCCGGGTGAGTGCTGCTGGCGTGTAGGATTGTGTTTCCTGCTGTTGTTTTGCGAAATAGCCTGCTAGCTAGTTTGTTCTCATGGGTATAAATTTCTATGTCCAAGAAAGGGATCTTTATCTGGCTCATTGTGTAGGTAAAGTTAATGTTCAAATCATTCCCATTTAGATTTTCAATGAATCTTTCCGCATCCACTTGTGGACCTCTCCACACTACAAACAAATCGTCTATAAAACGATACCATGTTATAATGTTTTCCTTCATTTCTTTTTCAAAGTTGATTCTGAGGACCAGTTCCTCCCAAGCCCCCATGTGTAAACATGCTACGCTTGGTGAAAAACTGGCCCCCATTGCCACCCCCTGACATTGGCGGTAAAGAAGGTTGTTAAATATGAAAACATTGTGTTCTAGGCAATAAGTCAACATAAATAGCAACATTTCAGTGTGTTCTTTACAGTCTTCAGATCTTCTAGATAGATAGTATTTGACCGCATTTATACAGTCTAGATGTTTTATGCTTGTGTATAAGGAACTTACGTCTAATGCCAACAGCCAGTCTCCCGGTTGCCAGACAATGTTGCACATTTTGCCAAGGAAATCGCTCGAGTCCCGAATATATGAGTCCAAGCTTTTCACAAAGGTTTGTAGAAACTGATCAATGTATACCGATGTATTTTCCAGCAAACCCCCCATTGCATTAATAATCGGTCTCCCTGGGGGGTTTTTTCGGTCCTTGTGCACTTTTGGAATGAAATAGATGCATGGCATCACCGGATGGTCCACCTTTAAATACCTGTATTCTGCTTCGGATATGAGTTTCCTCCTTTTCCATTTTGCCAAACAGTCATGGTACTCACTCTGCCATCCTTTGATTGTTGCCATGTTCACTCTCTCATAATGCTCTCGATTATTGAGTTGCATAAGTGCTTCTTTGTCATACATCTCCTTAGTGAGCAGGACCACGTTACCTCCCTTATCACTGGGCCGAACTACTATGTTTTTATCCTTGCTCAGTTTTGTTATCAAGTTTTCATAGTCCTTGGTTTGTTCGTTATTTTTGTAGCGTTCCTTGCATATGCGCTTCTGCATTTCCTTCAAATCATTAGTCACATTTTCATGGAAGATATCTATTCCATCTCTTGGTAGTATCGGGCAAAATGTGGATGGGGGTTTCAGCTCCGTTGACCCAATTCCCCCCTCTCTCTGCTTGCCTCTTGTTCCACCAAAAATATCAGGCATAGGCGGTTGCATTTCTTCACCCTCATTGTTCCATAATTCCTCCATCTCCTGTGTGAGGGTGCCTTGTTCCTCATCCTGGATGTTTTCTCCTTTCCTTTTTCTTTGCTTATGGTATTTTTTGAGTTTTAGTTTTCTCACCGCCTTATATATATCGATTCGTGTTTTGGCATAGTCAAGGTTAGATCTGGGGGCAAACGACAGTCCAAGTTGTAGGATTTTTTCCTCTTTTTCCGTTAAATCCATTTTGGTTAAATTGATTACTGTGTTATTTTGTGGGATTACTGTTTTTTGTTCCATTTTCCCCGGCCTCTCCACGTGGTTTGATTTGAATTGCCTCCGCTGCCTTGCCCTCCTCCTCTTCCTCGAGATGTAGTTCTTCCTGCTTCGCTGTAATTTTTTCGCGTCCCAGGTCTTAATGATTGCAGTCTGTTTTGGCATAAAAAAACAATTTCTTCACCAGGGGAGGGTCTTCTTTGTTGTGTTTCCCCATTTGCCTTTCTTTGTTCTGATTCCGATCCGCTCCCGCCCTCCGAGCTGAAGTCTGACATTGTTGAGTCAGTCTGATCTTTTCGTGTTTTTGCTTGAGGTACCTTGGTTTGTTTGTTTACCTGATTTTTGCCTGCTGACGCATTCCGTAAGGAATCATATCGTTTCGAAAATGTGAAGATTTGTCCTAATTCATAGTCCGTGCGGTCTCTTTGGAACTTATATGTTTTGCGGTCTATGATTTTCTCCTCCTCTTTTTTCAACCTGGATTTCATTTCCTTCAGTAATTTCTCTTTTTCATCTTCCGGACCCATTCCCTCCAATTCCTCGTAGCACACAGCTTAAGCCCCGCAACCAACCCCCTCCTTTTTTTTCCTCTCTTCAGCCTTGTGGCTCTAACTAACGCAATTCTGCAAGGGGCCACACTTCGGGTGGATCTGCAGGTCACCGAAGTGGCAGAAAATCAATATAAGCAGCCTGTCCCCTCCCTGCCCTTTCCCAGCCTGTCCTCTCCCAGCCTGTCCACTTCCAGCCTGCCCTTTCCCAGCCTGTCCTCTCCCAGCCTTTCCACTTCCAGCCTGTCCACTGCCAGCCTGTCCACTTCCAGCCTGCCCTCTCCAAACCTGCCCTCTCCCAACCTGCCCTCTCCCAACCTGCCCTCTCCCAACCTGCCCTCTCCCAACCTGCCCTCTCCCAACCTGCCCTCTCTCAACCTGCCCTCTCCCAGACTGTCCCCTCCCTGCCCTCTCCCAGGCTGCCCTCTCCCAGCCTGTCCCCTCCCTGCCCTCTCCTAGCCTGTCCTCTCCCTGCCTGTTGTTGTGTCCCGGCGGCAGCAGGCAGCAGCGTGCACTGCGTCCCCGAAGTAACAGCCCTAAAGCAAGCAAGCAAGAAGTACGCCCCCCTCCCACCAATCCCTGTTAGGTAGTGGAAACTGTCCAAACTGGGGTGCAGACAGCCCCTCTCACCTTTCGGCCTGGTACCACTGCACCAGCCGCACTACTTCCCTACTGACCGTTCTCCACTTCAGCCCCATCTAAATTACAATTCATGCTTGTGACCCTTTTGCCTGCTTGTGCTTGTTTTCGTGCCCCTGTTGCCTGCTTGTGCCTCTGTGTGCCCCTGTTGCCTGCTTGTGCCTCCGTGTGCCCCTGTTGCCTGCGTGTGCCTCCGTGTGCCCCTGTTGCCTGCGTGTGCCTCCGTGTGCTCCTGTTGCCTGCTTGTGCCTCCGTGTGCCCCTGTTGCCTGCTTGTGCCTCCGTGTGCCCCTGTTGCCTGCTTGTGCCTCCGTGTGCCCCTGTTGCCTGCTTGTGCCTCCGTGTGCCCCTGTTGCCTGCTTGTGCCTCCGTGTGCCCCTGTTGCCTGCTTGTGCTGTGTGGGTGTGTGTGGAAGGCTCTGTGTGGGTGTGTGGAGGGCTCTGTGTGGCTGTGTGTGTGGGGAGCTTTGTGTGGCTGTGTGTGTGGGGGGCTTTGTGTGGCTGTGTGTGTGGGGGGCTCTGTGTGGCTGTGTGTGTGGGGGGCTCTGTGTGGGTGTGTGTGTGGGGGGGGCTCTGTGTGTGTCATTTGCGAGAGATAAAGCTAGTGGCATTGTAAATGATAATGCCATTTATTTATGTTAAAAAAAACATAAATAAAAATAATGTCAAGAGCAATGCCAATAGCTCTAACTTTAACAAAGGCAAAACCATTGCATTGTAAATGCTTGTTGAGATCTATTCTCTAGGAAGGAGCTTGAACCCTTTTATGTGATCTTACATCTGTTTTCGTACAAAGATTTTTAATAGGTTAATGTGTCTTTGAAATAACAGACCTCAAAAGTCACAGTTAAAACTAGTATCAGTTTTAGAATACAGAATGACTCCACAAAGTTGAAAGAAACCCTGTTCAAAAGATGTAACCGTTTTGTTGTTATCATAGATATATCTTTTGAATCTGTTCTGTATATATATATATATATATATATATATATATATATATATATATATGTATATATATATATATATATATATAGTAGACACTTTCAATAAACATGTTTTGATCCCTATAATCTTGAGATCGTGTGAATTGAGATAGTTGTGGAAAAAAAAGTGACGATAAAATAGATTTTTATGGCAGTTTGGTCTCAAATGCAATATGTGATTGTCAGGAAATACCATATACCACATATTGTGGTTGTTATCCCCCACTGTGGCTTTATTCCAGATTGTGAATTTGGCTTACTTATTTCCTGGAGTAACATACTTTTATGATTTTGTTTTCTCTCTTGCAGCAGGATTTTTCTTTCTCATTTGAGAGGAAGGTTTTAGATTGGGTGCAGAATACATACAGAGGGAAGAACCCCAATGAAGAGATTGGAAAAACCGTGCCCTCTGCCCCTATGTGCCCATACGTCTTGCCAGACCCTGCTGAGAGCGAAGAGAGCAGTAGCACTTCAGAGGATCCAACAGGCGATATTTCAAAATGCTCTGTTTCTCACCACCGCTCTCCACTGACAGTCCGGCGGTGCCGGAGCTTGAGTGCAGCAGATATGCGGGTCAACCGCAAGCGTGGAATATGGATGTTGCCAGACTGGGGCAGTGAAACTGGCTTCTTCGAGGAAGATGGCTACTCAGAGGATGACGAGTATTCCTCATCTGAGGAAAGCGACAAGGATGCCCAGAGGCTCCACAGCAGCAAAGGCTTGGGCAGAAGTACCCCCCAGAAGCCTACATTTGTGCCAAGCCGGCCAAAGACCTCCCCCTTTGTGTTGAGCCCTCCTACCAAATGCCGTTGCTGCCGCCAAGAGAGCATCAGCTTACTTACTGTGTCCAGCATTAATAAGCGAAAGTCGATGGCCCTGTTCGCCAATGCCAAGAATGAACTTGAGGGGGCAACCAGAATGATCTCGGCTCTGGTGCACCCCCTGAATGGCTCTGCATGTGGCTTGCCCCATCTGAAGGGGAATCCACCCCATCAGCACAACAGGAACAGTCGCCACCTGCGGTATGGACATGCTTCAGTGCAGCCCTGGACAGGGAGCTTGACACCGTCACCGCCTTCTTCGGTCCCCCGCTGGTATTGCTCCAAGAGGCCAGCTAGCGCAGGGTCCATCCCTCCTATACGGAACCACAAACCTACCATTGCGGTAAGGAGCTGTCCTTATCCATGTGAATGAAGTAGTTCTTGTCGTTTATTAAAAGGAGGCAACAGTGCAGAGCCTCCCACTAGCAGAGATTTCAAGTCCTGAAAGTCCACACTAGAAAGATTTGGTGGAGTTGAAACAACAGTTGATTTTCTTTAATGATAATATGATTCCAATATGTTTAACTCATTTAAGAGTTTCAGTGAAGCTGCCCATCATTAAAGCTCATTTTCAGGATGTGAGATTTGAGGCATCTGCACGTGTAGGCAGGGAACATATTAGAAAGTTGGGTGCAATGTTTGTGGTGGGGAATTATTATGGGAGCACTGTTGAAGGCCTCATTGTGGGTGCTCCGCCTAGCTGGTTCCGCATAAAATGAGAACTAGTTGTACTGTGAAGTGGCAGCAGTGTCAAAATGAAAACAATAGGGACTTGTGCAAAACTGAAATTTTTCCCCTTACTTGTACACAATATTTTAAGTACAAAGGAACAATTTAGCAAATAATAGCTTGCATTTGTTTATAAGTTGAGTTGAGGGACAGGGGACTGGAAAAGTAGGTCCGTGTTTAACTGTCTTCAAGGTAGTCCTCACACTTTTCACTTATTTTTTATTCTGAAAGCAAAACCATACAAACAAAGGTGTTATGTTGCATTTTAGGGGGATTCTGGTCAACAAAACAATGGAGGAGAGTGCTAGCTTGCAGGGGAAACTAACTTAATTTGAGGGAAACCTGTCTATGCTGGTTCTGTCACTTCACATAAGATTCTGAGATTACTTATTTGACCCTCAGTGAATTGAGTCACCATTAGTTATAGCTCAGTTTCAGAGTTAATCTTGTTTAACCAACTCTTAGTCTTACTGATATAATCGCTGTATTTATGATAACAAACGGTAACAAAAAGTAGTACAGACAGCTGCAGGGGCCCGTGCTATATTTAAATGTTGAGGTTTCACTGCAGGCCTGTTCCTCTGAAGGCCAAAGTGGCTCGCGAGGGGTCGGTCTTGTGTCAGACATTTTTTCTGCCACACTGGCCTTTCAGAGGCACAGACCATTTGAAACATTTCTAGCTTGTTGCCAATAGGCCAAGTGTCGCCTCTATCCACAACTGGCACGTGCCATGACTTTAGTAACATTTTTCCATTTAAAAACGTTTTTAGTTTATAAAAAACATAATACCCAAAACTCGGGGAATGAGGGACATTGGGGTAGCTGAGGAACAGACCTAAATACACAATGATGGCAGATAATCACAGGATGAATAAAGCTCTGGTCTGCATGGTCTGCCACAGAGGCGTTTGGTGACTTAAACAGTGGGGTGCAACATACATTAGAACAAACATACATAGATACATACATTATAAATTACATTTCATTAAAAATTAAGAGAAAGGTAAAAATAAAAGTTGTCCTTACCTTCTCCTGCAGCATGTCCTCGATGCTTTCCAGTCTGTGGCTCCATTGGTGACGTCAGACAGCCAACTACCTTATCCAATCCAGACGCTGCTGCCATGCTGCATGAGTGAAGCCTCTGGATTGGCTGGAGCAGGCTACCTAAGCGCTCCGAAAGGCACTGGAGGTGTGTCCCTGATCTCCAACCGAGCTGCCTAAGACAGCTGGGTTGAAGAGTTTGAACTGCTCATGTCGGTTTGGTCGTAGCAAGGTAGCCGGCCAAACTGACATGCGCAGTTCAAAATGAAGGGACCACTTCTCTTTGCTGCCAATCAGTTGGCAGAAAAGAAGCACCTTTCCTGCCCCCACACTCCGTTCGCCAGAGAGTAAAAAATGAAATGCTAATCAAATCATATATTACCATTTTATTTCCCACTCTTTCTGCAGGAGTGTGGTGGTGAGTGGATGCGGCTCCTCCTATTGAGGAATTCGTCACTGGTCTGCAATGGAATTCTCAAAAACAGTCATGGGAGTTATACAACTGCATTTGTGCTGCAAGACACTACCACTGGCAGTGTGCACTACACAAATGGTTCTAACATAACATAAAAAAACAACGGAATCTGCGTTTGGATGCCAGTGCACCTGAAATGTCCAGTGTAGGATATTTATTGATTTGAGATGACTGTTTTATGGCTTCTCAATTGCTCCCTGTGGCCTCGTAACTGAGAAATCTGTAAGCACTGTCTGTAATGTAGGGTGTATTATTACTGTTGAGCTTGTTTCTAAACGGTCGTAATTTCGGCTGATAAGGCAGCTGAGACGGATGCAGATACAGGCATTTTTCCAGGATCTCGCAATTTGGCAAGAGCGGCCCGTGCAGGTAAGAGCGGTGGGGTTGGGATGGGGACTCTGCTGACGATGGCGAGGAAAATGTAAATATTCCATTTTCCCTCATCATCTGTCGAGTCCCCCACCCCATCCCTCTTATCGGCACAGGCCGCTCCTGCAATTTGGACAGGTGTAGCAGCTGAAACTGTTGTGTGTCTCTGCTTTGTCAGTAGCCAACAATCCTAAGTTAGCAGTGGTGCCATGCTCTGAGCAGTGAGTCTGTCCCTAATGACTCCCCTCCTTTTCTTTCTCTTGTAGTCGCTGAGCCCATATCCATGCCTTCCACCCCCACGGCCTCTGAGTTCCACATGTTCTTACCCAGACTCCGCTGCTGATGTCCTCTGTGCCCTCAGTCAAGAAGAACGTGATATCATTGAATCTGTCATGGCCTTGGGCTACCCGATCCGGAGAGCCATTCTGACTCTGCAGAAGATTGGACAGCAGAGCCTGGGGCAGGTCAGTGAAAAATGTACCATGCGACTGAAACAAATGGAAACAATTTTGGGCAATAGTTTTGCTTCAAGTGTGAGTTTTTTTTTTAATTCTCTCTTCATAAGTAATCATTGTTGCCTGGACTTTGGAGCACAGTTTGGGGTTCGGCTGCCAAATCTTTGGGGTTCTGGAGGGCCTTCGTCTGCCCGCAGCATGTACAATTATGTTCTGCTATGGGTGGAAATATTGTATAAAGGTTCGAATGACATAGCGTATTTTTTTCAGATATGTAAAGCCATAATGGCCAGCTCTGTATGTTTTTTGTTCTTCGTAATCAATGCGACTGTTACTTTCTGCAGAACAAGGTATCTCAGGTTGTGATGTACTGCGAGTTTTATTCCTGTGCGTGGAGGCCATTGATTTTATTTTTCTGCCTGCATCTGCCACACTCTGCATGGTGGGCAAATATGTGCCTGAAAGGCTGTCCTAAATAGGGTGGAGCTTTAAATAAACTGAAGCTCTTGGCCCTATGAAGGACGGGCTGCCGGTCACTAGTTTGCAAGCCAGTGCCTGATGAGGCTGTGCTATTGGAAAGCTGGCAGTTTCCCGCCTCTAAATGAGACGAAATGGAACTCCTGTTCAACCAAACTCTGGTTGGCTTCCTTCAGCTTCAAATTCTTGTACTAGTAATATTCAAGATTTGGATTATTGTCCATAAGCCCCTTTCAAACACAGGCAGTGCCTCTCTTATTAATAGTCCAGAAGGAGTAGTGAATCTTTTAACTATTGACGGATAGACATCTCATTAGGCTATGGGTTTGCAACTCAAACGAAAAGGCCAATATTTCATTTTATAGGTGAACTGAGTTTATTTTATTTTTATTTGTAACGTCAATGTTGCATCCATGCCATCCACCTATTCTCGTGTCTTTAGGTCTGTAAGGTGTAAAGTTGCAAGTTACCCAATTTGTGCATTGTTTGTTTTTAACTTCACAAGATTTGCAAAGTGTGAAGCTTGCAAAGCCTAGTAAAAAAAGAAGGGCAACATAATCAGCCCTTCATTTAATTAGTAAGTCAATCCTGAAGCAGCAAAAGGCCACATAGGGCAGCGGGTAGACTGCCAAATTTCAGCAGGAGTCTCTCCTCCTGGTTCATGTCCCAACCATGCAATGCCTTGTGGCAGCCCTCAGGTTGCGTATCACCGGAACTCTTTTTAGTTGCTCGTCCCTAGTACCTACACCCTCAGCTTCTCGCCACTCGCACTGGCCAATCAACTCACTGCATTTATGCCTGCAAAAAGGGGTCCTGATGCAGAATGGCCCACCAATGGGGCATTCTGCTGTAGGTAATTCTGCCTTGCAGGTGGCTGGCTGCAATTTCTCTATTTCAGGAAATGTTGTGTGAAGTCGAAAACTTCACCTGTATTAAACAAAGCCTTTCCCTTCGCCCTTCCCCAGTATGTCTCTGCAGATTTCTTTTCACTTTGGGTATGCTGCCACAAGTATTTTGGGAGTGGAAAGAAATGAAGGTCTTCAGGTTTTTTGTGTTTCAGCAGACTGCTCACTACCTTGGGTCTTTTATTCAGTTGTCTGCCCTGTCAGCTCTAGGAGGTTTATGCTAGTAAGAGTTCACTTTGGGGGAAGAGGGGGGTTGGGGTGGCCCTTTTGCAATTTTGAGTGTGTTGGGTGTTCCTGGCTAGAGATTTAAAAGTGAGACGTAGAACTGAATTCTTTTTTTATGTACTTCACAATAAACCAGTACAGATGTATCAGTGCTGCGGTCACTTTGTCTCTTTGCTCTAGACTGACTATGACTCTTGCCCCTCATTTGGAGATGGGGACTAGCTGAAGTAGAGGGAAAACTAGAGTGTGACTGACTCTGCCCAACATCCACCAGTCTTTCCAAGTTTAAGCAGTTTCCCAAAGTCACCCTAGAGGCACAGCCATCTAAACCATGCAGCAGTGCAGAATCATATTATGCGTTAAAAAGCGAGCTGAACTGGGGTGCTTTTCATGCCCTGAAGTGGACACTCCCTATGTACCTACTGGCCCACAAATGCCTAGGTCAAGCCTAGCAGCTTTAGAATTTTTCAATAATTCTTCCAAGAATTCATGCACAGCTATCTGCACGTCTGTGGGTCTGCCTGAACCTCTTATACAAAATTGTCTGAGTCCTGAGTGAGGAATATGGCCTCACCAGGACCAATGGTTACCTAGAACAAGTGACCCTATAGAAGAAAAGATATACTCCACCGGATACTGTATAAATATTTGTTTATTTGCAATTAAACTTTCACCGAACAATGTCCTCATGAAATGCATGTACTTTTGCAATGGCTATAGGTTACTGTGTTCAAGTCTAAATATAAGTATTTCCTCCCCCCCCCCATTTCCTTTCTTCTCATGCACTAGGACTTACACAGTGATAGACGACCTTATTCCCACTTCACAATTCAATGAGGGTACTTTAATGCCAGTAGACATACTTTGCTATATACACATATATAGCTTCAGCTAAAAGATGGCACCCACCCTATAAGTTTGGACTTGGCTCAAAAGATAGATAATTTGGGGTTTAAAATGTATTGGTCACTATGAAAATACTCTGATCTACCTATATTAGTAACTCTACTTAATCCTGATCTTGGGTTCTGGGATACTTAAACTTTATACATTTTAGCTTAAGATGATGTTGACACTAGCACTTACCCTAAATCATTGTTTAATACCTTCTAGAACCAGACTCCATTATTACTGTAAGATAGGTACATAAAAAAGGCCAAAGATCAACTTGCCCTAAAATCCCATAATAGACCTGACTTTACATAACCGGGCCAAGATGGCAACTGCATTTTTTAGGTAACAGCCTCACTGACTCAGCACAAGGAACTGACGTAAGAATGACTCCCTAAAAGGGTGACACCCCTTTTAGAAATTTCCAAATCACTATTTAATATATGTTTAAAGACAAGATCCTACCAATTAAAAGGAGTTAACAATTTCACTGAAATAGTCTAAGAAACTGATGTAGGACCAGTGAACACAGTAAAATTCGATATAATGGCGCTCAACTTGAATGCTGCTTGAAGGACGAGGCAGACCATAGTGACCTCTATTATGATATCTCAATACTTTCTTGATTGCATCTTATGACAAGATTTTATGAAAAGGATATGTAAAGCTCACGTAACGTTTGAGTCCTACTTTCAAGTTTGTGCCCATTTTACCTGGAGTTAAAACCCGACTTGCACAACTCCAAGAACTGACGAAGGACAAGCAATTACGGCTACAATAAAATGGTACTTAACTCGAATACCACCACAACAGATGCCTCGTCCGCAGTGACTTTTTCTGATGAAATCCTTCACTAGAAATCGTTAAGCAATTTCTGCAATCTGTTCTGGACAAACAGCGGTTTAAATAATCTTGCCATTGTACGACCACAGGGATTTTTCCTAATGAAACCCTTTACTAGAACCGGGTAAATTTTTTTTGCAATCGGACCTGGATAAACAATTATTCAAATAACCTTGCCGATTACACGGCCACAACCAGGGAATTGACTTGTATGCTGTATATGAGTTCAGGCACTATCTTCTTGTGAATCATGTACGTTCTCATGACCCCTTACAACATATCTGCACAGCTTGGACTAAAACGCTGCTCCTCACGTTATGACTTCTAAAAGGACTAAGTTCTCATGCTAGCTTAATTGCATGCTCCCGATAGGATTTAAACTCCTTATATACTTGACTAATCCCCTATGCATACCCCATAACTTCAAGCAACGCTTCCCACCGACGACATGGTCACTAAACACCCTAAGACCTCTGGGGACCATTCCTCCCTTCAATTTTCATTCATTGCAAGCAAGTCTGGGACCGCTTTTGATTGAGATACACAAATTAGAGGAGCTCTCGTCAATGCTATTACTAATCTTGGTATAACATATACCTGATGTTTCTCTCTTATTTCTGATATGGGAAACGATAAATTGCATGCCTTAATCTGACAGCTATCTGACCCGGTCCCCTCACAGGGACTCTTGATAAACCTACCTGTAAACCATCCATTTATTTAACCTGCCAGTCTATTTATCGAACTCCATTACTTTAGATGTCCTATTCAATATATATATATATATATATATACAGTGATAACTTATATTTCTGAGTGCAGACCGTTTCTCTGGAGAGAAACGGTCTGCACTCAGAAATATAAGTTATCGCTGCATTTATTATATAAAGCGTCTGTTACTGGCATTGGAACACGTTTCGGCTGCAATATCAGCCTTTATCAACCAAAGAACACCATTATCTGATGACAATTTATATTCTCCATGTGATATTAATTAGACACAGTCAAAAGAAGGGGGACAGTGGGCTTTTGGGGAGGTCCAAACGCACATGCTCTAATAAATTGTGAAAAAATAAAGTACGGAGTTCCTCAGTGGGTCATGGAACACAATGGAAGGGGATGTGTGATGAAAGGTTGGTCGGAAGTCCTCTATGGAGGGGAATTCCTCCTTTCGGAACTAGGGCTCTCACACACCCAGCAAGCTAAGTGTCATGCTTCATCATATGGGCCTGCTCCTCGTCGGGTCGGCGCTGCAATACCTGACGGGCACCCATAAAGGGGCTCTTTAGCGGAGTTCTTTTGCTCCTTGCCGTATAGGTGCCGTAGGTGTAAGGGGCCCTAGTATGTGTAGATGTAATAGTGGAATGTGCAGAGTATTATTATTATTTATTATTTGTTAAGCTTGTAAAGCGCAACAGCTGCCCAAAAAGGGTTTCCCGGCGCTGGAAAACAGGGGTGGATTTCCTCTAAATAACTTTATTCAGGGAGGATCCTAGCCTGGTTAAAAAGAATATAGGAGAGGCGACAATCTGGCTACAATGTGTCGGAAATGCGCTCTACTCCTAGGTGGTCAATATGTTTCTTGCCTGATAATCAAAAAGGATCTGTGACGATTCCTCAGGACCGTATGTGAAAAACTATCTACAACTAGTGGTAATGTGTGCAACTACTGACCATACAGTGGTTCTACGAGAACTGTACCCGCAGGTAAGAAGCAATCCTATGGAGGGAACATATTTAGAAAAACATCATATATTATTTGTGCATTGATCATCAAATTTCAGACAACACTTCACAATTAAATCCATGACCTCTATATAGATCAGCTATGGCTTGATCAATGAAGCTTGATACTTCTAGTTAACAAATGTGGAGATTAAAAGTGTGCAGTTCTATTGGTGTTATGATCATAGCACAACTGTGACTTATAATACATTAAAACCAGCAGGAGTGACGAAGTAGGCTGTGATAGGGGTGTTATTGTGACTCATCTAAACCTCACCTCAACTATGTAAGTTCGTGCCTCATCAGTTGCAGCAGGAAAAGGACACAAGTAATGTTGTGTCTAAATAAAAAGAAATGTAAAGGCAGTGATTATCAGGTATGTAAGAAAACCGCTAATCAATAATTCTTGTGGCCCCATGTAGTCGCCAACAAAGGCATGCAGTGGCGCTAGGAGGGCAAGACAGTATGCGAGGTAGACCACCCGTCCTACTCGTGTATTTAAAATGACCCCTGTTTAGCTTAGTCTAGGGCTCCGGTGGTAGCTCGGAACGCACTGCAGCTGGTGGGCGGCCCAACTGGGTCGGGCCCGGTACTACATTAAAGCCGAGGACCTTCGTGAGCCCATGTGAGTAAGCAGAAGGATTCAAAAGCGGTAAGGACTGAGTTGTTATCTTTACAGCACTGTTCGCCACAACCGATTACCTCCGCTGCTAGTAGGAGACGTAGGAAGAATTCTCAAAGCGTCTTCAATACTCACCTGCTCCAAAAAGAAGCCCAGTGGTTGACCTACCCCACACCTCTGCAACCGGGATGGTAATGTCCCTCGGTGTGGGCTGATTGCAAACGGGGGCGGGGCGGAAACTCAATGGTTTTCACCGTGATGGAGCTAGTCAGGCGGCGAACAATCTAGATGGGCGGAAATGAGGAGTATTATGTTGGCCATTTTGGAGTGTCTCAGATGCCTTGGAAAGGCACTTGTTAGCTCAAGCGTGATATGTATATTCGTCGTAAAACGGCCACATTTCATAGTAATTGGCTGAAATTGTCAACCCGCCAACAACCATTGGTTATTGGGTTGTAAAGCGGGTCTTAGATGATAAGTTCATGTCATTTGGTGATAAGGCCGGAAGCATAATGATTATTGTCGGCCATCTTGGAGGGGCCGGGATGCTTCCCCAAAGCCTGGGCGTAATATGGTTTAGCGTGGCAAGCAGTCCCTTGTTTAAGGAGGGGCATCTATAATGTCATCATCACCCAATCTCATAGGGAAACGTGTCCTCTCGTGTAACAGGGGGTGTATTATTTATTATTGTTTCTTCTTGTCTGTTACGAGGTGTATGTGCTAATCCTAATATTGAGCGCAATGTGTCAAAACGTGTGGGTCTGCGGTATGGAAGCTGCGTGTTGATGAAAGGAGGAATTCCCCTCCATAGAGGACTTCCGACCAACCTTTCATCACACATCCCATTCCATTGTGTTCCATGACCCACTGAGGAACTCCGTACTCAATTTATTCACAACATGTTAGTTGGACCAACATAGAAAAAATGCTTTCAAAGTAGTCAAATTAGTCCTAAAGGTCAAACATCACTGAAAAGCTGCACTATTCAACAAATGTAAAAGCGACAACATTCAGCGGTGATTGCAGCCAAAATCTGGTTGTGATGAACATGATTTGCTTAGATGACATCCAATAATTAATGAATTTTGAGGTGCACAGAGTCGTGATGGCAATATTGTCATACGAAGAAAGTGTAAGACTGTAAACATGTTTTATGCAGCGTCTGTTTTAAAGACACAGTAGTGTTGTGCAGTCACAAATATGTATATACAAATAATATATATATGAGATTTGTCATGTATAAAATATAAGACAGGGTTCGAAATATCCCAAATATTTTACTAGACCGGCAGGTCTATTGACTTTAATAATCTACTCGACCCAATTATAATCCTGTATTAGACATTCTCATCACATTGCAACTCAATACAATTTTAAATCGACCACAATATCATGTTTTATGGTGTTTTCTATGACTGGGGTTCCAGCACCTTTAAAACATATTGTTACTGAACAAGTGTGGCAGTGGGTATATTTACTTCTATTTTCTATCTAGCCATGAAAAAGCACTAAGCTTGCATCCCTTTATAGGGCGGAACACGCGTTGGTTTACTTTGAGACTTACTTCAAAGACATCTTCTTCGATTAAATTCAAATCTAGTCTCATTCATGAAAGAAAAAGAACATTAATAAAGTATATGTCTGTGAAAGCAACTTGAACAATAATAAAATACTTGTCTGTGAAAGTAACTTGAATGGGATGGATTTGTTCTCAATTGCACTTTCTCATTTTGGAATTCCTATTGGGTTAACTCTATTTGAAGGAACCCATGGAATCTTTTGGAGGGTACACTCCTTTCTTGACGATTTATCAAAACCATAGCTTTTGTTGTCCCTTTTTGATCTTTACATTTTACCACATATTCTAGAATCCATCTACTATTAACCGTGATTTGAGGTACATCAATATAATTTTTAGTTGAAACTAAAGTAAGCAGGCCTCCTGCTATTCAGCTTCTACTTTTCAATTGGCCAGTTTGATTGAGAACTGTGAATCACCCACATTGGGATCGTTCTTAACCACGTCCTGGACCATACCAACATGATGGTCCTTTGAATTTACTCAAATGAATGCTCTTTTTTTTACCTCTCAAATCCATTGATAATCCAACGTATTATCCTAAGCTTACGAGAGAACTCTAAAACCTCATTAAAAGATGAAACACGGTAGGATGAATCTACTGCTGCTAGCAGGTCATATTGATTATGTGATGGATGGGGATACAAACCACCCATACTCTTGTCATGATTATTTGAAACACCAGTTCGAAGATCACATGGTGTTTGATGTTGCCCATGGCCGAGATCCTTGTTTCTCATGGTGTTTTATCTGTGGGGATATATCATTTGGTGGACTCCGGGACACATGATTTGGCTTGGAGCCAAACCTGGAGGGGAGAGTGCAACGGGGATCTCCGTGGGGAGAAACACACTGGTGAGAAACCAATGTTTGGGAGAGAATTACGTGAGGGCAAGTGCATCACAGTTGGAAGGGGAGAAGCACACGGATTGAGAGAGCAAAACGAGCGTGGTGGAGGGGAAAATACAAGAGGGGGACATTTGGAAAGCACGTACCTCGGTGGAGTGCTTAAACAAAAAGGAATACAAGTAGCGCCTGAAAAGTGAGCAGTATAAGGACACAAGTAATACATTCATGGTCCAGAGGAGGGGCAAATACATAAAGAGGAAGTATAGAGTAAATAAGCTAACGAATAAGAAGAAAGCAAATGAGTGACAATGAAGTTATCCAATGGTAAACAATAGGAGGGCTCTAAGCTCACTGAAAGCTGAAAATACGTCTTTCAGCAGACCGCGCATGCAGTGTCTAGTAGGTGAAACCTGAAAATCATCTGCCACCTTGGTCCCAAAGCCTATAGGCCAGTTGCAAACCTGCTGCAGGCTGCCAACAGAAATGGCACATCTAGCTTCCAGCACAGGCACAGAAATGAAAATATCACCTGTAAACTGGGGTGCCATAGGGGGAAAAGTGCTCATTATACCATCAGAAGCCCCTACCCACCTCCCTTCTTACCCAAAGCCACGCGTCACCAGAGCTTAAGCACACTCTGCCATGGCCGCATATCTTCATTTTTATTCTAAACCAGAGGTTGGAATGAGGGCGACAAAGAGGGCAACATGAACATTCAGCCTGGCAATGCAACCCGTGATGACTATGGTAGTAACAGCTCATCCGGGCCCATGCGCCAAGCAGAGAAAGGCACAGGAAAGCTGGACCTACAGAGACATGCAAGCAGACATGCAGATAGGTTACACCAGCGACTATGCTGACACCCTAAATGTAATGCTGCCCTCCCTTTGCGTTATATGCCTAGCATTCTGACTTGGACGTGCAAGTACAGGTAACGGTGATGGACTCTCTGGTAGTTTGAGTTAATTACTACGGAGATTGAAAGGGTGAAAGCTGAACTTTTGAAACTGGTGGGAAGAGGTTTAAGCAGGAGATAGGATGAGGGGTGAGTTTGGAGGAGTGGAATGGTGAAATCTGAGAATGGTAGACTGAGAGGGTGCATGGTGAATATGCGATACTGGTAGGGTGAGGATCTGAGTATTCGCGACAGAGTAAGGGATGACCTTGCGAAACTGCAAGATTAGAGAAGAGTAGTTAAGTATGAAACTGGTAAGAAGAGGTGGGAGAGGATTTCATGCAGAGGGTTAAGTGTCAGAGACATGCAGTGAAGATTGTGTTATTGTTGCGCTATAAAATATTTAACACAAGGTGCCAAAAATCATAGTGAAATAATATGCCAGTTTTGAAAGAATTGGCTTTTAATCGTAGATGGTAGAAGGATGGAAAGGTAGAAAATGATGCAGGGAAAGAAAAATATTAAAAAATCAGAGTATGTATAGGAAGAGTCAAAAGTTAAAAAGGGCATATGAATTGAGGTGGAAGGAAAAATGGAGGACGTGGCATTTGGTGTGAAAAGGGGGTTGTGTGAGAATGGAGGAGTTGATCAGGGATGAGGTGGTCGTGTCACAGGCAAGAATGAAGGATCACCTGAAAGAGTGAAGGTATGAGACTGGAGAAAACTCTTGCTGCAGGTGATGGGTAAAAGTGTCACGTGGCATGGACTTTAAAGCAGGGTGAGGAGGTGTTGTATGTGTGCTGGGGTTTAGCTTCTTGAAGGGGAGAAGATGAGGCTTCCCTACCTGTAGCTGCAGAAGAAGTAGGTTCTGTGATGTTGAACAAGTTGAGATCACAGGAGATCAAGAAGTTGTGAAAGGTTGGGGTACAAGTGACCAAATGTGCTATCAGGGATAGACAAAAAGAGACCAAAGTGGGATACCCGAATGTGATCTTGAGTATGATAAATTCTAGTAGCAGGAAGATTACATTTGCTTAGCAGGAAAGTGCTTCTAATGTTTCGTCGTAAGAACACAAAGGGTTGGTTGGTTAGGGTTTACCAAATAGCATATATTTGTATCTGGGCTAATACCGCTTAGTGGGTCTCAAGTATTGACATTTTGATTGGAGTCAAAAAAATGTGGTTTTGTGTCTTAAAATTCCAGTTCTAAAAATTGCACATTTTGTAAGCAGGAACATGTTAATTTTTTTATGCCACAATGTTTTGTTCATTCCTCTGACTTATCAGCACAACTGATCTAAAACAGAAACTAAATCGTGACCAACCATTTGTTTTCAATTTGTGAAATTCAGATTCCAGAAATAAAGTACTGTTTTAATCTGACTCAACGTTTGAAAAATGCAGCCTTAAATTACTCCCCTGTCAGTATGTAAACATGAAAGCTGGAATCAAGTATCTGAATTTTGACTGACTTTCAGCTAAGTGACGAATGGAAATTGAACCTGGGGTGTCCCTAGTGCTACATGAGGGTAGGCTCAATACATACACATACACGGGCAGCTGCCTTGTGACTACATTACAGTGAGTTTCTACCACATATTTCTATAAGATGCCTCGGGAGTAAATCTGTCAGTGTTTGGAATTTAGATTGGGCACTCGTAGAGGAACAGTAGCTAAAATTCGGTGTCTTCCTAAAAAGATGTTTAAGATCCTGGGCAGAAAACCAAAATGTACGACTATTATGTCTCTCACACCACTGAGAAAAAGAACATTAATAAAGTATATGTCTGTGAAAGCAACTTGAACAATAATAAAATACTTGTCTGTGAAAGTAACTTGAATGGGATGGATTTGTTCTCAATTGCACTTTCTCATTTTGGAATTCCTATTGGGTTAACTCTATTTGAAGGAACCCATGGAATCTTTTGGAGGGTACACTCCTTTCTTGACGATTTATCAAAACCATAGCTTTTGTTGTCCCTTTTTGATCTTTACATTTTACCACATATTCTAGAATCCATCTACTATTAACCGTGATTTGAGGTACATCAATATAATTTTTAGTTGAAACTAAAGTAAGCAGGCCTCCTGCTATTCAGCTTCTACTTTTCAATTGGCCAGTTTGATTGAGAACTGTGAATCACCCACATTGGGATCCAGAGTTCTACAGAGATAGATAAGTAGGAGATAGTTATTTTCCTCTGCACTCCACCACACATAACAATAGGTGGACACAAGAAGTTGCAAGTAATTGAGCACTACTTGAGTTTCTGGGGCTGGAAAAGACTCATTGTAGATTCATTTTTCTGTATTAGCTTCTTATTGGGACTTGAATGCCTTTGTGTGGTCTATTAGCTCTTTAAAAGTGTACTGACATTAGAAATCTAAAAATGTTCCTAGCTGTTTGCATGTTTTCAGCCGACATTATATCTTTACTAGTTCTTCTGGCTGAGGTTGTTATGTTAGCACCTCTTATAAAGCACATGCACCAGCAACATTTCCGCGCTCTGGCACAGAGACTGGCAGCTAATAGGCCACTAGGCTTAAAATGTTGTGGAAGAAGTGCCAGATTATGAGTTTGTTCAGAAAGACAAAGTGCTTCACGTCGAGTCGTACAGGAAAAGGGAGACTGTTCAAATAGTAGGTGCCAATGCTGAAAAGGACCTGCCCACCTTTCAATGTCCAGAAATGAAGGGGACTTTCAAAAGATTGATATCCTGAGACTAGATAACTAATTGTTTGGGGGCGGGGTAATGCACTCAGTTTCCTTGGTTGTGTGTATCTTTTCTTGGATGAGTTAACAAGCGTCGTTGGTGCAAAGGTAGGTACCCTACTGAGCCATTCAGGGTATAGACGTAATAAATAAACATGTGTGTCCTATGAACATAAGACTCACTCCATCCTTGCACTCCTTTATAGTTTCATACAAAATTACTCCATTTTTCCGTTTTTGGATTTTATTTAATTTTCATTATTCAAACTTGTTTTGTAGCGAGATTTTCAATCGTTATATTCCATTATTTTTTGATACAATTCTTTATACATTTCATTAAGTCCCAATGCATTTCAAGCTACACAGCTCTTCATCAGGGGATAACTTTTCTGAAAATATAATACGTCATATTAAGTAATAGGTCTCTTACGTTGTGCATAATTATAACGTAAAAATAACATGTATGGCGTAAAAATAACATTTTGTCATATTCATATTGAAAACTAATGTACGACATTGGTATTGTTCAGTGTATGCTTCTGCAAACTTCGGTAAACAAAAAACGTGCCCGTTATTATTCCAATGTACCACATGCATTTTGTGCCTTATAACCCTTATCTTGGTGACACTCATATTTCACTAACCTTAAGATTTCGCTTAAGTTCCATGAACCATCAAACTGTAAAAAATGAATGAAAGACCACGGTAAAACGCTACTCTGTCTGACAGTAAAACGCTTTTTAATATGCATTATACTCCGTTCTTACCCGATGCGTCTTGACAGTGTTTCTTTCTCTCTACCTCGGCGTTCGTCGCTCTATCCTTCCCTACGGCTCTATGATCACCACCCGCTCACGTGACTACGTGACTAGTGGCTCAACTCTTCCTTGCTGGTTAAAACTCTGTGATCACATCCCACTCACGTGACTGCGTGACTATGTGTATTCGCTCGCGGTTCAAGTGGCTATATCTTCCATAATTGTAATGCAATGTTATTATTAATTATAAGTACACAAAGAGTGTGGTAAATTACTGCAAAATATACATCGCTGCAAAATATAAATCAAGTCCCTTTGACTATGTTCAGTCGTAAAAAAATGTAAAAAATGTGAAGCCACTTTATGTGAGCCATAAAGTGTTAGATGCATTTGAAAGAGTCGTAATCACTGAAATTGAAGACATATTCAAATACCCAAAGAGTAAACAATCAAACATGACAATTCAAGAAAGAAACATCTTGCAAAAATTAGCGAACAATGACCAAATTACAAAGGCGGCGCATTAGTGATAATGGACACCAGCTATTATCGTAGCAAAGTGGAAATACATGTTCAAGATTCCAATACATACACGTGCATGACTACAGATCCCACCAAGGAATTCGTTGAAATTCTGAAGACGATCATAGACAAAGCAATGGAAAATGGTACCATCGGTCAAAAAGAGAAAGATTATCTCATGCAAAGCAACCCAACCATCCCATATATATATATGACACCTAAAATACACAAAGACCTGAAATCTCCACCTCTACGTCCAATAGTGTCAACCATAGGCTCGATACATGAACCTATTGGGAAATACATAGATAAGCATTTGCAAAATATAGTGCAAAAAACCAGCACTTATATAAAGGACACCACTCACTTCTTAAACATTTTGGAAGCAGAGCAAACAAATTTTACCAAAGAGATGATAATGGCAAGTATAGACGTGACATCGTTGTATACATCAATACCACATGATCAAGGCATAGCTGCTGTTGAGAGTTTACTTGTACTTGAAGACAAAACTTTAGATCTGAAAATATTCATCATGGAATTATTACATTTCACGCTGTTTCACAGCTACTTCAAATGGGAAGATAAATTCTACATACAAGCATCTGGAACGTCTATGGGCAATTGTGCCGCGCCTACCTATGCAAATATATTCATGCACAGATTCGAGACAGACCACATACTGAACAATGAAATTTGGAGGAACAACTTAATTGTGTATAAAAGATACATAGATGACATTTTTGTCCTATGGAGAGGTAATGAAGAGAGCTTAAAACAAGCGTTACAGGAGTTAAATCGAATCAATGAGAGAATCCAATTTACATTTACCATGAGCAAAACAGAATTATCATTTCTAGATGTACTATTGACCAACAAGGATGGAAATATCAAAACTAGTGTATACACCAAGAGTACGGATAGAAACAATCTATTACACTACAACAGTTTCCACCAAACTCCGTTGAAACAACATTTACCATTTTCCCAACTACTCAGGATAAAAAGAATAGCATCTACCAATGAACTGTATGTCAACCACAAATACACCACATTAGAAAAATTCAAAAAAAGAGGATACCCTGAAGCCATTTTGGAATCTGCAGCTGAGAGAGCAGATAAATTACAGCGACAACATTTACTAAAACCAGTAAATAAACAGGATGACAAAAGAAGTGTTTTTGTGTCTAAGTTTTCAACACGAAGTGCCAAAATCAAGAAAACAATCAGGAAACATTGGCCTTTACTGGCATTAGAAGAGGATTTCAAAGGAATATTTTCTAATCCACCGATCTTTGCATATGAACGAACAAGAAATCTGAAAGAATTATTGAAACAACCAAAATCAGAAGTGGTGAGCAAATACAATGGAACATTACCATGTTATAATTGCGGCAACTTTTCAGCTATCATAAAAGGCAGTACCATCAATCATCCAACCAGAGGCACAATTATAAATTTGAAAGTATCAGGTACATGCCATTCCAGCAATGTTATATATATGTTACGATGTCCGTGTGGATTGTCCTATGTGGGCAAAACCCAAAGAAAAATAAAAACGCGGATAGTAGAACATAAAAGTAACATCAGACTCAATAACCAGAAATCTACAGTCGCAGTTCACTTCAATCAGGCTCACCACAACGTTAGCCAGCTGAAATTTTGCATTTTGGAAATGGTGGCAATGACACCTGGAAGAGACAATAACAACCATTTGCTGAGACGAGAAGCCTTTTGGATTAACTTTTTATGTACCATGCAGCCAAAAGGTCTTAATGAACGGATGGATTTACATTGTTTTCTATAGACAATTTACGATGCGGACCAGATATGTAATATGCAAATGAAAATTGTAAATATGTACCGTGTGACAACTGTTGAATTTATCTTATGTATTTGTTTCACATTTTTTACATTTTTTTACGACTGAACATAGTCAAAGGGACTTGATTTATATTTTGCAGCGATGTATATTTTGCAGTAATTTACCACACTCTTTGTGTACTTATAATTAATAATAACATCGCATTACAATTATGGAAGATATAGCCACTTGAACCGCGAGCGAATATCATACACATAGTCACGCAGTCACGTGAGTGGGATGTGAGCACAGAGTTTTAACCAGCAAGGAAGAGTTGAGCCACTAGTCACGTAGTCACGTGAGCGGGTGGTGATCATAGAGCCGTAGGGAAGGATAGAGCGACGAACGCCGAGGTAGTGAGAAAGAAACACTGTCAAGACGCATCGGGTAAGAACGGAGTATAATGCATTTTAAATAGCGTTTTACTGTCAGACAGAGTAGCGTTTTACCGTGGTCTTTCATTCATTTTTTACAGTTTGATGGTTCATGGAACTTAAGCGAAATCTTAAGGTTAGTGAAATATGAGTGTCACCAAGATAAGGGTTATAAGGCACAAAATGCATGTGGTACATTGGAATAATAACGGGCACGTTTTTTGTTAACCGAAGTTTGCAGAAGCATACACTGAACAATACCAATGTCGTACATTAGTTTTCAATATGAATATGACAAAATGTTATTTTTACGCCATACATGTTATTTTTACGTTATAATTATGCACAACGTAAGAGACCTATTACTTAATATGACGTATTATATTTTCAGAAAAGTTATCCCCTGATGAAGAGCTGTGTAGCTTGAAATGCATTGGGACTTAATGAAATGTATAAAGAATTGTATCAAAAAATAATGGAATATAACGATTGAAAATCTCGCTACAAAACAAGTTTGAATAATGAAAATTAAATAAAATCCAAAAACGGAAAAATTGAGTAATTTTGTATGAAACTATAAAGGAGTGCAAGGATGGAGTGAGTCTTATGTTCATAGGACACACATGTTTATTTATCCTGAGACTAGACACATCTTCAGTGCTTGTACTGGAGAAGGAAGGCAGGATCTGGTCCATAAATTGACTTGTGCACAGTGATATACATGGATGTTACACAATGGTTCAATTAGGGCTCATTTACCTATATGTTGTCAGCTTGAGAGACTAATCAATTATCCATGCTGTTAATGTTACACAAAGCCAATGCATACATACTTTTTTAACAATAAATGAAGGCTCAAAATAATGTAAAGAAGATGCTCGGTGCCCATGGTGATCACACCGTGAAAACAGAAAAGCATCAAGTGAGAGTGTGCGTACACATAAAATAAATGACTTGGGTCAGAAACCGTAATCTTGGGTTCGTAGACTGTTAACACACAAGATGATCATCTATGAATAGAAAGTGGACATATTCTGAATGTTTATAGCGTTGCCGTTTCAACCTTATTAAGCAGTTTAAAAGTCATCAACAGGACGATATACCTTTGGTTACCCAACAGAGTCTGGAATAGGAAAAGTGATGCCAGACATTAGTAACCTTAAACCTAACCCTAACCCTAGTCCATACTCTAACTCGGAATAAATCCTCACCAAACAATATTATTGCACACAATATTGTGACTCCTGGTATGTTTGTCTTTACAATATTGTGCCTACAATATTTTTGTTAGTATATCTTGATGTCGATATTTTGGTGCTATAGTTAGGGTCTAGTTTTAATGCTTTTTTTTTAGTTTGCAATCTTTATATCACTTGCTTGGTGCAACCAAGCACTCATTCGAACTGTAAATACTGGGCAGTTTGGATCATATTCTCTGTACAACAAGCACACCGCATAATTGTATCACATATGCGCATAGCAACCATGAAGACTGTACAGCATGCATTACGTGTATGATGTACTCAGTGTAGGCAGACAGTGTGGAAATATGTCCCTATTTATTTCCTCCTGTCACTGTACACAAAAAATAAAGAAATATTGTGAGCACTGGACTCTTAGCTTGGCATAGGCACACACAGGCTGTAAATGCAACAATATTTCTGCAAGCGGTAGACGTGAGGAGCACTATATCAAAGGACGGTGGTTCCATTGCATATGTTACTATTTGGCTTCAGAAGGGCCTAAGCCTTATTTTAGGAAACCTAAAATTAGTGACTTGGTTTTGCCTGTAAAAAGTGCATAGAGGTTTTGCCATATGTGTAAAATGTATGAAAGTGATTGCTAACCGGGTGCTGGGGGCGGAAAAGGGAGTTGGGTTGTTATGTGTGTTTGTCCTTTCTCAGTGTAGGACTTTTCTGGATTTTATAAAGCACTGGTGGGATAGTTGTCGGTGGCCAAAACAATGTTAAACGCAAAGTAAAAAGCCTCTGGTTTCAGAAAGAATGGGTGAGTTGACTCGTTCCCAGTGAGGGGAATGAGAGCAGCAAGCCCTGGCCTCTGTGAGCCTGACCCAGACCATAGGAGGCTGTAGTCCTGGTACAGCAGATGATTTCAGGGCACCCAGCCATATTATAAAGGGCGACCTCAGACAATCTCTGACCTGACTGTTTCTAAGGCAGAATTATACAGCAAGATGTTCCCACGACGGTAAATCTTGGTCACGTGATCGGCTCAGGATTTGTTACTTGGGCCGTAGGGCGTCTGACTTCTGCTGCACTTCAGTAGTGGGGGTGATAGCTGGGACAGTAGTAGAGGGGGTCACCTGCAAGACACTTCTCTTATTAGCCCCCTCACTTTATATGTTGCTATCTTCTACCCCCTTATCATTATTTTTATTATTTTGAATTAATATAGCACATAATTGCCATAAGAATGGCATCACCACACTTTTCGTGGTCTGGGGATGCCTTTCCAAACAGTTGCTACAGTTCCATTACAGAATGGAGTTCGGATAGGGTTGTTTCTATGTGCTGTCATTAGGGTGAATACATGTGCCTTTGTTAGGTGACTGCATCAGACTTCATGGTTTAAATGGTGAAACTGAAGGATGTTCATTCCTAATGTATGCCCATTCCATAATAGATGTATGTTCATATTAGGTCACTAGTGGCCACCTGCTGTCAGGTGCCCTAGTATGCACCCTTCTGTTTCTTATTTCAGCTCGCTCATTCTGCCTCATACCTCCTTCACTCACTGTCTCTTATCTTCAGACTATGTCTCCAGACCTATGCCACTGCATGCCCCATCACTCCCTGCCACCTTCCATCTCCTTCCATAACCCGCTACCCCCTCACTCTATATCCTGGTTTATGCTTCTGACCAACCTAGCTACCTCCTATCTTATGCCCCTGGCATAGGGATTCTCCCTTTTTAGGTTTCGCCTAGAGAACGGAGCGTAAGCTCCGCCTCCAGAGAAATCTCTTGATTTCAGTAAGGACTCTGGAATACGCCCCCCTGTCCCATTGGCTAGCTCCATAAATGGAGGCTAGCCATTGGAACAGAGATCTGTCCGTCATTCACGGACCAGATTCGGGGGCGTTCCCGAGATTTTTTCCATCTCCACCCTTTTTGGCTCGTCATCGGGCGGTGGGCGTGTTTATTTTTTTTTTCTTTCTGCAGCTTCCTTCCTCACACCAGCTGGATGGCTTTCCATGTGAGGATGCAGACCTGACCGGCTCTCTACTCCGAGCCGACACAATGGAAGGTGATTTGTTGCCAGTGCCCATTCCCGCCCCTGCCCCCCCCTCCCGCTCTCCGTGTGTTCGTTCCCGCCCCTGGCCCCCCCCTCCCGCTCTCCGTGTGTTAGTTCCCGCCCCCCCTCCCCCTCCCGCTCTCCGTGTGTTCGTTCCCGCCCCTCCCCCCCCTCCCGCTCTCCGTGTGTTCGTTCCCGCCCCCTCCCGCTCTCCGTATGCCCCCAGGAGGGGCATGGGAGGTGAATCTGTCCGTCAACGCGGACCCGTTTTCGTGTTTTCTTCCGTGCTCCAGCTGGGCGTTTTTTTGCTGTCTGTTTCTTCCGGCCGGCCAATCACTGGGTGGCCGGCCGGAAGTCCCGCCCCCCGCAGCCCGTGAGACAGGAGAACAAACATGGCGGGCACTCTGCCGGGCTCCCGTGAGCTGAGGGAGCCCGGCGGCATCAGAGGCGGGAGAGCCCTGCAGCGTTATCCACTTCCCTGGTTTTCTTTGTGCGAGGAGGGCAGATGCTGCTTCCTTTTATAACTCCGGAACCGATGATGCAGTATTTGTGGTAAAGACTCTTCCAGTAAGAAAACCCTTACTGACTGTTAGGAAATTGCCATGACGTTTCCACCGTAACTGCATTTAAATATTGTGGTTTCAGTTACTAGACCACGAACTCGTTTTGAAGAGTTGGACTGCTTTTACGTTTCATGGTGTTCTAAATAGTGTGGTAACTAGTATGAGTTTTTTTTTTAAATTGCATGTATGTTGACGTATAGGTTATACAAGTTTTCTCTTGGGATGGTTACATCAGTTTTGCTAACTCGTTTGGTAAGCCCGGGGCTGGAAACAAGGTGTCCTTAACGATATGGAGCTTTGTGGCAGCACAAGCCGGTTATTGGAACGCTTTGTTGAGAATGGGCCTACTCCCTTTCTGCTGGAACCCATTTTTAAAGAGTTATTGCTATGTCACTGAAAGATGGTGACCTCAGTTACCAACTTAAACTCATATCTGCTTTAAGGGCATATCCATATAGCATATGTCAACATAATGGTTAAGAGGGCAGTCTTCTGTAAAGCACTTTTTTTTTTTACTCCTCTCGAGCACAGTGGTGAAAACAATATTTAGCTTCGCTGTAGCACTGCATGGCCTTAGTTGTGCAGGACCCCTCGGTAGGCACTATTCAGATGGGACTTCTATCGCCTTTCCCCCCCCCTGAAACTGACATGCATGTTGGACAGATTATCCATATCGATAGGAAGGCAAAAGGGGAGCACAATATTCTAGTATCATGGAAGGTTGCAAACAACCGAGATGTTTATGGGAATGTAAAAATGCTCGAAATAACCAACAATTATTAATATAGAGCACCACTTCATGAAAAACGTTTATTTTATTTACATATTCATAAGCAAAACGTATTTGTTATATACACTAAAATAACTTAAGAGGTAATGTTCAAGCGAGGCATCCCTGCTGTTCATTTCCAAAGATATAATGATGTGTGTATATCCAAAGGCGGCACCTTGAAATCCTCTGCTCTGTATGAAATGGTAATCTCGAGTTGCATCAGCAGTGTTTGAACAGCGTGCCTGCCCTTGCAGGCTGTAATCGTCACTCAGTTGCTGTGCATTTCTGGCAGTCCCACTAATCAGGATAACATTTCATGTTCACTGTTGTATTGCCAAGGTGCCCCAAGCAAAATAGAGTTCTTTAATATAATAAAGACTATAAGGAAGTAAAATTGGTGATCAACAGGCGAATTAACAATTAACTAGTGCTATAAACATCAACAGAACGTACGCTAAACCAAATTAGAAAAAAACGGAAAAATACCAAAATAGCCAGAAAAAAGAAATGCTATCAATTTGCTCTCTGTTCATTAATATCTCATACTCATGTTCCTTAATGTCTGATACTTGTTCTAGGGAGTGCATAGTGCTAGGGAGTGCAGAGTGCTAGGGAGTGCAGAGTGCTAGGGAGTGCAGAGTGCTAGGGAGTGCAGAGTGCTAGGGAGTGCAGAGTGCTAGGGAGTGCAGAGTGCTAGGGAGTGCTAGGGAGTGCAGAGTGCTAGGGAGTGCAGAGTGCTAGGGAGTGCAGAGTGCTAGGGAGTGCAGAGTGCTAGGGAGTGCAGAGTGCTAGGGGGTGCAGAGTGCTAGGGAGTGCTAGGGAGTGCAGAGTGCTAGGGAGTGCAGAGTGACTAGGGAGTATTAGGGAGTGCTAGGGAGTGCAGAGTGACTAGGGAGTGCTAGGGGGTGCAGAGTGACTAGGGAGTGCTAGGGAGTGCAGAGTGACTAGGGAGTACTAGGGTGTGCTAGGGAGTGCAGAGTGACTAGGGAGTACTAGGGAGTACAGAGTGACTATGGAGTGCTAGGGAGTGCAGAGTGACTAGGGAGTGCTAGGGAGTACTAGGGACTGCAGAGTGACTAGGGAGTACTAGGGAGTGCAGAGTGACTAGGGAGTGCTAGGGTGTGCAGAGTGACTAGGGAGTACTAGGGAGTGCAGAGTGCTAGGGAGTGCAGAGTGCTAGGGAGTGCAGAGTGCTAGGGAGTGCAGAGTGCTAGGGAGTGCAGAGTGCTAGGGAGTGCAGAGTGCTAGGGAGTGCAGAGTGCTAGGGAGTGCTAGGGAGTGCAGAGTGCTAGGGAGTGCAGAGTGCTAGGGGGTGCAGTGTGCTAGGGAGTGCAGAGTGCTAGGGAGTGCAGAGTGACTAGGGAGTATTAGGGAGTGCTAGGGAGTGCAGAGTGACTAGGGAGTGCTAGGGAGTGCAGAGTGACTAGGGAGCGCAGTGACTAGGGAGTGCTAGGGGGTGCAGCGTGACTAGGGAGTGCTAGGGAGTGCAGAGTGACTAGGGAGTACTAGGGAGTGCAGAGTGACTAGGGAGTACTAGGGTGTGCTAGGGAGTGCAGAGTGACTAGGGAGTGCTAGGGAGTGCTAGGGAGTGCAGAGTGACTATGGAGTGCTAGGGAGTGGGGAGTGCTAGGGAGTACTAGGGACTGCAGAGTGACTAGGGAGTGCTAGGGTGTGCAGAGTGACTAAGGAGTACTAGGGAGTGCAGAGTGACTAGGGAGTACTAGGGAGTGCAGAGTGACTGCAGAGTGCTAGGGAGTGCAGAGTGACTGCAGAGTGCTAGGGAGTGCAGAGTGACTGCAGAGTGCTAGGGAGTGCAGAGTGACTAGGGAGTGCATAGTGCTAGGGAGTGCAGAGTGACTAGGGAGTGCAGAGTGCTAGGGAGTGCAGAGTGACTGCAGAGTGCTAGGGAGTGCAGAGTGGCTAGGGAGTGCTAGGGAGTGCAGAGTGCTAGGGAGTGCGGAGTGACTAGGGAGGGCTAGGGAGTGCAGAGTGACTAGGGAGGGCTAGGGAGTGCAGAGTGACTAGGGAGTGCTAGGGAGTGCAGAGTGACTGCAGAGATTAAGCTAATGGCAATGTAAATGACAATGCCATTTGTTTATCTGTTTCAAAACCAACACATAAATACAAATGTTGTCATTTACAATGCCAATAGGTCTAACTTTTCCAAAGGCGAAACCATTGCATTGTAAATGCTTGTTTCAATTCTGCCTGCAAAAAGATTTTCCCGTACTCTAAGAAACTATAGGCCTAATGGGACTGGTGTTCTCTCTAACCGAAACGTATACAACCAGACTCCAACACATTGTTCGCTCTAACTCCAACAGATCAGCCAAATCTCAGGCTGTAGGGGTTATACTCTGACATTGGACCACCCATCCCAAACAGCCACCTAACACTTCCTGTCCCTTCCACTTCCTACCATCTCATGCTTTCTAGTGTAATTTCCCCCCTAACCTTATGTTCTCCATCCCTTACTTCAAGCCTTCCATCACTCTTTCCCCACTTCCCCATATCTTTGGATCCATCACTCTCCCTCCTTCCCTTCCGTGCCCTCTTGACCCGGAAGTATAATACAGTCTCTGAAATACAGCAGATTTATCTGTTTACCCCAGCCTCACTTCACTGTGACCATCAGTTATTGCTGTATCAAAGCCCAGCCTGTTGAGCAATTTCGAGCCTGTCTGAAGTCAGTGTGTGGTCTCCAGAATGGGCTCTCATTTAGGCCGCCTTCCAATAATGTAGTCCCATTAGGGCGGTCAACAATTTGCGTGTTCAGATTACGCAGCCACTTGCCTGTCTAACCAGATTTTGTATTCACTACTGTGCAATTCAGGTTGGCGTTTCATGTGCAGACTGGGCTAGTTGCTAGACTGCTTGCCCAGGCTGGAAGATCACTAACTTGTGTCCTGATAGGACGTGCCAACAGGCCACGTGTGTTGAAGTTGTGCTCTTGGTAACACATACAGCTACTTTGAACAGTCGCTAATCTGCAGTTGCACATTAGACTGCATACCATGGGAAGTCACTAGCCTTCTTGTCTCAATTTTTCTTCCATCATCATCATCGTCATTTTGGGACAAATGTACTAACATTGGGAATAGCGATTTGGGATTTTCCCCAAATTGCAATTAGGTAATCGCTATTCCTAATGTATGAAACTTAAATTTTCAACTTACGGATTCCTAGTGTGTCTCAAATCGACCTACAACATGAATATTAATGAGGCAGGTCACAGTTAACATCCCATTAGGAATGATAGCCATCACAGGGATGGTGGCCTGGTGGGGGCTGCAGACCTTAATGACTGTGATTGCTTTTAAATAAAGCAATATTTTTTTTAATGAGCCTGTTTTCCCTAGAGGAAAACGGCATTCTTTTTAAAAAAAATAAAACGTTCAACTTTCATGTTTTAAGAGCAGGTAGTGGTCCCTGGGACCACTGCCTGCTCTTAAAAAATATTTGTTTAACATTCTCAAAGGAAATGGATTACCTCCAATTTTGAATTGGTGATAAAGTATTGATGTTTGGCGACTGGAATTCAGTCGCAAAACATAAATACATGGCACTGTCATTCAGTATTTGGAAGGGACTTCCTAAACATGCCCCTTCTAAATACTGAAATGCAAAGTCAAATTGCGAATCAGTAGAATCACAGTTTACTGCTTGTACATTAAAAGGGCCTTATTGTGTTCGCAAATGGCCCGATTCTGCGAATCGGGCCATTAGTGACCTAAAAAATGCTTGGTAGATCTGGCAAATTAATGTTTGCAAAGTCCATTACTATATATGATCCACTTTCGAACTATTTATTATTTTATTTATTTATTTCAAAAGTTTTATATAGCGCTGGCTAGACCCGGAGGTATCAGAGCGCTTTACATGAGCATCAGATCATAGTTACAGGTTACATCGTTACAACGGTTACATAGTTCGTAGAGCATGGCCACATAGTTACTTGTAATGTCGAGATAAACAATAAGCACAAATATGTAAGGGGAAAAGCAGGCAAGGTGAGAGATTCAGGGGAGGTGGGGTTGGAGCAGGGGAAGTAGACAGATAATGAAGGCGGGAAAGAGGAGGGTAGGGTGAGAGCCACAGCATGGGAAGAGGAGGGGAAGGGTGACGGGGACACAAACCGGTAGACGAGTCAAGGCAAACGTCCAAAGTCCAGTAATCCCAGGGGAAGTGGTATCACTTCCCTATCTCTGTTGCGAGAGGCTCCCTTTGCGCAGTGGACTCTCTCAGAGGGGTCTCTGAGACTCCAAGGCCTACATACTGGATCCTTCCCCAGAAAGGAGAGAGGGAGTGCTTTGGCAAGGGGTGCCATACCATACCTCAAGTGTGAGTGGCTCCCTTGGTGCAGTGGACTCACTCAGCGGGTTCGCTGAGACTCCAGAGTATAAATATTGGATCTTTCCCCAACAAGGGGAGAAGGAGAACTATCAAACTCTAATAATAATTTAAGTCATTTGTTCAGTTATTGTAGTAAGCCAAAGGCAGAATGCACACTGAAAGAATATGAAATATGGTTTAGCTAAAAAATGCAATGAATTTTTTCCTCGTACCGCAATACGAATACAGAATTGTAATCCAGTTACTGAAATTGTTGCAAGGCAAATATGACCAATAATAAATGACCCACATAACGAAAGGGCAAAAAAACAAATTGAATGTAAACACTATTCCCTGACTATAATGTTCATTTATTTCCATACAAAATTAGCCTTAGCAAACAGACATGCCCCACCATCAGCAGAGTGAAGTAAGGCCTGTACCTCACTACGTCTTCTGACTCATCTCAGCCAAAAGATTAGCTTCAGCCGTGAGGAGTGTCGAAAGAACAAAAACTAAAAATACGTAGGCATGATTCAGTGGATAAGCAGTCACATCTAGAGTATGGTGTTGGAGATAAGCCCTTGGAATCTTCCTACCTTGCATTTAAAGAAGCCGGTGTAAGCACCAACAGTATAACTGTCAGCAATAGTTGCATTAGTAACAGGGTACATTTTATCTGAGTATACCTCCTGCTGAATCCTCTTTTAGTACCCAAATATCGACCTCTCATTCTGTTGGCTGATATTCTTCTTGCACATTAAACCTCCAATACCAACACTTATTTTTCGGCATCAGCTGTTTACTAAGAGCAAGAGGGGGAACACCTACGAATTGGAAAGACAGATGAAGAGAAAGATGGAAAAACTGTCACAAAGCTAGAAATCAGCAACCTACAGGAGTGAAATAAAGGGGCAGGAAGTGTCTGGTCGTGAATTAAAGTGGCATGAGGTGGTTTAAGACTACCAGCCTTGGTATTTAGCGCACCAAGGTTTAATTGGTTTAATTTAATTTAAAAGGGGAGAGGGGTTGGCCTAACGGCTAAGGCGCTCGACCTCGGACCTGGGGATCTGGGTTCGAGTCTCGGTAACGATGCCAAAAACCCCGTGTGATTCTGGGCAAATCACTTAATCTCCCCGTGCCTAAAAAAAAATGAAAGTGTGTCCTCATGTAACGTAACTGGTGCTATGTAAAGCGCTCTGATAACTGATTCAGTTCGGTTCTAGTTCGCGCTATATAAAACTCCGAAAAAAAAAAAAAATTGCACCAGCCACTGGCTTCTGAGCAGAACTTCAGACACCAGCACTCTTTCTTTAACAAATGAAGCACTGTTGCAGACTTCATTTTACATAACCGCAATAGGCAACATGGATGCATTTGAAAGGGTGATCCTTTATTAAGTTTGCTTTAGAGATGGAAGCAAAGGGATCAATCTGATCCAATCCAAAACATAAGTGGCTTCAGGTCTACTAATAAATCAGAACGGTTCAATGCTAGTTCCATCTTCAGTGGTGTTATTGACACAGCTGCGCCTATCTGAGCAAGAGCCCTAAGAAGCTACCTAATCAGTGCGTCACATTACATGTTCACACAACCCCAGGTCACAATACAGTTGTCTGAAAAAATGTCCTAACATAAGAAGTTGAGTCAATGATCTTAGGTTTCCTCCAAAACGATGCAAACAAAATGTTTACTCGTGCTCATTTATTGGTCCACATTCTAGAGGCTGATGAATAAGATGCCCAGGTTATCAAGTAAGAGACCACCTCTAACTTCTTTTTCATATCCTAAAGGGTTGTTTCTGTAATTATTGGGGCCAAACAACTGTTAACTTAATTTTGGATACATGTATTGCTAACATCATCTGGTTACAGTAATTGAACAATGACTTTTGAAAAAACAAAATGGCTCTTTGTGCATGGTCACCCCTATTTTTTGGGCTGATGCTGTTGGTTTTTTGACTCTGTACACCTGGACCCTGATAACCAGGCCCTATCGGTGCATTTTCTCTGACCCCTAAAAACCTGTCGAATTGGTTAAAATCTTGATTGGGAAATGTAACTTACCTATAAGTCCCTACTATATGGTACACCATGTACCCAGGGCCTGTAAGTTTAATGTCGCTACTGGACTGCTTCACTCATTGTGCCACCACTAAAGTGACTAAAAATAGCTTGTTCCAGATACGTGGAACCTGTCCCATGGCACACTGTCAAAGGTGCTGCTTAATGACTAGTTCAACTTGAAACAAAAAAAACAAAAAAAACTCAGTTGTTTTTCAGAAGAAATGTTTAATATTCTCCACACCAGGTATACTTACGTTTATTTCCTTAATAATTCCATGAACAATACTGTTCATTGTTTGGACTCATTACGTGTATCATTAGCCATATTGAACGTCCATGAAACATGAGCCCCTATACATTTCGGGTCACTGGAACCCTTTGTCAGGGGAAAGCTAAAAACAAACAAGAATGAAATACACGAAGATTCAAAGCAATTTAAACTGGTAATACTCAACAGAAACTCACCAAGAGTGCACCACATCCTCCAAGGTGATAACCAATACATTAGCACCAACTACAACCAGAATAGTAAAAACACAGCGGAAATAAACAATGTATACCACCACATCTTAAGGAAAATGCTGAAAGTTAGATAATGACAGAAACCGACACCACCGTGTGAACTGACTTGAGTAAATCAGTGATAAACGAGCAGTGAGTTAGAAGGAACGTACAGTTCCCTTAACTGAAAGCCAGATTATATGCGGCGTGAGCCAGCTAAGCGTCTTGCTTGTCATAATGCGGCTCTTAAACAGCAAAGGTCACTAACCAAGCAAGCGGTCACTAAAAAGAAATGAACCATATAGTGAAAACTGAATTTGATACGACGTGAACCATCTCCACAGTGCTGGCTCACATAACATGGTGAAATGCGTGAATCGTTTCTAACAGTGCGTGTGTCACGTAAACTGAAAAAAACCAAAAACGAACGAAAACCCAGTAAAAGGGCTCACAAGTTAGAATTAATCTTGCATTATCACCCGCTAGGGTAACATGGCACTAGCGCCCTGTAAGAATGAAAGCAAACATGCTGACCGAAAAGGAAACATTCTAATATGACCCAGAAGTGGAAATCTAAAAAATAATGGCTGGCGCATTCTTGTAGTGTGTTGATATTGTGTGGTGTAGCAGTGTTCTGTTGAAAGTTGAATGATAGCGATCATTTCAAATTAAAACATAGATAGCGAACAGTGTGAGACAATATTAGAAAATACAAAAGTAAATAAAAAATGAAACGCCATACGGTGTGTGAGGTGGATTGACCTGCTCCCAAGCATCATACATAAGTACCGATAATCACTGTGTGCCCCAGAGCTGATTGAGTATGACTATAATGTGTTTAGTGCAAAAACCATAACTCAGAAACATTTCAATACCATTTAGCTAGTAATGTGACAAAAAAAATTAAGGAAATGTAACAAAAGGTTAAAACATAAAGCTGAATGTAGGACAATATACTAAATATATGCAATGAAAACAGAATGAAATCAAAAAAGAAAAAGACAGGCAATGGATATTAAAGAACACAGGACAGTTCCAGTCTGTCATTCGTCAGTATAGGATGCAAGGTGTTCAAATGTTTTGTCCAAACTATCTCTCTCTGAAGTAATGTTTTGTTGTTATCACTTCCATGGCAACAAACCATAATTTCGAAAATCTGTAACTGGAGTTGGCTGATGTTATGTTTATGTTCTAGTCAGGGTGCTGCGACATTGGACTTCTGTCTATTACGTATGATGCGTTTATGTTCCATTATTCTTCTGTTAATTTTCCTTTCAGTTTTGCCTACACATATTAGACCTAATGGACACTTCAAAGAGTAAATACCGTTTTTGCTGTTACAATCTCCAGAATGATTCAAAGGGATCTTGAATCCTTAGTGTTGATATGTAACATTATTGCGATTAATTACATTGTTACAGAGCACAATTTAACACCTTGGCTGCGGCTCGAATTCCGCCGCGGTGCTAGACATTCCATTCGTGGGCGGGGTTCAGACGGCCACCAGCTGTCATGCGTACCAACCCACCGTGACTCATGACGGCCGGGGCCGTCATGAGCATGGAAGGGGTTAAGGGTAACCAGAGGTTTTTCTGGTGGTTTTGTTTTTCATTGGGAGGATCTCTTTGATAGTGTGAGAACACTGCAAAGGGAATAGAGGTTTATCTGTAAATAAATCGACAACATCTTGTTCAAATCGTAGTAGTTCCCATCTCCTATTTATTATCTTCTTAATGGTATTAGACTTAGTGGAAAATGTGTGGGGGGGAGAAGTCATTCCACAGCTTTGAAATATATCCTTGTAAGTTTATTGTATATCTGCACATTCATTTGTGTAAGATGTTATTCTCTTTAACTGGGTACATTGAGAAAACGGAAGGTGTGTTTTCAAAGGCTCAGGATGAAAAATTTGGTATTGAAGTCCATTGTTTCTGTCCGCATGTTCAAATCCATTCTACCCAGCCTCTCTAAAAAGACGGATACCATTACGAAATCAGGGTACTGCATGTTAATCCAGAAAAGATTCATGTTTTCATGTTGCAAAACCAAATGGTTACTTGCCTGTATGAGTAGTGTGCAGCTTGAAGAGTTTTCTGGATTCACATGCAACCCTCCCACCTCTTCGGAGGTGAAGGAGAAACAAATACAAACAGCAGAGGAATCAGCACACAGAGAAGGAAGTTTAATGAAATACAGGGTGCAAGGGGAAAAAAGAATCTGAAGATGGCAACCACACACAGGAATTTATAGGGCGCATGTCTGATGTAACAGGGAATGGACATACCTACAAATAGTGGTCGACGACAATGCCCACAACGGGGGGCAAAAAGAAAAAAGACAATTCCAGACCAAGCCATTGGTCGCGGAATAATGCGTACCATGTGAATCCAGACAAATCTTCAAGCTTCAAAACTATTCCTTAGGTAAGTAACCATTACACCCTTCCTCTTTCTCTTCCTTCCAGCAGCCAAGCATACTTCAATCCTTCTTCTTCCAGTTCTACCTTCTTCTCTTATATCCTCTTCAGTGTCCATGCTATGGCCTTAACTTTCACTTGCCAGTTATTCCCTCTCTACAACCCTTCACTCTACACCACTCATTCCTTTGCCTTACCCCTTCTCCCTCTTTTTTATTCCATCATCCTTTTTCTCCCCACAACATCCTTCCCTCAGAGATACTTGAAACTCATAGCTGAGGGACATGGCATGGCTGTCTTGATCCTTCATCCTTCCGATATTCATAAATTGAATATGCAACATTTGATAGTAGTAAGATCTGTTATCTAGAGTGTGATAAATGGCAAATCAGTGGCAGCACGTTCTATATAATAAAATATATTCATGTTATCATCCTCCTCTTCTCAGAGCCATTCTTTCTCCATATCACCATCACTGATATGCTGCTTCAGTATGCATTAGTCCGCACCTATTCATGTATCCCACATCCTTTCCCTTCACTCATGCTCATCTGCACAGTTCTCCCTCATTTTCTTCCTGTTAGCTCTTCTCCTTCTGTTTTCCCCGGTCAGCCCTTGCCTCTGTCGTTCCTCATGCCCATCCTTTGAGTCCTCTGGCCATCTTTGCCTCCTGACTTTCATTTAGCTGTGCTCTCTTGTTCCTCTTCCCTGTGCCCTTCTTTTCCACCCTTCGTCTTCTCATCCACCCTTCATTTTCTCCTTCCTTTGAACCCTCTCACCAGTCTCTCTCTTTCTTCCATCCGCACTTATGCTCCCTTTTCTTCCCCAGAGTCATTAACCCTCAGCTTCCTCAGTTTCTATCCCCTCACTCCTTGTTGTCCCATCTATGTTCCATATGCTCTCTGAGAGAATGCTGTAACAAGGAAGTAGATAATCTTTTTGGATGCTCCAACATGGCTGACGTTTCTGGACAGAGTCAGAAGGAGTTTAGCAGGCTAGCAGCCAACCTGGATGAAGGAACCCAGAAGCAGGCCACTTGAGGGTACATGAACTGCAGAGTCTGGGAGAGGAGGGAGAAGACCTGAGCAGCAAAGAGAAGACTGACACACAGGATGGAGGTCCAGAACAGGAAAGGAAGGAGCGGGATGATGGGCACCAGATGAAAGTGGGACCCAGTCGAAGACAGGAGGGGGCGCAAGAACCCCCTGAATCCTAGAGACAAGCCCCTCTCTCCTGGCGACCTTAGGGAGGGAGGTGCTGTGGTCCCAGATGCCTCTGACCTAACTAGGCCCGTTGCCGCCGGCAAGTGACGCTGGGGAAACTGGGGCCCAGGAGTGGTGGCAGGGAGATGGTGGATGAGGGTGGGGATTGGAGGCTGTAGTGAAAGGCAGCGACCGGGAGTAGATAGTGCCACAGGAGTGGATACAGTTGAACAAATTATAATAACAGAGAACCACGATGTGGCAACAGGTGCACTTGGTGAAGGTGGTTATTCATTTATAGTAGGCATATAACAAAGACTTAAAATGTCATTCTGTTATTCCAGTGGACCAAGTCTTTTATTCAGAGGTCACTCGGAATAACCTGGACAACTCAAGAAGGATAGACAGAGGAACCAGGGGAGAAACTTAAATTGTGTTCTTAACTACTGGATCAATAAAACACTAAGCATTTCCAAACCTCCTGGGTGTTGTTGCGATTTACTGCTTGTTACTGGTGCCCAGTTCGTGTTTCATCGGTGATGAACTTTAAATCGTTCATTTTACTTGACTGTAGAACTACTAGTGCACTGAATAAATTAAACAATTATGCAGGTCACCTTTTGTTTTCCTTGCTTCCCCACCCTCTCACCACACCCTGCCCCTCAGAGTTCTGTCTCTGAACACCTGCCCTGCTGCAGTTTGGCTGTTCTGAAGTCACCTGCAGGGAATCCCATGGCCCTGCTGCTAGTGTGTAGCAGCTGTTAACAAGAGATTAGTGATAGGGCACAAAGGAAGGGGGCAGAAGGAATGTAACCAGGGCGCAGTAACCAGGGCGCAGACCACCCATAGCCCTACCCTGGAGATGGTGACCAAGAGTTGTGAGGGCATTGTGAAGAAAATAATACTCCTCAGCTTTTTTGGAGTAATCATCTGATAGAAACTTCTAGCCACAGATTCCTTACCTTAGAATTATCCCATGACATCAGACTGTATCAAGAACTTCTTTGATGAGCAGTACCCCTGCATGCCGGAAGGTGGCATCGATCGGATCTTCGTGGCATCGTCTGCGCCAGAAGTGACATGCGAGGTCAACAAATAGGCGCCACCCCAGAGCGCTGATGTCAATTAATTTCTTTCCAGGCCAGTCAATGCAGATCCGGAGAGAGCTACCCCATCAGCCACTTTTTAACTGAGCTTTTGTCAGAGGTTTTTAGGAGTTCTTCTCCTGGTGTGGCTAGGGATGTCCACTAGGAAGTCCAGCTTTGAGTCTTACCACGGACAGATGTTGATGACGGACACGCATCTTGTTTGCCTCTGGTGCCAGGAAATGTGACTACGACATGAAGACCTGCACCGGTTGGTGTGCCATGGGCCCAAGGCCTTGAGGGAGCGATGCCTCAAGCTCCTTACTGCCTGATGTTACCGGTCAAGAAGAAGGTCCCAGGATTGGTCACGGAGTCCAAGATCTACGTCGCATTTCAAGTCGTCAGTCCACGAGGGTTAGTCCTACAAAAAGAAGAAAAGTAAGAAGTTGAAGCGCTCTTGGCATATGCAGGCTTTGCAGTGGGAACTGAAGTTCCAGTGGGTGCAGCATCAGGAGAATCTATGACATGGTCCAGATCTAGGATGGAACTGCAAACAATCTGCATGGGTGGTTAATGAACCACGATTGGATCTGACTCCTCTCCCTTCCCCAAACAGATCCGACAGAAGTGACAGATACCTCAATCCTGGGATGGGGTGGCCGTCCAGGAGAAGTGGAGAGCAGAGGCCTCTGGTTGCCAGCGGAATCTGGATTCCACATCAACCTTCTGTTGCTCCAGGCAATCCAACTGGCGTTGAAAGTCTTTCTACCCTCCATCAAAAGAAGACAAGTGCAGTTATTAATGGACAACACCACTACTATGTGGTACTTCAATAAACAGGGCGGAGTGGGGTGGGGTCGTAGATCCTTTGTGAAGATGCCCTGTGTCTCTGGATATGGCTGGAATGTCAGGGCATTTCCCTGGTGGTTCATTTAACACCAGGCTGGCTCTCTGAACCCCATGGCAGACAAACTCAGCCACAGATCACAAATGGCATTGTTATAATGTTGTATTAAAGTTATGATATGGATGGAATATAGTGTAGCATATCCTTCCCTTTCCTGTTGGAATGTTCCATCTAGCATTAGTGAGTGTCTAATAGCACAATCCAAGTGAAGCCTAGTTCAGAATGTTGAGGTACAATCTCAGTTGGTGAAGAGCAGTTGAGTTGAGTAAATAACTGAATAAAGGAGACTTCTTACCTCATCATTTGTCTTCAGTATTTGTTCAACTTTACAATACTGGCGGCAAAGGTGACATATATTACCCACCCTCATCGCCAGTATTGTAAAGTAAATAGGTGTCTTCATCCAGAGGTGGTGAAAAATCTCTTTCAACAGTAGGGAGAACCTTGGTTATATCTGTTTGCCACCCCCAAGAGCACATAATATCAGCAGTTCTGCATGCTTTCCAAGGCAGCTCTTATTTGGAGACGCTTTTCATTTTGAGTGGAGTGCAGACCTCTTGTACACCTTGCCCCCCATGCCGTTCCTGTCCAGAGTTCTCAAGAACATCAGAAACAAATAGGTCCAAGTCCACCTGTGGCTCTGGACTGGGCTTGAAGGGTTTGGGAGCCCGAGCTGTTGAGCATGGCCATCGGTCCTCTGATCAGGCTGCCTCTTTGGGAGGATCTTATGTTGCAGCAGCGGGGGTTCTTTACCTGAACTTGCCAAGGCTCTGCCTTCTTACTTGGAGATTGAGCGGCTTTCGACTTTCCGCTCGAAGTCTGCAATGTTATTCTGGCAGCCAGGCGTCCATCCATTAAAACGGTACACACCTGCTGTTGTGGCAGGTTTGTGGCATAGTGTGCAGAAATGCAGGTTGCCCCCCCCCCCTTTCCGCTCCACTTTTCAGGTTCTTATATTTATTCTTTCCCTAGCCCAGCAGGCCTCTGGTCTAAGCACCTTAACAGGCTACCTTTCTGTTCTATCAGCTTTTCTACGGTTGCCTAATCAGACATCCCTCTCCAAATCCCCTATTGTACATAGGCTCTTGAAAGGTTTGGAACGTAAGTTTACTCCTTCACCCTTCCCTCAGTGGGACCTTAATCTAATCGTTATGTTCCTGATGTGTGCTCCCTTTGAGCCCTGCACAACTGTTCTCTCAGGCTCCTTACCATCAAGACAGCCTTCCTGGGAGGAGGAGCTACGCTAGCAAGCAAGATGGCCGCATAAGCTCCCGGCTCCGCAGACCTCCGCCAGCAGCTCGTATATCCTGCAAGTTATCCTGTTTTCCAACCGGACTCCCGTATATATGAGGAGTGACTGACTCTGAAGGCGCAATCCCGAACTTTTTAACACACCGGATGACGGAGATACGCCGTGTTTCATTTTCGGCCTACCTGGGAGTGGAAGCCGGGGCCTCGATTTCTAACCCATCCGGGCTGGAATTGAACAACATCGGCTGTGAACCTTGGGCTTTGTCCGGTCTCCCGAACGGGGACATAATCTACCGGTTTTAAACGGCGATTTTGTATCCTGCCTGCAACGCACACGCCACGGCGTGACACATCGTTTGCTGCGGCCCTGTATCCGACGCCCGGAGACATAGTAAGCTTGTCGGGGGGTGCGGACGGGAGCCCCGACCAGCGGCGAAGGTGCAAAATTGTGAGGTGAGAGCGCCCGTGGTTGGTGTCCGCTCCAGATTTGCCTGCTTCCCCGGAGTAGCCGGCCTCCGGGGTCTGCAACCTGATCTGTTGCTTACGAGAGGAGATGGAGGGGACGAAAGACACACCACCGCTGCGCGCCGTAATGGCGGCCATTAGAGCGCTCCACTCACAGATCATCGTCAACTACCAGGCACTGTCGGTAACAATGGATGATCTTTGCCGGAGACCGGACAGCGGCTTTTTGCCATCATCGCAGCCAGCGGTGCCACCAGTGAAACATCGTGTATCCAACTTCGAGGTCCCTGTGCAGACGCCGGATCCCTTTCGCGCTGCTGATTCCTATGAGACAGATCGCGCGCCCGTGGACATTGTCAGCGTCCCTTGCTTGAACCCTATCTCGCCGAATATCACTATGGACAACTTTGACTGCCTTAACAAGATCACGTGTGACTATTGGAAAGTTTTATCATCCTTCCACGCTTTTCCTCGCTTGCTCTGTGGAGATCGTGAACTTTTATCCTTTATTTGGCTTGCTCATACTGACTTGAACTTTCATGGAAACTTTACCTCTCTCATTGTTGCAGTGGCCTGGGTTATAAGTGCTCCAGTGGACATTCGTACTAGCCAGGGTTAACTTGTGGGACTTTTTAGGATATGTGAAAATAATTTAATCTGCTGCTGGGATTGTGACCTGTGAAATGCGTGAGTCGGGTGGTATGTTTCGTACTTCCCGGATTGATTGTCCATCTCGCTACATTTATTTTGCACTTGTTTCCGGGTGGTTGCGTCTGGTGGAGGATAAGGGAGTCCGGGAGTGTGTTTTTTTGTCTCTCCTCCTCCGCTTCTTTCCTTCTCTCTTTTAGGGACGTTTCTGGGCGACAGGCACGCTGCTAGTGGGTTAGGCCGTAGCCATTGCAGGGGTGCAGGGTGGTGGGGGGGGGGTTGTTATTTTGCCTTTGTTTTATTCTATGGCCCCTTCTTTCTTCTCTTTCTCTCTCTTTAAGGTATTCCTCTGGGCGACAGGCACGCTGCTAGTGGGGTAGGCCGTAGCCATTGCAGGGGTGCAGGGTGGGGGGTGCGGGGGGGGTTTGTTATTTTGCCTTTGTTGTGTTCTATGGCCCCTTTTCTTTTTTCTCGCAGGGTCCGGTAGCGATACTTTCGATCTCATCCTGCAGCATATGAGTGGGCGGGGTTTGGGGTGGGTGGTTATGATGATAGATAGGTAGCTTTGTTCTTCTCCCTTAGTGAACATACTGGCGCTTGCATTTTTACTGTTGGTCTATCTTGATCCATGACTGCCTTCTAACGCCTACCCGCATTTTTATACCTCCAGTGTGTAGCTCCGGATATCCTGTATCTTCTTCTTTATCTTGTTTTTTGGGGGGGGGGGTTAAATATAAAATGAAACCTTAGGCATATCCTTGATCTCGAAATGTTTTCAATACATCGTCTATCCTCTACCGCTGCCGGACCCATGGGTTGTCGGCTGAAGAGCTGTGTTATTGGATTTCCTGATACGTTCTGCATACATGTGGTGACCGGCCCCTGTCGATGCAGGGCTACTTCTGTATTTTGTGTTGAACGATATAATAAAGGTTTTAAAAAAAAAAAAAAAAAAAGACAGCCTTCCTGCTGGCAAGAACCTCAGAAGGTCAGTGAGCTTTAGACTTTGTCATCCAAGCCTCCCCACTTAAACATCTACCCAGACAAGCTGGTTCTACGAACTAGAGCTTCCTTTCTACCAAAATTCATCACTTCCTATCATGTAGGCTAGTCCATCTCCCTGCCATTTTTTTACGCTCTGGCACATCCCTCTAAAGAAAAGGAGCAACATCACCGACTGGACCCAAACAGAGTGTTCTCACTGTACCTTCACCACACGAGAGTTCCGGGTGGAGCGAAGAAAGGAAAGGCCATGCAGAAGAGGACCATCTCGGGATGGCTCGTGCTCTGAATCAAAATCTGCTACGCATTGGCCAAGACACAATCCCCCAAGGGCTAGCGTGCTCATTCCACCAGAGCCAAGGCTGCAACCACTGTGTTAGCACGCGGAGCCCCGGTCCTAGACTTCTGCCAGGCAGTAATGTGGGCTTTGCTGCACACTTTCACAAAACACCACTGCCTGGACAGTCATGTCTGTCAGGATGGGCACTTTGCCCATTCATTCCTGCTGGATATTTTTATATGAAATTGTTTTGTAGACACCCCTCTGTAGAGGTATTGCTTAGTGGACCAAGTCTTTTATGCAGAGGTCACTCGGAATAACCTGGACAACTCAAGAAGGATAGACAGAGGAACCAGGGGAGAAACTTAAATTGTGTTCTTAACTACTGGATCAATAAAACACTAAGCATTTCCAAACCTCCTGGGTGTTGTTGCGATTTACTGCTTGTTACTGGTGCCCAGTTCGTGTTTCATCGGTGATGAACTTTAAATCGTTCATTTTACTTGACTGTAGAACTACTAGTGCACTGAATAAATTAAACAATTATGCAGGTCACCTTTTGTTTTCCTTGCTTCCCCACCCTCTCACCACACCCTGCCCCTCAGAGTTCTGTCTCTGAACACCTGCCCTGCTGCAGTTTGGCTGTTCTGAAGTCACCTGCAGGGAATCCCATGGCCCTGCTGCTAGTGTGTAGCAGCTGTTAACAGGAGATTAGTGATAGGGCACAAAGGAAGGGGGCAGAAGAATTGTAACCAGGGCGCAGTAACCAGGGCGCAGACCACCCATAGCCCTACCCTGGAGATGGTGACCAAGAGTTGTGAGGGCATTGTGAAGAAAATAATACTCCTCAGCTTTTTTGGAGTAATCATCTGATAGAAACTTCTAGCCACAGATTCCTTACCTTAGAATTATCCCATGACATCAGACTGTATCAAGAACTTCTTTGATGAGCAGTACCCCTGCATGCCGGAAGGTGGCATCGATCGGATCTTCGTGGCATCGTCCGCGCCAGAAGTGACATGCGAGGTCAACAAATAGGCGCCACCCCAGAGCGCTGATGTCAATTAATTTCTTTCCAGGCCAGTCAATGCAGATCCGGAGAGAGCTACCCCATCAGCCACTTTTTAACTGAGCTTTTGTCAGAGGTTTTTAGGAGTTCTTCTCCTGGTGTGGCTAGGGATGTCCACTAGGAAGTCCAGCTTTGAGTCTTACCACGGACAGATGTTGATGACGGACACGCATCTTGTTTGCCTCTGGTGCCAGGAAATGTGACTACGACATGAAGACCTGCACCGGTTGGTGTGCCATGGGCCCAAGGCCTTGAGGGAGCGATGCCTCAAGCTCCTTACTGCCTGATGTTACCGGTCAAGAAGAAGGTCCCAGGATTGGTCACGGAGTCCAAGATCTACGTCGCATTTCAAGTCTTCAGTCCACGAGGGTTAGTCCTACAAAAAGAAGAAAAGTAAGAAGTTGAAGCGCTCTTGGCATATGCAGGCTTTGCAGTGGGAACTGAAGTTCCAGTGGGTGCAGCATCAGGAGAATCTATGACATGGTCCAGATCTAGGATGGAACTGCAAACAATCTGCATGGGTGGTTAATGAACCACGATTGGATCTGACTCCTCTCCCTTCCCCAAACAGATCCGACAGAAGTGACAGATACCTCAATCCTGGGATGGGGTGGCCGTCCAGGAGAAGTGGAGAGCAGAGGCCTCTGGTTGCCAGCGGAATCTGGATTCCACATCAACCTTCTGTTGCTCCAGGCAATCCAACTGGCGTTGAAAGTCTTTCTACCCTCCATCAAGAGAAGACAAGTGCAGTTATTAATGGACAACACCACTACTATGTGGTACTTCAATAAACAGGGTGGAGTGGGGTGGGGTCGTAGATCCTTTGTGAAGATGCCCTGTGTCTCTGGATATGGCTGGAATGTCAGGGCATTTCCCTGGTGGTTCATTTAACACCAGGCTGGCTCTCTGAACCCCATGGCAGACAAACTCAGCCACAGATCACAAATGGCATTGTTATAATGTTGTATTAAAGTTATGATATGGATGGAATATAGTGTAGCATATCCTTCCCTTTCCTGTTGGAATGTTCCATCTAGCATTAGTGAGTGTCTAATAGCACAATCCAAGTGAAGCCTAGTTCAGAATGTTGAGGTACAATCTCAGTTGGTGAAGAGCAGTTGAGTTGAGTAAATAACTGAATAAAGAAGACTTCTTACCTCATCATTTGTCTTCAGTATTTGTTCAACTTTACAATACTGGCGGCAAAGGTGACATATATTACCCACCCTCATCGCCAGTATTGTAAAGTAAATAGGTGTCTTCATCCAGAGGTGGTGAAAAATCTCTTTCAACAGTAGGGAGAACCTTGGTTATATCTGTTTGCCACCCCCAAGAGCACATAATATCAGCAGTTCTGCATGCTTTCCAAGGCAGCTCTTATTTGGAGACGCTTTTCATTTTGAGTGGAGTGCAGACCTCTTGTACACCTTGCCCCCCATGCCGTTCCTGTCCAGAGTTCTCAAGAACATCAGAAACAAATAGGTCCAAGTCCACCTGTGGCTCTGGACTGGGCTTGAAGGGTTTGGGAGCCCGAGCTGTTGAGCATGGCCATCGGTCCTCTGATCAGGCTGCCTCTTTGGGAGGATCTTATGTTGCAGCAGCGGGGGTTCTTTACCTGAACTTGCCAAGGCTCTGCCTTCTTACTTGGAGATTGAGCGGCTTTCGACTTTCCGCTCGAAGTCTGCAATGTTATTCTGGCAGCCAGGCGTCCATCCATTAAAACGGTACACACCTGCTGTTGTGGCAGGTTTGTGGCATAGTGTGCAGAAATGCAGGTTGCCCCCCCCCCCCTTTCCGCTCCACTTTTCAGGTTCTTATATTTATTCTTTCCCTAGCCCAGCAGGCCTCTGGTCTAAGCACCTTAACAGGCTACCTTTCTGTTCTATCAGCTTTTCTACGGTTGCCTAATCAGACATCCCTCTCCAAATCCCCTATTGTACATAGGCTCTTGAAAGGTTTGAAACGTAAGTTTACTCCTTCACCCTTCCCTCAGTGGGACCTTAATCTAATCGTTATGTTCCTGATGTGTGCTCCCTTTGAGCCCTGCACAACTGTTCTCTCAGGCTCCTTACCATCAAGACAGCCTTCCTGGGAGGAGGAGCTACGCTAGCAAGCAAGATGGCCGCATAAGCTCCCGGCTCCGCAGACCTCCGCCAGCAGCTCGTATATCCTGCAAGTTATCCTGTTTTCCAACCGGACTCCCGTATATATGAGGAGTGACTGACTCTGAAGGCGCAATCCCGAACTTTTTAACACACCGGATGACGGAGATACGCCGTGTTTCATTTTCGGCCTACCTGGGAGTGGAAGCCGGGGCCTCGATTTCTAACCCATCCGGGCTGGAATTGAACAACATCGGCTGTGAACCTTGGGCTTTGTCCGGTCTCCCGAACGGGGACATAATCTACCTGTTTTAAACGGCGATTTTGTATCCTGCCTGCAACGCACACGCCACGGCGTGACACATCGTTTGCTGCGGCCCTGTATCCGACGCCCGGAGACATAGTAAGCTTGTCGGGGGGTGCGGACGGGAGCCCCGACCAGCGGCGAAGGTGCAAAATTGTGAGGTGAGAGCGCCCGTGGTTGGTGTCCGCTCCAGATTTGCCTGCTTCCCCGGAGTAGCCGGCCTCCGGGGTCTGCAACCTGATCTGTTGCTTACGAGAGGAGATGGAGGGGACGAAAGACACACCACCGCTGCGCGCCGTAATGGCGGCCATTAGAGCGCTCCACTCACAGATCATCGTCAACTACCAGGCACTGTCGGTAACAATGGATGATCTTTGCCGGAGACCGGACAGCGGCTTTTTGCCATCATCGCAGCCAGCGGTGCCACCAGTGAAACATCGTGTATCCAACTTCGAGGTCCCTGTGCAGACGCCGGATCCCTTTCGCGCTGCTGATTCCTATGAGACAGATCGCGCGCCCGTGGACATTGTCAGCGTCCCTTGCTTGAACCCTATCTCGCCGAATATCACTATGGACAACTTTGACTGCCTTAACAAGATCACGTGTGACTATTGGAAAGTTTTATCATCCTTCCACGCTTTTCCTCGCTTGCTCTGTGGAGATCGTGAACTTTTATCCTTTATTTGGCTTGCTCATACTGACTTGAACTTTCATGGAAACTTTACCTCTCTCATTGTTGCAGTGGCCTGGGTTATAAGTGCTCCAGTGGACATTCGTACTGGCCAGGGTTAACTTGTGGGACTTTTTAGGATATGTGAAAATAATTTAATCTGCTGCTGGGATTGTGACCTGTGAAATGCGTGAGTCGGGTGGTATGTTTCGTACTTCCCGGATTGATTGTCCATCTCGCTACATTTATTTTGCACTTGTTTCCGGGTGGTTGCGTCTGGTGGAGGATAAGGGAGTCCGGGAGTGTGTTTTTTTGTCTCTCCTCCTCCGCTTCTTTCCTTCTCTCTTTTAGGGACGTTTCTGGGCGACAGGCACGCTGCTAGTGGGTTAGGCCGTAGCCATTGCAGGGGTGCAGGGTGGTGGGGGGGGGGGGGGTTGTTATTTTGCCTTTGTTTTATTCTATGGCCCCTTCTTTCTTCTCTTTCTCTCTCTTTAAGGTATTCCTCTGGGCGACAGGCACGCTGCTAGTGGGGTAGGCCGTAGCCATTGCAGGGGTGCAGGGTGGGGGGTGCGGGGGGGTTTGTTATTTTGCCTTTGTTGTGTTCTATGGCCCCTTTTCTTTTTTCTCGCAGGGTCCGGTAGCGATACTTTCGATCTCATCCTGCAGCATATGAGTGGGCGGGGTTTGGGGTGGGTGGTTATGATGATAGATAGGTAGCTTTGTTCTTCTCCCTTAGTGAACATACTGGCGCTTGCATTTTTACTGTTGGTCTATCTTGATCCATGACTGCCTTCTAACGCCTACCCGCATTTTTATACCTCCAGTGTGTAGCTCCGGATATCCTGTATCTTCTTCTTTATCTTGTTTTTTGGGGGGGGGGGTTAAATATAAAATGAAACCTTAGGCATATCCTTGATCTCGAAATGTTTTCAATACATCGTCTATCCTCTACCGCTGCCGGACCCATGGGTTGTCGGCTGAAGAGCTGTGTTATTGGATTTCCTGATACGTTCTGCATACATGTGGTGACCGGCCCCTGTCGATGCAGGGCTACTTCTGTATTTTGTGTTGAACGATATAATAAAGGTTTTAAAAAAAAAAAAAAAGAAAAAGACAGCCTTCCTGCTGGCAAGAACCTCAGAAGGTCAGTGAGCTTTAGACTTTGTCATCCAAGCCTCCCCACTTAAACATCTACCCAGACAAGCTGGTTCTACGAACTAGAGCTTCCTTTCTACCAAAATTCATCACTTCCTATCATGTAGGCTAGTCCATCTCCCTGCCATTTTTTTACGCTCTGGCACATCCCTCTAAAGAAAAGGAGCAACATCACCGACTGGACCCAAACAGAGTGTTCTCACTGTACCTTCACCACACGAGAGTTCCGGGTGGAGCGAAGAAAGGAAAGGCCATGCAGAAGAGGACCATCTCGGGATGGCTCGTGCTCTGAATCAAAATCTGCTATGCATTGGCCAAGACACAATCCCCCAAGGGCTAGCGTGCTCATTCCACCAGAGCCAAGGCTGCAACCACTGTGTTAGCACGCGGAGCCCCGGTCCTAGACTTCTGCCAGGCAGTAATGTGGGCTTTGCTGCACACTTTCACAAAACACCACTGCCTGGACAGTCATGTCTGTCAGGATGGGCACTTTGCCCATTCATTCCTGCTGGATATTTTTATATGAAATTGTTTTGTAGACACCCCTCTGTAGAGGTATTGCTTAGGCATCTATTCCAAGGTAAGGAATCTGTGGCTGGAAGTGTCTCTCAGATGAACAAGTTGCTTACCTTTGGTAACGCCTTATCTGTAAGAGAGACTATTTAGCTGTAGATTCCTTACCAACCCACCCATCCTCCTCACTCTGTGAATTGATTTCTAGGAACGGGGCTTTCTCCTTTCAGGGCCCTGGTTTTCCACACCACTCATCAGTGTTCTTCATGGCTCTGAGCTCCTGCCATGTGCTGCTTGCGTCACTTCCAGCACGGACAACGCAGGTGGAGCAGATCGACACCACCTACTGGTGCGCAGGGGTACTTCTCAATAAAAAATTCCAGATTTAATCTGACACCTGGGGATAATTCTATGGTAAAGAATCTGCAGCTAGATAGTCTCTACCAGATAAGGCGGTACTGAAGGTAAGTAACTTGTTCTTTAACTATTGACTTCTGACATACATGGTGCAGTCACATGATTTACAGGTGAAGTGGTATGTTCATAACAGCCAACCGAGCTCACTAAAGAACTGTTGGGTTCTTCACCGGCCAAGATGAAGAAGCCCTCTTTTGCAAGCATATATGAATTCACTACTGTAATCACATTGTGAACCTGGCAGCCTAGCTTTGACCATGATAAACTCCCAGCCTCTCCGTCTTCTTTTGTAGGTTCTCAGCTACCTCAGTGCCTGTGATCGATTATGCAAGCAGGGCTATGAGGAAGACCTTGTTGAAGAGGCAATGGAAATGTTCCAGAACTCAGAGAAGAAGGTGGGAGACTGTTAATGTGTACAGATTTCTGACAGCACCACCTTGTATCTTTCATTTCCCATTTTTTTTATTTGTCATTTGTTTTGCTTTATAAAAAAATCCTTGAAAGAACTTCATCTGTTTTTTCATTAGTTTTGATTACATGTTCTCTTTAAATTTTTGGTTGTAATTTTGTGCCACCTACCTTGTTGATTGTTTTATGACAAAAGGAGACCGCCCAGCCACTCTTATCTTGGTGCCCTCCTCATTACCTGCTCCCCTACACCGACCTACTTCCTGTAGTGTTTCCCTTTACCAGTAATCTGTAAGTGTACAAGGCGTGTCCTTGTTGCTTGCCTCAGTGTGATTCTGCTTGTGACCATTAATCTCTCATGTATGTGGATGTTGTATTGCTCCTTGTTGCTCTTCTGGGCAGACTCCTGTTGCACTGCTATAGCAAAGGCTGGTGTAAACATATATTGAGACTCCAGGGCCCGTTTTACAGTGTTTGGGTCTGACTCCAGTATTCTGAGGTGTGTGGAGGTACCTTTCTGAAATTTTCCCACTGCAGATTTGGCCAGGTACAACCTGGGAAAATCTGCATTTGGAAAAAAAGTTGGAAATAGGGAAAATTTGTAATGATCGAGTTGTAAACTCTGACTTTGGATGTTATCCTTCGTCCAGACCTCATTATCTGGAATATTGCGGTGATGTTGCACCAGGGTTAAACCACAAGGTGTAGTCTGCTCGTAATGATCAAATGAATCTTGAGCAGCTCCAGGGCCTCAGCGCACAACCAATATGTGTTTGTGTCTCTTGCAAAGGCTACTCAAAAGTTTGAATAAACAGACTCCTAAGCAACCCCCAATCCAACAAGTTTTAATATCTCATTGTAAATTGCAGAAATGTTTGAATTAGGGAACTATTCGAAATTGAAGACACTTATGAGTTTTACCATGTGACTTTAAGTTTCTGCACTGCATTGTTGCACCTGATGCTTTAAACAGGTCTAGAATTAAATGACCAAGATGGTTTACGGACATTCGACACCAGTCATTGGCTTTTCCGAACTATCCAAAAGATTCCCACCATTCTCCTATTACTACCTACCCACTTACTCCTAAATGCTGTGCTATTTTTGTTTCCTCCCTCAGACTGCATCCTTTTCTCCAAAAGCACAGACTTAGTGGCAGCGGTGGCTGCTACCCGTTAGCAGCAGTGGGACAGGGTGGGGGGAATGGGCAGAGGGGAATAGGTTAAAAAACATCTCTTACTTCCTGGCAGGCCGGCCACCGCCTCTCCTACATCTTCTTCCTGGCTTCTGGGGAAACAGGAAGAAGGAATCTCCAAGGCTCTCTGGCTCCATGCAGCCAATCACAACACTGGAATGCAGCATTGTGATTGGTCTAAGCGCCATGACACGGCGCTCAGCCAGGGGCTGGTGGGGTGGGCATGTTCTCCATGCGGGCAGTAATGCAGCCTGCATGGAGAACACAAGATGTGCGCATGACTGTTTTGGGCGGCCCGAGAGGGCTGGCCAAGCGCTTAAGGGAGTGTAAACCACTCCTCCCCCTGGTCTGACAGAAGCCCCACCCCACAAAGACACCGCAATGGGGAGAACTAAAATGATAATAACTTCTGGGTACTATCATTTTATTTTTCCTTTTTTTACACTGCAAAAAGCAGTGGGGCGACGCTCCCCCACCTTAGCGGAGGAGCCGCCACTGCTTAATGGCAAGCAACACGTGGGCTGAGGAAATTGGCCAGACAGTCATGGAATTGGACTTTGTTATATAAAATAATCCTTCCTGTTTTCGCAGCCTTCTTCCTCTTCAGCTGCAACAAGCTGATGGAAGCAGTGATTGAATTAATCTCAACTACTGGCAATCACTTGGGCTGCATTCTAGACTTTGGTTTTCACACACTGTGCCACCGTAAATAGACACCTGCCATGTGGAAATCAATCTTAGTCCTGTTCCATATCGTAACAGTTTGAAAATGCCAATAAGGTACACAAAGGTTTATGGTGAACCAAAATCTATCTCTTCCATCCCCTAATCCACTAGGAGTTCCACAATTACTTTATACCCTGCTATTTAACCACTATATCGCACCCCTAAGTAATTTATTACAGCAGGCAAATATCTCCTTCCACATGTACGCGGATGACACACAGTTGTAAATCAAGATCACAGCCCTTGAAGAGATAAGATGATGAACCAAGCTTTAGGAAAGACCATCCAATGGCTAACTATCCATTACCTTACGCTAAAACCCCAAAAACAGAATTCCTTCTAATCTCCCCCCCAAAACACTCTTCGGTGATAAAGGATTGGTCCAAGCTGATCACTGCTGTACCCCGATCTTAGTGGACTCCACCAAATTGCTTGGAATTGCGCTGGATAAGAACCCAAATATGCAAACACACATCAACATGCTGGCTAAAAATGCCCGCTTTCACCTCCACTATCTCAGAAAAATTTAACTGTTCATCGAAAATCCGGACCTCAAAACTGCTGTTCAGGCATTAGTTATCTCGAGGTTGGAATACGGATGTACAACTCTATCTGGTCTTCCCAAGATCTCAACAGCCCCTTTAAAAGCCTATCTCAGCGCAGCCGCAAGACTCTTAACAGGCTCTAGAAAATGTGACCACATCACGCCACACATGAAGGCACTCAACTGGCTGCTTTACAAATCGAGAATACAGCTAAAGCTGGCCTGCATCACACACAAAGCTTTACACCACAAAACTCCCCAGTATCGAGCCCAGAAACTTACGATATCTGGAGGAAGCAGACTCTCTAGGAGCTCCGGCAATCTTCTCCTGAAACCTTCATTCATCAGCTAGAAAAAAACATATGATAGAGCATACTCTGGAGCTGTACCAAGAATCTGGAACTCTCTCCCTCCGAGCATCAGAAGAATCTCATCAATGGCAATATTTAAAAAGGATGTATGTGGCCTGGTACCGAAGGTCACCAGGACTCCAACACGCACAACAGTAAATTCAAAACCTCCAATAATATATTCAAAACAAATTTTATCAGAAGCATCACATTTTATATTGTTGTCATTCAATGTTATTTGTAATCAACAATTATTATTTCATTGTATCATCATGTAACATGTTATTTCACAATGTTAAACATAAAAAATTGAGAATTAAACATTAAAAACCCAATGCATTTCGGGGCGAAGGCCCCTTCGTCAGGGGTCTGTTTAAAGAAAAGAGAAAGAGAGAAAGGAAACTCTGTTACTCATGACGCTTATGAGGATTCCTAGATTTCTGTGACTAGGTAATTCTACAATTTTGTAAATTTAACTATTCTTACCGCAGAGGTAGGGCAACACAACGTATCCTATGTTGATCTATGTTATTGCGTGACGAATAGTATATCTAAAGAAAAGGTTTATAAGTCTCAAATTATTATTAAGACTCACTGAAAAAATATAGGTAATGAGTGAATAAATCACATTTAATAAATTAGTATGGAAAGCGTTTACCTGAATCTTTATATGTAGGGTATCTGCAAAAAAATGTTGAAGTATGTTTAAAGGTGCTTGGGAGGGGACCTAACTGAGCCTGTTTAATTTCAACACACATTCTGTCCAGATAGGGAAATTTACATTTGCTCACCTGTGCTTGTATTGATAGACGTGTGAATGACAAAATCCTGTGTGGATTAAAAAGTGCATGGACGTCCTAGTTATTATTAATGCGTTCAACAATAGACTTTAATTACGAATTTTCGGAAGTTAATGCAATTGTTACCTGCGAGCCACGTGAGTGGTACACTGGTCTCGCTACTTCGTTGTGATATTATCCGCTGTAAACGAAGGGGAGAAACGCGATTTAGTGACCTGCTATTGATTATTTAGGAACGATGCAGTGCACAAAGAGTGCTCGCTCGTTTTACTACGCTTACCGTTTTGCACGGACTGTCACGCTATATTTGGCGTCCTGTGGAAAATGTGCCGACTGGATTTTAGTCTGAGGGCCTTAGTCCTTTTTTTATTGCTTGTTCACTGTTACCCAAAGCGCAACGATAAACAGAGGACTTGATGCTAGTAGAGCGCCATTGCTAAACGGTGAAATTCAACAGTTCGATTTAAACATTACAAATTTTGGCACGATGAGCGGTGCGTTATAAAAAGTAGTCCCACTTTAAAAATAATATTGAAATGCTTGTTTGTTATGTACATTCAAAAGTAGCTTGAAAAAATCTTAACAAATCTAAACATGACAAAAAATGACAATCTACTAAAATAAAAGCATTATTCAACATACTACATCCTGCCTATTTACAATCTTCATCATGAAAAAAGAAAAATACTAATTTATAGAAAAATTGTTTTTTTAAACTCATATATGCCTGCATGGAGATGAGAATTCATGTGTTATTATACCATACATATATACAAATCACTGTGAATTCGAGTCCCTAGTGGTTCTTGGTGTGTGAAATTTACAAGAAACAGATCATTTCCATTTTGTCATTTAACCCGAACGGGGTCAAGGTTTGCAATTTGCGTATCCAAAAGGCTTCCCTCTGGAGAAGGACTTTCGCGTTGTCCTGTCCTAATCGCTGTGGGATTAATTCAATAACTTGAAATCTCAGTTGGGCGATTGTGTGCCCTGCTTCCATCCAATGCTTGGCCAGAGGAGAAGTGTGATTCTTGTTGCGAATCCGACTCTTGTGTTCAGATAATCGTAGTTTCAGTTTTCTATCGGTTTTCCCGACATACAATAGTCCGCAGGGACTTTGATTGAGTAAACTACGTGCTCTGAATTACAATTGGTGGTATGCCTGAGTTGAATTTTTTCACCCGTGCGCGGGTGCTGTAGGGTATTGCCCAATATAACATTGTTGCAGTTCTTACAATTAAAGCAGCGTGTTGTGCCTTTGTAGATTTCTTGTTGCTGGGTAATCCCCTCCTTTTTGATTGGTTTATTAAGTAATTCCTTCAGATTCTGTGCCCTTTTGTAGGCGAATAGTGGTTTTTCAATGAACAATGTTCCGAAATCTTTCTCGACTTGCAAGATCTCCCATCTTCTTTGAATAATTCTTTTTATATCTCTCGATGCTGTCGAGTACTTTGAAACAAAAACCATCCTCTTGTTGATAGGTTTGGGTTTCTTCTTTAGGAGTTTATTTTATTTATTTATTCAAAGTTTTATATAGCGCGAACAAGATCTTAACAGATATCAGAGCGCTTCACAGGGGGGGGAGTGGGCAACAGGAGGGTGAGTAGACATAGTAATTGGGTACAGTATAGTGAACGGTAGCATAATAGGATAACAATCATGTGTCAATAAGATACAGGTAAACACTCAGCTAGACAGTAAAATAAGGCGGTGCAGAGTCTTTGATCTAACTAAAATAGAGATCATGAAATAGCAGAGAACACTCAAATAGACAAAAATATAAGACGGTGCTGAGTCTGAGCTAGCTACAATACAGGTCTAGAGATAACAATAAACATTGAAATAGACATTAGGATAGGGCGATGCAGAGACTCTGATCCAGCTGCCATAGAGATCAGTGGATACCAGTAAACACTCAAAAGACAATACTATAGGACGGTGCAGAGTCTTTGATCCAACTGCAAAAGAGGTCAGTAGGTCATGAACAGAAAGTTATTGGATCATTAAGTATCCAACGTTACAAGATCGGTGCAAAGTCTCTGAGCAGCAACAGTGAGGATCAGGTAAACTTGGCCATAAGGATGGCTTTCACTTCTTTATTGAAGAGTACAGTGGAGGAGATAATCCTCGTTTCAGGAGGGAGTGCATTCCAGATCCTCGGTGCCATTCCTGAGAAGGAGCATTTGTAGGTTTTTTCCTTACGGAATCTGCAAGGTTTCAGGAGCAGACTTTTAGTACTTCTATTGGATCTCGAACCTCCTGATATGGTCAACTTTTGAGTGAGGTAGGTGGGAGCCTTGTGGTGTATGGCTGAGTGTGTCATAACCGCAAGTTCTGTCCTAGGTATTGTTTTGATCCTTTCAATTTGTGCTTCCAACAGTTTTTTGGGGTATTCCCTATCCAAATATCTTTGCTTCTGCTCTACCAAGCTTTTCTCACATGTCGTGTTGTCTGAAGATATCCTCTTTATTCTCATAAACTGCGATATTGGAAGGTTATTGATGAGATTAGCCGGGTGAAAACTTCCATATAACAATGCAGTATTTTTGTCAGTCTCTTTCTTGTATAATCTTGTTTGAATGGAATCATCTGTTATTTCAACCATGACGTCCAAGAATGGTAACGAGGTCGCACTGATGTTATGAGTGAATTGAATTCTTGCATTTGCTAAGTTCAAACTGCTGATATTTTGCAGAAGTTCCAAGACAGGCTGTTTCCAAATTATAAAAATGTCATCTATATACCTCTTGTAGTACACAATTCCTTCTTGCCAGGTACATAGATGACATTTTTAATAACATCAGTGCGACATCATTCCATATTATGCATAGAGTCATAGATCCCTTGGGGTAGAAGCTGGCTAAACTCCGCTTTTTGCATATTAGTCCACTACCCAATCCCTGCACCAAAGCTTACATGTAGTATTCTCACTAGACAGTCATCACTTTTTAGATGTTGTTCCTCCAAAACCATCTGCTCCATGATGAGGGCTTGTTCCCCTGACCATTACCTGCAATGATATATGGCACCAATTAAGGTAGTTTGTCACCAAGCAGGTCTTACAAAATATCCCACTCCTCAATTCTGATGCCAAAAAGTTTTCAAAATACTTTGTGACTAGGTTAAACCCATTACTACCCAAAGTAGGTACATAATGATCAAACAGGATTTAGAATTGGCAGAAATTCTTCAGCTAGGTATTTACTCTATGCCAGCCTTTTCGGATCAACTATAGCAGTTCTCTTGCAATAGTTGGTCCCTTCCAGCAGATGATATGTCTCCTGTACATGGCATTATGACCACAATATTAACCAATTTGGTGTTGTCTCGACCTGCCACAACTAATCAGGCTCAGTGCAGCGTCTCTCCCAGTTTTATGCATTGACCATTGGAAAACGTGTTTGATAAGACAAACCGCAAATATTATCTGTAATCAAGTGGGAGGACAAACCGCATCTAATATCATATTCCAATTGCTCAGCCTTATCACTGCTACACCAGTGGTGCCTGTAATATTTAGATATTACCTTGTCTTATGTTCTAGATTAAACTAAATAGCCCAGAATTATTTGCCGACTGCCCTATATTCCTGACATTTCCTAGTTCTGAGAATTGGCCCAAGGATGCTTACATGATGAAGCTCAAGGATGAATTGAACTAGACGATATATGTGTTGTGAAGAAGATTGAATCCCATATTAGTAGCCCAATTTTATTGTGGATCAATCTGTTTTGTGCTGGCAATAGATTTTCTCCGTCCCTTCTTCGCACATCGGGTAACACCCAATAGCTGCCATTGCTTTGAAATTTTGGTACAAGCAAATGTAACTCAGAAGGGAAATTAACCCTATTCACCAAAGACCCCAATTGGGAGCAGCCTTACATCATGTCAGTGGTACTGGTTATTCATTATGGTCGATGGTCCACTTAGATCACCTTGATCCTGGGGAATACATATGATGGAACACGTACCACATCTGTACCACAGCTTGTGACCCTTGAAGCAATCAATATGGCAGATTCTTATTAGAATATAAATTTGGATGATGTTCACACTTCAGAAAAAAAATAGTTGATCTTCTCCCCAACCGATGCATTCAAGAAATCTTTTGACGTAAACATAACAGAATGTCTTTGTTGTTCAGATTTGAATGTTATTTTAATATAAATATAAAATTGTTTAATGTGGACATATCATTGCGGTTTCAAAAGTGTGGCGTCTTCCGAGTTGTCTGTCCAGATGATGATCTTCTGCATTTGTTATTCAAATGATTGAAACATCAACACTTCTTACAATTTTTGTATTTATGAATGCACCACTAGAATTGTTAAACCTATTTGTGAGTTGTGTATTCTTCAAACACTTGTTGTGTCTCTCCGGATGTATATCTCTCTCTATCTAATTTCCTCATGTAAAAAATATATTGAAGATCTCAGTCTTTTGAAAGTAACACCTCTGCCTCACTATATCCTAGTTAAATGTATTACAGTATATTTTTACTGTTGATACTTTGTTACTTAATTTGTAATTATTTTAGATTATGCTCAAGTATATAAACCTCGAAAATCGCCTTGATTTTGTTTGGAATGAGGCAGTATCCTCTATTTGGAAGGAAGAACTGTGTGTTGAACTAGATCTGACAGATAGATTTCTTTACCAGGAAATGGTTTGTGATGTTTCTCACAATTTAAGATTATTCATAAAGTACATATTACTCTGGTAAACCTATTCCAAGTTAGATTGACCTTACCTCCAGTTGCAGATGTAGTTGCAACAAGTATGTCATTTACTATTCTCTGGTTTTGTCCTCTCATCTAGGACTTTTTGGAAGGAGGGTGGGATCACTTGTAATCCTCTGGCCTTGTCCTTTTATCTAGGAGTTTTTTAAAGGGGAAACAAACACAGTAAAGTAAATGCCTGCAATCCCTGATTATAGATATTTGCACAAGTGGTGTTTTTCTGAGGACATTCCTCTGGTGACTGTCGACCAAAAAAAACGAACAATTTTCCTTAACTATAGTCACTTCCTGGAAGTGTCCAGATCTGATTGGTTTGCACATGTTAGAAAGATCACTGTGAAAGTTGTTCCTGTGGGAAACAATAGGATTTATATCAAGATGCATGTCAGCCATGGCAGATAATGGTTGGGAATTATATGGTAATGTTAGATTAACAGCTGTGTGTATTCTGCATCACACCGAGCTCCAATCAAAAGACTGGAGTGATGTGTCCATGATGAAATATCTCAACAATGTTATAGAGTCTTAAAAAACCTAATCTTGAATAAAAGTTTAAAAGTAGCAAAGCGTAAGCAAGTGATTATCAGCTTGATTCAGGAGACTGTGTTTTGAGGCATGTTGGAAGAGGATGTGTTGTCTGTGTAGTGACAATTGTGAATGAAGTGTTTGACTGATTATAAGTACTCAACACAAACTATACTTTGTTGCCCGTACTTGTAGTGGACTCTTCTTCTGCCGGTATGATCATATTTACTCCGAAATTGCTTTACTTGGTCTGTACTTCTTTTGTTTGCATCAAAACGCTGTAACACATTTTTTACTTTTAAAACACTGTGTATTCTAAAGCCCAGTAAGCCTACAGCATTTGCCAGTCGATGTTTCTTTTTACCATGCTCACACTTTTAAAATGGTGTTTTAAGTATGCTTGAAATGTTTTAGGGCTAGTTGCTGATCTGCGTCTCATCTGTTTACATTTATGTGACTACTGAACTCCTATAATGCTGTTTCTTTTTCTTCAGGCTTCAGAGTTCCTGCATCTCTTACTTCAGTTTAATGACATGGGGTTCCAGCAAAACGAGATCAAGGAAGTGCTTCTGCTGTGTGAGAATCATGGGGACGAGGCATTGGAGGAGCTTATGATGCGAGCACAGTGACTACTGAGACTGTGGAGAGAGTATCTTCATCTTTGTCGATCAACATTGGTGGCATAGGGGCACCTTAATTTGTGCCATGCTGGAACATGGCTTGTGTTGTATGTCCTCCTTCTCAAAAGAAGGTTTCTTGTGGCCTGCAGTTTAGGAAAGCTTCACACGTTTGCCAGGTGGCTCCCTGCTGGCGTGGTAGTACTCCAAGCTGGTGGACTTAGTATGGTATTCATAAGTTTGTGTTTATGTCTGGGAGTTTCAGCAGGAATGAAGCTTGGAAGAAAACAGAAACTCAAAAGTTAAGAGTACATTATTTTCCAATCTAAACCCATCACAGTAAGCTTCTTTGAAATTGGCCTGCGACTGGAGAGTGAAGATTTGAGGGATGTAGGGTTGTTCATGCTGCTTGGTGATGGATATCAAGAATTACAAAAGATTTCAAGAAGACTGAGCAGGTGGAGGTGGTGGCAGATATTTGAGGGTGTGCCTGGTTTAATGAAAGAATATGCAGTGTCAGCACACCCTGATGAAAGTGACCCAGTTGTTTTCATTTGTAGTCTTTCATGGGTGACAGATCATCTGCAATCTCTTTTTTGCCATTAATAAGACGTGAATCCAGCCTCTTGTGCGGTTGTGAAGGGCTAACCCTCTCCCCTATCATTTTCTAATGGAATATAGCTTATGTTAATTCACCTGGTAAGGTCCTGGTTCTTTACCATTTGCAACTATGTTTACTACAACATACACCTCCATTTACCAATGACTGCTCACTTTCCCTTGGTAGGTGAATATGTTCCAAGAATCTTAAAGGTAACCTTTTCAAGACACTTATTCTGGTAATCTTCCTTGACAGCTGGTTGTTTAGCGTGTGAACAGCTACTCTCTGCCCCTGTCCTGCAAGAGCTACTTCAATGAAGCCTTCAAAAGTCTTGATGGGCAGTTTTTCTATATCCCGTCGGATTGCGCCATCAGCAGCATCAGGATTGTTTCCTCTTTGGCCTACCATTAGAGCATGACACTGGCCTCCCTATGATTATCTAGTAAAGCTCCTTCAGTAACTGCTGAGTCCTCCCAAGGATGAAGGGAACAGACCATGTTGCACCAGTCTTGGGGCCCCTTTAATAGTGTTCTTGTCTTCACATTTTTAAGATCTAAAAAATGATTCACCAGGCTTACTACAACCATAGACCACTGTTATTTATCCACATGTTCCTGAGCTCGCAGTCATTCCAAATTAACAAAGTCTTTTGTAATATTTCTTAATAACCATTTCCTTGTTTTATTTCTTTTGCATTCTCAGTCCAGTGCACAGAACCCAAAGCCAGAAGTGGGGGTGCTCTCTGCACATGCAGATTAACATACCATGACACTCATTGATTACATTTTACCGCTATGGGCTTGGTGGGCCTCTCTTGTAACACACCTTGGTTCGAGTCTGTCACTCCAGCTAAAGCACTTTGATGCACATTTTATGGCTCTGAACCCCAGTAAAACTGAACTGATGCTGGCGGGCGCTGCACATAGACACTGGGGACCACACTACTGGCCTAACAACCTGGGCCCCCCACCCACTCCCACCACCTCAGTAAAAAGCCTTGAGGTCACCATAAGCAATGACCTGTCCCTCAAAACGCACATAGGCACCGTGATTTCCACCTGCTTCCTGCAGCTATGCAAAATAAGGAAAATAAGCAGGCTATCTCAAACTGCACTGGTCCAGGTCGTGATAGCCCTGGTTCTATCTCGGTTTGACTATGCCAATGCCACTTTCCTGGGACTCCCACTTGGCCTTACCAGGCGACTCCAACTGGTTCAAAATCAAGCGCCAAGACAAATTTTCCAACAACCCAGATGGCAACACGCCTCCCCTCTCCTCAGGAAACTTCACTGGCTACCTATTACCCAGTGCTGTGCCTTTAAAGTTAGCTGCCTGGAGTACAGCTCCCTAAACTGTTGCAGCCCCAAATTTATCGCTGACTGCATTTCCCTTATACCCCCTCGCGTAACCTCGGCTCAGCCCATCTCCACCTCCTCGCAGTACCGACCTTTAAGCTGAAGCGGCAAGGGGGATGGAGGTTTGTGACCCTTGCCCCTCGACTATGGAACTCCATTCCCCTGGAAATTAGACTAAGCACAAACCTGATCAATTTCAGGAAATCTCTCAAAACATGGCTATTCACATGCGCCTATGAATGATCTGCCTCGGACTGGTGATCCCTTTGCCTCATTCGCGCCAAGAAACCAACCGGTCAACAAGCACTCCACAAAACATTTCTAACATAACATAGCCTTTCTGGGTGCATGATGAATACCATCAGATTGTAAATAAACTCGAATAACAGCAGGCGCGCACTGAAAATAGCAATGTATGTTTCGTCCTTTGAAACTTTTGCATGTGATGACTCGGACTGTTGATCCTGTTTTTCCATTTGTAACTCATGACCTAATATGCACACCGTGTTTGTTCAGCGTTCACCAATAGTGATGTTTGTCCATTTTCAGTGGTGCGGGATTGTAAAATCTAGCAGGCTATTAGACTGCCTTCTATCTAGCTTTCTTGAGCTGTACTCCACCAGCATAGGACACACACACAGGGACAAGGAGGAGAAATACAGCAGAATAGGACCACCGTATGGAGGGACACATTTAGGTCTTCTTTTCTAAAGAGGTCCAGGTGGACTCCAACTCTTATACCCAAGGTGTTCACTGAAGTGCTTAATTTGAGCCAGTGATTGCAGGTGGGACCAACTGGCACGCATGTTTAGTGCCAGCACCTATTTTTTCATCATTGGCCTTTGAGAGAAAAGCCGACGAAGTGGAAGGAAGGAGGAACAGAATGATGGTAAACAGTGACAAAGGCAGAATGCAGGGATGAAAAAGAAGCTGCAAGAATGAGATAAATAAGCAGAGGTTGTATGGTTGTGGATGAAAGAGGCATTAGGTGAAATCAAGGCTAGGAAATGTTTAATGAGGTGGAATCGAGGCTAGGCAATCTTAGCATTTGACAATACTGACATTTGGTTTCTGAGAAAAACGTTGAGCCTTGGCCCTTATTCTTTTACAAATATAGCACTGTTTCATTGGCTCACTTTGAGCCTATAATTTAGAGTGCCTGCCTTCTGTCTTTCATGAGGGCATGCAAGGGGCCAGTAGTTGAAAGAGGCGGGGCTGGCAGTGTACCTTTCCCTAAATCTTTGTGTGTTAGGCTATGGATTAATGTCTTTGAAATGAATGAAGTTGGAAAGAGGTTCATTGTGACCGCATGAATTCCACTTTTATGTATGGGGACACATCTCAGATAGCTCAAGGAGGCTCACCATGACAAATTTCCAAATTCAGTTTTTCACAGGCGAACAGTTAAAAAGCTGTTCAGTACAGGTGCAGTGTGGGATACTAAGGTGCAAATTCTGTTAGTGACCATGCTTTCTCTTTAATCACACTAAAGCTAATTCCTAATGTTTTGGTGTTTTGTTGGAACCTATACAGGAGAGTTTGAATTTGAACAAAATGTCTGTGCTGCAAGTTGGTTTAAGGTGGTGGACTTAGTATGGTTTAAGGTTTACCATGTTTCATTTAACACATTCAGATTATTTATTTTGTGCAGGATTGTTACATCACAGTGCAGCACGTCTCTATAAAGAGGGACCAGGTGTATCACCAAAAATCATGACACTTGAGTTTATCTCAAAGTCACTGTCTGCGTGCAGGGCCCCATATGCTCCAACAGTAAGAGTTTGGAATCATGAATCCTAGTCTTTCTACCCTGTACACAAAGTGTGATCTTGCGGAATATGGCTTCACCATCATCTGACTTCCCAGTCTATAAGTGCTTGGAGACTGCCATAAATCTGAGTCAAGAGCTATATTACTATTGTAAATTCTTACTTCTTTCCTCCACTCTATAATATGACAATTTAGGACACTAATCATTTTGAAGATATGTAGATCAATACCTGTCATTGTCTCGCAACTTGTGAAATGTTTGCCTCTGAGCTGTAATAAAAGAATTTATTTTCAAGAATTAACCTGGCTGTGTCTTGAATATATGTAATAGCTGATGTCCTCTGGTACACAGATAAACAAGTCGTGAGCCACCCCATGGCTCGTGAATTTGTTTGACTTACCTTATGTTGCATTTAATCTGTGATGCTGTTGCATAATTGCAAAACAGCGTGCCACCAATGTGTCTTTGTTGGCTCTACTGATAACTTTACCTGATTTATATGAAATCTATCTACTGTTTGCCTCATGCACTCACTACCGCTCTGTTCTCGCTTTGTTTTTGCTCCTGTCACATCTTCCAAGGAAAGGCAAGCTCCCTGAGAAACCGTTGTGTTTGTGTTGCTGACAATAACTTTGACATAGCTTATTGTCTCACTACCATTCCCACTCCTTTTGTTCTTTCTTTATTTTTCAGCTTCTTTCAATTTTTTTCTCTCTGCCTCCCTTCTCATTTTTATGTCTTTGTACCTCCCACTTTGTTCCTGTCTGTATTTCTCTTGCGCTCTCTCTTTCCCACCTCCCTTTTTAACGGACGCTTTCTCCCAGTCTTTCTCTGTCCATGCCTTTATCCCTCTTTCTTTGTCTCTTTGTAAGTCTTGTGTATCCTCTGCTTACAACTATGTATTCCAGGACATAGAATAGGAAACTGGAATGTATTGACTTGAATGTAGTCAGTTGTTACTATCAGACTCGATGTCCACTACTCAAGCCTGTTGCTTTCTATAAGTGGATACTATTAAAGATGGAGTTTATTACCTCCTGGTGTTTGAGCCTTTATTTCACTGGCGACGAGGATGAGATACACGATTGGCATGGCCTGCGAATGGTAGTTGTCTACTCTGAAAAGTTTCTTTCTTGCTGCTTTGATGATCCAAAGTACCCTTCTACAGACTGGCAACGAGAAGACGAGGACTCACCAGATATCAAACTTTGCCCTTGTGCACAGAAACGGTAGGCAGTTCTTAAACCGAAAGGAAGGATCATACAGACGTTAGATTTTGGGCAACATATGCCACTTGAAGGATACCTGAATTGGGGAGTTACATGCCAGCAATCTGCAGAGGATATTATGCATTAATGGGCAGCACGAGGAAAGGTCTTCATACAGTTGATGGTTGCACATAGAACTATCGTTAGTCAGAAGTGTCTGACAGCATGTGTGGCAAGATCAGCAAAGCAACAGCCTGTGTCTAGCCAATCATCGGAGATGAGTGCCTGAGCAAATGCAACAAAAGCCTGAGTAAAGGTTAGTGGACACAATCCATCAGCAGAAAAACCCTGAATAAAATTGTGAAAACTGCGAAACTACACTCACTAGTACGGCTTCCTGGACCTCTTGCGTCTCTAATTGGACACATCCTTCCTTTAGAAGATTTATACTCTTTGAAGTAAATATTGGTGCAGACTTCTAACTTGTCTGGATTTAGCAGACATTTGTTGCTTAAAAAAAACAACCACACAGAAAGGGGTTTCTCATGTATCAAATAGGATACCGGTGAATTTATGTAAGGATTTCCAGCTGCAGAAATCATTTTAAAGGGTCTGTTTGTTTTGTTGCCTACCACTGAGCGGGGCCCCTAATGTTTGTAACATATCACAGTGTAATGTCAGTCTGTGGTGAGGGTGTTCATGGTGTTTGTAATTGCCCCAGGTGTGTGTGTGCTAGTGTAATTTTGTATCTGTATCCTGGTGTTACAGATTTTTCGCTCTGGAAAGCTGTGTACAAGCCTGGGCTATTTGCATTGTTTCCACATCTCTTGTGACCATGTAGAATTTTACTTAACTGCCTTTTTTCCAAACATCACTGGAGGATCAGATATTAAGTGGAATAGCCTCTTAGCAGAAAGGAAGTCTTCTGTGCTCATGCACTGCTCGGGTGGAGGGCGTGGAAGTGTTGGAAAATCTACCTGATCTTGAAATCCAAGTGGTGTTTGGCTTAAATAAATATTAGATATGCCTACTAAACCTAGATCATCATTATTCACCAAAAGTGAACACTGATAATTTCATTGACAAATGTCGCCATTGTTTGTGTAAATCTGCAATGAGTATGTCCATGAGATCAAGTCAAGGAAAGATGAAATACCAGTTATAAATGAAGTATGGGATTCTGAAAGATGAAATACCAGTTATAAATGAAGTATGGGATTCAGATAAATGTGAGGGAGAGTGTGAAGAACAAATTGGAAAAACTATAAAGGTGACGTTTTATAGAACTAGTATAAGTCACTGCATGGCTAGCTCCTGTGGTAATGGGAGAAAGGGACAATTAAACTGCAGAGCCAAACAAGTATGACGTAGTCGTCAAATACCTGTTTCAGAACATAACTGAGATGGTGACTTTGTTGCAGGGGGGCAAGGTTTTCACCACACGACCTAACCTGTATATCACCAGATCTTACTGCATGAAAATTCGGATAACCCTCCTGCTTCTGTGACACTATTTGACACATTTATATTTATTAAATGCTGTTCGGGCTGGTGACTGCTGTGTTGGTCTTCCAGACAGTTAAGGGAAGGTTGTTGGGTGACACTGAAAGAGAACAATGTTTTAAAGATCACATTTTAGTGGTTGGAAAGGAGATAGAAGAACAAAACAGAACAGTGAGAGTAGTAGTGGATATCTTACAAAGGAGTGGCTTGATTTTAAAGGCAAAGAAGTGTTGTTTTGGTAAAAGTGAGGCTGAATTCTTAGATCTCAGAGAAGGGAGTAAAGCGAAAGAAGAATTTGATCATGAATATAGAACAGTTAGTTAGTCTTACTTACAACAACAAACTGTTGACCTTTCTACAAGTGGGAGAATTCTACAGCAGGTTCATAAAAAAGTTTCCTTAGTATGCTTCCGACGTGAGGTTGCTACTAAATAATGCATAATTCAAATAGGACGATGATTGTAAAAAGGGCTTCAATGGGTCAAGAGAAGTGCTCCATTTCTACAAGCCCTTGATCACAAAAAACAAAGCAGAATAATGACAGATGCTAGTGATATAAGGGGTTAGTAGCTCTTCTAGCAGAGGAAGATGAGTTTATTGGGTTTTTGTTTAGGGTAATAAAATGTCTAGTGAAAATGTATCTCAAGCAGCTGATGGAGATATTTAACAAGAAAGAACTGAATGTTATCTCCTCCAGTGTATCTAGATACATAATCTCACTACAGGAATGTGAGTTTGAAATGTTTACCTGGAGTGTGCAATATCCTTGTTGGCTGTTTGAGTTGATTGCTGGTCGAGAGCAAAGAGTATTGGGATGAAGAAAATATATGTGAAAATTCAAATGGATGCAGACCTAAGCGGTTTGGGTACAGCTAACGGAAAAGGATGAAGTGTTAAAAAAAGTTTGTTGCTGAATTGGAAAAAATGGCCTTTGTCAAAGGAGGTTTATGAGAAAAGTAAGGTATACTGTTGAATCAAGGAGACATTGGCCACTGTGGATAGCATGGTGTTTACAGGTAAGGGGATAGTGCCTCTAGCAATTCTTTGGTATAAACTGTTGAAGATAGCATATGAGGGACAGTTGATGGTAAGCAGAACAAAAGAAAGAGTAGAGATGGGGCTTTGGTGGACAGGATTAGATGTGATGAGGAAAGAAGGATTACAGGATGTTTTTAATGCCACCTGATTGATAAAGCCACAAAGGTAGAATTACGCCTGTGGGTTGTAGAACTCTTTCAAAAGGGTCATGGGAAGAAGTCATCATAGACCTAATGGAGCCTATTCACGAAAAGAACGGCCTGAGTTCCATTATTGGGAGATCTGCTCTACCGATAGCCAGAAGTGGAAATTGTTACTGATGTCAATTCTAGTAGAATGGGTCCTAATATGGACTAAGTCTGCTGTATATCACCCTGATATAAATGGTAGAATTGAGAGGTTTAATAGCACTGTGAAAAGGAATATTCAACTATGAAAATGTTTTGGCTTGAGTTAGAGGGTGAAATCTTTAATAAGCTCTGTGCATAGCAGTGGGAATCCCACAGCACCACTGGTATGAGTTTATTCGAACTCTTTAAAAGGAGGAAACCTAACACAATTTAGTCTCCAGGATTAATCGACTGAAAGACGGACTGGAGTGAAAGTGGAAGTTTAGATGTTTTTTGGAGAAAAGAAATGGGCAGACAACCTAAAGGACACTGTTTGACTCCAGGAAATCCGTGGCATTTAAGACCATATAAGGAGATTTAATAGTGTTGCAAGCTCCTACAGAACGTAAACAATTCTCCAGGTTTACCAGCTCCATGGTGATAGAGAATGTCTATGGTAACCCGGGACCAGGGTTCAATTCCCGACGCGGCAGGGTCTTGAGCCCAAATATCCACAGACTCAATAATTCTCGTTTCGGTGCCTACTCTAATCACGGGTTCACACTCTGCAGCTCTGGGCATTAGCTGCTTAATCTCCACTACGGCCCCCCGCGGCGGGATGCCTGGCATTCACCTTGGGGATGCCCAGTACGGGTATCTCACAGGGAAAGAAGCCAGGACGGGTTCCCAAGGCAAGCGCCGAGATGCCTACGGGTAATCGAGCGCTATATAAGAACGCATAATAATAATAATAATAATAATGCAGTTAAGACCAATGATAGGGTTTGGAAATTTGCCAGTGTAACCAAGTGTTGTCCAGAGAAAATGAAGGAGTTGAGGAAAGATGTGAGTGTGTGCCTAAGGATCAGTTTAGGTCCTTTGGGACAGTCTTCCAATAAATCTCCTGGTCATTTATCCAAAACGTTTATAAGAATTGATGACAATGTTTGTTAAATAACTCCCCACTTGGGGTGATTGTTTACTGCTAGTTCCCTTTTTTCCTTCCCATTTAATCTCCATAATTTTAAATGTTTTAGTTCCATTTGTATTGTTACTGGTACATTTTTATAACACTCGATGCATGCTTCTTATTGAGTTGCACTTATTGGAAGATTTGAAGAAAGATGTGTGACATCTACTTACACACATGTTTTCCAGAACATAGAATGGGTGACTGCAATTGATAGAATTGAATGTAGTCAGTTAATACCAGCAACGAGAAACTCCACTACTTAAGTATGTTGCGCCCTGTAAGTGGATACTACCAAAGTTGTAATCTGTTACTTCCTTGTGTAGAAGCCTTCATTTTATCTTGCCCTGTTTCTCTTTAATATCTCTTCTCTTTTTTGTCTCTGCCGCCCTTTGCCTTTGTCTTGTTTGCTCTACCTTTCTCTTTCTGTTAACCTCTCTACCTCTCTGTTTTGCTCTCTATTCATCTCTCATATAAAAAAGCAATTTCTCCTGTGCCTGGGTAAACAATATGTGTCTATTTATTTTACTACAATAGTAGAGTAATAAAACCTAAAACCTTACGGTATTACTCTTTACAAATTGTGTTAGTTTGACAATAACAAGTTTTGAATGAAAGAAGCGTTCCAAAGTACATACTTCTTCAGTTCCCTTGAAAACAAGTTTATTTTCTATTAAAATGGTAAGACATTACTACAGTTCCGCACTGGGTTTTCTGAACTTTAAGGTACATTTTTTGTATCTAGGTTTAACATGTTTTCTGTCTGCATAGATTCCAACACTGGGAGGTTTATATTCTTCAATTAGGTTTTTTTATGTTCATGCGCTACACCATGGACTGATTTCTACAATGTATCTAGTGCATCATATTTGTTATAATTTGTATCGCCCCTGTTTTCAATGATTTGATGTTTCATTGCCAAAAGTTTATTTGAACGTTTGTTGGAAGATCTGGGGTTATATTATTCCTCATTGACAGTAAATGCATCACAGGCTGGTGCTTTATAAACCCGTAATTTGTTTATATATAGACAAAAAAGAAGTCACAAGCCGAAAATGACTTCTGAAAGTTCTTAGGAAACAGAATGGGAATGTAGGGTGAAGATTGCACAAACTACTAAAGTGCCCTCCTCTGTGACTTAAATGAAAAGTGTAAAGTTCCAAGTATGTGTCAGTTGAAAATTCAGTCTGGTCAATTCATACCAGTACTTAAGAGAGGTTCTCTCTTAGGATTGAACTACTGGTATCCGCTACACACAGTGCCTTCTGGAGTCAAAGATAATCCTGACTCAACCATGTGTCATGAAATGAAAAATCCTGTCATCACAAAAGAGTCGCAAATTCGTCTCTTGTAAAGAGGTGTCATAAGCTCCTTTCTGTATGTTCCCTTTTTAGGTTGAGCCTAGGCAGCGCATGCGCTGCTCTACGAGGCATGCTGAATTCAGTAAATCGGCTAACCGGGACTTTAGACATGCCCACCGCTTTTGGTTGGCTAGTTGGGCTGCTTTTTAAAATAGTTTTTCTCTGGTTGTTTTTTATTTGTTGTAGTTTTATATAGAGCAAACGCGACCAAAGGTATCAGAGTGCTTTGCATGAGCACCAGTTGCATTACAAATGGACACATTCATTTTGTGGGGGGTGGGGCACGGGAGATTAAGTGATTTGTCCAGAATCACAGGATGTTTGAGTCTACGCCAGACTTGAACCTGGTTCCCCAGCGTCAAAGTCAGCCGCCCATGCAGTTAGGCCACAATTGTGCATCTGTCCCACCTTTCAGTGCTTGGTTCTCTCCCACAGGACATCACCAATTGATTATTTTTGTTGGCCAGCTCTGGCCATCTCCTGACTCCTCGCTCACGCACTCTCCCTTCACAGCAAATGCAGCATACACCCGTCATTATGTGGAGGGGAAACATTTAGGCCCTTTTATACAGGCCACTTGCCTGCTGAAGAACGTCATGGGATCCCGGAGGTAAGATCAAGATTGAACAAGCATTTGCAATGCAATAGGTTTTTTCATTAATGCAAATTTGAACTATTGATGTTGCAAATAATGCAACGCCAATAGCTCAAACATTCGGTAATGCGAACAGATTGCATTGCAAATGCTTGTTAAAGATGGCTACCAAGAACAAGGGTATGTTGTTCTTAACGGTGGCAGGACAGTGGGATGCGATGGGTGGGGGGAGAGGTGATATTCCAGGTGTCATTCCGTGACGGCTGGATGCAGGGAAGGCCTCCTATCTCCCGGAGCACCAATTGATGCTCTCAGATTTCTCCAATGCACGAGCACACCAGCTTTTATGACAGGGGCAAATAGCCCCCCTCATTAGGTGTATCCAGAAGGTAAATTGTATATTTGTAGATATTATACGACGCCACTCATCTAAATTATAGGGTACGGTATTTCACAGACACACAACTACATCATCCCTATTTGAGTAGGCAAGGATCCATTGGTCCTGAGTAAATGCTGAGATCCATTGGACTACAAAAGGCATGAAACATGTGGACCCCTTTCACCCCATAAACACCAACTTGAGCTTGAGAGGTTAAAAATGTCCTTCTTCAGCTAAGAATGTCAGTCTCTTGTTTTTAATATAGCATAGGAACCCAGCCAATAAAAGTACCCTGTGGGATTCCTTTAACTATTTTTATTTTTCACAACATTCTTCTCCATCTCTACTCATACCACTTCCAACACATATGCCTCTCCATCTCACATCTGCAAAAAGAAAAGACCTCCGGCAAAGAGCCCCCTCTCCGGGCCCGTTGGGCATTGCAGCGCCGGCCCAACGAGGAGCTGCCTGATGATGAGGCATGAACTTTACAATTTTCTCTATAGAATCTGGACACCTTTAGAAAATGCAATATTCATAAACAACAATTTACACAAATCTCCACAAAAAAGACTCTCACACTTTGTTGAACATCATTCTTATTACCATCTCATCTAGCTTTCCACAACATTTTCTCCTTCAGACTCACAAATTGTGAAACATTCATATTGGTTGACAACTCATTCACCCATTCACACAAACAACTTATTTAAATTCAATAAAAACCCAACCTAGGGTACCTGTGACTGATATTTTCAAAACATAAATCTCTCCGAAATTCACTAGTACACACTATTTATGCTATATTTGAAAATTTTACTATAGGCCATCAAAAATACAAAAATCAGAACGTTTTTAAGATGATAACTTGACTTGATTGGCCTAAAAAGAACGTTGTTGACGCGTTTCGAATTGCAAACATAAGGAATTCTCCTCAGGACCAAAAAGCTCTCATTGTTCATTCAGCTCGTTCTCTCAAGGTCATTCACATTTATTCCTTGTGATCTGTGAGGTGCTGGGCGCCTGAGATAAGATGGTGTCTTCTTTTTAAGTATCAGGATGATGGTGTCCTGTAGGGCTCCAGAATTGCTTGGACTTCTTCGTTTGATTGGGCTGTCCGGTTTCTCTTTTACAGCAGCCGCCACCTCCTTCTTAGACTCGTCGGGTTCGATTGACTTCCGGAAAACAATCGAACCCGAAGAGTCTAAGAAGGAGGCGGCGGCTGCTGTAAACGAGAAATTGGACAGCCCAATCAAACTAAGAAGTCCAAGCAATTCTGGAGCCCTACAGGACACCATCATTCTGATACTTAAAAAGAAGACACCATCTTATCTCAGGCGCCCAGCGCCTCACAGATTGCAAGGAATAAATGTGAATGACCTTGAGAGAACGAGCTGAATGAAAAATGAGAGCTATTTGGTCCTGAGGAGAATTCCTTATGTTTGGAATTCGAAATGCGTCGACGACGTTATTTTTAGGCCAATCAAGTCAAGTTATCATCTTAAAAACTATCTAATTTTTGTATTTTTGGATGGCCTATTGTAAAATTTTCAAATATAGCATATATAGAGTGTACTAGTGAATTTCCGAGAGATTTATGTTTAGAAAAAAAACAGTCACAGGTACCCTAGGTTGGGTTTTTACTGAATTTAAATAAGTTGTTTGTGTGAATGGGTGAATGAGTTGTCAACCAGTATGAATGTTTCACAATTTGTGAGTCAGAAGGAGAAAATGTTGTGGAAAGCTAGTTGAGATGGTGATAAGAATGATGTTCAACAAAGTGTGAGAGTCTTTTTGTGGGGATTTGTGTAAATTGTGGTTTATGAATATTGCATTTTGTAAAGGTGTCCCGACTCTATAGAGAAAATTGTAAAGTTGAAAAATAAATAGATTCATTCAAACTGAAAGATTTGTTTAGAAGGAGTGGTTTCATTCTGTTTCTTCTTTCTTAATTGATTAAAAAAGCAGCAGTATTGGCAATTGTTGTTGTTCATTGTGATATTGGCGCGGCCTTGCTGCGAATTAGCCAAACCCTCTCTTTGATAATTCTGATGATGAAGCATGACACCTCTTGGGGTATGTGAGGCCCCTTGCTCCTAAATGAGCTTCTCCCCCTCTACCCTTCTTTTTTTGACACCTGGAATAACACCCTCCCCCCATACATCATCCCACCGTCCTGCCACCATTAGGAACGACATACCCTTGTTCTTGCTCTTGACTCTTAAGAGGCGCATATGCTGGACCGGTTATGCCCCAGTCCCTCTCCGTGTGATTCATGTTAAAGATGGCTGTCAGATTTGGATTTCTCCTCTCTCTGCCAAATGGGTCTGCGATCACTGATATAGGGATGACCAATCAGTTTCTATGATGTCCCAAACTGTGGACAGGATCTCTGATGTTTATTTTCTGAGGATCAAGTCACCAAGAATTTCCCCCCTCCACGCCCCCCTAATCACATTCCTTTCTTACCCTAACACCTTGCTTCACACCTTTCTACACGCTGTTAACCAGCCTTACCAAATGGAGATATCTCCTTTTAGCAGTCATCTCCTTTCCAACACAGTGTTAAAACTGCCTTGTTCTACTGCCTAATACATATATGGGGTATTTGCTGTTAGATTGACGTAGCAACATTTCTCTGAAATAAAAAAAGGACATTTTTTCTTAACACTTTTCGTGGAATGTGGTCTGGTAACATTCTTCCCCATGATGTCATTAGGGAGAAGTTGTGTGTTGGATTGGGCCACAGGTGGCTGATCCCTGGACTATGATGCTTGGTACATGGGATTTTTAACAGATGTCTTCAGCCTCCGGAAACCATTATTTTATTAAACTATGGCTTGCCCCAGCACTGCTAAGCTTACCCTGGCACTTGTTAGTCTGTGAATCTAGGATATGAATGTGTTTCCGAGGCAGGCCATCTCTTTCATTGACCCGGAAGCGTACCTTCTCTTTAGTCTGGAACTCACCTTTCCAATCTCATGGTCGCTATGTACCATCTTGCATGTCCCTCGTACTATTCTGAGCTGACTCAAGGTGGCGCAAAGCCAATGGTCGAAGTGGGCGGGAACGGCAGGGCACGGCGTGCCCCTACTTCTGTAATTCTGTAGATTCCGTTCCCCTACTTTTTTATTATGTACATGTGTCCCTGGACGTCAGAAATATTCTGTTCGTGGACGGGCGGGGAGCAAAGAAGGAAAAGGTCTCTGTCTTCTACATCCGGCCCAGACAAGACAAGGAAGGTGTCCGCTTCTGCTCTGCCGCTGGCAGCTGCCCCCTCTTTCTTACTCCTATTCCCTCTCGTTCTGTCTAACTCCTCACTTTTCCGAAAATCATGAATAAAGAAATGGTTCTCACCGTCTCTTCCTGTCGTCCATTTGTACCCCTGTGAAATGGATGCAAAAAAGAAAACCAATTTTGCTGGAAATGCCATTTTTACATTTTTCTATTCCAAAGTGCAGCCTCGGAAATAAAATGTTCAAACTCTGAAAAATAATTAAATAAAGCAAGATGGAGTGTTCTTAAAGTGGCCAGATAATTTTTTTCAAACCCCACCACATTAGCGCCACTTTACAGAGTTTGCCAGTAAAGCACTACTTTTGTTTGCTCGTCTTTCTTTGAACAGCATTGTTTTCCTCCAGTACCTCCTACCTGGAGGCAGTGTCGGCGCTAGGCATGGGCAGTGTGGGCAGCTGCCCTGGGCCTGGCACTCTGCCTGCCAGGATGGGGCCCCCCACAATGGCAATTAACACCCCACTAGTCCTCGTGTATGTCTGCCGATCAGAGTAAAAAAATGCTTCACAAACGGGCTCATGGGAGGGGGCCCCCTTCCTGGGGCCTCTAAGGGATGGAGTGGGAAGGCCTAGGGGAGGGTACACCTCTCAGGCAGCCAGTTCAGAGACTCGGCAGGGCGCCCATTATCAGCACTTTAGCCCACACAGGTTTAACTCAGCCTCTAAGAAATTCTCACACCTTCAGTGCGAAATGGGCTGTACAAGAGTTGCTTGGGGTGGCTGAGAAGAGGAGCTGAGGCCCAAGTGGAGTCTGCACAAAGCAGCTTCCCCGAGCTCAGAAGGTGTCACTTATGTAGGTTTCAGGGGCCTCCCACATTCCCTTTTGCCCAGGGCCCCGAAAATCCTAGGACCGGCCCTGCCTGGAGGTACTGCAATACCTGGTTGATGGGTGGATTGGAAAACGAAATGTGTACGGCGGCTTTGTGTTCACAAACGTGGTCTTTTGAAACCATACTGCTTACGTTTTGTAAACATATAAGCAGTGGACATTGAAATGGGTCCTTTCTGGGCCCTGTAGTTATGTCCTTAACTTTTCAGGCAAAAATACTTGTTGTTTTCTGAATAATGACTGTAAAAGCGTTAAGTTCACCTTGTTCCTGCTTACATTTTACATGCTTTATTAAATCTTTCATTCCTTATGAGTGTTTGCTTTTTCCAGGATGTTGTTACCTTTTCTTTTAGACAGCATATTGCTCTTGCCTAGTGTGTAATTTGAATTGAGTCGCATCCAGTTATTTATAGCAGGTCAAATTGGATTGTAGCTGAAGGCAGTATGAGTTTCTCTCAGTGGGGCAGTATGGTGTTCAGTGAGGGAGCAGATGTAGCACTGGGGGCAGAGCTGCTAAATTTAGAACTGGGGAACCAGGTTCAGCCTTCATGAACAGTCCCCCAGACCACTCTCCTGAGGGAGCACATTCCCATGCCAGACCTTAGAAGGCACCAGAAAAGCTCTGGTGTGTTAGCACCAGCAGGTGGACCCTAGCAGTGGCAAGTGTGGGTTCACCTTGAAGGCTTGCCCACCACAATCCATACTGAAGTTCACCTCCAGTCTTGCGGGCAGGCCTACGAAGTAGCAGACCCTAGAGCGACAGTGACTCTGTCACTGAGGTCACAGGATCCCTGAGAAGAGCTGGCTCTAGGGCGGTGCGATTTGTGTGACCGCAACGGGCGCTGACTTTGAGTGGGGGCGTCGTATATTATGGTTTTAAAAGCACTTGCTGCCTCCTTCCTGGCAGCCAGCTATTTTCGGCAATAATAAAAATGTCATGATAACTCTGATGAATAAACTTCTTCCTAGAGCGAGATAGGAGATTTGTCTAGTGGAAGTTTTGACTCATGGAAAGATAGCGCAGAGGGTTAATGTACCTGCTACAAAGAAAATGTACCAGGCCCATCACAAAGTGCACATATTGTAAATAGGTCAGTGGGTTACTGCTTTTGTCAGTGAGATCCTTTTGCTACTTGCAGTTTATAAGTTAAAATCCTAACAAAGAACAGTGAGCTATTAACTTTCATCTAATAGCTACATACAAAATGCAATGTATAAACTAGAGCGTTATGTTTTTTCCTAAGCCTTTGACTATCCTAATGTTGCAAAAAGTGTTATTTTTGATACAAATCAATAATGATTTCTAAAGAGAACCCCCAATCATGGTATTAAGTTTTAAATTCTGAGTTTGTGTTTCTCCAGGCCCATCACTATTAAACTATACTGTCTACTAGTATGGTTATCATGTGACTCCTACACCTTGTAGTCCTTTGTCTTATGTAACATTTCCTATATAGGCATTTACACATGTAAAATTGATTGTCTCTGTGTATATTGCTGACGACAGAAACTCCATGGCTCGGAAACAAATGGCTCGTGCTTCCACTTTTAAACATTTTGGGACATTCTGTGATTAAAATAAATTCACAAAGTGGAATATGTTTCTAATGTCGATAGCTCATATTAATCGTTAAAAAATCATGTGTATCCATTGGCAGGCCCGGACTGGCCGTTGCAGGCACCGGGCAATCCCCCGGTCGGCCGCGAGGGTGGGGCCGGTTTTGGGCCCCAGGGGGCCGGTTTTGTTACAGGGTCGTTCGGCCGAAAACCGGCCCTAGCAGAGAGCGCTGTTGCACCCCCCAACCCCCGGGGGAGGGGGGCGGCCGAGCACTTTGCCAGGGCCGGTTTCGGTTCCCAGTCCGGCCCTGTCCATTGGTTGAATTACATAACATAATAAGCTGTAACTGGTCAGTGAAATGCCACACAAATACTAAAGATTGGGATGTTTTGCGCATCCTGGCCACACCTCTAACTCCGCCCACTGACCCAATCCTCAGGTTATTCCGCCCTCTGATTCTCCACCCACAGTTCCCCTACTTCCCCCCCCCCCCCCCCCCCCCACTTCGACCACTGCGCAAAGCTCATGTGTGAGATTGTAGAGAATAGTGTATGGTTACAACATTTTACAAACTGTTGCCTCTGATGCTAGGTCAACACATTTTCAGACATGACAATTTGAATAACAAGTGACTTGGAATCGACTCTGAGAGCTACCAGCAGCTCTGCATCGCTGTCTGAGGCCGACATAACATATATATGTCACTTCCGGACGCACCCTGAGACCTGGAGTCCAACCCAGTTCAATCCGGTGGCAGTTTTAATTTACACTAAGCGACTAGCGGAGGGTGCCCTAGTGCTGTGTATCAGTGGATCCCTTGTTGGCCTTCCAGGAGGAGTCGTGCGTCATTGTGTAACAGGGGTGGAAACCTAGCAGTTTAGTCTACAAAAACACATTGTAACATTTTGAGCAAAAATTAGTATTTTGAAAATACAGCCGCAAAGCTATTTCCCAGAAAAGGAGGTGCATGTCCCCACCATAGGGAAGCAGATGGCTCTTCCGCGGTTCTCCGCTCAGTCTCGGGTGTTTCTGTTCCTCGTCCAGGTACTTCCAGCGATTGGATGCTTTGTTTCCTCGTGCTCTCCGCGTCCCCCTTTCGCTGCCCTCCCTTATAAGGCCGGGCAGTCTGCAGACACAGGTGGCTCTTCGCCAACCTTGGTGAGGTCACCTTATTAATGCTTCGAAATGTTAACTTTTGATAAGACGCAAGGAGCCGGCGAGCCCTCGTCATGGTACTCGGCCCACGGTTTATGAGAACAGAGCGCCTCTGTGTGTGCTGGCATCACCCAGCGAAAGAGCTGACGCGTGGAGGCCATGAACAGACCAACGAGCGGCCCCCGGAGATGGTTCCGGCCGGGGGGCTCCAAACTGTGGACAACGGCATCTCACCAGGACATGACCGTCTACGAGGGGTGTTTTGGTTCCTTGTGTATCACGAGGGCGCAACACATTTCCAATACACAGTTATCCTTGTGTGTAGTGTACAATGTGAGGTGAAACCCGTTTTATAATGTCACAGGTGCATTTCTCACTGTCTAGCTAATTCTGGTTTCCCTGGCATGTAGAACCACCTTTATTAGCATTTTCGCCTTACATCTTTTCAGAGTGTATACGTTATATACGAGGCCAATGAGACCCTCGGGCAATGGCGTGTCATGTAGCGCTGCGCTGGCTCCGTGCAGAGTCCAGGCCTGTTTATAAAGTGAATTCAATTAACCCTATATTTCTTTTGAAAGCTTGTTTTCCACGCAGGGCAGCTGGGGAACAGTGAGCAGGGGTTGCCTCTTTCTGTTTTTGGGCCGTGCTGTCTAAAATAATGTACTAACGTCAAGAAATATCGGTTAAATGAATTCACTCTACCCTCTGCAGGCGCATAGAAATGTTTCCTCGACTCTGGCGGAGACTGCGCAGCCCTTCGGGATACGGGGGCAGACGTCTAGCCTGTAGCGGGTCTCATAGTCAGCTGCGTTAAGTATTTCGTGGTAATAGTAAGAGAGGAAAAACCGATTAAGTTGACAAGTAAAGTCCGCTATCTCACCAGTAATTCATTTAATCAGTCAGTGACTGAGTACTGCCTGTTCCAAGAAGTCGTGCAGTTTTCACGTTCCAAGGGTCATGTCCCCATATCGAATGCGACTGAACGCGCTAGTGAGCCCGTGTAAAATCCAATAAGAACAAGCATTGGAAATGCAATAGGTCTCGCAGCATTAGAGTTAGTGCTTTTAGAATTGTTTATGGGTTTTTTTGTAAATCTTTAGCATTTTTGTTTCCTGTAGCCAATGCTAAAGAATAAAAAAAAAAAACCATAAACATTTCTAAAAGCTCTAACTCAAATGCTCCGAGACCTATTCCACTGTGTGAGGGTGAGGGGTTGAGGGTGAGTGAGAGTGAGGGTGAGGGTGAGTGAGGGTGAGGGTGAGGGTGAGTGAGGGTGAGTGTGAGTGAGGGTGAGTGAGGGTGAGTGAGGGTGAGGGTGAGGGGTTGATGTTGAGGGTGAGGGGTTGAGGGTGAGTGTGATATTTTACACCAGTTTAAAATGTGTGGAGGGAAGTGTGGTTTTAGGTTACAGTACAGCTGTACATAGTGACAAACGATAGCTTTGCAGTACAGTGAAGGATTCCAAAACAGTCAGTTAGCGCTCTAGTGTGTTGTTAGAAATGTTTGGCCTGTTCTTGTAGTCCTTCTTTAGTTTCCGTGGCTCGCATGCTGGCTGGTCGGCGGCTGCCCCGGAGCATGCTGGGATCGACATGGATGCCTTCGATCTGTTCCGAAAGCTCGGAGCCGGGGCTAAGTTTGACGTGCGACGCTTCAGTGGGGATGCGGAGCGGTTCAAGGTGAGGTCTGCTACGGTTAGGAGCGGAGCTAGAAGTTGGTATATGAATTTTCACTGGCAGTTTTCCGGTAGAGAACTTGGATTGTTTTGAAGGTCTACTCAGTGCACACAGGCGTGCACGTCCACAGACGTTGTGGGGCACAGTTAAAGAGAGGGCTAATGTCGAGGTTCAGGTCTAGCATGAGGAAGTCACTTAGTCTTCATATGGCCGCCATAGGTACTACGATCCTACCAGACGGGGACCTGCTACAGATATTCTGCTAAAGAATAAACGAGGGAGCACTCAGGGAAGTCTTCGAGGGATCATTGAGCACACTGGAATCTAGTGTTTGTTAGGTCTCGCCTGTCGATGCGCATGCGCATCGAGCAAGCGAGACTATAGGGGCTCATCGACTCTTTATCTAACTTGCAAGGAATCGTGGCGATTCCTTGCAGTGCCCGTGACTTTTAAGCTCAATGCGCATGTGCATTGAGCTTAAAAGCGCGTGCACAGCCGCCCGCATTCCTCCGACACCTTTGAAGTGAAGCTTAGCTTCACTTCAAAGGCCCGGCTTCTTCACACCCACATGCCGCTCTGCCCCGCTCCGCCCCCTCCCCTGAGTCATCCTGCCTGCCCCTTCCCGCCGTGTCGCATTTCTCCTCCCCCCTCCCCTCTCTTCCCTCCGTCTTGTTTCTTTTGGCGATGTTCTTGTTTGTTTAAGCACGTGAGGTTTTGTTAGCTGTCCCGATGTTTTATAGCCTTACACGTCTTACTCGCCTTTAAATCTGTAAGCAGACACTCGTTGTGTCACGTATTCAGCGCGGCTGCTGCTTGGGATCATGTGTTTTTTTTAAAAACAAGCAATTTAGTTATAGAAAGAGGAGGGCTCTATATGCTTTGTAACCTGTGTCGGACGTATTTCGCATGTTTGCTGCTTGGGATCAGGAGTTTTTTTGAAGACAATATGCTTTTAAACGTGTTGTACCCCCTGAATATAACTATTGTAGCTGATGCTAATTGAAAAGGATCGAGGAGGCTGCGCTGTTACAATCTAAATAGCAAAGTGCTCGAAATTATTATTAATGTGCAGCGCTACTCCGTGTGATATTTTGTTAGCAATCCCGATGTTTTATAGACTTTTTGGTAAAAAAAGAAAGACGAGTGCCTTACTCGCTTTTAAATGTGTAAGCAGACACTCGTTGTGTCACGTATTCAGCGCAGCTGCTGCTTGGGATCGCATGTTTTTTTTAAGAACAAGCATATTTTAGTGGGCAGGCACAGGAGTTATTTTTACAATTCAAGCAGCGCTAAACATTTATGTGTGAGGTAATATACGGAGCTAACTAACAAACAGCACTTACGTTTATTACATTCCTAGCTATGGTATATTACAGATTTGCACTTTAAAATGTAAGGTTTTTAACTGTTAAACGGTGTGCGTCTTTATGCAGGTTTACTTATTGCCAATTTCACCCGTAGTTGTAACCGTGCTTTTTATCAGCACTATTTACATTACCTAAAACATATTTGTTTTGTTAGCACGGAATGATGTCTTTTTTGTACTGTGTATGATGTGCACAGATACAAAGCTACGCGCACAGAGGTAGCTAAAACTGGATTTGGTATCGTTGCCGCCACATCCCTTCTGATTTAGCATAAATGTAGTTTAAACCGCTGCCATGCAACTGAGGAACCGGTTCGGCTCTCTGGGAAACGCGGGCTCTATTGGTGCTGCACACCGGTTGGTTATTTAAACTATAGTATTTTCACCTCCTGCAATTGTGTTTAAAAATGTTTGGCATCCCGACAACATATGTCTACACCCTGTGGTATAACATACATTTTAAGTAGAGCTATGGCTGTGCATTGCGAACACGCCACGGTGATCTGTTTATTTTTACAGCAGAGACTGATGTTTTACGCATAAGAGCTTTTTATATTTACAAGTAAAATCCGTAGTACTGCTAGCGAAGAGCTCTGCAATAGGACTATTTAGTTTAAAATAAGCAGTCCGTGTGCGTGATAATTAATAAAAAAGAAAACATATAAATGTAGAAAACAAGTATATGCTATATAATAGTGTACTCCTTTGCCCTGTGCGTTTTGCACATGTGATACGTAATGCAAAGTAGCTTGCATGGCATGCTTTCTTGAGCACAGACGCACATCTTTATTGCGCTTCCTGGAGATAAGCATAAGTTTTATATTATGCTTTTGGTCCACCATAAAATTAATTGTGTTCTCTTTAGAAGTGGAGCTGGGGCGTGGGTTTTATCACTTTTCTCGCCGTTTGTTTACAAACCTGTTGCAGAGGTTAGCTGCATCTGGTACTTTGTTATAAATGTTGCGTTAAAGATGTATTGTGCGATAAATGTAGGCCTTATTTTCCTATGTCTTTTAATAATTGTGTATGCTTGGTATATAGTATTATACAGCTATTTGTGGTTTAACTGTATAGTTAAAAAAAATACTGTTACAGCTTAAACAAAATATTGCAGAGGTTATGAGGGATTTTTAAACGTGTGGAATTTATCTAAAAAAATCTAGAGCCCCACACTCCTTTAAACCTGTAAGCAGACACTCGTTGTTCAGTGCATACAGCGCGACTGTCACTTGGGATCCGATGCTGTCTTTAAAGCATCAAATGTAGCTTTTAAAAACGGGGCCCCACACACCTGTCAACCCATATGCAAACACTCGTTCTGCAGCGCATACAGCGTGCCTGCCACTTGGGATCTAATGTTGCCTTTAAAGTGTGTCATTTAACCTTTAAAAAACGGGGCCCCACATGCCTTTCAAACCATAAGCAAACACTCGTTGTGCAGCGCATGTAGCATGTCTGTTGCTTACAATAAAGCAGCTCCCAGCTATGCATAAGTGGTTTTATTAATTACCCACCACATTATCACTCAGCACCACCACAGCACCACTCAGCAGCACCACAGCATCACTCAGCACCACCACAGCACCACTCAGCACCACCACAGCACCACTCAGCACCACCATATTATCATTCTGCACCACCACATTATCACTCAGCACCACCACAGCATCACTCAGCACCACCACAGCATCACTCGGCACCACCACAGCACCACTCAGCACAACCACAGCACCACTCAGCACCACCACAGCATCACTCAGCACCACCACAGCATCACTCAGCATCACTCAGCGCCACCCCAGCATCACTCAGCACCACCAGAGCACCACTCTGCACCACAACAGCACCACTCAGCACCACCACAGCATCACTCAGCGTCACCCCAGCATCACTCAGCACCACAACACCACCACTCAGCATCACCACATCATCACTCAGCGCTACCCCAGCATCACTCCGCACCACCACATTATCACTCAGCATCACCACAGTATCACTCAGCACCACCACATCACCACACAGCACCACCACAGCATCACTCAGCACCACCACAGCACCACTCAGTACCACCACAGCACCACTCAGCACCACCACAGCACCACCACATTATCACTCAGCACCACCACAGCACCACTCAGCAGCACCACAGCATCACTCAGCACCACCACAGCACCACCACAGCACCACTCAGCACCACCATATTATCATTCTGCACCACCACATTATCACTCAGCACCACCACAGCATCACTCAGCACCACCACAGCATCACTCGGCACCACCACAGCACGACTCCGCACAACCACAGCACCACTCAGCACCACCACAGCATCACTCAGCACCACCACAGCATCACTCAGCATCACTCAGCGCCACCCCAGCATCACTCAGCACCACCAGAGCACCACTCTGCACCACAACAGCACCACTCTGCACCACAACAGCACCACTCAGCACCACCACAGCATCACTCAGCGTCACCCCAGCATCACTCAGCACCACAACACCACCACTCAGCATCACCACATCATCACTCAGCGCTACCCCAGCATCACTCCGCACCACCACATTATCACTCAGCATCACCACAGTATCACTCAGCACCACCACATCACCACACAGCACCACCACAGCATCACTCAGCACCACCACAGCACCACTCAGTACCACCACAGCACCACTCAGCACCACCACATTATCACTCAGCACCACCATATTATCATTCAGCACCACCACAGCACCACTCAGCATCACCACAGCATCACTTAGCACCACTCAGCACCACCACAGCATCACTCAGCACCACCACAGCATCACTCAGCACCACCACAGCATCACTCAGCACCACCACAGCACCACTCAGCACCACCCCAGCATCACTCAGCGCCACCACAGCACCACTCAGCATCACCACATCATCATTCACCGCTACACCAGCATCACTCAGCATCACTCAGCACCACCACATTATCACTAAGCACCACCACATTATCACTCAGCACCAACACAGCACCACTCAGCATCACCAAAGTATCACTCAGCACTACCACAGCATCACTCAGCACCACCACAGCACCACTCAGCACCACCACATTATCACTCAGCACCACCACATTATCACTCAGCACCACCACAGCATCACTCAGGGCCACCACAGCATCACTCAGGGGCACCACAACATCACTATGCGCTACCACAGCATCACTGAACGCCACAGCATCACTCGTCGCCACCACAACGTCACTCCGCGCCCCCACAGCATCAATCTGTGCAACCATTCAACAACAACTGGTTCAAATATTTTCTCTCAATGTTTCAAGCTTTATTACAAATGTCACAAAAAGATGTTAATTTTTCACTTCTGTTCTTGGATTTTTGTCACAATAAAATACACTGAACATAATCTTCACAAAGGTTATTTACAAAAGTTTAAGCTATTGCCATTATAAATTACAATAACTTTTATTTAAGTATTAATTATAAAAAAAATAAAAGCCATTGTTATTTGTAATATCAATACATCTAATTCACGTAAATACAACACTTATTGCATTACAAATGCTATAGGTGTCACATTTGCGAAAGTTATAACTATTGGCATTGTAAATGACAAAGCTATTAATTTAGCTATTTTCAAAACCAACACATAAACAAAAAATGTGTCATTTACAATCCCCATAGCTCAAACTTCCCTAATGCGAGACCTATTGCATTGCAAATGCTTGTTTTTCTCTTGGGAAGGGTATGGACCAGAAGTTATGAGTTGTTCAGTTAACTAGCTGAAGAGGTTTCTACGCTATGAAACGATGTTTGAAGGCCGGGGTGAGGGGAGGTACAAGGTTTACAATAAAATGTGGTGCCCAGTGATTGAAATCGAAATTTTGAAGTACAGGTACTCCTTGTTACAGAGTACCTATTTTGTACTGAGATGTGTCAGTACTCTCTCATTAAAAGCATCGGAGCAGTGCTATCCCTTCTAAATTAAAGTTGTGCATGTACGAAGTACCTGATAGTACCTGCTCGCTTAACCACCAGTGGTGCCACTGTGCGCGCTGGCAAGTATGTGAGCTGATCACCGTCTATTGAGTGAGTAACCACGCCTTACCTTAAGGATCTAAAGATGAAAACAAGACGGAGGGGAGGGGGGAGGAGAAATGCGACACGGCGGGAAGGGGGAGGGGGCGGAGCGGGTACAATAAACAAGACGGAGGGAAGAGAGGGGAGGGGGGAGGAGAAGTGCGACAGGGGAAATGCGAGACGGCGGGAAGGGGAGGGGGCGGAGCGGGTAAACAAAGACGGACGTGCACGCGCTTTTAAGCTCAATGCGCATGCGCATTGAGCTTAAAAGTCACGGGCACTGCAAGGAATCGCCACGATTCCTTGCAGTGTGGATAAAGAGCGGATAAGTCCCAATACTCTCGCCTTGCTCGATGCGCATGCGCATCGACAGGCGAGACCTAAAAAGAAAACCCTTAAACTACCAATTGAGACCGTAACTTTCCAACATGTGGGTCTGTACAAGTACACTGTACTATTTTGTGTCCCATTAGTATTGGGTATCGCCGATCATCGGTCAAGGGAGAGTGATAAATCCATAACAAATGGCGTCTCACAGACAGCCACCCAACCCACTGAAGGTGCGAGCCTCTTCCCTGTGATGTGTTAAAGCTTTAGTATCGCGGTGCTTCCCGGGTGCCGACTCCACCTGCACCGAGTGTGTATTCTCTGGGATAGTCGGAGCCCTGCACGACACTGGGCCTGAGGGCACCAACTGTATCTGTCACGTCATTTCATCTACATGCGCTGGTGTCCTCTACTTTCTTCTCTGGTGCCCTCTGCTTTCTTCTCTATATAAACTCGTACTTTGAGCCTCCCCCCTTTACTTACACATTGCGTCAAGACGATGTATCCAGAACTGCCTTCTTAGAAGCTGGGGAACCAGGTTTGAGTCTCAGCGTCACCTCAGCATCCTGTGATTCTGGGCAAATCGCTTAATCTGCCGGTACCCAAGAAAAAAAAACACAAAAATGAAGGTGTCTTTGTGTGTAACCGTGCTCATGAAAAGTTCTCCAATAACCTCCTGTCGAGTCCACTCTATAGAAAAAAAGCTACAAAAAAGTATTAGTGGGACTTCCGGGCAATTGTCTGAGGGCATCCCTCTGGAGTGAATAGATCCATCTTCCCCAACCATAACACGAGTTTGTCAGTGACCTCTTTGCAAAACTTTCCTGTCACCAGGCAATCTCGCACCATGTGGTAAAAAACCCTGCATCCTTTCCTGCACACCTGGGGCAAGGGGGGGGTGGGGGGGGGGGACGCAGCTCTTTAGATTTTATTGATTTTAAGGGTTTGACATGTCCTCGGATTCTAATTGAATTGGATATGGCGAAAAGAGGCACTTCTGGGCAACTTGTGACCTCAAGTGCCTTTCACTGTTCACCATCACCTAGGCCCTGGCCCATCATATATACATGTTCCATTTCATCTTCAGCTCATGAGTGGGTCCAGTGGAGTCGGGAAGTGCCCCATAGAACCATTTTATCAGGCACCTATAGTCCCATCTCGCCCCATAATCTAAAAAGCATGTCTCACTGCTCTGTACCTTATGTCCATCAGGGAGTCCGTTACCCTCCAGAAAATCCTGAAAGGTTACGAAGACACCCATTACATGCTGTCTCTCACCTTTTCTGTACCTGCGGTAGTCCAGTCTGTCTATCAGCAATTTATTGAAGATTAACTAAACCCATCACAATTTATTATACAAAAATTACAGTATTTAGATAAAAAAAATTAAAACACAACCGATCTTAAAAAGCGACATCTGTCCATAAATCTAAAATACTGACATTTTCTTTAAAAATGAAAGTAAAATGCAAATTAACTAAAACATGTTCTATTAAATGTTTTCTATTTTTACATTCTGTGTCAGTCAGTAGTGCTTTATGGTGTGATTATTTAAAATCTTTACAATTCCACCAGGGTGCCAGAGAACACATTTGGAATAAAATACAATATAAAATGCACCAATATAAAACTCAGAAAGTCAGAAATGTTTTATTTGCATAGTTAATAAAAACCATTGCAACACAGATATAAAAAATTCTTAAAACATCCTTATAAAACGCTTATAATAGGTCATAAAATAGAAAATTCATTATGAAGAACCTCAGCAAAGCAGAATAGAGTGCATTCCTTTTTTCACTATCTGTAGTCCTGGACTCTATATTAGGAAGCTCTAGTCCTGTTCAGCCGGTTACTGTGATTGCCCCATGGGCTCTGCTTGCTCAACGATGTAGCACTAGTGCTAGACGTTCATGTTCAGTAAGGTGACAGTCAGTGACCATCTGTTGATTGGCCTGCTTCTGTAGTATTCTCCGCCAGTTTTGGCATTCTCTGTTCGGCCACTCTCAAGAATTTCACAAATCTGCAGTTTAGTTGCGTATTTGATGGATTCAAACAGGCAAGCACTGCTTGCCTTCTAGTGCCAATCCCTCTTTGCTTAAATTGGTCTTTGAGAAGCGATTGACAGGCGTGTTGCAAGTCTTCTCATAAGCAGATTACGTAAAGGATGTCCCCGTTGCTGGAGTTACATAGCCTGCAGGTCTCATTGCCATCCTTGCTCAGCCATGGTGGTAAGTGCCGCGGGCATGGCAGAATCCCTAGTCTGTACTTTAAAAAGCTCATTTTTATGGCTCTGGGGTACCCCTGGTTAAAGTATGTTTGTGGCATTAGTGATTTATAGGAGTTTAGAGTCATCCATGCATGTAATCTTTTTTAAAATAAGACCTTGTCCTCTAGTAAGGAAAGTGATTTGACATTTTTCCAGACTCTTTTTTTGAAGTTGCTATGCCCAAGCTGTTTGTCCCAGATCTTGGAGAGTTTGGTGACCTCCAAAGCTGACTGGAGGAACTTTCTTGCCTCTGAAGCCTCTCTGCTTTGTATATCACTCCATAACAGAGAGTTTAGTGTGTTTGTGGTAGCGATTCTTAATTTGTGGCAGCAAATGATGTAAGCTCCTTGCCTGGCTAGGTCTTGTTTCTGCAGGCCGAACTCCAGTCTTATTTGAGCTGGAGATGTATAGGTCGGGAGCGAGAACATTGTTCTATAGGCCTTCACCTGTATGCTGTTCAGATCCTTGGAGTCCCTTCCCCTTATCGCCTCGCTGCCATAAGTGATCGAGGGCAGCAATTTTGCCTTGATTACCTTCAGAAGTGGGGTCATGGTCGGACCCATCAGTTTGGTTTCCAGATTTTTCATCATCAGGGCAATCAGTGCGCCTCTCCTTCTTATTTCCTGCTTTTGGTGCGCGAAAGAGCCTTCTTTATCAAATATGACTCCCAGGTATTTATACTCGCGAGCTGGATCAATTTTTGCGTCACCGAGCAGCCAGCACTTGCATTGTTTTTTGTTGGCGTTTATAGACATTGTACGTGTCTTACTGAGATTGATTTTTAAATTATTTTCCTTGGCGTAGTTCTGCATTTCAGTAAGAAGACGTTTAAGGCCGATATAAGTGTGACTAAGTAGCACAACGTCGTCTGCATACAGAAGGTTGCTCAAGGTTTTTTCGCCTCTCCTGGGGGAGTGAGAATTGCAGGCGTCAAGTGCTTTCGATAGATCCGCCATAAAAAGATTGAACAAGGTTGGTGCAAGCACGCACCCTTGTTTTAGGCCTTTGGTAGTTAGTACTTTTGAGGGCAGGTGAGTGCCGCTTCCTAATTTCACCTGCACCCAGGTGTCTGTGTGGAGGAGCATTAGCATATTTAGAATTGACTGTGGTAGGCCCCATTGCGCTAGTTTCCCCCAAAGTCTGCCTCTCTCTAAGTTATCAAATGCAGCGCTGAAATCAATATAGCACAGATGTAAAGGAATCTTGGATGTTTTTGCTGCATCAATGATTACTGACATGGCAAGAATGTTTGTTGATGTTCTAGTTGTTTTTCTAAAGCCTGTCTGATTCAGCGGAATTATCTGATTTGAGTCAGCCCAAAGTGTAAGCTCCTCTAATATTGTGCCGGCCAAGTATTTTGCCTTGTTGTCAATAAGGGCTATTAAGCGATAGTTGTTTGATACAGCCTTGTCTCCCTTTTTGTGGATTGGGACAATCGTCGAGCCCTGCCAGGATTCTGGAATTTTGTTTGATAGTCTAATTTCCAAAAATAGTGGTTGCAGGATGTCGGACCACTCTTTGTTCTTTGTTTTGTACAGGGTAGGTGGTATGCCATTTGGGTCCAGGGCACCGCCTTTTCTGCCTTTTGCGATCTGTCTTTTGATTAAGTCTGACTGCTGCCGCCTCGCTGTCTCGGACCCTGAGAGTCTAATAAAAACAAGCAACGTATAGGGCATGCATCTGTTGGTCAGCAAGTTATAAAATTGATCATCACAAAATATTAAAAACGCAAGGGAGTAAACATTTCAGGTATGATTTAAGAAGCATACAAAATGTTGAAAGTGAAAAGTGCCAAATGGTCAAAGCTTTTCGAATGGCTCAAAATGTAGTATAACAAAGACCTACTTCCTGAGTCTCAAGACCAACTGCAAGAATCGCAATACTTAATATATCGCACTGGCATTTTAAGAAACAGCAGGGGCGGGCATTTGCAATACAATTTCAGATTTCAACGTGAGTGACGAGTGCAAGCTCACTAATGTGACGCGTGCAGATCCAACAACAATTGTAGGTAAGCATTTCATTCAAAGTGCAGAGGGCATGGGTCAGTTGGTCAGCAAGTTATTAACCCATTCTGTGCTTCTGATGGAACCACTCCATCACGAGCCAAGGGCGCGCTGTGCTAATGACGGAGTGGTTCCATCATGCCACGGCCGCTCCGCCCACGCTGCATCAATTCCGCACCTGCGTGGCTGAATTAATGAGCGGGCCATGACGGAACCACTCAGTCACGAGCACAGCTCGCCCGTGACTCATGATGGAGTGGTTCCGTCACAAGCATGGCGGCGCTGCGCGACCTCCACTCACCCCGCCCCGCGCCGCGGCGCGGCGGAATTACCAACGCGGCCAAGGGGTTAAATTAAACATCACAAAAGATTAGAAACCCCAGGGGAGTAAACATCTCAGGTACTATTTAAGAAGCAGACATATTATTCAAAGTGCCAGCTGATCAGAGCTTTTCGAGTGGCTCAAAACTTAGCACAGTAAAGACCCATGGCTTTCCTCCACTTGAGTAGAGGGCTGCCGAGCAGACAACAGTTCGGACGCCGTATCCTGGCGCTGACGTGATACTTTCAACACAATGAGTAAGCCTTAAGCCCGTGTCCCCGATACCAGATCACGCGACTGCCCCACAGTATCTACTGTGACCAGACACGATTTTACCGTCGACGCGAGTCACTCAGGCACCCTAGAGCAGCCACATCGTATATAGAACTTGGACCTCGTAATTCGTTTTTAACTACCCTCGTAGATACTCTGGCATACTTGGCGGACTCTTTTTAAATATTCAATCATATATCGACCAGCTCTACGACTGCTTGATTCTGTGGGACATTATTCGAGGTCACATTTCTGTTTTTGAAAACACGGCTTCCTGATGAAGGCACACAGCCGAAACGTGCGTAGGAATACATTCCCTAGCCATGCTTTGATTTAACATGATTCATCATTTGTAAATTGTACTGTGGCCAGTTATTGTCTGATTTGATATTCATTGATATGTTACATTAACAAGAATTTGTGAATGACTTTTTTGTATTATTGTGCATTTATTATATTTGATATATAGTTAAAAATAAATTCCTAATAAAAAAGATATCCCTATGATCTCTATCTGTTACTGATGACATGTACTTTGGGTATTCGTGAGTTTATAATTTGTTTAGGTCCACTGTATTTATTCTGTTCCTAAATGCTCTTATTTACACTAGTGCAATTTTCCCTGATTTAGGAACGTATTTCAGGGTTACCCCTACAATTGCTCCTACTATTTAAGAAGCAGACATATTATTCAAAGTGCCAGCTGATCAGAGCTTTTTGAGTGGCTCAAAACTTAGCACAGTAAAGACCCATGGACGTCATTTGGGGGTAGTCCGGGTTTGCAGCAGTGACCTCTAGTTTACTCCCTGTTACCTCTCAATCAATCAATCAGTACATTTGTAGAGCGCACTACTTACCTGTGAGGGTCTCAAGGCGCTGGGAGTGCGGGGGGGCTGATACTGCTTGAACAGCCAGGTCTTAAGGAGTTTCCTGAAGGCCAGCAGGTCTTGGATCTGTCGTAGGCGGATGGGGAGGGTGTTCCAGGTTTTTGCAGCGAGGTGAGAGAACAATATGCCGCCGGTGGTTGCTCGACGGATGCGGGGGCAGTGGTGAGGGCGAGGTCAGCAGAGCAGAGCTGGCAGTTCGGGGTGTAGATGGTGAGTCGTTCATTGAGGTACGCTGGTCCGGTGTTGTGGAGAGCTTTGTGAGCATGGGTGAGGAGTTTGAAGGCGATCCTCTTGTTGATGGGGAGCCAGTGCAGGTCATTCAGGTGGGCTGTGATGTGGCTGGGACGGGGGATGTCGAGGATGAGGCGTGCAGAGGCGTTCTGTATGCGTTGTAGTCGTCTCTGGAGTTTTGCTGAGGTTCCTGCATAGAGAGCGTTGCCGTAGTCCAGTCTGCTGCTGACAATGGCCTGGGTGACTGTCCTTCTGGTGCCGGTGGGGATCCATCTGTAGATCTTGCGGAGCATGTGGAGGGTGTTGGAGGAGGAGACGGCGTTCACTTGTTGGGTCATTGACAATGCGGAGTCCAGGATGACTCCCAGGTTGCGTGCGTGGTTAGTGGGCGTCGGTGCAGCTCCCAGTGCGGACGGCCACCATGAGTCGTCATTCCTTTGTGGAGGTTGGATTTGGTGGTGGTGGGGGCCTTGGTGAGGGAGAGGATCCGCTGGGTGTCGTTGGCGTATGAGACGATGTTGAGGTTGTGCGATCTGGCGATGTTGGCGAGTTGTGCCATGTAAATGTTGTAGAGTGTCGGGCTGGGGTTCTGCCGGTGATGAAGGAGGTGGTCCAGTCCAGTGCTTTGTCGTGGAGCCCTGCATTGTGGAGGAGTGTGCGGAGGGTGCGGCGGCAGACTGTGTCGAAGGCGACCGAGAGGTCCAGGAGGATGAGGGCCGTGGTGTCTCCGTTGTCCATCATGGCCCTGATGTCGTCAGTGGCGGTGACGAGGGCTGTTTCGGTGCTGTGGTTGCTGCGGAATAGGGATTGGGACAGGTCCAGGATGTTGTTATTTTTGAGGAAGGAGGTCAGTTGCCTGTTGACGATCTTCTAGATGACTTTCGCCAGGAACGGGAGGAGGGAGATGGTCTGGAAGTTCTTGAGATCCTTGGGGTCAGCTTTGGGTTTCTTTAGTAGGGCGTTGATCTTGGCCTGCTTTCAGCTCTCCGGGAAGGAGGCGGTCTCAAAGGAGCTGTTGATGATCTTGCGGAAATGGGGTGCGATGGTGGAGCTTACTTTGTTAAAGATGTGGTATGGGCAAGGGTCTGATGGTGAACCGGAGTGGATGGTGTTCATGATTTTGATGGTGTCTTCATCGTTGAAGTGGCTCCAGGAAAGCAGGGGGTCGATGTGGCTGGGGGGCGGTGAGTCTGAGGTGTCAGTGTCTGTAGAGTGGCCTGGTTGCTGAAGCTGTTGTGGATGATTGCGATCTTGCGCTGGAAGAAGGTGGCTAGGGAGTCGCAGAGGTCTTGTGATGGCGGGATGTCTTGGAGTTGGAGAGTTCCTTCACGATGTTGAAGAGCTCTTTGCTGTTGTGTGCGTTGTTGTCAATGCACTCTTTGAAGGAGGTCCTTTTGTCGGTTCGGATGAGTTGGTGGTGCCTGCGGATGGCGCTCTTGTAGGCGGTGTTGCTGTCCGGTGCCTGTTCGTGGTGCCACTTCTTCTCGAGCCTACGGCAGGCCTGCTTGGATGCCTGGAGGTTTGCGGTGAACCAGATGGCTTTTCTGTTGGTTCGTATGTTCAATGGTTTCTTGATCGGGACGAGAGTGTTGGCGCAGTCGTATATCCATTGCCTGAGGTTGAGGGTGGCGGAGTCGGTGTCTGTAGTGTCCGTTGGTGGGTTTCGGGTGAGGATGGTGACTAGCTTGTATTCGGTGACTTTGCTCCAGCTCTGGTTGGGGACCCGTTGTGTGTGGTGGTGCGTGGTAGGCTTCTTGAAGGTGAAGTGGACGCAGCGGTGGTTGGTCCAGTGGAGTTCGATGGTGTGGCTGAAGGTGACGTGGTTGCTGGCTGAGGAGTTGGGGTCGGGCGTTTGTCTGGCGGAGTGGGTGGGAGTCGTGATGAGCTGTTTGAGTCTGACGTTGGAGAGGTTGTCGAGCAGGGTGGTGGAGTTGGTGTTCTCGAGGTGGAGGTTCAGATCTCCGAGGAGGATGTAGTCCGTGGATGTACAGGTGTGCGTGCTGACGAAGTCGGCGATGGAGACGCTGAACTGCATCCGGGGGCCGGGTGGTCTGTAGATGAGGGTTCCTCTGAGGGTGGTGTTGGGGTCGGTGTGGATCTGGAAGTGCAGGTGTTCGGCGGTGATAAGCGTGTCGTCGTCAGTGCTGGTCGAGATTCTGAGGGTGTTTCTGTGGACAATGGTGATTCCTCCTCCTGTTCCGATGGTGCGGTCCCTGTGGGTGATGTTGTAGCCGTCAGGGATGGCTATTGCGATGTCGGGTGCCGAGGAGGGGTTCATCCAGGTTTCCATCCGGAAGGCAACATCTGGGGAGGTGGAGTCGAGTAGGTCCCAGAGTTCGATGGCGTGTTTGCGGGCAGAGCGGGTGCTGAGTAGAAGGCATCGGAGGCTGTTGCGACCTACCCCGGTGGGCGTGGTTGTGGTTTGGAGGCTGGTGTAGCTGCAGTTCCGGCAGGAGAAGGGTTCATGGGCCAGCTTCAGGGTGGCCCGGGAGCAGGTGTGTGATCTGACACTTCCTTTGCGACCCCTGGCCTTAGAGGTGGCAAATGTTTACTCCTGACACTTCCTTTGCGAGCCATGGCCTTAGAGGGGGTAAATATTCACTCCTGGCACTTCGTTTGCGACACCTGGCCTTAGAGGGGGAAAATGTTTACTCCTGACACTGCCTTTGTGACCCCTGGTCTCAGAGGGTCTTTTGTGACCCGTGGCCTCAGAGGGGGCAAAACAATTGCCTCCTCTGAGGCCAGGGGTCACAAAGGAAGTGCCAGGTGTAGTAGGGAGCAAACTAGAGGTCACAGCGGCGAGCCTTGACTACCACCAAATGACTTCCATGCAAAGACCTCCTTCCTGAGTTGCAAGCCCAACTGTATGAGTTACAAAACTTAATATAGCGTGCTAACATTTTAAGAATGCAAAAAGAACAATTCATAGACAGAATGCAGAACAATGTCATACATTCACCCCAGTACAGAGATCTGGGCCTAAATCCATCTTTTTTTTGCTCACCATGCCAATCCAGTTTGGACCCAGCTATATGCAAATCAGTCTTGACCCTGCGCCCAATAGGAACAGTCCCGGCTGAACTGCCAGGCCAGGTCCTCCCTGGACTGGAAACAAGCATCCTAGGACCGGTTGCGGGCTTTCAGCCCTCATCAGCCAGGATAGCTTGACTCCAGTGGCATGGAGAGCACGGGACCCACGCCTGGGCATACCCGTCTTTTATGACCCCTGGTCTCAGAGGGTACTTTGTGACCCCTGGCCTCAGAGGGGCAAAACATTTGCCTCCTCTGAGGCCAGGGGTCACAAAGGAAGTTTCAGGAGTTGTAGGGAGCAAGCTAGAGGTCACAGCTGCGAGCCTTGACTACCACCAAATTACTTCCATGCAAAGACCTACTTCCTGAATTGCAAGCCCAACTATATGAGTTACAAAATTTATTATGGCGGGCTAACATTTTAAGAAACAGCAGGGTGGACCTTTCAATATTATTTCAGATTTCAACCTGAGTGACGTGCGCAAGCTCGCTAAAGTGATATATGCAGATCCAACAACAATTGTAAGCAAGCATTTCTTTCAAAGTGCATAGTGCAGATCGGATAAGATGTCACATGTCGAGCATATGTTTATTAGGTCGAAAGAGCCAAGTTGGAGGACCATTCACTAAAATGCCATAGGCCAGTTTAAGAGCCATTTATAAGCATGCATATGTTTACAAGGTACACAGAGCCAAGTTGTGGAGCTGTTCACTAAAGTGCCACGTGTTGGTGCAAGAGCGCTTTGCAAACATGTATCACAGTCAAAGTGCAAAGTGCCACGATGTCAAAATTAATTTGGTGAGTCACACCAGAGCCCATCTTGGGGCATACACTTGAATGACGAGGGTACCATGTCGTTAAATTACCACATGCTGATTCAGATGTTTATTAACAAGCATAGCTTGTTAAAGACATATTGTAGGTGTGATTATGTTTGTAGACAATCATTTCTTTCAGAGTGCAAATTACCAGGTTATCAAGCCATATCCATCAATGTCATTCTTAAGTTCATACAGTGGCTGTCCCGGAGAGTGGTTGGGCATCTCGCAAAAGCTTTCCAGCAGTTGCAAAAAACGTGCAGATCTGTGCTAGTTCCATTGGGGCAACTGATATAAAAAATATATGCCAATGCCTCTTTGTATGTTCTTATACCATTTAGCAGGAAAAATGCCCTTAAGTAGACTCTGCTCTGAAGCAGCAGTGCTAGGCAACAACATACGATGTGCACTGCAGATTCTGAGGGATATTGACACAGCCTGCACTGCCCATGACCGGTAGGAATGTTCTATCAGTGGGACCTATATAAAATAATATATTACATATATTAAATATTAAATATAATAAAAAAACATTTTTAATATACATTTTAATAAAATATAACAAATAAACTTAATAAAAAATTAACACACAAACATAATAATTTATACATATATATTTACTTTAGAATAATCTATTATTTTTAATTTATACTAAAATATGTGAATATAAACAAATATATGTATTAATGATTTAAAATATAAAAAAATAAAAATCTATAATAAATTAAAACATTAAACTATAAAAAAATAAACTTACCTTTCACAATACAATCAGTTAAACAGTAGAGAAAGTGTTTGATAGCAAAGGGGTAAAAATAACTATTTACGCTCCAGTTAGTGCAACAGTAGATTAAGTGTTGGATAGCAGAGAAATTAAATTTACTATTCCAACTCCAGTGAGTAGGGAGAGTGTTGGATAGCGCAGGGGTAAAAATTATGATTCCCACTCCATTGAGAGCAACAGTAGGGAAAGTGTTAGATAGCGGAGCAGCAAATATTACTATTCCCACTACAAAGAGTGCAACAGTAGGGAAAGTGTTGGATAGCGGAGGGGTAAAAATGACTATTCCCCCGCCAAAAAGTGCAACTGTAGGGAAAGTGCTGGATAACGAAGGGGTAAAAATTACTATTCCCACTCCAGAGAGTGCAACAGTAGGGAAAGTGTTGGATAGCTGAGGAGTAACATTTACTATTCTCTCTTCAGTGAGAGCAACAGTAAGGAAAGTATTGGATAGCTGAGGGGTAAAAAGTAGTATTCCCACTCCACTGAATGCAACAGTAGGATATGTCTTGGATAGCGGAGGGGTAAAATGTTTTATTTTTACTCCGGTGAGCGCAACTGTAGGGAAAGTGTTGGATAGCAAAGGGGTTAAAATTACTATTCCCACTCCAATGAGTGCAGCAGTAGGGAAATTGTTAGATAGTGGAAAGCCAAAAATTACTATTCACACTCAAACAGTTATAAAAAAAATGTATACAAAATTAAACAAATCATGAAAATAAATAAGCAATTTAAAAAATGAAACATCAAATATATTAAATATATAAAAAGAAAAGATATAATATTAATTACATATAAAACCTACAAATATTAGATAAAATAAACTAATAAAATAAATAAAAAAGTTTTAAACTAGAAAATATTTCATGCAAAAAAAATTAATTAATACACAAATGTCTTTTTTATTTTCAACCCTATAACACCACACCAAAAACAAAATCCTTTAACATTTTAAATTAAATGTACTTCCATAATTAACATAATTAATGATCAATTACAGAAATATTATTAATAAAAAAACTAATAAACATTCATTAACTACACACACTTTAACACTGTATTATCCACAAAACACACTTAAAGTAATCCATAAAATAATAAAACACAAGTAACTTATATCTAAATTAAAAATGATTACCATTAACAACTAATAAAGTATTTACATTTATTTAATACCCACCCTTTACCCTTTTAAAAGTAAAAACAACATACAAAAAATGAACAATTACCCTAAATAAATATCAAATAATTAACATTATTTAACAACTATATATTACTTCCCGCCCTTTACTCCTATAAACACCACAAGACACACCTAAAATTAATTACACTTTTAATTAATTTAATTAATATCAATTAACAAATCCCCCCCCCCCATGGTCCAATGATTATGCTGCTGTGGTTTTATTTTCCTGCTTTGTCTGGTGCACCTCGGTATCCCGGTCCCATTCTTGAGGCTGGGGTATGATGGCAGTAACTTCCCACTTTAATGGTTTCTCTAGAGTGGGGGTCTTGGAGACAATGACATTGCTGATGTGTGACGCTGAATTATATCCGGCGGTCCCTGCCAGTTCCTACTGTGGCAGTATGACGCTCTCTGTCGGCCTTAGCACTTGAAACCACGGTAGAAAATGAGGACAAAAACTAAAAATTAATAAAAAAATAAACTACTTAACACCCTTTACCCCTATAAACCCCAAAACACACACCTACAATTAATTACACAAATACCTTAATTAATTAACAATTAATTATTCAAAATTAATTAACCAATTAATAATGCAGCAATTAAAAATACATTACTTACCACCCTTTACACTTTTAAACACCACATTACATACCTAAAATTAATTACACAATCAAATAATTAATTACCAATTAATTTATAACAATTAACCAATTAATTCATAAATTAAAAATAAATTACTTCTCACCCTTTATACCTATAAACACCACAACACCTACCTAAAACTAATTACACAATTACCATACATAATTACCAATTAATTAATTAAAATTAATTAACAACCAATTATTAATTATTTAATAAATTACTTTACACATTTAAAACTATAAAATCTCAATTAGATCAATATTAATTAATAAAAAATAATCAATACATTTAATATAATTACATTACTTCCCACATTATTCCCACAATCCGCTACGGAACTAAAAACGCAAAATTCAAATAAAAAAATTAATAACTATAAAAAATGTAACACATATATTAAAAATACAAATAATTCTAATACCAAACAACATACATCACATACATATAAATATATACTAAAATACATAACATTAATTAAAAAAAACTATGGGCCCATTAGGATGGCGGGCAAGTCACTCCGCCGGGACAGCGGTAATCACCGCCGGCCCAGCGGGGGCGATCCACCCGCCATACACACAGCAGAGACCACCCTGCCATAATATGATGGCTGGGGGGTCCGCGGCAGATGGAAAGACCGTCCGCCGCTTTTCCGGTTAATATGGTGGCTTTGTCTGCAAGACACCGCCATCCATATTACAATGCCTGCGGAGATGTGCCTTTCCAAGGCCTGTGGTCTTTGCCTGCCGTGGCCTGTGGCGGGCCCCCAGGATGTTGGGGGGATTGAGGTGCACATCGGGGGTACCGCATTTGCATGCACAAGGTGACAGGCACCGCGCGGTGCCTGTCACGTTGTACATGCAAATGTACGTTGTGCATTCCCAGCATTGTGGCGGGCGGTGCTGTGAGCACCTCCCGCCACAATGCTGTGAATAGGGTTTGCCACTGCCATGGTGGCGGTGGCATCCTAATGTCAGGTGCGGGAACGCCGCACCCCTTGCGGACGGTCCTGCATTCCGTTACGGTGGCAGATCCTAATGGGCCCCTTAATTTTTAACAACTATATTTTTGCAAACTATATTAACCACTTCGATATTTTTAAAATTGATATTACTTACTGTAAGCTGATATTCCTGCTGGCTATATTTCTGAACCATGATATTTATTACTCGATATTGGTGCAACTTGATGTATTTTACTCGATATTCTGTCTGCACACCTCTGTCGAAATGAAATGAAATGAAATAAAACTTATAACGGGCAACTTTGCCCAGAGGCATCTGTCGTACACTCTGAAGTCAAGTTCAATACACCTCTGGCAGTACCTTGACCAGCTTCTTTTTTTGTCCTGAAATATCACAAATAAGGCACCTCTCTTTGTTTCTGAATCTGCCCTGGCCACGCAATGGTGATACTTGATTAAATACTTTATGCATTCAATATCCATTTTCATGAGGCCAAACTCTAGGTGGATCAATTTGCGCAGTTATTTTGGGAATGTTGAATTTTTTCCTGTATGCCACTATATGACAGCGCTCTAATGGCTCAGGAAGCATACCGTGAAAAGCAAGATGTTCATAGCTCATAGTGGGAAGTAGTTTCACCCGTGTTACTCTTCGGATCTCCTCTCCAGAAGACTTTGTAATTTGGAAAATGCATACAGGGTTTTGGCTGCTTTCCATGTTAGTGCTTTGGCCTGCAAGGAGGATTTACCGGTGTTTGACAACCAAACGTCGAGGTAGTTCCATTTACAAGTCCTGCTAATCTTCGAAGGGCCCAATTGCCATCCCAGATGATGTTTCTTGGCTCTTTGTCTAAAGACCAGACCTTTGGTATTTTGCAGCATTTGCATGTAAAGTGTCTTTGTATTATGTAAGTGGTGTATATACAGGGACCTCTTCATCATAATTCGTGTTTGATCTAGTAGCACCAGATCGTCCGCGTACTGTATGATAGATAGTTTCATGTAGTCTAAAGTAGGTAGGAAGATGTTTCCTTTCAGCAGCTCTACACATAAGTAAGTTATGTATAAATTAAACAAACCTGGAGCAATGACGCATCCCTGATTCAGACCTTTGTTTGTATATATTTTTGCAGTGGCATGATTTTTAGTTATCTTGGTCTAGACACAGTTGTTGGTGTTCAACACTGTGATAGCTGCCAGGAGTTGCTTTGTTTTTCCCCACTTCACCAGTTTTGTCCAGAGGATTTTCCAATTAATTCCATAAAATGAGGCACTGTAATCGATGAAACTAGTGTAAAGTGGGGAAGTGGATGTTTCAATGGCCTTAGCGCCCAGATAGGAGAGATTAATCACATTGTCCTTGGTAGAGGAGTTTGGCCTGAACCCCGTCTAATAATATGATATGATATTGTTCTCATTGATTCAGACCTTCAGCTTGTGTAGAAGCTTCTTCACAAAGGCCTTATCATCTACATCTAATAGGGCTATTAACCTCTAATTTTCAGGTAAGGTATTATGTAATTTTTTATGTATTGGATGCAAGATTGAGCCTTTACATGAATGCGGGATGGCAGATAGTAAAATACATTAAGTGAACATTCTATGCATGTACGGTGCCCAAAATGCCTGGTCTTCCTTGAAGATGCTCCTAGGTCTGCCATTGTGGCCAAGGGCTCCATCTTTCTGGATGCTCTGCAAGATGCTTAATGTCTCCTTTTCTGAGACTAAAACTTGGCTTTTCTCCAAACCTTCTAGGGCATTATTAAGTAGGTTCTTGATGGTGGCCCTTGTTTTAGCAGGATCTACATATAGTTTTGCTACATGAGCAGCCCATTTGTCAGCTGAGACGGCATTCTCCTTGCCGGTAATTGTGCTTGCCAGGCTGTTGACATAGCTCCATAAGTCTCTGATCTTACTAGGTACTAGCAGAGAGTATATGTATTTTCATTCCTCCTCTAGGTGTTTTTGTGTTTTTGTTTTAGCACCCATATTAATTGCAGTAGTCCAGTCATCTAACTGACTGGAGGTATAAGGACCCTGAGAGCACAATAATCCAGATAGGTCTGAAACCATCATTAGATGTGTCCAAACTGGATCATTTCTGTCCAATTTTGCTTCTTCCATTCCTGTCTAAAATTACGGAATCTCATGTCAATTCGATCTTAACTCATTATCTGGAAGCTAATTCAATACTGGACACATCCCAGAATGAGTTCCGACCTCAGCAAAGTACAGAGTCGGCTTTGCTGACAGCCGTGGAACAGCTACGGACCACATCAGATGCCGGCAGAACTACAGGGTTATTTCTGCTGCATCTGAGTGCGGCCTTCGACACGGTCTTCCATGAAATCTTGCTCCATCAACTGAAGGAGATCAGGGTCAACAATAAAGCCTTTTCTTGGTTTGTATCTTTTTTGACGGATCGGACATTCCAAGTAATAGCTCCTGCTTTTTCTTCCGGCATCCATCCACTGCATTGTGGTGTTCCACAGGGGCCAGCCTTGAGCCCTACGCTATTTAAAATTTATGTGAGACCATTGGCATTGACGGCAAAAGCTCGGGGCATCTCCCTGGTGTCATATGCAGATGACACCCAGTTGGTGTTCACCCTTTCTAATACTCCTAGTCAGGATGCGGCAAAATTCAAAGCAGATCTAATGGCCGTCTCGGAATGGATGACAGCAAATTTTCTGCAGCTGAAATCTGAGATCCTTTTGGTGGGCAAGGACTTTCATCTTTGGGGCAATTAATGGTGGCCTCCCGCTCTTGGAATACCCCTGTACCTAAACTGGTGGTGAAGAACCTGGGCATTATGTTGGACAAATAACAAAATTTGAAGATGCATGCCAAATCGGTGGCTGGGAAATGTTCTGGCCTAAAACCTATACTTGTTTTTTCAATTCTCAAACATGGCAGTTAATTATTCAAGCCTCTATCCTGGCCCGATTGGACTACTGTAATGTGTTACTTTTTGTGTCCAAAAGTCTGCGATCAATAGACTACAACATGTACAGAAGGCTGCAGCACGGGCTATTTTTGCCCTCCCCAAATACTGTCATGTCTCCAACCTCCTCCATCGCCTGCATTGGCTACCCCTTGAACCAAGACTGCGTTTTAAAGCGCTATGTATTATGTATTATGCATAAGATTCTCATCGGCATTGGCCCAGGAACCTTGAGTGATTTAGGCTCTCTCTATGTACCCACACGAGCATTGCGCTCGGCTGACCTGTCTCTTTCTAGAATCCCACGAAAACGGAGAGCTAGATCTGGTGGTAGATCCCTTAGGCAGTTGGCACCCGCTCTATGAAACTCCCTTCCTCCTCACAGTCGTTGCATCCCTGATCACCTGACCTTTAGAAGGTTGGTTAAGACCTGTCTTTCCCCCCCCAAAGTTAATTTTGCTGGGGCAGCCATGCGCTTTATAAATATTTTTAACTTAACTAGTCTTAGGAGGTGAATGTACCCTGCAACCGTTAACTTTCTAGTCAGCTTATTCAGGTTCATAAAGCCAGGACAATCAGGTTTTCACCATTTGCTCTGCAACATTTACAGGATTAGAGATGCTCGTGGAAGCCCATTGAACTTTTAAGCCAGAATTCCAGATGTGATTTACTTTCACACTCTTACTACAATCTCCTGCTTTAACTCCGAGAAAACTGATGCCATTGTCTTTCTTCAGTCTCTCTTAACCTGACGCCCGTCTGGTGGCCTGAAAAACTTGGTTCCCTATGAAGATGGCTAGAAATCTAGACATTAAGGTAGACTTCAACCTCACCTCCAACCCATGCATATGCACCAGGTCACCCACTTGTTTGTCCTTGTTAAGTGCTCTTAGCAAAATATTCAAGTTAATTTCTATGGCTATACGGAAAAGTACATTTTAAAAATATTGTATTCATTCATTCTGACATACAAAACAACAGCTCCAACAATCATGGCATAAGGAATATGTTCCCTCATTTGGCTACAACATTATTCATAATATCAGGCAGAATAAAAAATTAACAACATTCGTATAGGCATAAGAAGAGCCTCTATACATATTCTGTCATTTTTTTTTTTCAAAACCGTATTTATTAGAAGTTCAAGCAAATCAAGTGTACAGCTCTCCAAGAGCAGGAGAGCACGTCAATATGCAAATTACAGCAGAATATACGTATGGCTCAAACCTTTGACTAACCCCTACCCGCCCCATTATCCCCCCCACAACTGCAACAGTCCCAACTACCCACCCCTTATCCCACCCTAACCCGACGCACGTGATCACAATCAGCTGCAGTATACAAGAGGAAACACACTAGGTGTCTTGGAACTTTCCAGGCCCCGAGGTCTCAATCATCGGACAGAGCATCATCCGTTTCAGCGGGAGGATCCAATGTCAGGTCTCTATAGTCCGCCCACCGCTTCCAGATCTTGTAATGTTTCCGAGGGCAGCCCCTGGCTTCAAACACTGGCTTTTCCAGCCCCATGAGGAAGTCTAAGCCCGCCTTCCAAGCGTTAAGCGGGGGGGCGCGGTCACTCTTCCAGGCCCTCGCCAGATCCCTCTTGGCCACAACAAGGCCTAACAGAAGGAGATGGCGCTTATAAATGTTACCACCCACTTGATCCAGGATATGAAGAAGACCCAACCTAGGTGTACGAGGTAGCTCCCATCCCAGCACCTCCGACAGGCAGTCCCACACTCCACCCCAGAACCGGACCAGGCCCACACACGACCACACAGTGTGCACCAATGTGCCTCTCTCAGCCCCACAGCGCAGGCAATCAGGGGAAGCAATCAGGCCCGCCCTCCACAGTCTCTCTCTAGTGTAATAGGCCTGATGTAAGTATTTATATTGTATGAATCGCAGCCGCACTGCTATAGCTGCGCCCCGGGGGGACTCCAACGCCTCTCTCCAGTCATCCTCATCCAGCGGACCAACATCCACCTCCCAAGAGGCCTTCAGCGACACCAGGGAAGAGGAGCAGTGAGTGACCAGTGTTTGGTAGATTTTCGAGACTTTTTTATCCCCTAGGTCTCCCATGAAAAGCTTAGCCTCCACGGGGCTAAAGTCTGGAAGCTGGTCCAGCTCCACCAGACTCGGCGCCAGAGCATGACGAAGCTGTAGGTACTTAAAAAACTGGGTCTTGGGCATCGCAAATTCGGCGCTGAGCGCTTCAAAGGATTTAAGGGTAGTCCCGGTAAGTATATGACCAAGCGACGAGATCCCTATGGAATCCCAGCCACCAAACCCCTGCAGGGAAGCCAGTGCAGGGAGCCGCCCGTTGTTCCACAGCGGAGTTTCGGCCGTCAGCCGTCCCCACCAGCCCATTCGACGCAGTGCCTGCCTCCATATCAGGAAGACCACTTGAGTCGCATGCGGCAGCGACTTCCGCCGCCTTGCCGAATACAAGAGGGTATGGAGCGTGGCATCTCCCATCAGAAAATGTTCTAGGGTATACGCCGGATCGTCACGGCCACCGTACCACCACTCATTTAAGACCAGCAAATGAGAGGCTTGATAGTAGGACAATATGTCAGAGGTCGCGAGACCTCCACAGTATGTGGACAAAAAGCAGGTCCGCAGTGCCACCCTAGAAGCACCCCCGGCCCACAGAAACCGGCCCAATAAGGAGTTTACACGCCGGAACCACTGCGGGTCCACTCTGTACGGATGGTTTTGTAGCTGGTATAGCAGTCTAGGGAGGGCCACCATCTTAAAAATAGCAGATCTGCCATAGATATTCAGAGGCATGCGCGACCACGTTTTGACGTCGGATTGAACCCTGTCCCACACCGGTTGTATGTTACGCTCCCACGCAATATCGGCAGACTCCGACAGGAAGACTCCGAGATATTTCAGGCCACCAATCGCCACCTGCAGATCCACTGCCCAGGGAGACACCTCGCGCCGGCCCCCTAGTATCCAGAGAGTCGATTTACGCGGGTTAAGGTAGAGTCCCGAGACGTCCCCGAAAATGCGCATTATCTCCAAAATACGCGGGCCTGAACGATCAAGGTCTGTCAAAAAGAAAAGAACATCATCCGCATACAGTGCGATTCTGTCCGTGAGGCTCGCACCCCATACAAAGCCACGAAGCTGCGCGTCAATGCGCACCCAGGCCGCCAGCGGCTCCATGACTAGCGCAAAGAGATACGGGGACAGGGGGCACCCCTGCCGGGTCCCCCTAGCAATCGGGAATTTCTCCGAAATGGCGCCCGAGACACGTACTGAGGCTGTGATGTCGGTGTATAACAGCTTGACATACGAGACAAAAACCGGACCTAAGTTGAGGCGTGGTAACAGAGCAAAGAGGTAAGTCCAGCTGACAGAATCAAACGCTCTGTCGATGTCCGCCAGTAGGAGCGCCGCCCGCTCCCCAGTCGCCCCCATCGCACCCACCGCCACCTGTGCCCGTCTGATATTGTGCCTAGTCGCTCTGCCCGGCATAAAGCCCGCCTGATCCGGGTGGACCAGCTCTGCAACATACGGGAGAAGACGATTCGCCAACGCCTTAGCCAATAATTTGGCCTCAAAATTAATAAGGGAAATCGGGCGATACGACTCGTGTCTGTCAGGGGGCCTGCCCGGTTTCAGGAACACCACTATTTCAGCCTGACGCCAGTCCTCCGGCAAGCTACCACCCTCCCGCGCCGCCTCCAAAGCCTGCCGATAGTGCGGTCCCAGCTGCAAATGAAATTTCTTGTAGAATTCACTGGGAAAGCCACTCAGTCCAGGCGCCTTGCCCGAGTTAAGTTGTCCTAGCGCGTCGCCCAGTTCCTCCGCCGACAGGGGAAGGTCTAGAGCTGTCCTGGCCTCATCCGATATCACCCGGGGGGGGAGGTCAGCTATGAATTTGTCAATTGCCTCCAGTGGGAGACAATCACGTGAAGCGTATTGTACCCTATAATAGTCGGCAAAACTCGTCGCAAGCGCAGCAGGGTCCGTCATGGCAATCCCCTCCCCGTCGGTAAGGCCCGGCAGAGAGATCGGCTGTAGAGTTTGCTGACACAGTCGGTGGAGCATAGTGCATGATTTGTCACCCCACTGGTACACCCTACTCCGCGTGGCCAGCCAGGCTTGCCGAGCCTCGTCCAGCAGGATTGAAGCATAGGATCGCTGTGCCTGGAGAAGTAGCCTGAGCGCCACATCGCCTGCATCTCCACTACACTGCCCCTCCAAAGCTCTCACCGCAGCCGCAGCCGCTACAGTGGCCTCCTGACGCTTCCGACGGGCGGCAGCACACCAGGCGATGTCCACGCCCCGCAGCGTGGGTTTCATGGCCTCCCAGACCATCACGCTGTCCATGCCTTCGGTCAAATTCTCCCGCCAATATTGGGCTATCGCACTGCGCATGTGGGTCGTATATTCTGTCCGCTGGAGATGCCACGAAGACATCCGCCAACGGAACGGCTGATGGGATTTACACAGTGCAATCCGCACTGCGACTGGGGAATGGTCCGACAATCCTCGAGGTTGGATCACGGCCTGCTTCACCCTATCGAGGAAGGCCCCGGGTACAAACACACAGTCCAACCGGGAAAAGGAGCCATGCACTGCCGACACATACGTGTATTCACGTGTCCTGGCATGTAGATGTCGCCATGCATCCACCCAACCTAGCCCATCGCTCATCGCTCTCAGACGTGTAGGGGTAGGCGCCCCCGCGGCCACCTGCATTCTCTGCCTGTCCAGACTCACATCCATCACATCATTCCAGTCACCCCCTATTACAGCCAGGCAGTCCGGGATATCGGCCCACAATTCAAACAGGCGCTCCGCCAGAGACCACTGCAGGGGAGGGGGAGCATACACACTGCCGAACACCACAGGTTCCACACCAATCATGCCCCTGACAAACACAAACCGACCCTGTGGATCAAGCCAATGGCGCTCGTGAGTATAAGACAAGCGCCGATGAATGAGGACAGCCACCCCTCTCGACCCTCTGGTAAAGCCTGCATGGAACACCTGGGTATAACCAAAACGTTGTAGACTCAGTACCTTCGTCCCTAACATATGTGTTTCCTGCAACAACATGACATCCGCCAAGTCCCTCTTACCCCAGCGCAGTACTGCTCCCCTCTTAATTTTGTCCAGCATTCTCCTAACATTCCAACTAAGAATCCTCATGGAGCCACTAACAGGCGCCGTCTCCGGGGAGTCACCCATAGTCTCGGTGGGAGAGCATCTGGAAACCCTCGGACCTAGCCCAAGCACCTTGCAGCACAAAAATCACAGCAGCAAAAATCACGTGCATCCCCACCCAACTACCCTGCACCCCCCCCACTCCGTTCCCCAGCACAACATCCCCAACTACCAAACCCCCGCCTATCCCCCCTCCCCCACCCCTATACCTCATGAAACAGTGAAGTACCTGTCGCGGCATAGGGAGCCCCGGGCCCAAAACAGAGCGCCCAAAGCCCCTCAGGCCAATGGATCCCCTCATACACCCCAACTAACAGTACCTCCCCTTAGGGCCCCCCTCGAACACGGGAGGAGTAGGCCGCCCATGAGTCAGCACCCCGAACCCCATTACTCACATGTGGCCCACCGCTTAAGCGCAGCGGGACAGAACTACTACAAACATCACGCCCCCCCCTGTGTGTTCAGCCACGGCCTAGGCCATTCCACACCATGCGCCAGCCCATCAAGCAGTAGTGTCACCCCATGGCCACCAGCCAAGGCGAGAGTCGAATGACGCTCAGGAGACAAGAGGGGGCCCTACGATCCTCAGGTCCCAGTCCCAGACTGAGCAGTATCCGACTGTGCACCATCCAGCAGGTCACCCCCGGATTGGGAGCGGCGCCGCGACCTAGACTTCCCGCGTCTCCTGCTCCTGCTGGAGGATTCGCCTCTCTCCGGCGATGACCCACGCGATGCTCCGGAGTTCAGGCCCGGCTGGGCATTCGGTCGGATCCTGACAGTCTCATCCGTCCAGTTAAACACCGCCTCCGGGGTGTCAAAGAAGTGGGTCTTGGAATGAAATACAACACGCAGACGAGCAGGGTACAACAGTGAATACAGAATTTTCAGTCCACGTAACTTGGCTTTCGCATCTTGGAAGGATCGGCGCTGCTGCTGCACCAGCCTGGTATAGTCCGGGAAAATCATAATCCTGTGACCCTCGAACGACAAGTCCTCCTTCGCTCTTGCTTCCCTAAGAATGACGTCCCGGTCATGAAAGTTGAGGATCTTGGCGATGACTGGACGTGGTCACTCTCCCGCCGGCGGTTTCTGCGCCAGGGCCCTATGGGCGTGTTCCACTACAAAGCAGCGTGATAGAACGTCCGGGGGAAGCCAACTCTCCAACCAGTGCGTCAAGAACACATCCATGGACCCCTTCTCACAATCCTCAGGAAATCCCACAAAGCGCAGATTGTTCCTTCGCGCCCTCCCTTCCGCATCTTCGACCCGGAGTGCCAGCCCCTTTTGAATCCTGGCCATGTCCTCCACTTTTTTCTTTAGGGTCACCACATCATCTTCCACCCCGGTAATCCGAGTCTCGGTTTCGGTGATGCGGGCCACAGCATTGCGGAGATCTTGACGCAGCAGCATGACATCGGCTCCAACCGCACCTATTTTGGCATCAAGCATGTCTCTGGATTGCGTAATGGCGGCCATTAGGGCCGCATTATCAGGACCTGTGCCCTGGCCACCCCCGGAGGCCCCGGATCCCCCACCGGGTCCCGTGAATTTATCAATCGGCCCATGCTTGGCAGAACCAGTGCCGCCCCCACCTCTCGTCATGGTTAGTGGTAGGGAAGAGGGCCTCTCAGCCACTGCGGTGGGCCCCTTGTCGACAATAATTCAACAGCAGTGTCCACTCTGTGGGCCAAGGAAACACCGTCAGGGCCTGAACGCCGTCCCCAATGAGCACCCCCAGATCACGGGCACCGCAGCCACACTCCGGGCGGCCAGCCCCGGCCGGAACGCCAACAGGACAGCCCCGTCACTTGCTCAGGGCCTCCAAGATCTCTGTTCGGACCGCACCCAGGACCTGCGAGCCAGTATAGTTTCAAGTATAGTTGCAAGACACTGGGGCGTCCTGGCACACCTCACTCGCGACCACAGCAGGAAACGATGCAGGGTAGGCACTCTGGTTTCCAAGCTGGATAGCCCTGATCACCCCTCGGGCCACACGTCTTGTCGCGGCGCCTTAACGCAGGTCCACCAGGGGGGAGGAGGAGAGAGGGGGGGGCACTCACAGTTCGTCGCGGACCGTCTGTGGAAGACTTCCAGGCACCACTCGGACAGTAGGCTCGTCCCTCCAGGCGTGTACGTGAGCCCCACTGAACAGCACTATGCAGCGTCGTCTATGCACCATCCGTCCACCTCACCAGCCAGCACCGTGAAATCTGTCCCAGCACACCAAAGTGGACGCGGCGCTCGCCACATCACCATTTGTGGGGGGGCCAACACTCACTGTTCGTCTGGTCCCGCCGCGGGTCGGCACCAGCGTGTGCAAGCCTCGCCCGGGGCACCTCTCCCTTTGTGTCAGCTTGCTCCGGTGTATTCCGCGTGCCCCAACGGCAGCCGGGGGATTCCTCCGGTCTGGCAATCCGGGCCGGGCCCCCAAAGACCCCCCCCGAGCACAGCGTCCCTCAGCAGTCACCACATCACCATTTGTGGGGGGGGGGCCAACACTCACTGTTCGTCGGGTCCCGCCGCGGGTCGGCACCAGGTCCACTCCGGGTCACTCGGCACCCCCAATGCGGCACGGGCCCCTCCAGGCCAGTCTACAGGGCCCCCGGTCACAGCTCCGGCGACCCCCGGATCGGGGAAGACAGCAGGCCAGGCAGGGCGCACCACTGGCCCCTCGGTCCCCGGGGCTCCCAGGCGCCTGCACCTCCGGGCCAAGGATCTGTGGAGATGACTCCGGGCGGGGGCCGCCAAACTCGAGCCCCCGGCTCCTCCAAGGCCAGGTAGGCCGCAGCTCCTCCGATGCGCTCGCCAGCACAAGCCCTCCTCGTCTGCTCGGCGTGGAAAGGCAGGGGAGCCCGTGGTGGCTCGCCCGCCGCAGGCAGCGCCGGATCGTGGCAAGAAAGCGGCGCCGCAGACCCATGACGAGCTTTCTGGTCCGGGTGCGCCAAAATCGAGGCCCCGGCTTGACTGACCGGCACTAGGCCGCCCGCTGCTTCAGCTCGCCACACCGCCTGGAAAGGTCACGGCACGCCAGTCCCGGCACCGGATGGCACCCTGAGTCGTCCACTACCTGTGCCCCAGCCGTGATGTGCTTTGCGGGTCCGGGGGCCAGGAGAAATGTCAGGATAATCGTCGGGCCGGCGGGAGCTCTAGGAAGCCACGTCCGCCATGATCGCCCGCTAAGCCACGCCTCCTATTCTGTCATTTTTTAACAAGAATTACAATCTAGTTCCTAATATTAAGGATAAATCAAAGCACCAGAAATGTATAAAATACTTTTGCACCAATGGCGGGACGAACATAGGCAAAAAGCAAACTTTGTGCTCCCAGTGCAAACCTGTCTCCTCCATCCCTTTTCTTGTGTACCATGAAGCCAATTCACAAAAGTCAAGGCATAAAAGCGTCTTTGCCCAACATTATTGTAGCAGAGTTCTCTTTTTGTATAGTTTAACCCCATCCCCACACTTTTTGCTCCAATGCTAATGACTCTGATACTGCACTGGACTTTGCTGCCCAGACCCCAATCCAAGGGTTCTGACCCTAAAACTGTTATGTGTAAATTGGCAATCCCAATTGACAAGAACTTTATCCACCTTATGAGTCCCTAGTATATGGTAGCAGTGGTACCCAGGCAAAGGAGTCCCCTGGGCTTGCATCACTGTTTGTGCCACCCTGTAGGCCCCAAATAAACTATTGACAGCAGTCCAGTCATTGCAGATTGCAGGAGCAGTTCAAACTAGACTCTACCCTCACCATGAGTAGCAAAGTCAATACACTGTTTCTGATACATGCCTGGTACCCCTCAGGAAGGCCTCCTAAAGCCCAGGAGGCAGGGTGCATTATATCAAAGGTGTAGACATGTAAGTGCAAGTTTATATTGCCCAATTGTGCCCTTTACCATAAAGGACACTTTAAGTAAAAGACTTTCCACAGGATAACATGGGCTGCAACCCAGGCAAACCAGAGGTTGGCAGCTCTATTATGGTACTGCCTAAATAAGTCGTGTTTGGTGTCAAACAATGTACTTTCTTCCCCCTGACACAAATTTAATGTCGAGGATGATGGGCATGCACCCAGGTGGCTACCTTGGAGTTTGCTCCTGGCTGCATGAGACATTGCTGGTAGGCACTGTAAGATGAATGTGGCTCATCGTATGGAAGAGTGAAAATTGGAAGCAAAACAGGTATGGCTTGTTCGTTACAGAATGTGATATATGTTTGACAGCCCATTCTTAAAAATGTTTAGATTGATGTAGACATCCTACAGACGTGGCAGCATGGGATTGTTTCTGTACACTACATTTTGAACTCAGTTATGATATTAAGCTAGGCGGCTGTGTCCTGAGGAGACCCTTACACTCCGAAGGGGACGAAATGTCGGCATATATCTCCCTGTGATCTCTGATTATTTGTAATCCACATTGTGCAGCACTGTATGCACATGTATACCAAAACACCTGTTGACGAACTAGGGGGGTTTCTATGGTGTTATTTGTATATAGTTAAAGTAGTTTTTGAACTTACTTAAGCACTGTGTCATCTGCACTATGTTGATATTAGTTGCACTGTTATTTGCATGCATATTGGAGGAGAGAATATATCTATAACTGTAATAAGATAACTTCTCAGTCTGAGTATTTATTTTTGTACAAGCAATCCAAGTAATAACTACCACTGGTTTGTTGAAATAACACATTAATTGGTGGTCTTCTCAAATAAATATTAAAGGTGGACCTGCTTGTTTAAAAAGAGACCCTCTGTTCATATAGCTAATATTGACCCATGTCCCCATGGGCATATAGGGCTGTCCTTGTGACATAATACATCCCCCGGACTAGTGGCACCAGTCCCCTGCAAACTGCAGGTAAATAAACACTCCAAATCCAAAGAATCGATGGCCATCCGGCCTTCTGAGATATTGTCCAAATCGGGATGGTCTAGTGCATTGTGGGAACTGTAGCGCCACGTTTCACGAAGTTACAGGCAGCTACTGCTTTCCCTTGGACCACTGGATGTCTAAGTAACTTTCTGCTCCACTTACCGCTGTCAAGGCTTGTTGGTCGCCAGTCGGGCAACTAACCCTTTTACTCGACGCTGCACCTCCAGTGAACTCCATCTGACTTTCAAAGGTTTAAAGGAATAATTGAGACTGCTCAACAATCTTGTTCAATGCTCCTATACCCATAGGAGGACAGTTCTTGGCATAAAAAAATAAAACTAGCATTGGTAAATCCGTTAGGTCTGGCATTGGCCTCTAGCTTTTTGGCATTTCTTTTGTCAAAGGGCAGCATGCCGTAACTCATAGCGAAGGCAGTCAATGGATCAAGTAGACTAACATTGCTCCTTGATGCATGCTGGGCTAGTTGGAAGAAAGATGTGAATGACACAGTTACAGGCTAATGGGTGAAGTCTGGGTGAAGCTCCCTATAAGTAATTATGTTATATATCGTTTAAGTCAAATCAAAAGGTCTTGGCTAACACAGAACAAAAAAGTTTTCAGCCTGGAATTGACTGCTAGCTTTGATTCTGAGAAAGAAGGCAAGAAAGAAGGGAACAAAAAGACGCAAGGAAGGAAGGAAGAATAAAAGAAAGGAATCTAAAAAAAATGGTAGACAGATAAAAAAGGAAGGAAGTCAAAAAAGGAAGGAAGGGAGGGAGGCAAATAGAGAAGGAAAGAAGGCAAAAAGAAGAAAAAAAGGATAGTAGACAAAAAAGAAAAACGAAAGAAAGGCTGCGAAAAAGAAAGCAGGCACAAAATAATGAAGGACAAAGAGCAGGAAAGAATTAAAGAAAGGAAAGAATAAAAGGCAAAAGAAAAGAAAGAAGATAAAGCAAGAAATAAAAAGGGGAAAAATAAAGGAAGAAAAAGGAAAGAATGCAAAACAGGAAAAAGTAAGTGAAGGGGTGAATGAAAGAAAGAAGGAAAAACAGAAAGCAAGAAAGGAAAGGGAAAGAAGGCAAAAAAGAAAAAAAAAGAAGCTAATAAAGAAAAAAGGCAAAAAGTAAGTAAGAAGGAAAAGAAAGCAAAAGAAGTAAAGAAACAAGCAAGGAAAAAAATAAGGAAAGAATGGAAAATAGTAAGAAAGAAGGAAAATTAAAGAAGGCTAGAAATAAAGATGCAAAAAAGAAGGAAGGAAAAGAGAAAGGCAAAAAAGAGAGAAATAAGGAAAGAAAGAGTGAAATAAGGCAAAAAAGACCGAAAAAGGAAAAATGAAGGAAAGAGAGGATAGAAAAATGAAAAGATAGAAAACAGAAAAGAAAAAGGGCAAAAAAGAAGGAAAGGAAGAAGGGAAACTAGGAAAGAAAAAGGAAGAAGGTAAGAAAGATAGAAAAGCAAATAGGAAAGGAAAAATAAAGAAGGAAAAAAGGCAAAAACAAAAGAAAGAAGGAAAAAAAAAAGGCGAGAGCGAAATTAAACAGAAAAGAAAGGAAAAAAGCAGCGGCGGCAGGCACAGGTAAGCGCGGTAAGGCAGTGAGGGAGGGCAGGGCACGGCAGGGGGGAAAGCCAACAGATTAGGTATTATTTATTTAGTTATTTAATTATACCTATTCTGTCGTCTGTCGACTTACCATGCCCCCACCCCACGGCGTTTACCTGGGCTGGCCGCTGCTGCAAAAAAAGTAAAGAAAGAAGATGGAAAGAGGAAGGAAAGAGGGTTCACAGTATAAAATATTTAGGATTTCCTGTTTTCAGTTTCTATTTTTGGTCAATTCTAGTGTTTTTTTTCCCAGTGTTTTCAAGTGATTTTAATACCTTAAAAACCAGTGGTTATCAGTGGTTACACATTTTTGCGCCATTAAAAACTACAGAAACAGTGTTTTTCCAGTGTTTATGGAATGTTTCGCTTTTAACATTGCTTGCTTTCTGCACTGATAGCGCATGGTATTTAGACAGTGTAAGTATAGTGTATATGAGGTCCAAATTGATTTTTGCAAATTAACCTTATTGTAGTACACCATACAATACTTCTTCAGTGAGTCTTTGGTCATGTGTGCTCACTCTTTCCTTCCCATGTAAACTTCTGTGAAAAGGTCCTCTCGACATTGGCACTTGAGATGGGCAACACCAAAACAGCCCGTGCACAATTTGTTAACTTTGGCCACTGACAGAGCTTTCCATGCCAATACTGGTTCACTTGAAGATTGCCATTCTTAGGGCAGTTTCTGCAGCATTTGCGCTGATCTGGGCGCTTATGCCCTCAGATTTATTGAAGCAGTCAAAAACGAAACAGCACTTTTGAAACTACTGAGGAAATTTCCCTTTACAGAAGGGATCTAGAACAGAGTACCAAATGCCATTGGTGGTGAAGAGACATTTCTATACATCATTGCAAGCCATTTCTCATACATTGTAAAATAAAAGTTCACGAATTGCTCTTCATCATTGCTTTGCTTAGAAAGTGGCAAGCACTCTAACACTGAACATGTTGGAGTGCCAAAGTCACTAAAGCTGTCACCCAGCCTACTGTCAAGGAGATGTTTCACATCTACATAAATTATGCTGAACACTTGACAGACAAGGGCGATTTCAGACTCTAGTTTTGTATTATGTCCACTACAGCAATTATGTTTTTCTGTAAACATCCAAGAATGCAGTAGAGTGTACTTTTTTCACATCACTATCAATATGTGAGCAAAGATCCTCACATTTCTTGCCTTTGGCATTATCACTCAGCAAAAATTCTGTTAACGGTTCCCACAGGTATAATAGAGCATTCATAGCCCCTTGGACTGAGAACCATCAGCTAGGGGACACAGTTTGGATGACTTTTTTTGATGCCACACAAAAGCACAAAATGATAAATATTTGCGTTTTAGTTCATATGCATAAAAAAAACAGTGCACCAGAATGGACTAAAAAGTCATAGCATTCCTTATTAACTCTGAAGATTGTAGACATGCTTTCAGAGTACCATCCAACAAGTGACAAGGATCTCTTACAGGGAAGCACTTCAGCTCAGGTATCAGTTTTGACAGGTCATCACACAACTTTTTCATATACGTAGCTGAATCACTGCAAATACAAACAATATCACTCCAATCTTTGTTGAACTTGGAAAGAACCTTTTTTGCAGAGCATTCAAAGTGACACTGCGTTCCATGTTTTCCAAAAGTCTAGTGTCATGTTTTAACCACTATCCCAGATGCTTGGTGATAGCGCTCTTTTCAAATATACTTGTCACTATACCTTGCATTGAATGTTTAAAGCCTGAGGTGTTGGCAATTCACCTATTATCAATACTGACTCACTAGAAACTGGGGGCAATGTGATGACACATATAAGGAAAGATTCTTATTTTACCTATCAGTGAAAGAATCAAATATGATTTTGATATTTCCTGATTCTCCTGATAATTAAACAAGACCTAAAACATGCTTTTAAACTCCGCATCTTTAGACCCAAGACCACAGAATTGAAAAAAACAAAAGGAAGAAACAAGATTTTAGTGAAATCCCTAAACAACAAAACTCAAGCAGAAAATATTAGCACAGACTTTCTTACTGCTAGCTTGTATAACAAAGTTACATTGTATTGGCTCCTTCAGGAAGGAAAAAAATGACTTTTTCACTCCCTGTTTCCTTACTTGGAATGGCATTTAGTTTGTGGTTGTGCAGGTGTTTTTTCAGTGTTTATATGTTTTCACTGGTGAGGGCTATTTCTCTTTCAGTGGGGTTTTATCAGTTATTATAGGTTTAAACCTAAAACCGGACAGCCTAAAAATATTGGATACAAAATCCGAAATTCCCCCCAGCTATGTTTAAATAAAACTGTTACACTGTTACATGTTATTTGTATCATGCTAATTAAACATGATAAAAATCAAACACAATAAAGTTTGTTTTTCTTCCTGGGTAAAGAACCATTGATGAAACAGAGTCCAGGAACACAATATGGTACTCTGTGAAATAGAAGCAGTCTACTTTAAAAATAATTTACAACAACATTGGATGGAGACAGGAACTGATAAAGCAGGAATGTACTCCACTCTCACCTCAAATGTGTCCTACTAACACATTAAGCACTACTGTTACCAAAAAGAGAACTAGGTTGTGTGCAGATGTCAACCTTGTGAAAGAGTAAAATGCAGTTACTCAAAGTGACGTTGACCAGAAGCTTATGTAGACTGACCCATTGCCACATGGTTTATGTTGTAGTGGATGCAATCAAATGGGAATGACACAACAATAGACTAATGGGTGAAGAGAGGTGGTTGAAAGTCCCTTTAAGTAAGTATATTAAACATATTATTTTAGTAAAATCAAAAGATCTTGGCTAACAACAAACCTAATAAAAATAGCCCTTAAAGCTCCCAGCCCAGACCAATGAATGAAAGCCAATTACCAAAGGGTTACCATTACTTCGACCCTAACTTGTAGCCCAAAAACTGGGAACATTTTCATGAATGTGTATACATTTGATTTGAATACTGACAACACTATTAGGCAGTGGTAACAACAAAAACCCACCACATGGCGAGGGACTTACTATTTTATTGCACACCGGCAAAGGAGCCTTTAAAAGAAAATCCCTTAGGAAACACTAATTACGCGTGTTGACTGGGGCATGATGGTAACACAAATGAGTGCTGTGCACTGGTATACCAGAGTTACTATTGGCCCTCTACTCCCTCTATTATCCATGGTAGTATGGTTATCACGCAGGTAAGGTATGATGCACTACATTGCCTTATGGAACAGTGGCAAGTTTTCACACATAATTTTGGTTGCTTTTTAATTAGTATAGTGGCATTGGCTAAGTAGTGCAATTGGTAAAGAAATGGAGGGCGAAGTAGTATGGGATTTGGACAACTTTATTTAGAACTGTCACTTTGAAATGGACAAAGAAAGGCAGTTTATCAGCACAGCAATGGAGCAACTATAAGGGACGGGTTTATTTACTGGGCATACCATTTTGTTTTATTTGTTATATAGTCAGGACTTGGCAGCGTACTTCGATCATTTTTTAGCCGTTTTCTTAACCACTAGATTGGAGTTGGTTACAGCTCAAGTTCTTTCTTTCTTGTTTCAGACATTAAAATGTAGTGAGATGCTCCACTTGCACATTGGATTTCCAAGCGAAATGGATGCAGTGTTATTGTCAGGTGCACTGGCATATTTTGGAAGGATTCGGATGCTAAATATAAACTAAGTATTGGATTTGTTTGTGAGAGACATTTGCTTCATTTTAAAAAGTGAACTAAAGGTTTGTGGACTCACTTTTTGTTGATTTTCCTTAGATCAGATTTTCACTTTCCATTGCACTTATTGGAGGTTTATTTCAACACTTTACTTTTTTGGGCCGATTCCGATTTCGGACGGAAGGGCTCTGAACAACGTTCGGAGCCATTCCGCCCGCATTTGAATGTGCTGAACGAGCCATTCCGATGGGCTAGGTCAGAAAGGAATCTGACTCGGATGTCCGGATTGGCTTACGACAGGCTCGGAGAGCCCATCCGCCGTCCGGAAATCCTTCAGTACTCCCCCAGCCACCTCTTTACGACCGAGGGAGTACGATGGCAGTTTTTCACTGCCTTTTCGTGCCGGTGTTTCCAGCACGAAAAGGCATTTGGAAACTGTCTTTGGGGGCCCCCAGTAGGTCCCCCATTGGTGCGAGACCACCGAATGATGGCCTAGGGGGCACCTATGGTGCCCCTCTGTAGATCCCTCCACCCGGTGGCAGGCACCTTGGGGTGCCGACCACAGGGTGCAAGGATGAACTGCACCGCTCCATTTCACAATGTGGGCTTGCATTCCGCCTGGAATGCATGCTCCCATTGTGTGACATACAAATGCCTACGAACAGGGTTTGGTTGAACCGTACTTGCAGGGCCCTAATCGACACAGTAGGTTGATCGGTCGGTCACGGTTCCTGACTGATGTTGGACGGACGCAGGTCAGTCAAACATAGGGAATCGGCCCCTTTGTGGTTATTGGTCTCCTTTTTTATATAATATTTATGATTTCCTAGGTAAGAATAGTTTAAAGGGACTGTTCCACAATTATATCTTTATTGGTCACTTCTCTATATAATGCATGTGTAATCCAAGCATGATTTGGCATGTATTTTTGTATAAGAGATTTTATGATTTTACTTAGTTGTAATGACAACGTGTGGATTATTTTTGTCAACAGTATTTATTTCTTTATTTTTTCTGTCATCTTTTTCTTTCGCTCTATCGTTTGTATTGTTTTTTTCCTACTTTCTGTGTATGATATGTGGCAAATTGTATGCTATTTTATACTATTCAAAGACGATCGATTGGCCCTGAAGAAATGACTTGAATGCCACGAAACACGTGCTGGATCTTTTCTGCGATTGAGTTGACTAGCTGAAAGACTTTTGTTTTTGTTTTAAAAATAAATCTAACCATATCCGAAAATATTTGTCTCCAAGGAATTATTGGATACTGAAATTCCTCCGGAAAGTATTGATCTATTACTTTCCTGTAGACTGCAGACCAAGTCTGCTTGTGTCTTATAGATTTGCAAAAGCTTGGAAGAGGGCATCACACAACTCTGAGGCCTGATATGATTATTTTTCTTTTAAAATACTTTATTTAATGCTTTTTCGATTAACAGTCAGGCAAGCAGTGAGGTTCTGTGGTTTTCGACTTTGCTTCGTATTTAGCCGCCATTTTGTGTCCAACCGCCATTTTGTGTTGCCTTTACTCAGGCAGCACGGCGAACGTAGTGTTTTTGCTTTTCCAGCTGCTATGCGTCTCTTCTGTTAAAAAGTAACCCTTTGTCCTTGTTTACGAAACCGATGTCAGGGTCTGGCCGAGTTTGTTAATCCATGTCTAGACTGATTGATCCTTGTCTTAGTTGACTGTTTGGGTCCCACCATTCTTCCCTTACTTTATCTTATTTGACTGCCCTTCGCTATTCTCTCCTTGTATTCTCCTATTACACAACTATCCTTTGAGGCACGTAGATACGTCCTGCCACCTGCAAATTGGATTACAGGCACTAGCATTGATTAACTTGAGGGGAGGAGAGAACACGGGGTCTGAAAGAAGGGCGTATTCAAGATACTTGATAGTTTGTTTTCAAACTTTTCCTATTTGTCAGTTTTGTATGTTTTGGGAGTAGACGTTGTAAATATGTGTGCTATAAACGATTGTGCGCCACGGAATTAAGTGGCAGTCTCCTAAGAACATACCATGTACTTCTTGGATAACTGTGCTTAGCTGCAGCTAATAAACCCGAATTTCTACGCCTAACAGAGTGTCTCGTGTCTCTGTCTGACAAGGCAGGTGAACCCGGAGATATTAGGCGTGCCCTGCGCCGCTCGGCCTATAAGGCCAGGTTCTCCAACTGGCACCCAACGTGTGGGCGGCTTCAGTGGTAGCGGTTCAGCCCGAGGGTCGTGAGGAGCCTCGCAAGAAAATTCTGGAGGATTCGCAAACCACGTCAAGCGACCCCTGTATATCGAAGTGGACCGAAAGTCTTTTGCAGCGCGGCTACTCCTTTCCAACGGCTGCTGACGACTGCTGCCCTGACTGCCGCCCTGCCTTGGCCCTCTGGTGATGATTGGTATCGCGAGACGTTAGACGGACATCTGTTGGCGTGAGAAAACACTCAGTTAAGTATTCGTGGGTAGCGCCCACCCTTTTGTCTTGTTTTTGGTATTCGACTTTTGCACTAGTCGAAGCCAAAAGGGGTAAGTACGTTTGTGCTGTGATCATTGCTTTAACCCCTTGAAGTTTGTGAACAGTCCAGTTCGTTACGAAATGCCTGGGCTTAGTAAGTTTAGGAAGTTTTGCTGTTTTTACTGTAATAGGGCTAGAGGATTCTTGTCCAATTCCTCCGGTTGGAACTCCCACTTATGAGCTCTATTCGAAATATGGTCTTGGCCCCATTATTTTTAATGAAACATGCATCCGATATACGAAGAAAGATGGTGTTCTGCAGTGGCCACTCAATGGTAGCTTTGAGCCTGACATATTAGATAACCTAGAAGCAATTTTGTTTAAGAGAAAAGCCCGGCCGGCAATGTTTGACTCTTTCCGCCTATGGCGTAAGGAAGCCAAACAGAAAGAAATTAAACAGGCGAAAAGAGATAAGAAAGCGCAAGATATGACGAATTTACAGGCTGCTCAACAGCTTAAGAATAATGAGACTGATCAGATGATTGAAGTCTCAGAAAGACAGCATCATATGGCAATAGATAGATGTTATCCTGTGTTGTCTACTCCCCCACAGAATAAAGATCTTGACGAAGATCCCTTAATGTCTCATTTGTTGAGATTACCTCCGCCTTATGTACTAGGTGCTAATGCACCCCCATTACAATCTGTTGTTCAGCAACCTGTTGTTCAACCAGTTGTTCCGGTTCTTCCACAATTGCCTCTTCCAGTATTTCCACCTCCTTTGCCACTGACTTCTGTACCTCAGTCTCATTTACCGTCAGTTCCTCTTACAACTGTTAGTTCTTCTCCTGCTGTGCTTAATACATTGTCTCCCGTTTTACTGTCAGATTCTCCTACGGCTCCTCAACGATTAGTCAATACTGTTTCTGGTCTTTTCTCACCTTTCTTTGGGTCTCTTAACTTGACTCCTGTTTTGTCTCGAAGGCAATCCCGTAGTCAATTTCCAGATTCTGACAAGCGAGTTAAGTTGGACTTTCTTGCTCACAATTGGATCATGAGTGGTCCACAGTATAGTGTGCACGATATCCTGGACACTTTTCTTCAGTGGCATGCGCCCACGCAGAGATATGTTTTTAATGTTATGTGTAATACTCTTGTTAAAGGATGGGGAGATATGGATTTGGATTTACCTCCTCAGGGTTTGTTTGACATACAGGCTAAATTTGATAAAGGACTTATTGTGGGTCCCGACATCGAGGATGCCGTCCAGACACTTGTCACTTTTAGGTCTTCCTTTTTCTCTCAAGCTTCTCTTGAACCTGATCCTACGGTCCGGCGTAAAGTGAAACACTATCCTATGCGAGAAGTTCCTCCGGTATGGAGAGATGCGGTTCCAGCCCAGGGTGGTAATCAGCCTGTCCCAGCTCATTTCCAGCGTATATGGGTACATGTCCCTTGGAAAAGATCGGAATGTTTGGCGCTTAAACAGTCTTTACCGGACCCTCGTAAGAATCCTGCTGGGTATTATAAAGAGCTGTCCCAGACTGTTTATGCGTGTATTATGAATTTGGCAGATATTGATTTGCTGATGGGAAATGTAGTCCCTCAGGCATTGTGGGCTCGGATTCGTAGGGAAGACCACGACCAAGCTTTAGGTGGTAATTGGGCTGCTATAACTGCTGCGGATACAGCACAGGTAGGTGGTGCTAAACCCGATGATTTGATCACAGAATTGCCTGGTAGAATAATTACTCTAATGAAAACGATGATGCCTGCCCTACGTGTTAATTGGGATAAGTTAGCTGCGTGTAAACAGAAGAAAGATGAGTGTCTCCGATTTCTTTACCCAGTTCGAGGAGACGTTCATTGACCATAGTGGTCATATGAGTACTGAGGGTGGACAGCGATTATTTCTGGATTAATTTGTATTTAATTTACTTCCAGAATTATCGCATAAATTGAAAGATTCCGAGAGTTCGTGGGCCGTTTCTTCGTCTGCCCAGATATTAGCTACTGCTCAGTACTACGAGAATAGGGATAAGGAAGAAAAGGATAAAGTGGAGAAAAAGACTAAAGAGTTAAAAACGAAGGTTCTTTTGCAACAAGCTTATCCCCCTCGTTCTGCTCAGCGTCAATTGCAACAGCCTTCACAGTTTCAAAGATTGTTACAGAAACCTGCACCTTTTGTTCCGCGACCTTTGCTGGGTCCTAATCAATGTGCCTACTGTAAAGAGGAAGGTATTTTAAGAGTAGTTGTCTGGTTTTATTGCAGCTTAATGGTGGACTGCAAGGGCCACGAGGCCGTGGTGGTTTTCAGTCAGCACCTAGGGGTAGAGGGCGAGGTGCGTTGTCTCAGGAACAGCGTTCTTTTCCCCCTCAGAATACTATGAATTATTTTGATCAGCAGAATTCCCAGTCTGCACAATATTACAATGACGATTATTGTACTGAAAGCGAAAATCAGGATTTTCATACTAGCTAGGACAGCCATGGACAAAGCAAGGGAGTGGTATCAGTTCCAATGGATCAGAATGGGCCTTATGTTGACGTTGTTGCATTGGGTGTTTCAGAGCCATTTCTTTTGGATACTGGTGCAATGAGAAGTTCTATCATTCACTCCAAACTCCCTGGGGCACCTTTGTCTGGCTTAACAAATGTTTCTGTAGGATTCTCTGGTGCCCCAGTTCGCAACCCGGTTTCTTGTCCTTTGCCTATCTCCATTGGTCCTTATGATTTGGAAGCCCCGCTCATTTTAACGACTGGTTGCGGTGAGAATTTGTTGGGTTTGGATTTATTGAAACGTCTACATGCAACATTGTATTGTTCCCCCTCTGGTGTACATCTTTGGGTGATAAATTGGTTTCTCCTATGTATTTGTCTAAGGATCAACTGCCACTTCCTGCTACGCTTTGGGCCACGGGTCCGAATGATGTTGGTTTGCTCAAAATTCCACTTTACGTGATTACTGTCAAGCCTGATGTTAAATTGACACTCATTCCTCAGTATAAGATTTCTAACGATGGCGAAAGAGCTCTGTTGGCTATTGTTTATGATTTAGTTCAGAAGGGTATGGTTGAAGAAACGAGAGGAAATGTTTGCAATAGTACTGTTCTGCCTGTTCTTAAACGTACTGATCCTTCTAAGCCTCCTGTATACCGTTTTGTGATTGATCTTCGAGAGGTCAACAAAATTGTTGTCCCTCAGTTTCCTGTTGTCCCGGATATTACTGCTTTGCTCACAATGATCCCTGCTTCGGCTGTTTGGTTCTCAGTTATTGATCTTAAGAATGATTTCTTTAACATTCCTATTGCTGAGGAGAGTAGGGATCTCTTTGGTTTCTCTCTTGGAGGCCGAAGTTTTCGATTTAAACGTGCACCTCAAGGTTATTGTGAGAGTCCCTCCATTTATAGTCAGGCTTTGAAATCCCAGCTTGACGCTTTTTCTTTGCCTCCAGGTGCTACTCTTATTCAGTATGTGGATGATCTGTTAGTGGCTGCCGATTCAGAGGATGATTGTAAAAATGCGACTGTTTCACTTTCGCGTCATTTGTCTGATTTATATCATAAGGTGTCACCTTCTAAATTACAATATTGCCGCCAAGAGGTTACCTATTTAGGTCATCTCTTGTCGAAGGAGGGAAGGCGATTGACCCCAGAACGTATTCATGCAATTGCACGAATGTCTGTACCATCCACACAAAGGGAAGTGCGTGCCTTTCTGGGCATTACCTCTTATTGTAGACAGTGGATTCCGAATTTTTCTTTGTTGGCTAAACCCTTGTTGGCACTTACTCTGAAAGATACAACCCAACCTCTTCATTGGACTGATGAATGTCAGAAGAGTTTTTCTGATTTACGTACTGCTTTGTGTTCTGCTCCTGTGTTGGGTACTCCAGATTATAGTAAGCCTTTCACACTCTATGTGCATGAAAGAGAAGGTTGTGCATTGTCAGTTTTAACGCAATAATTTGGAGACAAACAAAGGCCATGTGCCTATTTTTCGGCTACATTGGATCCAGTAGCCAAGGCATTGCCTAGTTGTCTCAGAGCAGCAGCAGCGATCTCCGTTCGTCAATCTGCTGGATTGGTATTGGATCACACTCTTGTTGTTATGGTACCACATGCAGTGGATACTCTCTAGAACAGAATGAAAACGCAACATCTCACGAGTGCTCGCTTGTCTGGGTATGAGTTGACGCTTTTGGCTAGTCACATACATATCAAGCGATGTAATGTTTTAAATCCAGCAACATTGTTACCTATTCCAGAAGAGAAAGATACACAAGAACAGCATGATTGTTTTCTTCGTACAGAGGAGGAAACTAAAGGCAGAATAGATTTAAAAGATACACCACTCATGGACCCGGATGGGATCCTATGGGTGGATGGGTCTTATTTCAAGCTTCCTTGCGAGACGACTGCAGCTTATGCTGTTACTACTTTGTATACAGTAGTAGAGACTGCACGCATTACACAGAATTCAGCACAAGCAGCTGAGTTGATTGCGCTGACGAGAGCGTGTGTGTTGGCAAAAGGAAAGAGAGTGACTGTTTGCACCGATAGCCAATACGCCTTTGGCGTGGCTCATAGTTTCGGTCGTTTGTGGAAGGAAAGAGGATTCTTTACTTCCCATGGGACTAAAATACAGCATGGTCAGTTGGTAACTGACCTTCTCGAATCACTTGCCTTGCCTATTCAGATAGCGATTGTGAAGTGCAGTGCACATAAAAGGATCACTGATGATGTGGGTCGTGGGAATGCTTTTGCAGATGAGGTAGCAAAAAAAACAGCGAAAGATGTTGAGTCGTATGTATGTTGCAGGTCCTGCAAGATGGGTCAGAGAAGTAGGTATGTGTGAGGACACAGTAGAAAGTGTGAAAATGATCCAAGAAGAAGCAACTGAGAAGGAATTGAGTAAGTGGAGAGAGAGTACGGGGGTGTTGGACGGAATTGTCAGAACACCAACATTGGTTGTTACCAGATGCCTATGTACTGCCTTTAGTTACTATGGCGCATGGTCCAGCTCATATCAGTGCGAAAGGAATATGCAAGCTTCTGGCTCCAGTATGGCAGAATGAAGGTATCCCCAAATGTGCAGAAAATGTTACCAGATGCCTATGTACTGCCTGTAGTTACAATGGCGCATGGTCCAGCTCATATCAGTGCGAAAGGAATATGCAAGCTTCTGGCTCCAGTATGGCAGAATGAAGGTATCCCCAAATGTGCGGAAAATGTGGTAAAGCATTGTATTGTTTGTTTGATGCATAATCCAGGAAAGGGAACCCCAACTCCGGCAGGTCATTTTGCTCCCCCTACGTATCCTTTTGAGGTATTACAAATTGATTACATTCATATGGAACATTCCAATAACCTCAAGTATGTTCTGGTGGTGGTCTGTGCCTTTTCCAGATGGATAGAGGCCTACCCCTTAAAGGATAATACTGCTTTGTCCACTGCCAAAGTCCTCTTGAAGGAATTCTTCCCGAGGTTTTGTTTGCCGCGCATTGTCTGGAGTGACAATGGAAGTGAATTTGTAGGTCAAATTATGCAGAAGGTGTGTGCGGGTCTTGGTATTAGGCAGAAATTCCATGCGGCAAACCACCCTCAGTCAGCGGGTTTGGTAGAGTGCTATAATGGCACTCTCAAGCTCAAATTAGCAAAGATTCAGGGGGGGCGCTAGAGGGTGCACAACAGAATGGCCGCCCTTGGGTGAGGCTCCTGTAGCCTGGATTGATATCCTTCGTTCATCCTAATATACTGGCTCCGTATCTAGCTGGAATTATCCCCATAGAGAAATAACAGGTTCCCCAGCACTCGATGTAAATTTGGCGCCGAACGGACGTCTGCAACTACAATTCTGACGATTTGAACATTTCCCCGGACCTGCCGCTGGACTGCGGGGAGCACTAGAGGCGGCAGCGGCGACCAGGAAAAGTCGCGGATTCACGCGTGTCAGATAGGCCGCGCCCCGACCCAAGAGCTCAAGCATACCTGAGGCAGCATCGCGGTCACGGCTCCCACCGAAGCAAATCCCGGATCGGAAGGAACCCGCGATGCCGTAAGGTGAGGGGCTGAGAGCCATACTGCTTGGGGTTTCCAGTGCGGCTTTAATCCTTGCTGCGCGCCGGTAGTGGTGACTCTTGGAGCGCGCAACATGGCGGACTGACGAGGGGAACTGCCGGATGACGGCAAAAGGTCTTAGCGGTCCACTGATATGACGGACGACCATCGGCACGCATTGTAGAGACCATACTGTGAGCGGGCCCTAGCTGCTGGCCGTACATGCGGGCAGGAACGGTGGATGAGTTACACATTACAAATTTGGAGCGCAAAAGTTGATGCTAGTACTACAAGTACAATGTAGAGACGTTACACCAATCGCCAGCGGCAGGGGCCACCTAGTACGTACCAAAGTGTTCCACACATGAACTTTACAGAGCTATTTACTACTAATGCACAGTCCTGCCTGATCAGACCAATATCCCCGTATCTACATACCTCGCTGGTGTGAAAATAGAAGGGCATATCAACCAGAGGTCATTGCACGGCTCGGCTGAGCTGCATCACACGCCGTCCGTCCCTCCCTACTGGAAGACACCAAGATCCCTGAGTGTTATAGGAACTGCGACGGCCACCCAGGGGGCGCACCGGCCGCAGACCTGACCCTTCCTTAGGAGTTTGTTGGACTATATCGCAGCCCCTGAGACCTGGCTGGTGGAGGCGGGAGCTACTGGACAGGAGCAGTGATGGGGAAACCAGACCTTCGCCAACCCAAACTGACCTTTGACCCTGCTAAAAAAGGATCGACCACCGCTGTGGAGAAGGGCGTACCAGCGGGGATGGATCAGGCGGCGGGCGGATCGGATACCACTGACATTAATGTCCAACAACTCCTGCAAGAAATTCGACAAGGATTTGCCACTGTAGTGGACAAAGTGGACAAGATGTCGACCAGGATGGATGCCATTGTCCATAAGATGGATCAGCATGAAGACAAGATAGTGGAGACGGAACGGCGCATCTCAGCAAACGACGACATCACAGCAGGCCATACAATGCAACTTGCAAGAATGGATAATCTCCTGCGTACTATCGCTGCGAAAAATGAGGAATTGGAAGCCCGCAGCCGGCGCAATAACATACGCGTCACGGGCGTTCCAGAATCCACCAATACGGGACGTATGGAGGTCTACATAGAAAAAATGCTGATGGCAACCATCGGGGCAGAAACACTTTCCGCGCATTTCATAGTGGAGCGAGCCCACCGCTCCCTCGGACCGCAGCCCAAGCCTGGAGCCCCGCCGCGCCCCATAATTGCTCGTTTATTAAACTAGTGTGATCGTGACGTGGTCCTATGGGTGGCTCATACCAAAAGCAACTCTGTCCTATGAAGGTGTCGCCTTCTCCATTTATCCAGACTTTACCCCAATGGTTCAGGAGGAAAGATGAAAATGTATTGCAGTGAAAAAAAAACTATGCGATGCAGAAATAGATTATGCCCTGTTATACCCAGCCCGGCTTAGGGTGACGTACCAGGGACGGCAGCGCTTCTTCACTAAGCCACAGCAGGTGGAAGACTACCTAAAAGCACTAAAGAAAGAGCAACGCAGATCGTCTGGACGTCGTCCGGCAGACCCTGATAATCTAAACGAGAACGAGGAGGACGCGTGAGACACTATACAAGCGGACTGCCTAGTGCTATGATCGACCACTGAAGTCAGGTGTTGTTCTCCCACACAGTATAACGAGAATGGGGACGTTGATTGCTTACTGTACGGACTGGGTTCGAGAGTTCCAGTGGTAATGTATTCCAGGCCCCACCACCCCTCCTCGACCGTTGCCTACGGGATGTTCAGGATTGAGGCGCGGAAGGGAGGGGAGGGGAGGGTGGACGTGTGACCACCTAGATATGTTCCCCCTAGGGTGTTCCCATATGTACGCTACTGTTTTTCTATTGACGGTTATGTTGTTCATGGGAAAATGGGGTGGGGGGCGGGAAGAGGTAGTTGGCAAGTTGGGGATGCTTCAGTGGGAGGGGGTGGGGAGCGGGGGGAGAGATGGAACTGTGTTATCACACAGCCTTTAGTTGCATAGTTACCGCTAGATGTTTATTTTCTATGTACGGGTGGGGGAGGGAGAGGGAGGGGAGGGGGGACTTTTATGGACATCTCCACATTGGTTGAAAACAGGAGATGTTACTTGGCTCCTAGATTCAAGTGGGTAGGAAACCGATTGTTATATGGGCAATGTTCTCTGAGAAGGTATGAGATGCAGGTGATGATATACTGGCTGATGAAGGTTCAGGCAACTGCCGTACTGGAATATGCTATCCTTCTAATATGTGACAACACTGATTGCTGTGATAATGACTAACGGGCTGATGTCAAGGATTTCTGTTATGACTTGGAATATACGGGGCCTGAATGATGCCAGAAAAAGTAGAAATGTGCTAGCTTACTTGGACAGACACCAAATACACATCGCCCTATTGCAGGAAACGCACCTCAGCCCCCGAGCCAAACATACATTTGCCGGTAAGTGGGCAGCGATCTGACGATTCTCGTCGTATTCTGTTTACACTAGGGGGACGGCTATATTAGTCAGGAAAACAGTGCCCTTCGTACTGCTTGGAGACCTATTAGATTCTGAGGGTCGATTTGTACTTATGTGGGGCAGGCTTGGCCTGGATACTATCACGATAGTGAACTGCTATGCCCCCAACACCGATATGCCCAATTTTTTTGGCCATTTCAGATGCACCACGTGTAAAGCATGTCCCACATGTTGGGAAACCAAGCAAATAGTTCACAATAACATCACGATAGACCTGAAGTCTTTCACAAACTGTAATACCAGTGGAGTGATCTATGCGATTCTGTGCCCTTGCGACCTGATGTACGTTGGACAAACACAACAAAAAGTGAAAAATCGAATATTCCAACACTGCAGCAGGATCCGCTGTTCCACAGCGGGAGCACCACTTGTGGACCATTTTAAAGAAAAAAACCACACCCCAGAATCCATTAGATGGTTGGTACTTGAAAAGATCTCCCTGGGACCACGTGGGGGGAATTTGAACTCCATTCTAAATATCAGGGAATGCAAATGGATGCATAAATTCAAGACTACCACTAGAGGGCTCAATGAATTAGATGCTAATTTTGCGCAAATGGCTGGTTTAAACCCTGAATAGGCATTTTGTATCCTGAACTGTCTCCCACACACCAGGTTTATTACATACTATGGTCATTGATCATATTGAAATTCTTTTATGCATGTATTTCCACCTTATCAAGACGACATTGTGTATGTATATGCTGAATTTTTCATCATGTCTGTTCAATACTATTATACTGCTTAAATTGCCAGATACCGATAAATGCATCATATGACTTACATGCCAAGCACGGTTATACTTCTCAATCACTCGTTTGATCGTCCCTAGCAATGTAATGTTTTCCCTAAACCCTTCCCTAACTACCGTATTTTGCACTCGCTCCCTTAGCCGACCTCTCGGCAATTTGGGAGACGCTCCCTTGCCCGCGCGTCACGCGATGACAGGACACCCGAACGGGATTGGTCCGTCTGTGACGAGCCCCCCCCAGCACTAAGCGGCTGCACCGCGAGCATCGACCGATGCAGCGAGATAGCTAGGATTTCTGACGGCAGCTGCCACATCACGAATAGGTAAGAATTGGCGGCCAGAGCAGCCCTCTTAATCATGAACCTCGTAAGGGCGTATGCTTTAGGCATCCAGTCCGACCATCGACAGGACGGTAATCTAACTTCCATGCCCACGCAGCACCTAATGGCGGTTTCTTAATATTTCCAGAAAGACGCACTCAGCGCGTTTGGACGCGAGGAGCGATCCCTGAAACTACACCTGACAGAGTGAGGTTAACCCTCCGGTGAGGAATACCGTCCAAGTAAGTCCTCCCCCATTTCACAGTGGCTTATGTCTTCACCCGACTAAGTCTGGGCCCACAGCCTCCAACAGTCCCCAGAGACTTTTTCCTTATATTGTGTATTCCAGAAATTACAGGAGCACACCCAGGCCCACTATTCGACGGTACAGATGGCGACCGCCCTTTGATGTATGTAAATCATGTTTTTTCCTCATAACTTCACAGCCAATTTACCACAGCAATTTAATTCTAGCCCTCACATTACTTTATAGGCTCTCTAACTACTGTCCTGACGAAGACCCCAACATGAGGCACGAATAACCCTTTAGCGTACATGGGGGTCGAAACGTAGAACTACGCCACTCGAACACACCATAGGACTCAAAAGAAAAATTGATTTATACCTATGTGTGATGTAACTTGGGAACTTTTTTTGCTAATTCGACTGTAAAGGCGTTTTTGATTTTAACGTGATGTTCTTAAAAAGTCACAGCACCTTTACCCTGTCCCTCACTACTTCTGCACTTCCTTTCCCCTCTTCACAGAGAGCACTCCGAATGTAATGACTCTACAATTACATTGAAGTACTGTTTTTGTATGCAAGCTATAGAATTTGTCATAAAATACTGAGATAACAACCTTGCATAAATAAATGCCATTTGAGGTTTTGAATATTGCATATACTTTTTCGAAAAATTCTGTTTCATTTGGTAGAATTTTGTGGTGAATGTCTGTATAAACAAATATTGAACTGATTTTGGGTACCAGTGAAATCACAACTCGGACCTATTCTTTTCTGTACTGTTCCATGGACCCAGATCCCCGAGTTTTCAAGGGCACACCCCTTTATTACTCATACAATTTTTTTGCCCAGCTGTGGGGAAAAGTGATTGATATAGGCTCCATGCATGTTATATGGGGAGGGGATTTTAATGTGGCTCTAGTCCCAGGGATGGATAGATCAGATGGCAGTCCCCAATATAATAGACGAGCAAGTGAGATGTTGAGAGGCATAATGGCGGAAGGGGGGTTAATAGACAGCTGGAGGTTCACCCATGCCACGCAAAGGGAGGGCACGCACTTCACTGCACACTCTAACACATGGGCTCGGTTAGATTATTGTCTGGTGTCTCGGGGGTTGAGCGTGGACTTAGGTAAGGTATGGCACCTGCCGAGGACGTTATCGGATCATTGCCCATTACTGATCCCAATCAGCATACCTGGGTTTGAAAGGCCGAAACCCCCTTGGCGTCTTCAACCTACAGCACTACTAGACGAGGTCTTTAAATCGGAATTAGGCGATGAGATAACAGAATTTTTCCCTAGAAATAAGGGATCTGTGGAGGAAGTAGAAACGATATGGGAAGCGTTTAAAGTAACGGTCAGGGGTTACTGCATATCTAAAAGCTGTGGTGTTCTGAGGGACATTCGAGGCACTATCACGAAACTCGAACAGGAACTGAAAGAATTGGAAACTAAAATGGCGCGAGAAATAGGGGGAAGGTCCCATAGTGAATTCCGAGATAAACTTACACAATATGAAACTGAGGCAGCTAGAGAAGTTAAATTCAGGGGTAAACACTATGTCGCTAGGAGATATTGCGAGGGAGAAAGACCAGGGCGAGCACTTGCTGGCCTTACACAAAATCCCTGTTATAACACACACATACTTGAGATGCTCACACCGGAAGGTCAGAAATGTCAGGACACTAAGAGCATAATGCACCTCTTTACAACACATTACAGAGAATTGTACCATACGAAACGATCTGGGGAAGCGATGTTTGATGACTTCCTAAGCGAAGTGGCATTGTGCTGGCTTAACGATGCACACAGACAGTTTCTTAGTGCCCCATTGGAACTAGATGAAGTTCGGGATGCCATAATGTCATTAAAGAATGGTAAGGCCCCCGGGTTGGATGGCCTCCCAGCCGAATTTTATAAATGTTATGTGGACATGATGGCCCCGGTTTTGAAGGAGGTTTTCGAGAGTGCGCTGGAGGTTGGAATACTGCCACGCTCAATACGAGAGGTAGTAATTACCTCCCTTCTAAAACCCGGGAAGGATCCCTCGGATTGTGATTCTTACCGACCGCTTTCCCTTATAAATTGTGACGCTAAGATCTTGGCCAAAATACTGGCGACTCGATTATCCCTTTTAATGACCAAGATAGTGCTCCCGGACCAGGCTGGGTTTGTACCTGGAAGGTCCACCAGTTATAATTTACATACCCTCTTTTCACTGATACGAACCATTGCGCCAGAAGTCCCGGTGACTGCCGTTTTTTGGATGCTACAAAAGCATTTGATTCAGTCGAATGGGACAATATGATAACTGTATTGAACAGGATGGGCTTTCCTAAAATGTTTGTAGACTGGATCGGATTGCTTTACAATACACCAATGGCGAGAGTGCTTATCAATGGTGCACTATCTGACCCGATCTCTATCACCAGGGGTACTAGGCAGGGATGCCCGCTCTCCCCTCTGCTTTTCGCCATTGTGATTGAGCCCTTGGCATGCCGTATTCGGCAACTCCATAAGCAAAGCGCTTTCAGATGTTTCCAGCGGCAGATCGACGTATCCCTTTATGCGGATGACTTGACGCTCTATGTCACTGATCCCCAAACCAACCTCAATCCATTGCTGCGAGAGCTCATAGTATTGGTCACGTGTCAGGTGTACAAATTAATTGGAAGAAATCGCAGTTCTTTCCACTTACTCCGGCGGTGACTCGATTTCAATTAGACTATCCACTAGATTGGTGCAGTTCGGATCTTCGCTATCTGGGAATACAGCTGACCTTAGACAAGGAAGAAACCATAAGGCTAAACTATGGTACTACTATCACGAAACTACCTGATAATGTCACTCGGTGGCTGTCGTTACCGCTATCTATGGCAGGGAGGGCGTCCCTCATAAAAATGGTTATTCTCCCACGGTTTTTATACCTCTTTCAAAATATCCCTTACTACCCGGGTGCATATTTCTACAAAACACTTCGATCTGAACTGCTCAGACTGTTCTGGGGTGGCAAGCAACCGAGGCTGGCATGGTCTGTAATCACTCAACCATATGCTAATGGAGGGTTTGACGTACCTGACTTTCTAGTGTATTATTTGAGCGCGCAGGCACAATACGCATACCATTGGTTCGCACCGACCCCTTTTATGCCGCAGCTGGCAGCTGAGGATTGGATAGCACGGCCCTTACCCCTGAAAGGAGTAATACATGCCCCTGTAGGAGCCATAGAAACACCCTTCACGACGGTGACGTGCACGGTAGACGCGTGGCGAAGGATTCGTAAAATGCTGCAGCTCCCGATACTCTACTCACCGGAATTACCTCTTGTATATCATCCCCAGCTGACATTACTGCAGGAAGGTGGGTTTCAAATCATGTGCCGTTGACTTGATATTCAAAAATGGGGTGACCTCTTCCTGAATGGTCAATTTAAAAGTAGGGATCAGATATTTTGCGATGCCCAGCCCAAGCCTCTTGACCTATTTTACTATATCAGACTGCCTCAGGGATTGAGAAACATACTGCCACCGTTCCCAGAAGAGCCTGAAACAGCGTTACCTTTGCACGATGTATAGACGTCGGCAGATGGAAGTCACATGGTATCCCATATATATAGGGACATAAGGAAACAACATGCGACAACACAGTGTAAAGCTCGCACACAGTGGAGCGAAGATATGGGAGTAGGCATTGAGGATCATCAGTGGGCCTACTGTTGTGATATCACTGCCAACGTCTCCTCTAGCTGTAGACTTAAGATTATACACTACAAATTTTTACAGAGACTATATTATACACCAGCTAAAAAATTTAGATTTCACCTTGCTGACAATGACAGGTGTGACAGATGTGGGATGGATGGTGCGGGATTCCTGCATTTAGCGTGGGAATGTCCGAGAATTTCTGAATACTGGACGGAGGTTCATACGGCGCTCCAAGAGATGATAGGGGGTACGATAGATAGAGGTACACTCATTATGTTACTAGGATATACGATGGAGGTACCAAAAACTGTTAGGAAATTTGTCAACATTGCCTTATTGCTAGCGAAGCGCAGGGTAGCATGTAGATGGGGAAGGGGTAGAGCCCCCAAATTTAAGGAATGGCTGAATGACCTTATATACAGTCAAGATCAAAATCTAATTTATGCGGAAACGTTACCAATGCGTTGCAGGCCTAAGGATGTATGGGACTCCTTGCGGGGGTACCTTGCGCAACACAGCAGTGACTCACATGAAGAGAACCAGGCAAGTACTGTCAATGCTGCTGAGGTGTAAAATACATTATACGTAAAGCCGCTATGCTATAAAACATGTTATTTGTTAATATCTGCTTGGCACTACAATAGGTATTGTGAAGACAAACTGTACATAATTGTACTATGACGGATGGATCGTCAGTACTGCTCAGCCGTGGACGGGGTGCTGATATAAGCATGGACTTGCATTAATCAAAGAGTCCACTTGATGGTACAGGTTGTATGTCCCGCTATGATTATGTATCCAGATGTACATTACTTACAAAAGAACTAGCTGGCACGTCACCGTTATTTTTACTATACACAGTGTTTTGTGATGTAAAGATTGCCTGAACTTGAGCCTGTGAGAATGCCCTATACTGTAACTGAAGAAAAACGTAATAAATAAAGTTAAAAAAAAAAAATAAATAAATTAGCAAAGATTCAGGCCAGCACGGGTCTGGCTTGGCCCGATGCTTTACCTTTGGCACTTCTCTCTACGAGAACAACTGTACATTCTCGTTTAGGACTCAGTCATTATGAGGTCGTTTTTGGGCGCCCAGCCAATGTCAGGGGAGTCCCTCGACCTAAAAAGTATTCCGATATTCCATACCCATTGTTGGTTGATTACTTGCATGACCTCACCACTAAATTACGTGTTATTCATCAACAGGTTCAAAACGCTTTGCCGGAGGCTTCCTCTGATCCAGGTCATTCCATTCAACCCGAAGATTTTGTTTGTCTGAAGAATTTTCAGAGGAAGAAGAATTTGGAACCTCGTTGGGGGCCGCCGTGACAGGTGATCCTCGTAACACGTACAGCAGTGAAGGTCGTCGGGAAGAAAAATTGGGTCCACGGCATGCACTGTAAGAGGGTACCTTTGCCTTTACCTTACGACCAGTGGGTCCGAGAAGGCGTAGGTGACAGTGAGAGTGAAAAAGTACCCCGATTTGTACCTTTCAGTAGTGCACGCCTGGACTGGACAAGTTCTGAGAAAGAAGATGACGACGTGTTGCAAGAAGCTGTACCAACACATTTGCGATTGAATACAACGAACCCGGAGACTTTGTTTCGAGACCAAACGATACCTGGCAAGACACGGTACAACCTAAGACCTAGGTTGACAAAAGACAATTGAACTTTTTCTTTTTTCTTGTTACTCTTTTTGAAAGACATTTCCTTTTCACTATCCATCAAGTTGCAGGGTCGCGGTATGAGACTTAGGCTGTGACCTGAGTAGTGACATAGGTCTGCAGGACTTGCAGTGTCATAGGATGGCTAATAACCACAACTAAGTGATCCAGGAAGATTACCGTGAGCAACGCTTTAGAGAATGGATAATAAAGTGGAAGGGAATGATAAAAAGGTTCAAATGAAAAACAAGTATAAGAAATTATTGTTTAGTCGATGTGGCGTAGCATTGTGTATTTTAGTATGTTTATGTATTTTATTAGCTTGTGTGGGTTGGGTTGTCCACACTATGCAGCAAGCACCTGCTCCAACTTCTGTTTCTTTGGCTTTTTCTACTACTACCTCCCCGCATAAGTTCTATACATTCCCAGATCATGAGAAAATTAGGAGAACAGAATACTTCAACAATTCATTCATCCAGTTGTTACAGCAGCATCAACTGGTAGTCAACACTACTGATTGTTGGGTTTGCGGGCTTATGCCCCATAACACTGAGAAAGGGATTCCGTTTTCTTATGAAGGTTCCGCTTGGGCTTATTTGGTTATGTTTTCTAATGCATACCAGAATCAACTTCGATATTCACCTGGTGGTCCATATACTGGTGGAGCAGATTTTAGTCATAGTTCTTTGATAAAGGGAATAGTGACTATGGCTAAAATTGCCGAAATTGGTAGGATTCCCGTTGATGAGAAACGAGCATATGATAGTTGGAATGTGACTCGTTACGTTACTAGCCTCACTGATAAGGCTAGACAAAGAAGATCTTTGCCAATTTGGACCATACCTCATAATGGTAACTTATGTCTGCAGATAAATGGTCAGAATAATAAGAATAAACAGGAAAAGAGTGTTTGTTCCCATACATTCACCCTTGATTTCTTCACCGTTGGTACCATCTCAAGGTACATATTTTGTTTGTTATGATAGAGCCTATACATGGCTTCCCACCTATTTTTCAGGAACATGTTATATGGCTTTCCTTCTTCCCCCGACATACACTGCTCCTGCAGGTCATCACAGAAAAAGATATGGCAGAGGGGTTATTGATTCTAAAGACACAGCTGGACAAGAGGGAGGAGACTTTATCAAAGGGTTTCTTCCGTTCTGGGGCCCAATGGCCAATAGCAGAAACATTAGACAGCTAGTTCATGTTGTTGAGGCTACGATAAATGTGACTTCCGGAGCCTTGAGTAATTTGACAACCGAACTTCAGGCGGATCGTTTTATGACTTTGCAAAACCGAATGGTTTTAGACATTGTCCTTGCAGATAGAGGAGGAGTCTGTAAATTGATTGGGTCTAGTTGCTGCATTTATATTCCTGATAATGCCCCTACAGTATACCAAGCCATTTCTAAGTTACACGTGATTTCCGAGTCTATTCATCAGGACACAGGAGATTGGTCTGTGATGGGATGGTTTTGGGGACTACTGTCCACATGGGGATGGAAAGTGTTAACTTTCCTTGGAATGATTTTAGCCATCATCTCCTCTTGCTGTCTTTGCAGTGTGGCCCCGCCATCTGTGGTCTTTGTGCCACCTTGTGTGTCCCAAAGCCTGTGTCACAGAAAACAGAGAACATTAAAATGATGTTGCAGCAACAGCTCAATGACCTCATGCCCATTGACATTGACTCAGACTAACTTGAGTCCTTTGTGTTTTGCCTGAGTAATGGCAAAAGGAGGGGCTGAGGTTCTGTGGTTTTCGACTTCGCTTTGTATTTAGCCGCCATTTTCTGTCCAGCCGCCATTTTGTGTTGCCTTTACTCAGGCAGCACGGCGAACGTAGTGTTTTTGCTTTTCCAGCTGTTATGCGTCTCTTCTGTTAAAAAGTAACCCTTTGTCCTTGTTTACGAAACCGATGTCAGGGTCTGGCCGAGTTTGTTAATCCATGTCTAGACTGATTGATCCTTGTCTTAGTTGACTGTTTCGGTCCCACCGTTCTTCCCTTACTTTATCTTATTTGACTGGCCTTCGCTATTCTCTCCTTGTATTCTCCTATTACACAACTATCCTTTGAGGCACGTAGATACGTCCTGCCACCTGCAAATTGGATTACAGGCACTAGCATGGATTAACTTGGGGGGAGGAGAGAACACGGAGTCTGAAAGAAGGGCGTATTCAAGATACTTGATAGCTTGTTTTCAAACTTTTCCTATTTGTCAGTTTTGTATGTTTTGGGAGTAGACGTTGTAAATATGTGTGGTATAAAAGATTGTGCGCCACGGAATTAAGTGGCAGTCTCCTAAGAACATACCATGTACTTCTTGGATAACTGTGCTTAGCTGCAGCTAATAAACCCGATTTTCTACGCCTAACAGAGTGTCTCGTGTCTCTGTCTGACAAGGCAGGTGAACCCGGAGATATTAGGCGTGCCCTGCGCCGCTCGGCCCATAAGGCCCGGTTCTCCAGCAGGTCAATTTCTGAACAATGTGTCATTACAGTTACAGAAGTTCACTTGTGATAGCACATGTAGTATGGACAAAGTTAATCACACCAATCCCTGTTACCGTCTAACCACATACCTTCCATGCCCTACTCTTTTTACGCTTTCTACTATTGCATTAAAATACTGCATTTAAATTCTTAATCATTCACATTTGCTTTGGATGTGTTCCCTTCCCTGTCAAAATTAGGGGGTGTGGGGAGCACTCCTGCTTTCACTAAATGGTTCATCCGATATTAACATGTTCCTCCTTAGCGTGCTGGTCGGATTAGTGCCAAAACCCTACGGCACCTGTTATAAAGCGAATAGAGGGGGCAACATTGCCCCAACTGTCCGCACAGTTGCTTGATGCCACTCTGGCAAATAACTTCATTGTTTAACCAATATTTTTCACCGTCATCCATAGTTAATCCATTTATCCAAAAGTTTTTTTCATCTTTAACTTCAGTCTACACACGGGATCTTTATGCCTTTTACAGTTTTCTAGTGAGAATGCTGTGCCCATCCAGACCTCTTGCACAAACAAGACAGATGCAGGGCTTCTTCAAAAACAGTGTTTATTAAGAAAACCAATGCATTTCGAGCATCAAGTGCTCTTCGTCAGGGTACGCTGGAATCAATACAGAAACACATTCATTAACGTCTTAACAATACTAGGTTAATAACATCATCATACTTTAATAACACTTGGTGCTTAATGTCTCATTTGTGGCTTGACTTATTTTCTTTACATTAAAAAATCCTGCTTGCAAAACAGGCTATAAAACCAGTCCCAACTAATTAATTGTCAAAAATGTGTAGACGCCGACTTAAACCAAAACCGTAACATATCATCTCCCCATAGGTCTGTATTACTACTGTCCTGCTGCTCTCGTGGTTACTACCCTGCAATTTATATATTCCGACTCCTTATTATCACCACTTCTTGCATATTTGATTCACTCTACACTCCCCGTGTTTGCTAACACTTTATGTGAACACATGCATCATTATCCATGCGCTCTCATTGCATACATTCTCCTCTATCGACTTCTTACTTCCTCATCGGCTCCTCTCCTAAACTAATCCCTACTTCCATTCACACAACACGCAGACGCTCCAACTCCCTCACGTAAAAACCATAATCATGCTCTCATATTTCTCACCCAAAACGGTCCCACACTCTTCCACTACCACACTGCTCAGTGTTCCAACCAAACATACCCCCTCCAGTCCTCTCATTACCTAAAACAAATACATCCTCATACCTGTTTCTGGCGTTCTCACCACTCCGTCAGCCCAGTTCGTTTCACTCAATGACCCAGGTAACCACCCTTATTTAAATCCCTTCCTCTCTGGGCCCCTCCTTTCAATTAAGGTTCTGATTACTTTTTCGCTGTAAAGACTATATAATTAGTGCCTACAAAACCCGTTCAGGACTGCATTTCCCATAATGCAATACTCTCTCATGTTTGCTAAAACTTGATATTATCACCACTTTCGAATGAAGCATTCATCTACATTATTGCCACAATTTTTACCAAGTGAAGTAGTGTTTTTTAATGTCTATATCCTGATAAACTTTGTTTCCTTCGTGAACCCAGGCTTTTAGTCTGTCAGTGTGGAAAGTCTTTTACACTCGTTTGTTTCTTCCTGCTCTTCTATGATATTGCGGGTGCTTCCCCCTGTTGGGTTTAAAATTTATAATCAAAATTAGGGGTGTGGGGAGTACTCCTGCTTTCTCTAAATGGTCCATCTGATATTAACCTGTTCCTCCTTAGCATGCTGGTCGGATTAGTGCCAAAACCCTACGGCACCTGTTGTAAAGCGAATAGAGGGGGCAACATTGCCCCAACCGGCCGCACAGTTGCTTGATGCCACTCTGGCAAATAACTTCATTGTTTAACCAATATTTTTCACCGTCATCTATAGTTAATCCATTTATCCAAAAGTTTTTTTCATCTTTAACTTCAGTCCACACACGGGATCTTTATGCCTTTTACAGTTTCCTAGTGAGAATGCTGTGCCCATCCAGACCTCTTGCACAAACACGACAGATGCAGGGGTTCTTCAAAAACAGCGTTTATTAAGAAAACCAATGCATTTCGAGCATCAAGTGCTCTTCGTCAGGGTACGCTGGAATCAATACAGAAACACATTCATTAACGTCTTAACAATACTAGGTTAATAACATCATCATACTTTAATAACACTTGGTGCTTAATGTCTCATTTGTGGCTTGACTTATTTTCTTTACATTAAAAAATCCTGCTTGCAAAACAGGCTATAAAACCAGTTCCAACTAATTAATTGTCAAAAAGCAGGAGTGCTCCCCACACCCCCTAATTTTGATTATAAATTTTAAACCCAACAGGGGGAAGCACCCGCAATATCATAGAAGAGCATGAAGAAAAAAACTAGCCTAAAAGACTTTCCACACTGACGGAGTAAAAACCTGGGTTCACGGAGGAAACAAAGTTTATCAGGATATGGACATTAATAAACACTACTTCACTTGGTAAAAATTGTGGCAATAATGTAGATGAATGCTTCATTCGAAAGAGGTGATAATATCAAGTTTTAGCAAACATGAGAGAGTATTGCATTATGGGAAATGCAGTCCTGAACGGGTTTTGTAGGCACTAATTATATCGTCTTTACAGCGAAAAAGTAATCAGAACCTTAATTGAAAGGAGGGGCCCAGAGAGGGAGGGATTTAAATAAGGGCGATTACCTGGGTCATTGAGTGAAACGAACTGGGCTGACGGAGTGGTGAGAACACCAGAAACAGGTATGAGGATGTCTTTGTTTTAGGTAATGAGAGGACTGGAGGGTGTATGTTTGATCGGAACACTGAGCAGTGTGGTAGTGGAAGAGTGTGGGACTGTTTTGGGTGAGAAATATGAGAGCATGATTATGGTTTTCACGTGAGGGAGTTCGAGCGTCTGCGTGTTGTGTGGATGGAAGTAGGGATTAGTTTAGGAGAGGAGCCGATGAGGAAGTAAGAAGTCGATAGAGGAGAATGTATGGAATGGGAGCGCATGGATAATGATGCACGTGTTCACATAAAGTGTTAGCAAACGCGGGGAGTGTAGAGTGAATCAAATATGCAAGAAGCGGTGTTAATAAGGAGTTGGAATATATAAATTATAGGGTAGTAACTGATAAAAACTCGTTTTAAATAACTCTGCTCCTTGGTTATGTTGTGTGGCTACCTTGTCGGGCGCCGGGACGCTCCTTCGCTGGAGCAGCTGAGCGCATTACAAATACCATTAACATAACATAACATAACGTAACCACGAGAGCAGCAGGACAGTAGTAATACAGACCTAGGGGGAGATGATATGTTACGGTTTTGGTTTAAGTCGGCCTCTACACATTTTTGACAATTAATTAGTTGGGACTGGTTTTGTAGCCTGTTTTGCAAGCAGGATTTTTTAATGTAAAGAAAATAAGTCAAGCCACAAATGAGACATTATGCACCAAGTGTTATTAAAGTATGATGATGTTATTAACCTAGTATTGTTAAGACGTTAATGAATGTGTTTCTGTATTGATTCCAGCGTACCCTGACGAAGAGCACTTGATGCTCGAAATGCATTGGTTTTCTTAATAAACGCTGTTTTTGAAGAACCCCTGCATCTGTCGTGTTTGTGCAAGAGGTCTGGATGGGCACAGCATTCTCACTAGAAAACTGTAAAAGGCATAAAGATCCAGTGTGTGGACTGAAGTTAAAGATGGAAAAAACTTTTGGATGAATGGATTAACTATGGATGACGGTGAAAAATATCGGTTAAACAATGAAGTTATTTGCCAGAGTGGCATCAAGCAACTGTGCGGCCGGTTGGGGCAATGTTGTCCCCTCTATTCCCCTTCCCTGTCAATACATCCTGTTGTTTCCAGGTATACTGCACCCTCTTCTTCCTTTTTAGGTCTCGCGACCAGCGGAGCGAGATATAAAGGGGCTTAAACAGAGCTTACCGAGATCGGGCGATTCCATGCAGTGCCCGTGAAAGCTCGCTCAATGCGCATGTGCATTGCCATAAAAAGCGCGTGCACAGACACCAGCCCCCCTCCCACAGTCATCCCCCAGCGTGCGCTGTGCCAACAAGCCTTTGAAGTGAAGCTTAGCTTCACTTCAAAGGTATCCGCTACCCCCGCCCCCTGCTTCACACGTTTCTCGCATTTCTCAATCTCCTCCCTCCCTCGCCTCCCTCGCCCCCCTCGCCCTTCAGCGTGCCTTCAGCCTCCATCCTTTCTTTCCCTCTTCCTTGTTTGGCCTTGGTACTTAGAATCCTTCAACTTCCAACACTCTCTTTCTCACCCTTCAGTTATGAGCTAAATCGTATTTTGGTTCCCACCGCCTTAGTGAAAGAAAACGGTTTGTTGCTGTATGCGTGCACGGAAGGCTTTCACGGCCGGCCGTGCTTTCAGTTTCACGGCCGGCCGTGTCTCCTTATTTAACTTGTTACTGTTTCATTATCAATTAATAGCGCGAGATTTAGAGCGTTAGAAGAAACCTCTCAATTAATATACACCGGCACTCCTTGTTCTATCAATCCAGAACGTTAGCAGCCTTAAGCTGTTTTTAGAATATCCAGCCCCTTGTTCTTGACCAATTATGTTGTAGCTTATAACAACTGGCCGCACTTTGGGTTTTCCGTCTTTTTCGAGCTGACATCAGCTGCACCTTTAAGAATATCCATCCCCTTGTTCTCTGCCAATTATTTTGTAGTTTATATAAACTAGCCAGACTTTGGGTCTTCCGTTTCTTTGCGAGCTGACACCAGCCAGCAACATCAGCCGCGAAGCGTGAGACTGTTAGGAGGAATTCACTGCCCCTCAGGTAATTACTCCATTACGCAGCGCCCATTTGCCGTTTTTTTACACCGGACGTTTGCTTTTAGTTACGCTGTGTTCTGTGTTTTTCACTTTCACAGAAACACGGCAGTAACAGCAACTAACATTTTACGGTTACTCATCAGCCACGCAGCGCAAGCTCGCTAGGAGGCAAATATTGCCCCGTAGGTAATTACTTCATCACGCTCTGCTTATTAGCTGCCTTTTTACATCAGCCGCCTGCATTTAGTCACACTGCGTTTTGGTATCAATTCTCTTCGCAGAACTTTGGCATTATCAGCAACCTAACTCCACGGCTACTACCGGCCCGTTTAAATGCCCTGCGATACATCCCGGGCCATAACCGGATTGTTGTTTAACGTATAATACAGTCACACGTGGCGCTAGTGCCCTAATTATCAGGTAACTTCCGAAGCAGAGAGCTTTATAGCTGCATTTGTCTTTCATGTTATTGTTAATCACTAGTAAAGCGCCTCCAGCGTTTCCCCTTTTCTGCCCCCATGTAATGCATGTCCTCGTGTAAATCCAAACATCAGAGCAAGCTACTAGCAGTACTACTTGTCCAGAATCTTTAGCCGCTTGTCTATCTCCTATGTATTGTTTGCAGCACACTGACTGAGATGACAAGTCCACCCCTTAGGTCTGCCACATTTGTCTGTAGCACACAGCCCTATGAAACACATGTTAACAAGGCGCACATATCTTTTTTCCCTTGTTGGCTTTAGCATTTTACTATGGCTTCATTGGATCACTGACATAATATAGAATGACAAAATATAGACTTACCAAAATATAGTCACCAAAATATAGAATGCCAAAATATCGAATTCCTATCTACAAACAGGTAAGTACAAAAATATCGAATCCAAAATATAGTCTGTAAAAAATATAGTCAGTCAAAACATCGAATTTTTTTAAATGTCTTAAAAGTAATTTAAAATTAATGAAATAATAAATATAATTAACTAAAACATACTTAAAAATACTCAAATAACCTAAAAACTAACATATAATTAATTTAAGTTATTAATAAAAAATGTACAATATTTTACCGTAGGATAGCAGGAGGGTAACACTTAATATTACCACTCCAGTGAGTGCAACAGTAGGGAAAGCGTTGGATAGCGTAGGGGTAAAAAATACTACTCCCACTCCAGAGAGTGCAACAGTAGGGAAAGCTTTGAATAGCGTAGGGGTAAAAATTACTATTCCCACTCCAGAGAGTGCAACAGTAGGGAAAGCGTTGGATAGCGTAGGGGTAAAAAATACTATTCCCACTCCAGTGAGTGCAACAGTAGGGAAAGCGTTGGATAGCGTAAGGGTAACAATTACTATTCCCACTCCAGAGAGTGCAACAGTAGGGAAAGCGTTGGATATTGGAAGGGTAAAAATTACTATTTCCACTCCAGAGAGTAGAACAGTAGGGAAAGCATTGGATAGCGTAGGGGTAAAAATTACTATTCCCACTCCAGAGAGTGCAACAGTAGGGAAAGCATTGGATAGCGTAGGGGTAAAAATTACTATTCCCACTCCAGAGAGTGCAACAGTAGGGAAAGCGTTGGATAGCGTAGGGGTAAAAAGTACTATTCCCACTCCAGAGAGTGCAACAGTAGGGAAAGCGTTGGATAGCGGGAGTGTGAAAATTACTATTCCCACTCCAGATAGTGCAACAGTAGGGAAAGCTTTGGATAGCATAGGGGTAAAAATTACTATTCCCACTCCAGAGAGTGCAACAGTAGGGAAAGCGTTGGATAGCGGGAGGGTGAAAATTACTATTCCCACTCCAGTGAGTTTAACAGTAGGGAAAGTAATGATTTAATATATTATTATTAAAAATAAATTAAATATCAATACCAATAAAACATTAATTGAAATTAATAACCAATTTAATATTATGTAATAATTAATTAGAAATACAACTACATATTAGTTATTAAAAATTAATAACCTATTCATAATTATTTAACTAATTAATTTTCAATAACAAAAACTAATTAATAATAAAAATTAATACCAATTAAAAATTAACAGTAAATTAATTATCAATACACAAAAAGTATTTTTAATATGTAATTAATTACAATTACATTACTTCCCACCCTATTCCCCTATAAACCCACATCCCACTACAGAAAATACATTAATACAATTATCATTATCAAATATTTAATTAATACAAAACAATTACCAATTAATAAAAATTAATTGCCAATTAATAGAAATTAATTACCAATTAAAAATTAATTAACAATAAATTCAAAATGAATACCAATAAATAAACAAAAATATTTAATTAATTACAATTAAATTACATCCCACCCTGTTCCCCGATAAACCCACAACCCGCTACAGAACTAGAAAGCAAAATGTAATTAAAAATTAATAATAATTGCTAAAAATTAATATTTAATTTAATATAATTAAATTACTTCCCACCCTATTCCCCTATAAACCCACAACCCGCTACAGAATTAAATTACGCAAAAATTAAATAACATAAAATTCATTACTTAAAATACATTAAAAATACATTACAAAAATTAATATACACTTTTCACACATATACTAACATACAAAACACTTTAAAAAAAATTATGTTATTAAAAAATCGATATATTTAATGCCTATATTGTATACTTCGATATTTTGACTTCTATATTTTGAAAATCGATATTACTTACCTTAAATTCGATATTTTTAACCACTATATTGTGTCCATTCGATATTTTGTCCATTCTATATTTTTACTTCGATATTATGTCCATTCTATATTTTGGAATCGATATTATGACTGTTTACCGTCTTCATTGTCTAAAGGATTTACTTTGATCTGCGATCCCTGTGTGCTTTAATGCAACAGTCCACTGTGAATTAGTAAGTCATGTGGCCGCTATGTTGATAACGATTTTGTCTGCTTTCTTTTTGTTGTGTTCAATACATTCACTTCACGCTTTTTTTTAGGGGTTCTGAGGGCAGCGTGACCTGTCACACCGTAGCTTTTGCCATTCGCTTCATTGCCATTCCATTTATTTTCTTGGCGTTCCCACTTTCTGGCTGCATGGCGCAGTGACCCTTGCAGCTGCGCACCACCTTTGAAGTGTTTGTGCTGCGCCTTGAGTATCACAGGAAAGAGTCGAGCAGATAAATTGCCGACAGCAGTCAATCCCATTCCAACTTCCCGCGCTTTTGAAATGTGCTCTTGTCGAACAGCTCCGTGCTGATCAAAGCATCGCTTTGATATTCTTATCACAATCACCTCCTGAACCAGCCTCCTGCCTTGGCAGAAGGCAGCCTTAATTGACACTCAGATGCAACGGAGCCTGGTTGCTGTTATCTGCGTGCAGCTCCTGAGAAACATGTTAATTGTGACAGAATAGTCCACTTCTGGCAAACCGTGTTCCTATCTATTCTGTAGAATCAATATCACCACCACAGCATCACTGGTTCAAATATGTTCTTTCAATGTTTCAAGCAGTTTTCAAGCTTACAATCTTTATTACAAATCACAAAAAGATGTTAATTTTTCACTTCTGTTCTTGAATTTTCGACACAATAAAAAACACTAAACATAATCTTCACAAAAGTTATTTACAAAACTTAAAGCTATTGACATTACAAATTAAATAAATTATTTAAGTATTAATTATTTAAAAAAATTCAAAGCCATTGTTATTTGTAATATCAATACATCTAAGTCACGTAAATACAATACATGTTGCATTACAAATGATATAGGTGTCACATTTGTGAAAGTTATAATAATTTATAAGACCAATAGCTCAAACGTTCCTAATGCGAGACCTATTGCATTTCCAATGCTTGTTTTATCATGTATTCCCTTCATGGGCCCCATATTTCCTTAGGCCTACTCTTTTCTGGCATGAGGCCATAGTGATTATCTGTGTGGGTGGAACAGTGTGCTAAGTCCGCAAGCCAGTCTGCGACCTTCGGCAGCGGAGTTCACAACCAACTCATGGCGATTCTGCTTTCACCAGGAGAAGGCATATAGCCGCCAATCTACGTCCTCCTTTTGGTATATCTTTACCATACCTCAGTATTGTTACCAGCGGTGAGTCTGGGATTGGGAGTGCGTGCATTTGCGTTAGTGTGTTATGTACATCTTTCCATAACTTCTGTATCCCTGGGCATTCCCATGCCAAGTGTATGAATCCTACGTTCACCATCTTGCACCTCACCATCTTGCACCTCTGGCATTTATCGTTCTCTAGCCATGTCTTCCCTGGACCGGAAACAAGCATCCTGGGACCGGTTTCGGATTCATAATCCTTATCAGCCAGGCTATCTTGAATCCAGTGGTAGAGTGAGCAAGGGACCGACGTCTGGGCATACCCTGCAGACTTAGGGCGTACAAAGAGATACCAAAGGGGAAGATGGACGGAGCGTTTGAGCAAATCAAACACTCTCCCCCAGTCAACTGATCTGGGTTTAATCTACCAACATTCTTTAGCTCACTCCACCACCCCAGTTCAGACATGGCCATATGCAAATCAGTCTGACCCTGTGCCTCATGGGAACAGTCCAGCCCGAACTGCCAAGCCATGCCTTCCCTGGACCGGAAACAAGCATCCTGGGACCGGTTTCGGATTCATAATTCTCATCAGCCAGGCTATCTTGAATCCAGTGGTAGAGTGGCAGGTGAGTAATATACTCTCTTTAAATATTTGTAGTGTATAAGTTTGTGTCTCCCGTTTTGTGATATAGTCTTTGTGTTAGCATAGCATCTAGCCCACTGTGCTTCGATTATTTCCACACCTAAATCCTCATGCCATTCCATCTGTGTTTTGATAGGGGGGCGACCTGAGACGATCTGTTTAGTGCGTATAGCGCTGTGACTCTCCTCTGCGAGGAGTCACAGCTTGCTAGCAGTAAATAAGCTAGTGTCTTAAAATTCAGGTGTTCTGCTAGCCCTTCTCCCAGCAACTCACGCATAGCCTGGCTCAGCTTTTGATAATGATATGCAACTAGCGTATTGGCTTAGGGGGCTTGAGCCAGTACCTGCTCCCATTTCTTCATCACCCTCTCATGAAATTGATCACCTATTCGTTCAATTTTTAATTTGTGAAGTGTTTGCTTAACCACCTTTACCTTTCCCATCGGCATCCAAACACACCATTTTACAGGCAATTTAGGTGTATACATGAGTTTTATCTGTTGTGATTTGGCCACATTTTGCATTTGAGTCCTAGTGCAGCATGTCGGGTCTATTACGTGCGGGTGCCCTTTGCGCCCTCCATAAGCAATCTCGGCAGCGGGCTAGGTGCAACCGGGTTTCTTGTAAGTGAGGCAGGTCCTTGGGTCCGTGTATCCAGTAGTGGGCATGCAACAACTGAGCCTCTCTGTAATACCTTTCCAGATCAAGAGCATTTAATCCCCCCTCAGCGTATGGTTAATTAAGGATTTCCCATTTGACTCTCGGGGTTTTCCCGGCCCAGGCCAATCTTATCTTTTGGGTTCTAATGCTTTGGAAAAATGATTTGGTCAGTACCATGGGTATGTATGCAAACAAAAACAGAAAGCGAGACAATACAATCATTTTCGTTATAGCAATACGACCCAGAAGGGACAATGGGAGCCTTATCAATTTGTCAATGGACTCTTTTAGCTTCTGAGTTGCGCATCCATAGCTTTCCCGAATTATTAGGTCATGGTCTGTGTGTACCTGTATCCCCAAATACCGCTTCAGGGGTCCATTCTATGGGGTAATCTGTGCAAACCTTTGCGGTTAACGGGGTAAGAGGGAACATTATTCATTTATGTCAATCTTTAATACAGAGTGTTGTCCAAGTAACGTTCCTTCCTTTAACAAGGGATGCAAATTTTGTTCTGGGTTACGTATGTATAACAATGTGTCATCTGCATAGGCAGCTATAACTAGATTATAATATGAGGATCGAATCCCTCTGTGAGAGTGGTATTCCCGCATCGCACACATCAGTGGCTCTGCCACTAAGGCGTAAAGAAATGGCGAGAGCGGGCAGCCCTGCCTAGTGCCTCTAGTGATATCAACCCTTGAGGAAAGAACTCTGTTTACTCTGACCTGAGCGATAGGATTGGCGTATAATACCTGTATGAGTTTAAGGAAGACTTCTCCCACTCTCACCCTATTAAGGACTGCATAGAGAAAGCGCCACTCTACAGATTGAAATGTCTTCTCTATATCTATAAATAATGCAGCTGCCTTTGTGCTTTTGTCTATACGGACTATGGAATAAAAAAAGTACGTACATTACATGTGAGAGAGCAGCCCAGGACAAACCCAGTCTGCTCGGGTCCGATCAATTTTGGTAACAGTGGGCCCAATCTATTCACTAAGATCTTTGCATAAAGTTTGGCGCCCTTATTGAGCAGTGACAGAGGCCTATAGGAGGCACAGTGGTCTGGTTGCTTCCCAGGCTTGAGTAGTGTAATCAATATAGCCTCTCTCATAGTTGGTGGCATGCAGCCATCTTTTGCCATTTCCTCAAATAGGTTAATCAATTGAGGGGCAAGTCTGTCTTGATATGCTTTGTAAAAAGCCACGGCCAGGCCTGGTTGGGAAAAGTGATGATTAGTGTTGTTTCATTGCTGCTGTGGAAGTCAAAAATTGCTCACAGGAGGAGGTGTGCAGGGTGAGTATGAAGCATGATGAGAAGAGGAGAGGAGTTGGCCTAACGGCTAGGGCGGTTGACCTCGAATCTGAGGGAACTGGGTTTGAGTCTCTGCAATGACGCTGAACATCCTGGGATTCCAGCCAAATCACGTAATCTCTCCGTGCCTAACAAAAAACACAAAAATGAACGTGTCCTCATCTAATGCAACTGGTGCTATATAAAGCGCTCGGATACCTGATTCGGGTCAAGTTCGCGCTGTATAAAACTCTGGAAAACAAAAAAAAAAAAGATTTAAAAACAAGGCGAGCTGTTAAAAAAAGTGATTAATAAGGTCACTTGTGGGTGGCCTAGAGAAAATTCTTTAGATTTGAATATGCAACCTTTTTTTAAAGTGTCTGAGGAATTAACCATTAAAGATGGGTTACTTTTGAGAAATGACAAACTTGTTCCCCCATGTTAACTAAGGCGTAGTATCATATCCAAAGCGCATGAAGGTCACTTGGGCTCTTCTTTGACCAAACGTAAGGTGCGTGAGTCTTTCTGGTGGCCACAAATGGATGGAGAAGTTGATGTTCTGGTCTTGTGGTGTGTGGTGTTCTTCTGACTAATCTTTTAAAATCACTACTCCTCCATTGAAACCCATCAAGTGTCCCTCAGGACCTTGGAAAAAACTGGGCATTGATTTGGTGGGGCCATTCAATGTTCTTTCACATCATTTTCGTTTTGCTCTTGTTCTAATGGACGATTACTCGAAATGGTCATTTCTGAAATGTATTAGTGTGCCGGATTCCAATCTGACAATTCTGATTTGTCAAAGACATTTTTTTTAATGAGGGTTTGCCTGAGGAGATCATCTCAGATAATGGTGTGCAATTTGTCTCTGGTGATGTGGAGAATTTTTTGGAGGACAGTTCCATTCGACATCTCAAGAGTTGCCTACACAATCCGCAAACCAATGGCCTCATGGAACGTTTCAAGAGGGTGCTTGGTGAGTGTGTGAGATAGACTGTAGCCAATAAATGTGATGTTCTTAATGCTGTCACATCTATGGTGTGGTTTTGAGGCTCTTAAAGGAAGGAAACCTGCCTGGCAATTTAGGCCTGCTTGGATGAGCATGTTTTAAGAAAAAGAATGATCTCATCATGGTCGTGATGATCTGCTACAATGTAGTGTGCAATGTGACCAGCAGAAACAGAAAATGTACTATGATTCAAGGAAGAAAGTCAAAGTCTGCTCTTACAGGTAAGGTGATTCTATATGGATCAAAACTTCAGGTTTTGTGAAGAAGGGTGAGCCCAAGTTTTCAGACCCTTTTGTGATTGACCAAGTGTGTGGTAATGCGTTAAGGGTCCTGAGTCGTAATTGTTGGAACATTCCCAAGATTGTCAAGGTTTCTAAACATGATAATTTGGTTTATAATTCTGCTAAGTCTGGTCTGGAACAATCCGTTAATCCTGGGGTAAGTTCGGGTCTACCTGTTCCCCTGGTGTTGGCTCTTCACAAGGTGAAACGCTACGAAGGAGCCTCAGAGCCCGTAAGGTCCCTTACAGGTACCATTAGTACATTTATTCTGTGTCCATTTTGTTTCGCTGTTTTTCTTTTAAAAAAATTATTAGATGACTAGAGAATCTAATGATATATTTTACCCTATTTTTAGCATTTATTTGTGCTGTTGTTTAGCAAATGTTTCAACTCAACATTCTGTTACAGTTTATTTTTTTCGCTTATGTTTTAGTGCTGTTGTTTAGCTATTGTTACAGCTCCGTTTTCTGTTCCACCTGTATTAGTTATCTTGGCTTGTATTGCCTTACGTTATTTTGTTCTCTCTAGGAACACAGCTTTGTAGTGTTCCAGAGAGTGGAGGTTGGTTGGAGTCTGCTTGCCTAAAGCAGTCGGGGCTACAGCTGAAATACTTACAATAAAGTAATAAATAATAAAGTATTCTTTTCTAATCAACGTTGACAGCCACTTATTTCACTCTGTTGCATGGATGCCAGTATCTTCTTCAGATCATCATCCCTGGAACACTAGCTGCATTCTCTTGTTCTGCCGTAGTGGAGTCTGTGTTGCGTCTCGCATGCCTGTCGTTTTCCGCTTTTCAAAATTTAGTTTGGTTTGCTCCTTATCCGTATTACCCATATTGTGGGATTTAAATGTTTGCGGCTGCTCTTTCGCCACATCTGTTAACCTCAGCAGTAGGCCATGAAGGGGGTACTCCCAGACGCGCCGCACATGTATTTTGCCGCACAAAATATAGAGCGTCACTCGTGCCCCTCAGCTCCTGCTAGGACCGTTTTCTGCAAAGGAAGAGTGCCACACTCTTCCTACTGCAAGGAACTGCTCCACCGGACCCGACACACTGCACATATGGCCAGGGACTGCCGGAGGACCCCCCACCCTTCCGTCAACCAACCTTATTAACAGGACATGAGAGGGATTTCTTTGGAAGGCGGGGGATCTTTCAACCCCCCCGGCCGTATTTATTGAAACATACAAAATAAATCAAAATTGAAATAAACAATATTTATACAATTACGCAGAAAACGTTTACAATTGATATATACAGATATCAGATGGCTAACCTTAACATCATTGTAGTACAAGGTATTTCCTATCCGAGTCTAACATATCAATCACATACATATTTATTTTCTGCGTACCTATTTGGGCCTACGGCAAGGTCAATAACTGGTGTGAGATCCTTATCACTAAACCACGCCCTCCTGAAGGAGTGCGCATGCGCAGATGGCCCGTTTACCGGGAGGGTACTTCTCACCCCGGTTACCCCCGTACGCCTGACTAACCACGTCCTTCTGTCGAAGTGCGCATGCGCAGAGGGCCCGTTTACCGGGAGGGTACTTCTCCCGCCGGTTACCCACGTACGCCCAACTCACCACGCCCTTCTGTCGAAGTGCGCATGTGCAGAGGGCCCGTTTACCGTGAGGGTACTTCTGCCCTCCGGTTACCCCCGTACGCCCTATTAACTCCATTAAAAGGGGTCCTTCCATCTCTGCGCCGTTTACCTGCGTCATTGTGCATGTGCGGGGTGGCCAACCAGCCTAGAGAAAGCGTGACTCTCCCCTCCCCCGCACCCATGTACCCAACAGGCTGTACCTGCCCCTGGAGTTCTAGGAGAGACCACTTGTCCCTCCGTTTGAGCGACCCCATTCGAGAATGGCGCCGCCCCCTAAGAACCTTAAATTAACTGCTAACCAACCATGACCTTACCGCCACAGGCCAGCGGAGTTGACCGACTATCTGGCCCCCCGACCCTCCTACACTGAAATGTAATGCCCTGCCTCAAAAATCCCCCTAGCCAAGCCATTATATTTTTCAGCCCAACTATCCGGACCTACCAACTTACTGCAAGGCCATGCCATGTCCCTATCTGCGCCTAACTAGGTAAGAAGATCCCCAAGCGACTGCTTAACCCCCCGGTGTGAACAAATGGACACTGTCTTCTTAGGAAGCACGGTTTCCTTCCATATCCACCCTTGTACTATAGTCTGTAAGTGTCAAGCCCTAGCTAACCTCAGCAGTTTGTCACTAGGTATGTTTCCAATGGCCTCACACTCACCTCCTCCCTTAGAAGCTCTGGAATGTCTGGGTGTACCCTGGTGCACCAACAGGTCACCTCACTATACACAACTAACTGTTGAAGATCTGTCCACAGGTTTCCTTCCCTACTCTGGACGGACAGACACCATCTTTGGAAACTTTGGAGTTGCTGTGACAGGGTGTATTTTGACCCTAGACGTGTAAAACCAACCTACTTCAGTGTTCCTGACCACCCAATCTTGCTCCAGTAGCAGGGTCATAAAGCTGGGGCTGGCCTACTCATAGGAACTTGACGACCCCTCTTGGAGCCATTACCTGGCCTCCGTCATCAGCATCATGGTGCACCGGATATTCACGCCTCGCCCGTCAATGCTAATCGTTGTTAGTGCAACTATACCATTGTAAGGCGAGGCCCTGTGCAAGCCTATCTTCCTACTACGGGGCCTCCTACCACCACGCAGTGTCAATTATGAAAGGCGCCGGCGAGCACAGGCGCCGTCATAGCAGTAACCGTTTCACAATAAGGGTGGTGTTGTGAAGCCTCCTCCATATACTTGTGCTCCTGGTCAATCTGTGACAGTACACACCTGTAATGCAGTGCACTGCCCATTTCCCACAACTGGCAACACAAATGGGTGACAATTACACACTTCAACTATAATGAAATGGGTAGCACCTTCTCATGCCGGTACTGCCTGAGCCGTTGAATTGACCGCCCATCACACTTGATGCCTTTGCTTGACGCTCCTGTTCCGGGTAGGTCCCCTTGGCTGTCCACCTCTTGCAGTCGTTGTGGTGTGGAGCACTTCCCAGGTATCCACCATGGATCCGGCCATACATAGATGAAAAACAAATACAAACGATTAGTGTTTCTGGCTTCCTGACGAAAGATCCAGTACTCATGCCCGTATTATATTTGTCACAGGCTAAGCCTTAGCTACGATTAGCACCAGAAGCATTCCCATCAAACTTGCAACTGCGAGTGTTTAGCATAGCATCAGTTTGTGTCACATGCGGAGCAATTGAATTAGTGTTACAGTGAGGGTGCCTGGTAATATGACATTCATGAAAGAATAGACCTGGAGTCTACAGTGAATGCAATAGCCCCTCCATGATTACTTAAGGACAGTACACCGTGTGAAATGCAGTGAAATAGCGCATTCATGTTTACCAAAAGGTACGCTGCTGCCCAGCACATTTCTTGCCAGGCCGATGCTATTGGCATTCCCGAAGTCTGTCCGCACATACGTGTATGAGCGTATCTGTGTGACATGGCACCCCCCCCCCCACCCACCCAAAGCTTAAGTGTACCACCCCTTGGTGCCTAGGGCTTTAGACACAGGCCCCGCATTCCAATGTGCCTCCGCAACTGCGTGCACGGAGACCCTTGAAGATATGACAACAGGGCCTGGGATGTATTGTTTTGACGTCAGTGTTGAAGGTGTACCTGAGTGACCCTCCCCGAGGCCATTGCCAAGTAGGCCTGACCTCCCTGCCATGTAAATAAATTGCTGTAATATGCTACGCATCTCTCCCTCAGTAAGTACAGACCCCTTGTTGAAACCTGGAGCCCGCCCCAGAAGTAACCTACATGTAAACAAAGAAGATTTGGGCCATATTTTGCAATTCACTAACTACGTGAGCAGACCCCATAGTGATAGGTCTGAACACATATTCCACAAGTACCCCCTGCGGGTGGCCCTACCGGTGGTGCAAGCCCACTACCAGCATTTGGCCTACCGTAAACCTAGTTACTGTTACACTTTCCACTGGGGGCACATACCGTATCTACAATGACTCAATAACGCCTTCCTGGTTACTTAAGGAAGGTATAGAGTATACATTAGAGCTCTTTCAGTTCCTTATGAAAGATTTCCCCCGCTAAGTCCAGTGCCATTCCCTTACATGAGTAATATTGACGTTGTACTTCCCATGGGAGCGCTTACAATTAATGTAATAATGCGTCGGCTCTTTTCAGGACTGGTTGAACTGAAGCTAAGGGACTCTGAGCGTTGTGAAACCCAGCATAGTTGAATCAGACATGATGTTGCAAAACCCATAACATCACTTTTCATGTCTGCTTTTCTATCAAAGTCTTTAGCCATAGGATATGAGATCCAAAGGGATACAGTCTTTTGCCAGTTCGGCAGCAAAGTCTTTACGCATAGGATTAGTACAGTGCTATCCATGCCGAGCTGTAAAATGGCCCAAGCCTTTTACCACTCCCGGCACAACATTACAGCTTTGGCTTTTGGTAAAATACCATCCAAACCAACCTGACATGATTAAAAAACAACCTCTTGCATGTGTTGCACTCTCATTAGAGCCCTCAGAGAGGTATATTAGAAAGTGCTGCATAAATTATGCAATAAAAGAAGCAGAGAAATCTGGGCAGTTCTCAAGTTTAGGTGGAAAGCCGCTCCCGTATAGAGCACTCTCAACCATCAGCGGCACACTAAATTTACTCACCTCATCAGAGCCCTCAGAGAGGCATAGCTCTGACCCTACCCAAGGAAGCACCCAGTTTAAGTCTAAACAAAATCCTTACAGAGATAACGTGCTGCATAAATTACGCAATAAAGAAGCAGAGAACTCTGGGTAGTTCTCAATTTTAGGTGGAAAGCAGCTCCCGTATAGGGCACTCTCAACATCAATGGCACACTAGATTTGCTCACCTCGTTAGAGCCCTTAGGGATGTATAGCTCTGTCCCTACCCAAGGGAGCACCCAGTTTAATTCTAAACAAAAACCTGTCCAGAAATAAAGTTCTGCATAAATTATGCAATAAAGAAGCAGAGAAATCTGGGTAGTTCTCAAGTTTAGGAACGAGCAAGGAATTGTTGGTTCAGCTATCGTCCGTTATCACAAGAACACCTGTCACCCAGCTGAATGCAGTGGTTGTGCCCTTCGCTGTTGGACCGGCATTCTTAGTGGTCCTCGCACTTCCACCCCTGGCTCCTTCTCTCCCATGATCAAATGTTTATTTTGGCTCTTTGGTGGAGTGCAGTCCCACCTGCCAGGGGTGACAGCACTTTACAGACGTCATTTGTATTACAACAGGAGCATAGCAGACTGCAGCACACATCCTCGAATATTGTGAGCCTCAAGATTGCAAAACATGGATTGGAGGGACAGGGGCATCTCAACTGGGTAACGCTAGTTAGACCCATCCCTAATTAATATGAATGCTAAACATAAAGACAGTGTTATAAATTAGCATCACCAGTCAAGTTTTGCCAAAACACTAGATATGCAACTACAAGACAGGTGGCAATGGACTCTGACTTCTTCCATGCTACGTGACAGCCCATAAAAGTGTTCTTTCAACAATAGGAGCTGCTGCTAAATAAGACGCATGCGGGGCAGTGAGCGCGGAGCTGCTCTTATGAAGATTTATGTAGCTATAAATCACTTGCACGTGGGGAAGCTGCCTGGAATTTGTAGGTAATTGTACGTGATTACTCTACACGAAATCACACGAATCCCACCTATCCCTAATTAATATGTATGCTAAACACAAAAGACAGTGCTATGAATTAGCATCACCAGTCAAGTTTTGCCAAAACACTAGACTTGCCACTACAATAGGTGGCACTGGAGTCTGACTTCTTCCATGCTACTTGACCGCCCATAGATTGTGTTCTTTCAAATATAGGAGCTGCTGCTAAATATAACGCACGTGGGGCAGTGAGCATGGAGCTGCTTTTATGAAGATTTATGTATCTATAAATCACTTGCACGTGGGGACGCTGCCCTAAACTCTGACTTCGTTTTCCTGCTTGACAAAGACACACATTCACTGTTGCAAATGGGTGATGTATCACTTTCCCAACCACTGCTTGTGACCGGACTGTATGAGAGAGTTTGGATGGCTTTTGTATTGGATTCCAGTCAATGACACTAAGAATACATTGCTCCCTGCCTACTCTACTGTGCGATTAGTCTTGCTAAAAAATCAATCAAACAATTTGTAAAGCGCGCTACTCACCCGCCTGGGTCTCCAGGCGCTGGGGGGGTCCGTTACTTCTCGTACAGCCAGGTCTTGAGGTGCTTCCTGAAGGAGAGATGGTCCTGGGTCAGCCGTAGGTGTATGGGGAGGGAGTTCCATGTCTTGGCCGCCAGGTAGGAGAAGGATCTTCCTCCGGCGGTGGCTCTGCGAATGCGTGGTACGGTGGAGAGGGCGAGGCTAGTCGACCGCAGCTGGCGGATGGGCGTGTAGAAAGTGAGGCGGTTGTTGAGGTACTTGGGGCCCAGGTCGTGGAGAGCCTTGTGAGCGTGGGTGAGGAGTCTGAACGTGATCCTCTTGCTGACCTCAGTGCAGTGATCCTCAGTGCAGGTCTCTCAGGTGGGCGGAGATGTGGTTGTGGCGGGGGATGTCCAGGACGAGTCGTGCGGAGACGTTCTGTATGCACTGGAGTCTTTTCTGTAGTTTGGCTGTGGTTCCCGCGTAGAGGGTGTTCCCATAGTCCAGTCGGCTGGTGACGACTGCCTGGGTGACCGTCTTCCTGGTTTCGGTGGGGATCCATCGAAAGATCTTTCGGAGCATGCGCAGGGTGTTGAAACAGGATGGCGAGGCGGCTTTGACTTGTTTGGCCATCGAGAGGGAGGAGTCCAGAATGAAGCCCAGGTTTCGTGCGTGGTCCGTTGGCTTGGGGGTGGTGCCCACGGCAGGGGGCCACCAGGAGTCGTCACAGGTGGAGGGGGATGATCCCAGGATGAGGACTTCCGTCTTGTCTGAGTTCAGTTTCAGGCGGCTGTTCTTCATCCACTCGGCGACGTCTTTCATTCCTTCGTGTAGGCTGGCTCTGGCGGTGGCGGGGTCGTTGGTGAGGGAGAGGATCAGCTGGGTGTCGTCGGCATAGGAAATGATGTTTAGGTTGTGTTGGCGTGCGATGGCCGCGAGGGGGCTCATGTAGACCTTGGAGAGGGTGGGGCTGAGCGAGGATCCTTGCGGTACGCCGCAGGTGACTTCGGTGGCCGCGGATCGGAACGGGGGGAGGCGGACTCCCTGGGTTCTTCCGGCGAGGAACGAGATGATCCACTCCAGTGCCTTCTCTTGGATTCCGGTGTTGCTGAGGCGCTATATTAGTGTGCGGTGGCAAACTGTTGAACGCTGCAGAGAGGTCTAGGAGGATGAGGGCAGCTGTTTCCCCGTTGTCGAGCAGGGATCTGATGTCATCGGTGGCTGCAATGAGGGCGGTCTTGGTGCTGTGGTTGGCTCGGAAACCGGAGAGTGAGGGGTCGAGGGATCCGTCGTCTCGAGGAAGGCGGCGAGCTGTTTGTTGACGATCTTCTCGATGACCTTGGCAGGAAAAGGGAGAAGGGAGATGGGGCGGAAGTTCTTGAGGTCGGTTAAGTCCGCTGTTGGTTTCTTCAGGAGAGCGCTGAGCTCAGCATGCTTCCAGCTCTCTGGGAAGGTGGGGGTGGTGAAGGAGATGTTGATGTTGTCCCGGAGTTGGGGTGCGATGATGGAGTCGGCTTTGTTGAAGACGTGGTGGGGGCAGGGGTCGGTAGGGGATCCGGAGTGGATGGTGTTCATTGTGCAGGTGGTGTCTTCGGTGCTGACCGGGGTCCAGTTGCAGAGGGTGGTGGTGGGGGCGTTGGTTCGGTGGTTGGGTGCGTGGTCTGTGCGCCGAAGCTGTTGTGTATGTCAGCAATCTTGTGGTGGAAGAATGAGGCGAGTGAGTCGCAGAGGTCTTGCGAGGGTGTGATGTCATTGTTTCCGGCGCTGGGGTTGGAGAGCTCTTTGACGATGCTGAAAAGTTCCTTGCTGTTGTGGGTGTTGTTGTCCAGTCGTTCTTTGAATGTTGTTCTTTTGGTGGTGCGGATCAGCTGGTGGTGTATGCGCGTGGCGTTCTTGAGGGCTGTCATGTTTTCTGTGGTCTGGTCGTGGCGCCTGGCTTTTTCGAGGGTGCAGCAGTTTTTCTTGGATGTTTTGAGTTCGTTGGTGAACCAAGAGGCTTTCTTGCTGCCGGGTGGGTTCTTCAGAGGTGCGAGGTCGTCTGCGCAGTTGGTGAGCCACTGTGTAAAGTTGCGGCTGCTTCGTTGGGGTCCGTTGCGCTGGCGGGAGGGTTCTGGCTGTGGGAGGTGGTGAGCTGGTCGGCGGTGATCTTGTTCCAGCTCCTGCGGGGAACCTGTTGCGGGTGGTGGTGGGTCGTGGTTCTCCTGAAGTTGAAGTGGACGCAGCTGTGATGAGTCCAATGAAGTCCGGTGGAGTGGCTGAAGGAGATGTGCTTGCTGGAGGAGAAGACGGGGTCAAGCGTGTGGCCGGCGTATGGGTGGGGGTGTTCATCAGTTGCTTGAGTCCGAGGTTGGCGAGGTTGTCCAGCAGGGTGGTGGTGTTGCTGTCATTGTTGTTCTCCAAGTGGAAGTTGAGGTCCCCTAGGAGGATGTAGTCAGAGGAGGTGAGGGCGTGCGGGCTGATGAAGTCTGCGATGGCTTCGCTGAATTGTGTGCGTGGTCCCGGGGGTCTGTAGATGAGAGTGCCTCTGAGGGTGGTCTTGGGGTCGGTGTGTATCTGGAAGTGAAGGTGCTCGGCGGCGGTGAGGGTGTCGTCGGAGTTGGTCGTGATGCGGATGGTGTTCCTGTGGACGATGGCGATGCCTCCTCCGCTCTGGTTGACGCGATCCCTCTGGGTGATCTTGTATCCATCCGGGATGGCTACGGGGATGTCGGGGGCTGAGGAGGCGTTCATCCAGGTTTCCATGAGGAAGGCGACGTCTGGTGATGTTGTGTCGAGCAGGTTCCAGAGTTCGGCGGCATGTGTGTGGACGGACCTGGTGTTGAGCAGGATGCACTTGAGGTGGTTGTTGCTGGTGCCTGGCCTTTCAGGTGTGGTGCAGGTCCGGAGGCAGGTGAAATTGCAGGCCTGGCAGGTGAAGGGTCCGTGGGTGCGTTTCGGGGTGGCTCGGTGGCAGGCGGGGTTCCGGCCGGGTTTGAGTGCGTTGAGGGTGGCGGCGTCGTGGGTCCGTCATGTGGGCTGGCATCGTCGGGGGCCAGGGGTCCTGGCGCTGGGCGCGGTCCAGGCGTGGACGGGCTTGCCTTTTGCACGCCAGCGGCGCGGCCGCGCAGCGGTCGCCATAAGAGGGAGGAGGGGAGGATTGGTCAGCTGGGAGAGAAGAGCCAATGGGTGTAGGGGGGCGGAGCCCCACAGGAGGCAGCGGCGGGAAAGACGGGGGAAGCGGGAGGGGAAAAAAGAACCTAGAAGCACGGGACGTTCACACAAATGCGCGGGGTACACAAAAGAAGAGAGGGGGTGGCACACGAGGCACTCACTCAAGAATGCGGGGTACAGAAAAAAAAAGAGGCAAGGGGGGCAGGCACACGAGCAGGCACACGAGGAGAACCAAGTCAGGCCAGGCGGCGATCGAGTAGAGCGCTGATCTGGGGAGGAACTGGCGGCAATCGGGCAGGCAGGCGGAGCTACCCACGGGTCAAGGGTAAAAAAATAGGCCGTCCTGTCGCTTGAATCACATTAATTTCAGCTTGACTGGCTGGCTCCAGCTCGTCCTGATAATAGAACCACCTCTTGAGCCAGCGTGCTGAAATCAGCTTTTACTAGCCTACTACATAGGCTATCCTGAAGAATCTCTAAGGACAGCGCAGTATTTCGATCGACAAGCACATACGTCTAAAGTTGGTTAATAAATTCCGTATAGAGGTTAACAGAATCAGCATTTATGAAATGTACGACAATAATGAAAATTATATATTTATGAGCATTGTGATTGAATTTGTAAACAGCAGTGAAACCTCCACAAACTTTTACACATATGCCGAACCGGATCCCAGCCCGGACTCTCGTCCACTTCACCCTCGCCCCACGTGCATTTATATAGCGCAGACTTAACCCTAAGGTGTCGGAGCGCCTCACAACAGGAACAGCAGCGCCACATGAGGCTAAAAACCACAAGTGGACATGACACAAAAGCAACGTGCATGTGCGGGCAAAGCCCAATACCCCACTGCATTGGTACGCAAACAGCAAAGTGCCTCAGTCAGCGATGGGTTTCAAAAGTGATCTGTTGACTTCATTTTTCTTAAAAAATTCAGGCATGGTATAAATTCCCTGTTATCTCGTTAAGTCAAATATTGCGATTGGTCAAAACCTGCCTCGCAGCTGTAGTGGGGCCGATGTCGACCCTGCATTTCCTTTCTCAACTCTGGAGCTGAGAAAAAAGCAGCGTGCACCTTAAACTTAGGCAATGCATTGTACAAGCATGGACTGCTCCAGGAGGGCGTCTCCAGGGCGTAAAGTCAGCAGAATGTCTGGGGACAGCCCACCTGCCCAGGTACGAGTCTGTAAGATGCAACCCAAGCAACCGTAGCCATGGTGCTCTGTCATCAGATATCAGGTGCAGCCTTCTACAGATCGCAGGGAGAGTAAAGAGGGGTTGTACCCTGTCCGACACCAACAGCCCTAGCAGTCATATGGACAGCACCACCGCACTTAGTGTGCCGTGGCGAAATACCCCAGGTCAAACCCTGTGTCCCCCCTGCATGCGCACAACCCCCACGCTGGGAGAACACAAACACCCACGGTCCATAGCTCACCTTAAGCTCATGCCAGAATCCGTGCCAATGGCCCACCATCTCTGCCGAGCGCGAAGACTCCCAAGTCTTTCCAGGTGATGTTGCCTCTGCGCGGCACACTTCTCCAGGTCTTCCTGTGCCGCACATCACGATCAGCTGCGCCACACATTCCACCAACGCAGCTTCTCGTTTGCAAGCCTGCAGCCACAAAGAAAATTTGTGAAAATATCCCCCCCCCCCCCCGTGTGGCCTCGCCGGTGACGATCCACTGCTCCGATCACGAAGACCTGCAAGGGGGGAACAAAAAAAAAAATAATTACAGCCTCCTGGAGGCTGGAAGGTCAGGCCGTGGCGCGCAGGTGTCAAAGAGGCCGACTCTCGCACTACACGGCCTTTTAAACCCTTCATCGGCCAGGCCGGATCTAACCGTCCTGGCCTTTGTTCCCTGCGTGACCCGGAAGCGACTCCATCACTTCCGGGTCACCAGGGGACCTGAGGCGGGTGGGGGCCGGTGCACCCCGCCATAACTGCGGTGAGGCCGATGCGGCCCCACCTTTTCTGTTCAGCATCGTCGCTCCCAGCTCCTTTAAGCTGACTGTCTAAGTAGGCCCAACAAGTACCTCACAATGCCACCATACCACTGATTAGATACATAGTCCCTCAGGGGTGTGACTCAGTGGGACATGCAATCCGCCTTACATGTATCCCCTCGGTGTGCCTTAAGCTGTGCTTCACTCTGATGCCCCCTTGGTGTTGTGACTGTACATGTAGAACACACAGAGCCCTCTGCAACACATGCTGTGTATGCAATATCACCACTCTGCATACTCCTGCAGGCAATCGGGCCCACCATCACACTGCACTCACCGCCTTGGCTGCTGTGGCCTCCCATGTATGTAGCAGGTCCTCCTCGCCCACGTTGAGTACTGGGGCAGGGCGCGTCAGTACAACCAGTTAGTGCGCCTCAACTGCACCGTCCAAAACTGTGCCCTCCCGTCAGCTTAGTCCTTCTGGACTCGGTGCGCAGATGATTCGGAGCAGAGAGACCCCGGAAGGCTAGCTCCTCTAATCAGCTCCGCGTCCTGGACCCTGTTTGTTGCAAAAAACGAGGAGAAATAAAGTTATTTCTCCTTTATGCGCTACTTTAACGTCTTACCAGGGGAGGTGTTAGAATCTGACGCATTCCCAGGTTTACAAAAACGTGTAAATCGGGGAATGCATCAGAATTCATGAGTGTTGAGTGGGAATACCCACAGCAACACCCATGGAACGCCCCTTTAACAGCAAGTAATGCATGAAAGAGGGCATATTTAAAAGGCCATGAAAAGCCACACAGGGTGGTTTTAGTTGGCCTAGTAAATATGGGCTGGTTCATAGCGCCTCCGGAGCATCACAAAAGTGATGCTACAGCAGTGTAAAAGTGAAGCAGGGATATTGTAAATATGTCCCTAAAGGGCCATACCTCAGCGTCAATGTGTCATATTTCTTGTGCCTGCTGTAAATGCCCTAACGACGCCATAGATGCGCAGTATTTACAATACATTGATCCATGGTGCAAGAATTTACGGAACCATCAGAAATTCTGATGCATCTTTCAAAGCTAAAGCTAAAGTGGCGTATTGCGGGAGTTGATCGTAAGACTGACGCAACTCCAGAAATGCATTAGAACACACAGGCGAGTCCCATGTTAAAAGCCTTACATCAATCCTTACGCCTGGTTTGAGAAGGCATAGTCAAGTTGTAGAGTGATGCAGTGAAAAATTGTACATTTCACTGCGTTAGTTCTACCTGGCTTTTACTGTGGGAATGCCTACCCTGCATACATTATACTTGGAGCAGGCATAAAGTGACAAAGGCCTCTACAAAATGACACATTGGGCCCAATGCATCAGTTTGTAAATATGGAGAAGTGTGGAGCAAAATGAGCTTCTTGTAAATATACCTCTAAGTTTTTATGTGTCAACAACAACAACAAAAATATAATTGAGCAAGAAAGCACCTTAAAGCCTGAAAGGCGTGCAATATATTTCTCAGCAGAACGTTGCTTACTAGTTCCACAAAATCGAAGGACTGTTACCTTGTTTGTAGATTTTCCAAAAGCAAGCTACTTGTTTTTGTTGGCTGGAATATTCTGTCTTCAGTTGGAGTCTAAGCTCTTTGAGTTTCAATCTCATCATGTCAGTTACGTAAAGTTCTTTTTTTAGAAAAGTTCCAAAAGCATAAACACAGTTCAGGTCATAGTGAAAGTCCAATTCCCATCAGAAAAAAGATGCACACTATGATAAAACAACTTGAATAAGATGCAAGTCTCATAGACTGGTTGTATAAAGAATAGGTGAAACATTTGATTAAACTTGTTTGGGGGGTGGGGAAAGGGTGTGTCGTGTCCCCTTTCTCACAGATACACTGGACACGATGGTGCTCTGGGGTAAGCCTTTATTGATTCTTGATTACAGCTGCATTGTCCTGTGACCTCCTGCCCGAGGTCCTCCTTCGACTGCCCCTGTCCCCTGCTAGCCCCACCCCTGTACCGGACGTGGTGTCCAGTGTCCCTTGGCCTCTGCCCTTTCTCCAGGGTTCTAGTGCCCTTGTCCAGGGCACGACATCTCCCCCCTTGTTACGAAACAAACATTTCGCTTGACGTTACGTGTGGCCGTGGATAGATCGATAGAGAGAGAGAGAGAGAGCGAGCGATATGGAGATAGAGAGAGAGAGAGAGAGAGAGAGAGAGAAATAGAGATAGAGAGAGAGAGAGAGAGAGTTTCCACGGCCTCCCCTTCTTTACATCTCCTCAATCAGTCTCTTGGTCTTCTTGCATTCTCTTCTTGGTCGTTGTTCTCTGACTTCCTCTCGTGCTGCTTCCTCTGGGGCGTCTTCCTTCAGCCCATGTGTCGGCAATTCTTCCTGTTTAGTTTTCAATTCCCTGAAGTGTGAGCTGTTTCAGGTGATTCGATATTGTCCCGCTGATGCCGTTATCATTGGCCCCTTCACTTCTGTTACTGTCAATGGGTCTTTTGAGAAAACACTGTCTGACTTTCGTAGTTGTCTTTGCCGTACTACCACAGTGTCCCCTTCCTTCACTTTCGTATCTGTTGCATGTCTCCTCCGATCCGCATACGCCTTCATTTTTGCTTTCGCATCCTTGTCATTCTCGGCTATGTCTTTATGATCCACTCTTTCCGCTTCTTTCACTTGCGGCAACCTCGTCCTGCTTGATCGCCCCAACACCAGCTCTGCAGGGCACTTTCTGGTGGAGCTGTGAGGTGTGTTACGATAGTCTCTCAGCACTTGGCATAGTGCTTGCCCAATCGAGATCTGTGTCATCTTTGCCCTCTGTATTGCCTTTTTGATTGTCCCCATGAACTGTTCGGCCATTCCATTGGCCTGATGCCACAGGGGCGTTATCCTTCGATGATGTATTCCAAGGTATTCCATGAACCTTTTGAATTCTTCCCCAGAAAATGGCGGGCCATTGTTGGTCTTTAGTGTCTGTGGTGAGCCCCATGCTGCAAAGACGTCATCCAAGATTGGTAGCGTTGCGTTTGCTGATGTTGACGCTACTTGTCTCACTATTGGGAATCTGGAGAATTCATCTATAATTACTAGTAGGTAATTTCCTGTTTCCAACGGCCCATAGAAATCTGCTGCCAGTTCTGTCCACACTGCTTTTGGGAGAGTGGACATTTTCAGTGGTTCCGGCTTTGATGGTGGCCCTATTATTTGGCAAATGTGACAGTGCATCACAATTTCCTCTACCATGTTGTCTAGTCCTAGGAACCATACTTTTTTCGTAGCATTTCCTTGGTTGCTACAATCCCTCTATGTGATTCGTGTGCTAGTTCCACTGTCCTCCTTCTTAGTGTTCTGGGCATTACTATCCGGGTGCCTCTCATCACTATTCCATTCTCACTTTCTGATAGTTCCTCGCTGATTTTTTTAAACGCTAGCAGCTCTTCCTTCACTACTCCTTCTTCCCAGCTGCTGTTGCTATTTACGTGCCTTCACCTTTGTTGCTTGGTCACTTTCATTATCGTTTGCATGGTGAGGTCTTCTTTTGTTTCCTGCTCTAACTCTTCCATTGTTATGGTTGCCGGTGTGTTGTGTTTGAGTGCAAAATTTAGATATTCCTCCGCCATGGTTGTCATTTGGGACGCTTGTGGCAGGGGGTGCCTTGACACATAGTCCGCGGGGTTGTGTTCCTTCCCGGGCTTGTGTATTATCTTGAAGTTGTAGTCCATTAGTCTTATCCCCACCTTTCTATCCTGGGCGGTATCTTTGCATTTGGGTTTCCATATATGGTTATCAGTGCTTGGTGATCCGTTATTATTGTGAACGGCTTTCCGTAGATGAACATGTGGTAGTGTTCACACGCCCATACTACCGCCAAGCTCTCCTTTTCCAGCTGGGAGTATCCTTTCTCTACGTCTGATAGACTTTTGCTTCCATATGCCACCACTTGTCTTGGGGAGTCTTTTCCTGGTTGATGTTGTGCTAACATTGCTCCTAGCCCCACTGGGCTGGCATCCACAGTCAGTTCCGTGCATAGCCTCGGGTCAAAATAGGCCAGGTGATCCACTGCCGTCACGTCTGATTTCTTGGAAGGCTTTGCTGCAGTCTTCATTCGATGTGAAGCTTTTTCCTTGCTTTGTTAGCTCCCTCAGTGGTGCACTTACGGTGGCAAAATCTTTGATATACCTTGCACAGTAGTTTGCAAGTCCGAGGAATGACCTTACTTCTGCCACGTCTCTCGGTGCGTTTGCTTTTTCCAGTGTCTTGACCTTGTTGCGATCTGGCCACATTCCTTTCTTCGAGAAGATGTGGCCAAAAAACACTAATTCGTCTCTTTCCAGCTCACATTTGTCCTCATTTAGTGTCAGACCTGCTTGCTCTAGGTGCGAGCATACTTCCCTTAGTGCTTTGTCATGTTCCTCGTCTGATTTTCCAAATACTAGAATGTCATCACAGTAGTTGAGACTGTTTTTTACTGGCCTTATTATCTGTCTTATTGTTTCCTGAAAAATCTCTGCTGCGGACGGTATTCCAAAACTCAGCCTTTTGTACCTGAAGAGACCTAAGTGTGTGGAAAACGTCGTGATGTATCGTGACTGAGGATCCAATTCTAGCTGGTGATATCCCTTGCATAGATCTAGTTTTGAAAATCGTCTCGTGCCTGTTAGGCAGCTGATCATGTCATCGAGGTGTGGCCCGGGATGTCTTTCGCGTTCAATTGCCTTGTTTGGTATCCTCATGTCGACACATATTCTTATCTTTGTTGTGTCTTTCTTTGGCACAGCCACGATCGGTGACACCCATGGTGTTGGTCCTTCGGCTGGCTCTATGATGTCTTGCCTGAGGAGTGCTTCCAGTTCTTCCTCTACTTGTGGCTGCAGATGTATCGGTACTCTTCGATGGTGTTGCGCTACTGGCCTGACTGTTTCGTCAATGTGCAGCGTTATTTGCCGCCCTTTCAGCTTTCCCAGTCCCTGTAATAGTTTGGGGTATTCCTTCAGGATGCTTCTTTTCTCTGACATGTTGTATGTCATTGCCATGAGACCCATTACCTGAGCTGTGATGTTGCTCAGTAGGCATGGTGCTGGGATGTCTCCCTTCAGCACATGAATGTCTTATTTGAGCCTTTGGTCTTTGTATGTCAGTTCTACTTTAAATTTCCCTATGTTTGTCACTGGTCTCCGTGATCCCCACGTGAAGACTTCAACTCTGGACGGCCTCAATGTCGGCTTTGTCTTCATTTTTTCATACTCTGATATACACATAATGTTACATGTTGCACCGCTGTCCAGGACAAACTTTGTTTGGTGTGGTCCTACTCCTATGTTCACGGACTCTGTCTTCTTCATTTTGCTTTTGTCTATCAGACATTTCCTTTCTTCTTTGTCATCTTCATCAGTCTGTTCGGTGGCAACGTCCGACATGAGGTATAGTCGTTCAGTCTTTTCTTCCTCTTCTTCTTCACCTGCTTCTAGTGATGAGCTTCTTGTTCCTGTTTCAACATGTCTGACATGTCTGGTCGTCGACATTCGTGGTCTTCCTGTTCTTCCCCTCTCGTTTCTGAACTGCACTCCTTGACATACACTGGCGTAGTGATTTCTCCCGTTGCATTTTCTGCATGTCTGGCCAAATGCTGTGCATGGGCCTCGATGTGGAAATTCTAGTCCACACCTGTAGCAAGTTCCTTCTGGTTGTTTCTTCGCTGCCTGTTCATTTCTGTCTTTTTTCCAGCCGCCAGTGCGATTGTTGTTGGTTATACGGTGTGCCTGTTCCACTCGCTTGTCTTTTCCTCGCTCCATTTCTTTTGCGTGTGCTGTTGCTCTTGCCTCCGCTCTTGCTAGTGACAATATGTTCTCTAATGACGTCGGCTCTTTCAATATCCTTGCGCGGAACTCCGTGTCGCGGCAGCCCTCAATGATGTGCAGCCTTATTGCTTGTTCGTTGTCGAATTTATCAAACTCACAGTGAGTTACTAGCTTTCTCAGTCTGGTCGCAAAGTCATCTAGCGGCTCATCTAGTTGTTGAAACGCGATTGCGAAAGTGTAGCGCTCAAAATCGACATTTCTCTGTGGGTCAAATTTTGCTGTTAAACACCTTTTTAGCTTGTCATAGGTGGCAGTTTCCTCACTTGGCAATGTCACTAATAGGTCTTCGATGTCATCCCCTACCAGATTCAGGAACAGTCCTAATCTCTTGGCGTCTAACACATCTGTCGCTTCCATGTATCTCTTGAAGCGTCTGATCCCTTTTTCCCATCTAATTCCTACTTGCGGTTCAGACAAATTGAATGGTAGTGGTCGCCTGTATTGTGCACTTTGTCGTTCTGGCTTTGGGTCTGCCATCTTATCTCTCCTGTGTTCTTTCTGACACTCTCTTGTTATTTTCCTTTATTTTCTTTGTTTATGTCCACTTTCTCTTATTGTCTCTTTTTTAATGCTTTTCTGTGCTCCTTTTTGCCTTTACCGGTGTTTGTTATCTTTTTTTCTGCCCAAATCGGCACTTTTTTGCCTTTCCTCGTGTTTGCTTGCTTCTAAAATGGCCGCCGCGCTGTTCTCACTTGCTATTGGTTGATTCGCCTGACTTAAAGATGGCCGCCGGTGGTCTCGCGAGACTTCTCAGCCAATCAGCGCTCTGCCTGACTTCAAAATGCCCGCCCGCGTTTCTCTCACTGTCATTTATTCTGGCCGCCTGACTCTAATATCTCGCGTTTCCTTTGTTTTCGAGTGCACGCTCTTTCAAGCAATTTAGTCCGCTTACCGGCTCACGCAAACGGTGCTCTTTTCATCGATGGCGGTCGGGATGGGCTTTCGCGCCGCTTCCTCTATTTACGAGACAGGGTGGGCTCCTGGTCTCGATTTTGTCGTCGTCTTTCTCGCGGCACGCTGCAGCTCCTCTTCACATCAATTTCGGGCATGTGATCACACATCCTTCGTCGCCAATTGTCGTGTCCCCTTTCTCACAGATACACTGGACACGATGGTGCTCTGGGGTAAGCCTTTATTGTTCTTGATTACAGCTGCATTGTCCTGTGACCTCCTGCCCAGAGGTCCTCCTTCGACTGCCCCTGTCCCCTGCTAGCCCCTCTCCTGTACCGGGCGTGGTGTCCAGTATCCCTTGGCCTCTGCCCTTTCTCCAGGGTCCTAGTGCCCTTGTCCAGGGCACCACAGGGTGGTTAATGGAATCCTCCATACTCTAAGGTCTGGAACATATACAGGTCACAGGCAGACCACAGGTCACAGGCAGACCAAAGAACACAGGTCACTGAAAGCCACATTTCAATGCTGTTCGAGTGTGAAAGGAGCATGGTATGTGAGCTGTCATGGATGCTAATGTATCTTTTGAGGGGGGTGAGGTTAAGGGTTCGACAGGAAAGACGCAAGGATGGGAAATAATAAGAGATTCAAGTAGGTAAGACAAGAAGGGTCACTTAGTGACACATTAATTGAAAGAGAACAGAATGTGTTAAAAAATGGATGGAGGAAAAAAGGGACTGGTCAGGGGACTGTATCTTGGGGAAAGCATAACATGCCAAGGCCTTGATTACAAGTTAGTCGATACTGGGGTGATTTTACCGGTTCCACATTGTAAAATCTCGATGCAATGGGGCATTACTGTGTGGGGCTAATTTTTCAGGCCACAAGCTCTAAAAGATGTTAAACATATGCAGGGGTAGTGTGGAGGGGGTAGGGGAGTGAGTAAGAGATGTTTCAAGGTATGGGCAATTGCCCAGAGCCCCCACTTTGCAAGGGATCCCATGGAAAATTGAACTTTCTATTTGACTATCTGTGTATTCTATTCTCAATCTAAACTCTAAGGGGCAGATTTACAATAACTGGCGCATCCCTGCATATCAGCAGGGATGCGCCAGCTATTGTGCGCCATGCCTCCGCCACCATGGATGCGCCGCATTTACAATGCGGCGCATCATGGGGCAAAAACGGCTAAAAGGGGCAAAAATGGCAAAAACGGCAAAAACGACTCATTGCCGGTGTTGTATCGCAAGCGCGACGCAGCTCCAGCAATGCTATGGGGGGGCCCTATTCTTACAATGCTGCATCGATCCTTATGCCTGCTTCAAGCAGGCGCAGGGTTTTGGCGCAGCAAGGGCCCAAAAGTGACTGAGTGAAATCTTGTAGATTTTACTCAGCCACTTTTAGGAGGCGTTCCTGTGCCGGAACGCCCCATCCCTGTGCAGGAACGCCTCCTTCTGGCTCAGGGCTTTACAATGTGAGGCATCTTCCAGATGCGTCACGTTGTAAGTACCCCACACCATGTCACAAAAGTGACGCAAAGGCGGTGTAAAAGGGGCGCAAGGGGCTTGTAAATCTGCCCCTAACTTTCTACCTTTGAATTAATCTTTCTACCCCATGTGATCTTAAGAATGTGTGGTCGAGGGAGGAGCTACAACACCAACCAAGATGGCAGCATAGTCTCCCGACTCCGCTGACCTCCGTCCTACGCTCGCTTATCCTGTCGACTATCCTGATCTCCTGCCCCGGATTCGTGTGGGTGAACTAGTCGGCACCCCGATGGTGTGACCACGGAATTTTTCTGATGTTCTGGGGTGAAGTAACATCGAAAATGTTTTGAGGCCTAACCCAGACTGGAAGCCGGGGACTCGATTGCTGGTCTACCCGGGTCCAAAGTGAACAACAACGGACTGAGGAGAGTGGTTGGGTCCGGTCCTTGGAACTTTTGAAAATTTCTCTGGACTACTTTGCAACCATCTGCTGCCTGGTGCTGTACCTGAGGTGAGGTGACGGGTGGCGCGCGGTGCTGCGTCGCGGGGGGCCCCGGCCCGGAGGCCCGGCACTAGCACCGCTGGTGCCCCGGGGTGGGGGTCCCGCCGCGCGTTGCTGCGTGCTGCTGGCCCGTCCCTCACGGCTTGTTTCTGCTCCGGCGTATCCTGCCCCGGAGAAGGCGCCTCTCCGTGGGGATCGTTATGTCTGCGGACGTATGGAACTTGGCGGAACGGACCCAATGTGGCCCTTCCTTGCGGATGGTAATGGCGGAACTTGCGGCACTTCACGCGACGGTGAGGGCCCAGGTCAATCATTTGCTGTCGGCAGCAGATGGGATCATAGGACCGGGAGCAAGCCCTGACTTGATTTTTGAGACCTGGCAGCCGACCTGCCTCCTGTTGGGCGCCCTAGTGGCGCATTTGGACCCGGTGCTGGAAGCTGTGCCTGCCCCCGAAGAAATGGAACTCATCGTGTGTGCTGAGATTGGTGACTCTCTTACGTTTTCGGAAACACCGGTCCTACAGTTATCGGAACATTTCACTGCTTCCCTCATCCTGGCCACTGTTGGCCCACGCTATAATCTGTATCAGAACGAGTCGCACCCCCTCCCCAATCGGTCTCCCAACATGGCGGATGTAACGAGGCTTGGCTTCGGAGACGGGGAGGGACATCGTTTGTGCAAGCCGTGTGCGTTGGGATCTGCTATTCCTCTCCCGTTTGCTGGCCCAAGCTCCAGCTGCTTCTGTGTGACTTTTGACTTCCCGGGGATGGGGCTTTACTTATCCGAGGGACTCGGCAACTTTGATAGACGGGGCCAAGGCTGAGATTGTGGGTTGAATTGTTTACGATGGATCTATTGGTAACGGGACTGCTTCATTAACAGACAGATTCCGGGGCGGGGGGGTTTCTGGTTTCCCCCGGGGCATTTTTGTATGGTGGACAACTTTATTTGTTCTGGCTTAGGGGGGCCCCCTTTGTTAGGGCGGGGGGGAGAGACCGGGAGCGCATAGACTATCGCCCTCCTCCACTTCCCCGTTGGGTGGGATTTCCTTTCTTTCTCCTTTTTCTCTGTTTCTTCTATATTTCGGGTTTGGTTCTCGGGCGACGGGCACACTGCTGGGGGTGGGGGGGCCGTAGTCATCTGCAGGGGTGCAGGGTGGGGGGTTGGGGGAGGGGATTTTTCGTTTTTATTTTTGTTTCTATGGCCTTTTTTCTCCTCTCTTATCTTTCTTTGTCTTTTTCTTTTTCTGGGTCAGTGCAGTGGGTTTCCTTTGGTATCAATCACTGCTTTTTCATCTGTGCCTCAATTTTCGTGGTGTTCTCTGGGTCTTAGGGCAGGTGACTAGCAGGCACGAATTGATCGTAATATTCCCTCACATCCTGAACCGCCTGTTCCAGCGCCATTGATTTGACCGATTACTGTTTACTGTTGACACGTTTACTATTCTGCCTGCCGTTTTTTTGCTGCTGGGAAATTGTTCGGCACCTGATCCTTCCATCCTATACTATAAAATGAAAACCTTATATATCCTGTTTTTCTAATTGTGCAGTTCAGTGACCAAGAGTACGCTAGCATGGTGATCGTTATGTCTGCGGACGTATGGAACTTGGCGGAACGGACCCAATGTGGCCCTTCCTTGCGGATGGTAATGGCGGAACTTGCGGCACTTCACGCGACGGTGAGGGCCCAGGTCAATCATTTGCTGTCGGCAGCAGATGGGATCATAGGACCGGGAGCAAGCCCTGACTTGATTTTTGAGACCTGGCAGCCGACCTGCCTCCTGTTGGGCGCCCTAGTGGCGCATTTGGACCCGGTGCTGGAAGCTGTGCCTGCCCCCGAAGAAATGGAACTCATCGTGTGTGCTGAGATTGGTGACTCTCTTACGTTTTCGGAAACACCGGTCCTACAGTTATCGGAACATTTCACTGCTTCCCTCATCCTGGCCACTGTTGGCCCACGCTATAATCTGTATCAGAACGAGTCGCACCCCCTCCCCAATCGGTCTCCCAACATGGCGGATGTAACGAGGCTTGGCTTCGGAGACGGGGAGGGACATCGTTTGTGCAAGCCGTGTGCGTTGGGATCTGCTATTCCTCTCCCGTTTGCTGGCCCAAGCTCCAGCTGCTTCTGTGTGACTTTTGACTTCCCGGGGATGGGGCTTTACTTATCCGAGGGACTCGGCAACTTTGATAGACGGGGCCAAGGCTGAGATTGTGGGTTGAATTGTTTACGATGGATCTATTGGTAACGGGACTGCTTCATTAACAGACAGATTCCGGGGCGGGGGGGTTTCTGGTTTCCCCCGGGGCATTTTTGTATGGTGGACAACTTTATTTGTTCTGGCTTAGGGGGGCCCCCTTTGTTAGGGCGGGGGGGAGAGACCGGGAGCGCATAGACTATCGCCCTCCTCCACTTCCCCGTTGGGTGGGATTTCCTTTCTTTCTCCTTTTTCTCTGTTTCTTCTATATTTCGGGTTTGGTTCTCGGGCGACGGGCACACTGCTGGGGGTGGGGGGGCCGTAGTCATCTGCAGGGGTGCAGGGTGGGGGGTTGGGGGAGGGGATTTTTCGTTTTTATTTTAGTTTCTATGGCCTTTTTTCTCCTCTCTTATCTTTCTTTGTCTTTTTCTTTTTCTGGGTCAGTGCAGTGGGTTTCCTTTGGTATCAATCACTGCTTTTTCATCTGTGCCTCAATTTTCGTGGTGTTCTCTGGGTCTTAGGGCAGGTGACTAGCAGGCACGAATTGATCGTAATATTCCCTCACATCCTGAACCGCCTGTTCCAGCGCCATTGATTTGACCGATTACTGTTTACTGTTGACACGTTTACTATTCTGCCTGCCGTTTTTTTGCTGCTGGGAAATTGTTCGGCACCTGATCCTTCCATCCTATACTATAAAATGAAAACCTTATATATCCTGTTTTTCTAATTGTGCAGTTCAGTGACCAAGAGTACGCTAGCATGGTGATTCTGCTCCCCGAGGTGCTGCATGTGATTAAAATTGCTCTCTGTTAATCTAACTGCTTAGCGGCCAGCCCCGGGGGTTGTAGGCCCATACTTGTATTTGGTTGAAATGTCAATAAAGGTTTAAAAAAAAAAAAAAAAAAAAAAAAGAATGTGTGGTCTCCCAGGCAAGATATATTTCTGCTGTTTTGTGTGACCTTGTTAAAGTATAACACACAATTTAGCATTGTATGGCGTCATGGAAGCTTGAGTAAACAAGAAATAGGTAATAAAGTAAAAATGGATCCCTTACAGGGGCCCCCCAAAATATGTATTGCCTGGGGAACCTAAAACGCTTAAGAGGACACAGGGAATGGGGGGCAAGGGGGAGTTAAGGACAGGAGCAAGCAATGCTTCTCCCTATTCGAACATAAAACAAAATGAGATTTGGTTGCTACTGCAGCCAACGTCTCAAGATATTTTTCCTGCCATTTTCATCACCTGGAGAAATTGGGTCAGGTTCTTCCACATCTGTTAAATCCTGGTGTGGAAAAACCGAACCAGTAATAATCAGTTAGAGGGTAATTAATGCATACAAGCATGCATTAATTTCACTCCATCTGACTAGAAATCGTGCTGTAAGTGGATTGGTTGAAGTAAAATTAGATTACAGCTTAATTTATTCCTAGATGAATCTGGACTCAAATTAAAGACCTAGGGCCAGATGTAGGTAGGGATTTACCGGTCGGTAACGGCCGAATTCGGCCGTTACCGACCGGTAAAAGGAATTTGAGATGTAGGGGGCAAATTATTCCAGAATCGGTAAATTTACCGATCGGTAAATTTACCGATTCTGTAAATTACCGAATCGGTATTTTTACCGATTCGGTAATATTGAGATGTAGGTGGGACTCGACTGAGTCCCACAAGCCTTACAGAATCGATATTTTACCATCAAATTCAATTTGATGGTAAAATACCGATTCCGGTGTGCATGCACATGTGTGCATGCACACCTGTGCCATATGACAGGCAGACCTGCCCTTAGGGCAGGTATGCCTGCCACATGGCACCCGAGCCTCTTTTGGGGGTGCCAGAGGGTGTCAAAGTGACACCCCCTGAACCCTTGTGACATTCGGTATTTACCGATTCGGTAAATACCGAATCGGTAATGCCCATGCATTCCTATGGGCTTCAAAGCCCATAGGAATGAATGGGCATTACCGGTCGGTATTTACCGAATTGGTAAATACCGATTTTTACCGATTCGGTAAAAAAACATCTGGATGTACCTACATCTCCCTGCTTCTATTTTACCGATTCATAAATACCGAATCGGTAAAATTCGGTATTTATGAGTCGGTAAAATAGATTTACCTACATCTGGCCCCTAGAGCCATTATCTATAACAGACAGCACGTTCAATAGCACAAACAATAGGGCAAAGCTATACCTATATGTAATTACTTTAAATTTATTAATTATATTATTATGTAACATCAGCTTGTCACCAAAAACGACCATGAAATGGTAATGAGAAAGAGAGCTTGGATCAACTATGATTATTATTTCCAGGGTGGTGAACTGAAACTACTGGTAGATACCTTGGGTTTAGTAGAGATCCACCCGGGGTTCCAAATGACCATCCAGGAGAGAGTAAAGTCAGTCATTTGAGGAGTATCATAGTCAAACACAGGTGATAAGAAAACTAAAGCACCAGAGGTCAGCTGATCATTTAGGACAAACCCAAGAGGAACAATGGTAACCAGTGGACAGGTTGCCTTTGGATATTCAGCTCCTAAGCAGGTTGATGTCCGAGCACAACACATTTAAGAAAAAAACTGGGGACACTAAGAATAAGTGAAAACAGAGAACCAAAACAGTACCTTAGGAGTTCTATATCAAAATGAGCAAATACAATTACGTAAGCCCGAAATATATCCCAAGGTCAAAAGACGTAAGAAAAACCTTTAGCAACCGTTTGAACATTACAGATGAATATCGAAGCTCGGTAATGTAACAAAAATAAATAAACATCACAGGCGCATGACACACGAGCAAGAGGCAGGTAGCATTTTGCAGCTGCTGGACCCTCCCGAGAAAAACAAAGATACAAGGAAAGTGTGTCCAGGAATGCACAAGGCAGCACAGAAGGGGTGGGTTGGGCACATAATAGCAATGGATGAGTACAGGGGTAAAAAATAGCGGGCGTGGCAATATTTTTTTAAGACTTCACAACCCAAAAGTGCAGTGGGTTTACCCTAATGTTGATGGACTGTCCTCTTAGTTGAACCTTATTAGTCAATGGGTAGAAGGGATTGGTCAAAAGCCCCATTCTCTACATCTTATGTGTATGTTTATGTGTATGTTATGGGGTTTGGCGTGATGTGTGTACGCGAGACTTAAAATGAAATATCTCATCTTTACTCAGTTTCCTCATACTCACTACACAGGCCCTCCCATTTGTTGAAATATTGTGCACACACCAAGATATTGGGAACAATGTAATTTGCAAATGCCTAGCACAGTTTCAGAAATCCTGATTAAATGACCCAAAATTAAAAAAGTTAGTAGGACAAACCAATTTCAGTTTTCATTATCTTATGATCACACCTACAGTGTTGTCTTGGCACACTCATGATTTAGTGGAGCAACTGGGAGTGTAAGTTCTTGTTTTCAGACAAGACCGAACAATGAATAAACTGACAATGGAATTGTGTATGTTTCAGAGCCATCTAAACCTTTTAAGGTCTCACCGAGATACATGCTGTGTATGGGCTTCAAGCACCACCCATATTTTCCATTGGTTCCTTTTACTGCCCTTTGTAAATGCCTGCTTTTGTTTGGTGAATATGCTTAGTAGTCCCTCCTTGTATACTTTTATAAACTCTCATGAGGACTGCCCCTGTTACATTTGCTCTTACTCTACATGTTCTTTATAATACTTTGTGAGCACTCTTTTTTTGGTGTCTTTTCATAGCTTATTTTCGAGACACGACAACAAAGAACTTTCCTGAGCGCTATGGACTTCTCTTGTTTTGTAGCTTTAAGCTGCTTGTTTTCATTCCTGTCAATAATGTGTTTATCTTGTTTTGTGGCTTTCCGTTGCTCGTTTTCATCTCATGACAAGAATGTGATTTTTTGGTGCTATTTCTATATCAGAAAGGCACGGTAGGTTTCGTTTGTTTTGGTGCCTTGGCTCAAGTATACTGTATTTATCTATATACACCCACCTTATATTGCTTTCGATTTCACTCCTCAGATCGTTTTTCATGACTGCTTTTATTAGTTACAGCTTTCAAATTACACTTCTCCAAACGCCCCAGGTCCCCTTGTTGGGTTATCTCCCTTTTTAATCTCTACTGGATCTGGGGTTTATTATCCTCATATTTTTCGTCATCCATGGTTGTTGGAGCGAGAGGTGGGGGCACGGGGCTCTGACTCTGACTACAGCGATTCAGCGGGATTATGAAACCTGCCATTATGGGGGAGCTCAAACTGGGACATGGATTCCCTTTGGATGTAAACGAAGGATAATTTGAAGAGACAATACTCGATATAGGTAAGACTGTATAGATGGCAATAGAAAATCTATATTTTCTATTGCACACTAAAGGGGGTGTTTTTCTCCTTTTTTATTACTTTCTATATGATTGAGGTCATACATTCATATTTAAAGTGGCAATTATACCAGAAAGGCGGAATGAATGCAGCTGCCTCATATTTTGGCTCAATTTGCCTGCCTATTCATGAGTCTATGGCTCTACATAAATTTCCAAAAATGGTTTTACAGCATTTTCAAGGTAGCTCATTTGGTTGTTGCAAAGGTACAAATGTAACTTCAAGATCAACGGTTTGATCATCGCAGAATTAATCCAGTTTTTAATTCTTATCAGTCTCAATGGCTTGTGTAACAATGCCTATTCCTAAAAAGCCAGTTTTTGCGGTGCACTCTGTAAATGGTCCAATATTAGAGTTATAGGACATTTACACCATATATTATACTTGACAGATTATTAATAGAACAATCATTTATCGGTCAGTTGATATCTGTAATAGCATTTGAAAGTCACAGGTTTCTTTTTACATCCTAAGGATTACACCGCAGACCATGAATTAGAGCATAGAAAATTAATCAGACATCAGAGGTAAAATGCTGTCTGACTTCACCACACAGAAGATAATTACATAGATCACGTTTTACACATATGCTTTTACAGGCACGCAGTCTCTCACGCACTGACACACACAACCACAGACAAGCACTCAGACCCACATACGCAGAGCCATGTACAGAATCGACCACAAAAATATACTCAGATACTTTCACATATACGCACAATATTGTTTCTACTTAAACTTGCAGAGACCGACAGACTAATATAGTCAAACTTGCAGAGAAACAGACACACATACTGGCAAAACCTTCATAGTCTCACACACAAAGAATATTTCAACCATCTCTCCTTTACAGCTGTGCATGGTGCTTCAGTGGACACCAGCTCATCAAAGCGCACATGCAGTCAGAGAAGACTTGTTTATAGTTTATAGCTTATAGCCCTGCTGTCTGTTGGCTGCCAGGGAAAAACGGGGGGTTGTGACCTCAAACAACCCTCATATGTTAGGCTTTCAAAGGCGCACTCACCCTCGGATGTCACATACCAAATGCCCGTTTGTATGCACTACTGGAAAATGTCCCACACCTCTACATTATCATATTACAGGAAGCTCCAAATGTACTACTGGTCAGTAAAATTTGCATCAGTGGGAGCTGGTTCTTTAATGAGTTGGGGCATAATACTCTGCCCGTCTTCTATGAGGGTTTTTTTCCTGGTCAAATAATGTAGTTTAATGTAGTTTCTAAATTACACGTGTCAAAAAGCCACAGGCTCTTAAAGGGTAGGCATTCCATATTAAAGTGCTTTTCTGGCATGGGAAGCTAATAAAGCTTGATGCCCACCATGTGTTAATCGCATATTCAAAATGTGCTGTGGATTCCCCCTCCCCATATGCTAATAATTATGTAGATTGTGCCAGAACAGGTATTATGTCATGGGTGCCCTCAATGCTAAAGTTTACATAAACTAATCCAGACATTTGCCGGAGATTGCATCTATATTCATACTGCCACACAGCTTGACCCCACCTACCTGAACAACCTCATCTCCTTTCACCAACCACCCAAACACCTGCACTCTGTAGGACTCCTACTCTCACACATCCCCCACCTACATAGCTGGACCAGACCAACTCATTATGATGTGCATAACAAGGAAAACCTACTTCTCAATTCTTTTTGGGAAGGACTCTTTCTTCTATACTTCCAACACAGAGGTGACTATATGTTCATTTTCTACTGTGTTGTTTTTCTATTCATCGAGTTCATCTATTGTACCTGAATGAGCAGCGGACGGACACTGGGGGAGAAACAACAGATGCCGATAGGGGCATGAAACCTGGACAGGCAGGATGGAGGTGGCAGGGACAGGCGGAAGTCATCTAACCATGCTAGGCAGGTGGGAAAGGCAGTTGCATCTCAGCAGAACACTCAAATGGGAGATAGGAGGGGCAGTGGCAGGTCCATGGAACATGGTGAGCAAAAAGGAGGGAGCAGGGGCAAGCACCCAGACATTGAAGGGAAGGGGGAGGAGGGGAGGGGGCACAAGCTGAGCACACAGGCTAAGCAGGAGTGCAATGATGGGGCATAGAATTGGGAAAAGGAGGGCAGGAGGAGTGAGCAGGAACATGAAGTTAAATGGAGGGCAGTGGCAGTACATCCGACCATGCAGGGCAGGAGGGATGGAGCTGGTGCAAGGACTTGGACAACAGATGGTAGTGAGGAGGTGGATGGGGCAGCAAGCTAACGGTTCGTGGCAGACGGGAAGGGCAATAGCAGAACAACAGCCACACAAGAGTGTAATGAAGGAGCAGGGGCATGGACTTGGACAAGGAGGATAGGGCACGAGTTATAGTTACTTGAAATAACGTTACCTATAGCATCTGAAATTCTATGATTTTGTGCGTGTAAAATCTGAACCTAACTATAGCATCCCTGTAACCATTGGTTTTTAGTGATATATATACAAATATGCATAAATTAAAAAAATATTTAAACTTACCTTTGAAGTTCCAATGTAACAATACTCTTGATGTACTACTAAACCCCAATGTATTGGATGCGATTTAGTGACTCCTGATGCATTAGCCTGCGAAATAGTGACATTCAAATGTTCTCTGTTCAGAATAGGTAAACCTCTGCCAGGTTCATTGGAGAGGTCGTCCATGTCTTAAAGGGACAGAATTGCTTTCAACAACATATTTTTCATTACTAAAAATAAAATCGAAAACAGAAAATTTCAAGTCAGGTTAAACCAGTTTGTGGATTGACACCTTCTTGCCTAAGTATGAAGGAAGTTCATCAGTTCCAGTTGTTGACTTGGGTACCAACCAGCACTTACAATTATCAAGGCTAATGGTATTGGAATGAACTCACTGCAATGTTATTCTTTCCTCTTTCTAATCTTCAGTAATAAAGGCACAATTTGTAGGCTACTCCAAATAAAGGTATGAAGTCCCCTTATCGAGGGTCCTCAATGCACAATTTTGTTCCTGAACCCTTTTACCCTCCCTGTTCTTCTAAAGCACAGTAAGCACTGACTGTAATAAGGCCTAGTGAACAATCTGGTGATGCATATGTCTAGACTTTTGACTATTCCTTTTGCTCAGTTCCACTCAAGCAATGAGAAGTCGATGAATAGAAAAACAAGACAATAGAAAATAAACATATAGTCACCTCTGTGTTGGGAGTATAGAAAAAAGAGGGCTTCCCAAAACGAATCGAAGTAGGTTTTCCTTGTTAAGCACTTCATACTGAGTTGGTCCGGTCTAGCTGCTCTACTTTTTATATTTATATAATTCCCACCAAGTATGTTTTTAAACTATCACTTGTGGGCAGAATAGTAGAAATTTGCAGCTTCAGCTAAATTGTACATCTGACTAGGGAGTTGGTGTATCTGCAACTAAATATTGGTATATAAAGTGACCTGAATTGTTGCAATGGTCTATGTTAATGAGGGCAAGAAAGTTTGTTGTTCAAATAAATGCATGCAATCTATTGAAAATCATTAGAGAGAGAGAGGTCTTAACTAAGGGCCAGATGTACGACCATTTGCTTTTGCGACTCGCAAATTGCAAAAAATTGCAAGTCGTAAAAGCAAATGTACAACAGTGTCAGAGACACTGTTAGCGATTCCCAATGGGGTCGCAAAATGCGAGGGTCATGAATATTAATGAGCAGTGCGCAATTTGCGACCCCATTGGGAATGGCTGGTCCTCCCAGGGATAGTGGTCTGTTGGGCTCAGCAGACTTGTAATGTAAAAATGTAATTTTATTTTTGTAAAGCGCGACTTACACTCCACGGAGCATCTTGGCGCTCGGAAAAGGTTCTCTGACGGGATCTGGCGTAGTTGGAGTGGTAGTTTATTCCAGGCCCTAGCACCCAGTACTCCAAGGGATTTTCCTCCTTTCATAGCTAGTTTAAATTTGGGAGTCACCAGCAGGTTCAGGTTGGAAGATCTGAGTGAGCGAGAAGGCATATATCTTCCAAACCTTTTTGACAGGTAGGTGGGACCCAGCTGGTGGTAGGACCTAAAGGTGATTACTAAGATTTTAAATAGTACTCTTTTGTGAATGGGCAACCAATGCAGGATCTTAAGTGCTGCTGATGCAGACGACTTCCTGGGCCATCTCAGCACGAGGCGGGCGGTGGCATTCTGAACCATATGCAGTCTATGCAGTACTGCTTTACTGGAGCCTGCATATAGACTGTTGCAGTAGTCAAGGCGAGATGTAATGAGTGCCACCGCCACCGTCTTTCTGGCTGTCAGTGGGAGAAGGTCGAAGAATCTTCTAAGGCTTTTGATAATGCTAAAGCAGGACTCTGCCACAGCACCTGCTTGTTGCTTGAATGACAGGGCCTCGTCAAACCTAATCCCAAGGTTGTGGGCCGTAGTAATGGTGTTAGGGGGAACTTCTGCATCTTGTGGCCACCATGATTTGGGGGAAAAAAGGTTTTGTTGTCCGAATGGTAAAATTTCGGTCTTGCCCGAATTACATTTGAGATGGTGTCTTCTCATCCAGTCGAATGTGGCGGTAAGACAATCTCTCAGATTTTCCTCTGCCTTTGTTGTATTGCTGTCTAATACAAGGATGAGCTGAGTATCATCAGCATAAGATATAGTGCTGATGTTGAAAGAAGTAATAAGCTCTATCAGGGGGGTCATGTACAGATTAAATAGTACTGGGCTTAAACTAGAGCCTTGTGGTACCCCTGTTTTTAATGCTTTCTCCTCTGAGCAGTATTTCCCTAGGACTGTGACTTGCTTCCTGTGGCTGAGGAAGTTTTTTAGCCATTCAAGAGCAACTCCTGCTATTCCTGATTCAGCTAGGCGGTCAATTAATACGGAATGTGAGACCGCATCAAAGGCCGCCGATAGATCAAGCAGCACCAGGACAGCCTTTTTTCCTTGGTCCATAGCAGTCTTCAGGGTCTCCACCGTGTGTCTTAGTGCTGACTCCGTGGAGTGTTTAGCCCTGAACCCTGCTTGGTTGGGATGCAAGATGTCGTTTTCCTCCAAGTACCTAGTTAGTTGCTTATTCACTGCTGCTTCCGTAAGTTTAAAAAGAATTGGGAGGTTGTGGGGTCTACTAGGGGTTTCTTTTGCAGAGGTTTGACAGCGGCTAATTTCCATTCAGGTGGAATGGCGGCAGTAGCCAGGGATGAATTAATGATGGCATTTATGCTCGGGTTTACTGTGTCCACAAGAGCATGTAGCAGCAAGGGAGGGCAAGGGTCAAATGGGGAACCGGATTTGCTGGATAGAATAGCCTGACGGGTTTCTTGCAGACTAACATGGGTGAATTTGTTAAGCTGGATCTTCTCATTGTTAGGTCTTATGGCTTCTCCGATGGGGAGTGCTGGTGGGTCTGGGAAGTCTTTGGTGAGATCAGATATTTTCTGTTCGAAGTAGTTAGCGATTGAGTTACATAGTGGAAGCGAAGGGGGGATCTCTTGTCTAAGAATCCTAGGATTCATGAAGTCATCGACTATTTTAAAGATTTCTTTTTGATTGTTATTGGAGGAGTTAATGGCTTCAAAAAAGTAGTTTTTTTTAGCACTTTTAATCATTGCATGTTTGGGACTGCTTTTCAATCGAGCAGTTTATTTTTTTAAAGACATCATGTCTTCCTTAAAGGAAAATGGGATGCATTTACATTTTTTTAAATAGAAACGTTTTTGTTTAATTAATTAAGGGCAGGGAGTGGTCCCTGGAACCACTGCCTGCCCTTAAAAAATATTTTTGGAGCCAGTCACAATGGGGAAGGGGTCCCTTAGGGACCCCTTCCCATTTGCGACTCCATTACCACCGTCTTGAAGAGGGCAGTCATTTGTGAGTGTTTTGCGACCGCATTTGCGGTCGCAAAACATTTTACATAGGGCAGAGTCTCGCTATTATGCAGGTTCGCCCTTGGCACATCCCTTCCTAATAGACACTCGTAATTCCTAATTAGTGAGTCGCAAATAAATTGTGACTCGCTAATTAGGAATTGTACATGGCCCTGTAACATTTTGCATGGGCAAACGGGTCACAAACCCATTTGCGCATGCAATTTTGGGTCGTACATCTGGCAGTTAGAGCCTACTGGATATGGCAGCACTGTGTTCAAATTACTGATGATATAGCCTTATAGCGCACCGTAGCAGGCTATACCGGCCATTAAAGGACCACCCCAGCATTAAAGGCCTGAGCCCAGCTATTGAGGGCTATAAGGCTATTTGAACATTCCACCCCTAGAGGGCAGAATGTCCTAATTATAAAAATGAAGGCATTGGAGCTCGAAGGGGTTGAAATCCCAGAAGCTCCGAAAGTGTTAACTGCTGTTGCTGTGATTGTTAAACAGCTAACAGCCACACACAGGGTCACGGCTGTTCGTTGTTGAGCATGCACATGAAAGGGGGCTGAAGTCAGTCCTTGGTTCTCCCCAGGTTGTCTAAACTTCTTTTTTTTGTTCAGCTGAGCCAGGGAAACCCAGGAGCTAAGTAGCATTACCAAGGCTCCAGTGACTCTGAGCTAGGGAGGAAGGATGGGTAAGGCTCCGGTGTGCCATTCGGCACAGACTGTGCCTTTCACTTTCCCCTGCCCATTCCATGTATTTTGGAAAGGCAGGGGGCAGAGAAAGGCAGAGACTGTTTTTAGTATATTTACATGTTGAGAGCAGCAGGCTCATAACAGTTTATATAGGCTGCTGCTGCCCCAATAACCTCAATGGAGCTCTGAACATTCCAGGTGCTAAATATAGTTAGTTAAAACAAGCATTGACATAGCCAATATGTCTCTCCTTTGGGACCTTATAAGTGTTTATCCAAAGCTAATGGCTCTACCAATGTCTTTAAGCTATGTTGTAGAGCATTGTGGCTGCTGTGCAGCATGTTGAAAAGTTGTATAACAAAATTGTTAAAAGCATTTTTGTTACCTAATATATAACCAAGAAGACATTAGGTGCAACTGAACAACCAAATTAAAAAAAGAATTAAAATAACAAATGCCTTCTAGATTTTTTGTCCTTGCACTGCTGGTAGCTTCTTCCTGTCTGTTCTAATGCTTGTTTGCTATAGCTTTTTTTTGCTATGGGCGGGGAGGACATAAACAACAGGAAAGTGGAGGTTGGGACATGATTTGCCGCCCTTGACTGAGCGCTCTTTGAAAGCCAAACTAGCCTTGGCAAAAGAAAAAGTAGTGCGCTGAAACTAGCTAATCTGGGCAATAGTGAAGTGATCCATGTAACAAGGCCAGCCTTCAGGGCTTCAAAAAACATCAAATGGAGGGAGAAGTGTAAACTATTCACCATCAAAAACAAAGGAATTTTGAAAGGCACATGAAGGAATAAATCAAATGATGAGGGTGCTGAAAGCCCATAGAGTAGATACAGCATGTATCGAGAGACAGCGCATGCACTGCCTAGGCGAGACCTAAATAAGCTGACCTGACCAAGTAGATGTCGTTTTTGACAACAGTGTCACCTATCGTACAAGTTATATTATGGGTATTTATAGTGCACATTAGCACTTATGACGGTATCCTGGTGCTGAGCAAATGTGTGCCTAGCCCTGCAGGTTAGGTAGGTTGGTTAGTTGAAAAGACAGGTTTTTCGGAATTCAAAAAGAGTGGAGGAGGCTCTGATGTGGAGTGGGAGGTCGTTCTACACTTTGAGAGTGATTTAAGAGAATGCATGTCCTATTGACCTTGGTCTATGTAGGATGACCTCTCCAATGAACCTGGCAGAGGTTTGTCTATTCTGAACAGAGAACATTTGAATGTCACTATTTTGCAGGCCAATACATCAGAGTTTAGTAGTACATCAAGAGTATTGTTACATTGGAACTTCAAAGGTTAGTAATACATTTTTTTGGGAATATATGTATGTTTGTATATATATATATATATATATATCACTAAAAAATAATAGTTACAGCGATGCTATAGTTAGGTTTAGATTTTAAATGCACAAAACCATAGAAATTCAGATGCTATTGGTAGAGTTATTTCAAGTAACTATAACTCTTGCCCTATCCTCCTTGCCCACTATTGTCCAAGTCCATGTCCTACTCCTTCATTACAGCACTGTGTGGCTGTTGTTCTGCCACTTCACTTCACATCTGCCACGAACAGTTAGTTTGCTGCCCCATCCACTTCCTCACAACCACCTGTTGTCCAAGTTCATGCACCAGACCCCTCCCTCCTGCCCTGCATGGACCATGTACTGCCACTGCCCTCCATTTAGCTTAATGTTCCTGCCCACTCTTCCTGCCCTCCTTTACCCAATTCTATGTCCCATCATTGCCCTCCTGCTTAGCCTGTGTGCTTACCTTGCTGCCCCTACCTTCCTTCCCTCCGATGTCTGGGTGCTTGCCCCTGCTCCCTCCTTTTTGCTCACCATGTTCAATGGATCTGCCACTGCCCCTCCTATCTCCTATCTGAGTGTTCTTTTGAGCTGCCACTGCTCTTCTCACCTTGCTGTCCCTGACTCCCATTCCCTCTATTGACTGTGTGTATGCCATTATAGTTTCACTGTTGCCATCCATGATGTGTTGTGCTTCCGTTTCTAGAAAGGAAGGGGGGTCCAAAAGAGACTCCAAGGCTATATCAGTTTTCACTTAGTTTATATAGGAGGGACACACTCAAAAAACTCTGGACCTCTTGAGTTTTGAACAGATAAAGTCTTTAAAGGGGTGGCGAGTGTGTTTACAATAATTCTTCTTTTCATCAGGCTGAGTCCTTACTCATATAGATTGAGTCAATAAGTCCATTTTTTTAATAGAAAGCAGAGCTTTATTGATTCAAGTAAAAACATGAACAGCCGACACGTGTTTCGCCCCCTTTGGCGATTCGCGCCAGGGCTTTTTCAAGGCTGTAAGAGATCAAAATTGCATGTATATGTTTAATATAACATGCCAAAGACTGGCCTTTGACCCCAAAAAAAGAGTGAATAGTGTGTTAGGAAGAAAAGAGGAAAGTGGTTAGGGTGAAGCGAGAGAGACTCAAGTTTCTTAATTCGATGCTTTCATGCGTAGTGTGATTATTGAGGGGAGGGTGCACGTTTTTAAAGAGGTGCTCCTTAAAGATTTTGCGGTGATACATCCATTTTGCAGTTCCTAATTTATAACCACTGTGGGGAAGAGCAGTGTAGACAAACTTTAGAGGTGAGAGGCAAGGGGAAAGGGTTAATACCAAACGAAAAGAAAGAGTGCACATGTTCAGTTTTAATATTTAGTTGTGAAAGGATTAACTATAGAAACAGCAGGCACGGTGAGTATAACTATTAGAAGTAAGTGTACAAGAAATCAAATCAAGTCAAACAAGACAAGACCACAAGATTCCAAGTTATCAAATTAACACGTCAAGAGAGCATAAAGTAGTCATGAGTACTCATAATTGGTGCTGCATACCTATTTACATCTGAGTCTGCTCATTGCAGTTCTTCCTCATTATTTCGCTCGTTTTTCAAAAAGCATCCGATTTTTCAACAATATAAATCTGTTAACACAACATTTTCATTTAAGTAAATCATTTGTCTACTATCTTCATGGATTTTTTTCAAAAGTTTTTTTCATTAACAGAGAAAATTGCACCTGTGTTGTGCTTCCGTGACCATCCCACCTGCCCTCCATGGTCAGTGTGCTGCTCCAGCCCTGCCCTCTGCTTTTCATGTGCAGGCCCCTGGCCCCTCCCTCCTGCCCTTAATGCCCCTGGCCCCTCCCTCCTGCCCTTAATGATCCGTTATGCTGCAACTGTCCCTCCTTTCTGTCCGGTATGGTCAGCTTGCTCCCCTCTGCTTTCCATATGCATGGGCTTTTCCCCTTCCTATTGCTTTCCATGGTCCGTTGCTCTGCACTGCCGTCCCACTTGCCCTGTGTGGTGGATTGTGCTGCTGCCCTGTAAGGTCAGTTTGGTGCCCTTGCCATCTCCCTTCTGCCCACTGTTATCCAAGTCCATGCCCGACCCCATTCCCCCTGTGCTCAGTGATCCAATGTACCATACTTGTCAATATTTTGAACTTGGTAAGAGAGAAATTTTGAAAAAGAAAATCTGGGGTATTGATTTACCCCATTGATATTCAAAAAGGTGAGATTTTAGGCAGGAGACAGATAAAAGAAATCTATTTTGGGCTTAAAAACATGGGGAGTCTCCTGCCTGAATTGGTTCTGTTGGCATGTATGGTTGTACTGCCACTGCCTCTTCCTTCAGCCATCAATGGACTGTTATATTGCCACAGCCTCTCTTGCCTATCCTGCATGGTTGGTTTGGTGCCCCTCCCCCTTTTCCCTGTCCTACATGGTCCGTTGTGATGCCACTGCCCCTCTCGCCTGCCCAGGATGGTCAACTTGTTGTCTCTGCACCCTCCTGCTTGCCCTCAGTTATCCGAGTCTATGCCCCTGACATATGCCTCCCCACAGTATTCTAATTAATAACTAGATTGCTAGAATTCTATATTTATTACAAAAGTGTGGCACGTCTGACGTTATCTTGATGTAATCAAAACTGTAATACCTAAAGCCTTTCCTTTAGAAATCATGAAAATAAGAGGATCTTACTCCCGTAGAAATCATGGTTAGTGTTCTAAAAAACTAAAATGAGGACATATTTTCTGAGTTCTCAAATAGCGAAAGTACTTTTAAATTATTTACTATCTTGATGTTTTTTATTCAGTTGATCACTTGATTATATGTTGCAGTAAGGGGAGAGAATGTGGCGTTACGTTCAGAGTTGCAGATTTTTTCAACTGGGAACCAGGCTCGAGTTTTGGCGTCTGAACAACATCCTGTGATTCTGGGCAAATCGCTTATTCTCCCCATGCCTAAAGCCCAAAAGGGATGTGTCCTTGTGTAATGTAACTGGTGCTCATGTAAAGCACGCCAATACCTTTGGGTCAAGTCTACGCTATATAAAACTGCAAAGAACTAAATAATTACATGTTTTTCACACCTCTGTTCTTGGGGTAACCTTGGGCTACAGTTGGGTGATATTTGGCTACATTTGAGCTAATTTCTCTCTGGTGGCCATCTTGGGAGACTTCTTTGTTATGAAGCTCCCAAATCTCTTCATTTACTGAGGTGTCCTCAGTAGAAAATGCTTTCAGTTTTCCACTTCGATTTCATCAAGATGGCAGTCAGATGTGCCACACTTTTGGCATAAACTCAGAATGTTATCACTCTAGTTGCTCATTAGAACACTGTAGAAAACTGCTGATCACCAGGGAGTCAACTGGTAGTCTGCTGCTGGTGTTCAAAATAATTTCAAAAAGGGGTGGTGATGGACAGAGTATCTGAGTTAATCAGAACACTCCTATCCAGTCAACAGATCAGGGCTTGATCCATCACCGTTTTTTAGCTCACTGCACCATCCCAGTTCAGAACCTGGCTATATGCAAATTAGTCTGTCCCTGGCCCAGTGCATCATGGGAACAGGGCAGACCAAACTACCAAGCCAATTCTTCACTGGAAAGGAAACAAGCTTCCGGGGACCGGTTTCTGGCATTACAGCCGTCTTCGGCCCGGCTTGCTTGAATCCTGATGGTGCAATGAGCAAGGGACTCACGTCTGAGCATACCTTTCCACACTCATGGTGACCAAAATAATTTCAAAAAGGGGTGGTGATGGACAGAGTATCTGAGTTAATCAGAACACTCCTACCCAGTCAACAGATCAGGGCTTGATCCATCACCGTTTTTTAGCTCACTGCACCATCCCAGTTCAGAACCTGGCTATGTGCAAATTAGTCTGTCCCTGGCCCAGTGCATCATGGGAACAGGGCAGACCAAACTACCAAGCCAATTCTTCACTGGAAAGGAAACAAGCTTCCGGGGACCGGTTTCTGGCATTACAGCCGTCTTCGGCCCGGCTTGCTTGAATCCTGATGGTGCAATTAGCAAGGGACTCACGTCTGAGCATACCCTTCCACACTCATGGTGGCCACAATAATTTCAAAAAGGGGTGGTGATGGACAGAGTATCTGAGTTAATCAGAACACTCCTACCCAGTCAACAGATCAGGGCTTGATCCATCACCGTTTTTTAGCTCACTGCACCATCCCAGTTCAGAACCTGGCTATATGCAAATTAGTCTGTCCCTGGCCCAGTGCATCATGGGAACAGGGCAGACCAAACTACCAAGCCAATTCTTCACTGGAAAGGAAACAAGCTTCCGGGGACCGGTTTCTGGCATTACAGCCGTCTTCGGCCCGGCTTGCTTGAATCCTGATGGTGCAATGAGCAAGGGACTCACGTCTGAGCATACCCTTCCACACTCATGGTGGCCACAATAATTTCAAAAAGGGGTGGTGATGGACAGAGTATCTGAGTTAATCAGAACACTCCTACCCAGTCAACAGATCAGGGCTTGATCCATCACCGTTTTTTAGCTCACTGCACCATCCCAGTTCAGAACCTGGCTATATGCAAATTAGTCTGTCCCTGGCCCAGTGCATCATGGGAACTGGGCAGACCAAACTACCAAGCCAATTTTTCACGGGAAAGGAAACAAGCTTCCGGGGACCGGTTTCTGGGATTACAGCCGTCTTCGGCCCGGCTTGCTTGAATCCTGATGGTGCAATGAGCAAGGGACTCACGTCTGAGCATACCCTTCCACACTCATGGTGGCCAAAATAATTTCAAAAAGGGGTGGTGATGGACAGAGTATCTGAGTTAATCAGAACACTCCTACCCAGTCAACAGATCAGGGCTTGATCCATCACCGTTTTTTAGCTCACTGCACCATCCCAGTTCAGAACCTGGCTATATGCAAATTAGTCTGTCCCTGGCCCAGTGCATCATGGGAACAGGGCAGACCAAACTACCAAGCCAATTCTTCACTGGAAAGGAAACAAGCTTCCGGGGACCGGTTTCTGGCATTACAGCCGTCTTCGGCCCGGCTTGCTTGAATCCTGATGGTGCAATGAGCAAGGGACTCACGCCTGAGCATACCCTTCCACACTCATGGTGGCCAAAATAATTTCAAAAGGGGGTGGTGATGGACAGAGTATCTGACTTAATCAGAACACTCCTACCCAGTCAACAGATCAGGGCTTGATCCATCACCGTTTTTTAGCTCACTGCACCATCCCAGTTCAGAACCTGGCTATATGCAAATTAGTCTGTCCCTGGCCCAGTGCATCATGGGAACAGGGCAGACCAAACTACCAAGCCACACCACTGGAGTCAAGCTATCCAGGCTGATGAAGGCTGATAGCCAGAAACCGGTCCTTGGATGCTTGATTCCGGTCTGGGAAAGACATGGCTTGGTAGTTCGGACTGGACTGTTCCCATGAGGCACAGGGTCAGAGCTGATTTGCATATAGCCAGTGTCTAACCCAGGGTGGTGTGGAGTGCAAAAAACGATGGATTTAGGCCCAGATCCTTGTACTGGGGTGAATGTATGACATTGTTCTACATTCTGTCCATCAACTGTGTTTTTTGCAATTTTCACCACTGGTGTTCAAAGCGCATGTTTCAGTCTACATGTCAGAATGTTAGCAGTAGACCCGCACAACAAAGGAACAAGCAGAGTGGCAATTCCTCCTACAGCATCCTGGCAGAATGTCCCCTGTCCAGATATGTTCGGAGTTTTATTGTGTCAGAGGCCCAATACTTCTACCCCTTTCTGCCTTTGAAGTAGGCAAATTTCAAAGGAAAGACTTTGTGGTGCACTGCCATTCCCTGAACTGGCTCCAGACACAATACAGGGAGGTATAGGCAGCTTTGTGTGAGGACAGGCACAACCCTATTCAGGTGTCAGTGACAACTCATCTCACCACTCTAGCTCAAGAAGGCCCATTAGCCTGGCGATGGCCCATTAGTAGATGCAAGGCACACCTCAGCTCCCTTTGTGTTACTATCTAGAGTGAATGCACAAGAGCCCAACTATCAGCCAACCCAGACGTGTATTCTATAGATGGAATGGGTAAGCAAGAAAATGCCAACTTTCTAAAAGTGGGATTTTCAAACACACAATTTAAAAACCAACTTCACCAAAAGATGTATTTTTAACTTGTGAGTTCAGAGACCCCAAATTCAAAATCTCTATCTGCTCCCAATGGAAAATTATACTTATAAGATATTTCAAGGAAATTCCCATGTTACCCTATGAGAGAAATAGTCCTTGCAATCGGTGAGAAATAAAACTAGTAGTATTCTGCTATTAGGACATGTAAAACACACCAGTACATGTCCTACCTCTTTAATACACTGCACCCTGCCCATTGGGCTGCATTAGACCTACCTTAGGGGTAACTTACATGTAGTACAAATGGAAGGTTTGGGCCTGGCTAAGCACTTGCCAGGTCGAAATTGCAGTTTAGAACTGCACACACAAACACTGCAGTGGCAGGTCTGAGACATGTTTGCAGGGCTACTCATGTGGGTGGCACAATCAGTGCTGCAGACCCATTAGTAGCATTTGATTTACAGACCCTGGGCACCCATGGTGCATTTGCTAGGGACTTACTAATAAATCAAATATGTCAATCATGGATCAACCAATCACCAATACAATTTAGACAGAGAACATATGTACTTTAGCACTGATTAGCAATGGTAAAGTGCCCAGAGTCCTCAAGCCAAAAAAAAAAGGTCAGAAAAAATAGAAGGAAGAAGGCAAAAAGTGTGGGGGTAACCCTGCAAAAGTGCCTGGCCCAACATATATGTATATAATTTTAAAGATATCACCGTTCCTTGGTCACATCCACCTAACGTGCGGGTGCTCCATCACTGGCTCACTTGCACAATTTCCTGTTAAACATCCATATCCAGCTTTGGAAAACCAAAGATGACGGGCATTCCAGGGTGGCATGTATCTCAGTTTCTATATTCAGCAAGGGGTTAACAGTTCCCAAAGCATTTCAGCTCAAACAAGCCTGTGCCAAGGTAACAAGCCCCATCACCATCTAAAATAAACCTAGAGGCATGAGCATAAAACACTGAAAAAATCCTCCATTAAATGCTGGACCAGTGTGATAAATACATAAATTACAAAACAGAGTGATCTTTTTTTTACATATCAATAATAAATCTGAAATGAAGATTTTTAACAGTGCTCCCCATGTATAATACAATATTTAAAAAATATGAATCATGTCCGTCCTGACTCCGTCGGTAGCGGTCGCTCCCCTCGCTCCCCTCGCTCCCTGGCTCCTGCTGGTATCGTAGCGCTTCATTTGTAACATTGACTGATGCTGGTATCGTAGCGCTTCATTCCTACCATTGACTGGTGCTTTAATTTTGACTGAGCTCCGTCCTGATCATCTAAATTTGTCGCATTGCCTAATTACAGCGTAACGCTATTGTGTTTGCATATTGTAGCGCTTGTGTGCCAGCGTAGCGCTTTTACAGGCTCGCATTGTGTTCCTCTGTTTTATCTGTGCCTGATTGTGCCTGCGCCTCTGCCCACCCCAACCTCGTCCAGTTTCCTTTCGTTATTGCTGCCATCTTGTTGTTGTTTTGCCTTACAGCCCGCCCCTCCACCCCGCGCACGCCTCCAAGCTGACCCTCCCTCCCACAGGAAAGGTTAGGTCGATCTCGTTGACCACAGCGTTGTGACCGTCCTGACTCCATCGGTAGCGGTCGCTCCCCTCGCTCCCTGGCTCCTGCTGGTATCGTAGCGCTTCATTTGTAACATTGACTGATGCTGGTATCGTAGCGCTTCATTCCTAACATTGACTTGTGCTTTAATTTCGACTGAGCTCCGTCCTGATCATCTAAATTTGCCGCATTGCCTAATTACAGCGTAACGCTATTGTGTTTGCATATTGTAGCGCTTGTGTGCCAGCATAGCGCTTTTACAGGCTCGAATTGTGTTCCTCTGTTTTATCTGTGCCTGATTGTGCCTGCGCCTCTGCCCACCCCAACCTCGTCCAGTTTCCTTTCGTTATTGCTGCCATCTTGTTGTTGTTTTGCCTTTCAGCCCGCCCCTCCACCCAGCGCCCGCCTCCCAGCTGACCCTCCCTCGCCCCTCCACCTCCCACTTATGTCAGATGCATTTGCGCGCAGCGTTCACGCGCAGCGGTCGCTCCCCATGCGCGCCGAAGGTGCGCCAAAGGTAAGCCCGTCTACGCCCGTCTGCGCCTGGACCGCGCCCAGCACCAGACCCCCTGCTCCCCGCAAGACCCACCCCGCATCACATACGACGACGCTACCCTCTCAGCTCTAGACCCCGGCCGCTCACCACAATGCTACCAGGCTGCCCCGGGACACACCCATGGACCCTTCACCTGCCACTCCTGCAAGTTTGACTGCATCAAGACCCACACCAAACCCACTAACCCCACACAGTGCCCCGACAACAACTACCTGAAGTGCATCCTCCTCACCCCCCGCTCGGTCCACAAACACTCCATTGAACTCTGGAATCTCCTTGACACCACATCCCCGGACGTCGCCTTCCTCACAGAAACCTGAATGAACGCCTCTTCAGCCCCCGACATTGCCATAGCCATCCCGGACGGCTACAAGATCATCTGGAAGGACCGCACCAACCAAACAGGAGGAGGCATCGCCATAGTCCACAAGAACACCATCCGCATCACGACCAGTTCCGACGATAACCTCGCAACCGCAGAACACCTTCACTTCCAGATCCACACCGACCCCAAGACCACACTCAGAGGCACCCTCATCTACCGACCCCCAGGACCCCGCACACAATTCAGCGAAGACATCACTGACTTTATCAGCCCACATGCCCTCCCCTCCGAAAACTACATTCTACTGGGAGACCTGAACTTCCACCTTGAAAAGAATAACGACTGCAATACCACCAATCTTCTAGACAACCTGAACAATCTCGGACTCAAACAACTTGTTGACACCCCCACCCACCTTGCCGGACACACGCTCGACCCAATCTTCACCTCCAGCAAGCACATCTCCTTCGATCACACTACTACTCTCCATTGGACGGACCACAACTGCGTTCACTTCCCCTACAAAAAGACCTCGTCCCACAACCCCCCACAACCTATTCCCCGAAGAAACTGGAACAAAATCACTACCGACCAGCTCCTCACATCGCTTCACCAAAACCCTCCCGCCAAATCATCGGACCCAAACCAAGCAGCCACCAACCTCACTCAATGGATCACCCACAGCATTGACGAACTAGCACCCCTGAAAAACCATCAAATCAAGCAGAGCAACAAAAAAGCCCCCTGGTTCAACGACGACCTTAAGATATCCAAAAAGCTCTGTCGTACCCTCGAGAAAGCCTGGAGAAAAAACCCAACCACTGACAACCTGGCCTCCTTCAAGGACGCCACCCGCAAACACCACCAACTCATCCGATCCACCAAGAAATCAGCATTCAAGGATCGACTTGACAACAACGCCCAAAAAAGCAAGGAACTATTCAACATCGTCAAAGAATTTACCAACCCCAACGCTGGCTCCAACGACATCACCCCCTCCCAAGACGTCTGCGACTCTCTATCCTCATTCTTCTACAACAAAATCGCAGACATACATAACAGCTTCTTAAACCAATCCGAAGACCAGCCCACTTCCCCCACCCCTGAACCAAAACCGCACTCTAACAACCTATACGCCTGGAACACTATCACCACCGAAGACACCATCCGCTTGATGAACTCCATCCACTCAGGATCGCCAACCGACCCTTGCCCCCACCACATTTTCAACAAAGCAGACTCTATCATCGCACCCCATCTCCGCGATGTCATCAACTGCTCCTTCAATTCCGCTACCTTCCCGGAAAACTGGAAACATGCCGAACTCAGCGCCCTTCTAAAGAAACCCACAGCAGACCCCACTGAACTTAAGAACTATCGCCCCATCTCGCTCCTCCCGTTCCCCACCAAAGTCATAGAGAAAGCCGTCAACAGTCAACTCGCCGCCTTCCTTGAATCCAACAAATCCCTTGACCCCTCACAATCGGTTGCCGAGCCAAACACAGCACCGAAACCGCCCTCATCGCAGCTACAGACGACATCCGAACGCTTCTGGACAACGGAGAAACAGCTGCCCTCATCCTACTTGACCTCTCCGCAGCCTTTGACACAGTCTGTCATAACACCCTCATACAACGCTTCAGCAACGTCAGAATACAAGGAAAAGCACTGGAATGGATCATCTCGTTCCTCGCCGGAAGAACCCGGAGAGTCCGCCTCCCCCCTTTCAGATCAGAGGCCACCAAAGTCATCTGCGGCGTACCACAAGGATCATCACTCAGCCCCACCCTCTTCAACGTATACATGAGCCCTCTCGCTTCCATCGCACGTCAACACAACCTCAACATCATCTCCTACGCAGACGACACCCAGCTGATCCTCTCTCTCACCAAAGACCCAAACACCGCCAAAACCAACCTACACGAAGGAATGAAAGATGTAGCCGAGTGGATGAAGAACAGTTGTTTAAAACTAAACTCGGACAAAACGGAAGTCCTCATCTTAGGTTCATCCCCCTCTGCCTGGGACAACTCTTGGTGGCCACCTGCCCTGGGATCAGCCCCCACACCTACGGATCACGCACGCAACCTAGGCTTCATCCTAGACTCATCTCTCTCGATGTCCAGACAAGTCAACGCCGTCTCATCATCCCGCTTCAACATCCTACACATGCTCAAAAAAGTCTTCCGTTGGATCCCCACCGACACAAGAAAGACGGTCACCCACGCCCTGGTCACCAGCCGTCTAGACTACGGAAACACCCTTTACGCCGGAACCACAGCCAAACTGCAGAAAAAACTCCAACGCATCCAAAATGCCTCTGCCAGACTCATACTGGACATTCCTCGTCAAGCTCACATTTCCGGTCACCTGAAAGACCTACACTGGCTCCCCGTCAACAAGAGAATAACGGTTCGTCTCCTCACCCACGCACACAAAGCCCTCTACAACCTTGGACCAGAATGCCTCAACACACGACTAACCTTCTACACCCCCACCCGCCAACTACGATCATCCAATCAAGCCCTCGCCACTATCCCACGCATCCGTAAATCCACCATGGGGGGCAGATCCTTCTCCTACCTTGCGGCCAAGACCTGGAATTCTCTCCCCACCCACCTCCGCCTTACACAGAACCACCTCTACTTCAGAAAACAACTAAAAACTTGGATATTCAATAAGTAATTGCACCCCCCTCCCCCAAGCGCCTTGAGACCCTCTGGGTGAGTAGTGCGCTATATAAATTTCTGAACTTGAACTTGAACTAATCACGCTCATTCATACATCCAAGCCCTTCCCCCAAAGTACACAGTGATCAATAGACAAAATAAGCAGTCCAATATTGATCCTTTGAGCCAAATATGCTGCAGTGCCTCCTAATTCATGTTCAGAATTCCATACCAATGGGCAATAGCAAGTCATGCTCGGTCCAGTAAAAGTGGAGGAGTCCATGCGGCGTCACGAAAGTAGATGTATAATGATACATGACTCCCAAAATATGAACAGACAATTTCCATGCATACGCCCGCATAATCTGCCACAAATAGCAAGTATGGCAATGTGCAACTGCTACCCCAATTAACACACATTAACAATCATGATATCATAAATACCCTACACAGTCATGGATCCAGTGAAACTCTCAGGATCATAGTTGATGTGCACAGTCATTAAAACCTGCGTCATTGGTGCCGCTTAATAATCAGAATCACATGAGGAGTTAATTTGGCTGCATCAAATCTGACCGTGTCACTTGCAGCAGTCTCTAAACCCACAGAACTCACTCGGTAAGACGCCAACACCCTCCTGGACACACAGAGCCACATTTGACTTGGGCCCAAGCACTACAGCCAGTCCAATAGCTAGCATAATTCACTTTAACCACCATCACTGGATTATATCTATATAGTGACCCGGTAGAAGGCATACTGCCAAAATGCGATGGTCCGTTCTAGTATGGAGCGAGAAATTGTGTAATGCCTTGCATATGGAGATAATGAAAATAAATAAAGACTTTACTTGGATGCGCGTTGTTGTCAATCGACTGTGTGCCGCTGCATGAGGTGCTCACGAGCAGGACACTTAGGAAAACATATATATATGTATATATATATATATATATATATATATATTTATTTATTTATATATTACCTACTGGTGGTCACCAGTTGGTAGTTATAGTTCGGGCCAAAGTTTCCATCGGGAAAGTGTTTTTTGTTTTGCCAATAACTTTGGCGCCACTTGATGAATCATCACAAAATTTACAAAAAACTTCCCCTTCTTGGTTCAGCTGCTATGTTGAAAGTTTTGGGGTGATCCATCAAGTATGGGCAAGAAAAAAGGGGGAGTCCCAAAATGTGCTTCCCCCCATGTTAAGTCTAAAGGGATTTTTCATTTTTTGAACATGACTACAGCTCTAACCGCTGAATGGAATTACACCAACTTTGGCAGAAAGCTTGCTTTTCGTAATTTGGTCTAAATCCGTTCAGTAGTTTCAGAGCTATTCAAGTTAAACAAATATTATTATCTGTTAGCTCAAAAACCTACTGAAATGCTACTGAAATTTGATTGGGTGCCAACACTTCAACTAGGAAGTGTTGGCCGCCATCTTGGGTCCAATATACATTATAGCACCCTATTGAAATATATTGTATTGAATGGCAGGTTTTGAGGGTCACAAAAAGGAGAACGAATAAACGGTGATAACAGATTTTAGTTACAAAATATATCATTTGTTGATGGTACCATACTCATTTTAGGAATAGTGGTGTTTTCTAAGGTGATTTTACATTTTGAAAAAGCCTTCTCCTGGGATTTCATGAATCATGTTTGAGAGAAAACTGTTTTCTCATGATTTTCCCATAGAGATTATGGAAGGTGCTCCAGAAGCTAAAATGCAGAGCATATTTTCTGTAAATTCACACTATCTTTCTCAGCCATATGAAAATGAAGTCTGACATTCTCAGCAAATCATGTACTTCCAACAGGAGCAGCCTAGCCTGTCAGTTGATTCCCTTGTGTTCTAACGAAAAGCCTCCCAGAGTGCTCTAAAGAACAACTAGAATGCGAACAGTGTTACTTATGACAAAACTATGGTACACTTGAAGCCATGTTGATTAAATCAAACTGGTGGAACTTAAAATATTTAATTTAGTAAGGAAGAAAAATGAGGGCTCAAATTGTTGTATAAATTAAGGTTAGTGATGAAAAAGAAAAGAATTAGGGCATATTTTAAGTTAGTTCTCAAATATCTTCCTCTTCTATTTCAATAACAAATTCTGACATGCAAACTGAAACATACACTTTCAACCCCACCAGCAGAGTGCCAGTTAACTCCAGCAGCTTTACTATAGTGGTCTTTTGTGCAACAAGAGTGCTAACATTCTGAATTTATGCCCAAAGTGTTGCACATCTGAATGTCATCTTGATAGATTGGAAATAGAAAACTGAAAGCATTTACCACTGAGTATTCTGCAGTATATGAGGGGGTTACATAACAGACACGTCTCCCAAGATGGCCACTAAAGAATAAAGAGCACAAATATCACCCACATATGTCCCAATTATAGCCCAATGTCAGAAGTGTGCCAAACACTTTTTTTTGCAGTATCATATAGCGCAGACTTGACCCAGATGTATTTGAGTGCATAACATGAGCATCGTTACTCAAGGACACATTAATTTTGTTTTTAAGCATGTGGAGATTGAGTGATTTGTCTAGAATTACAGTATGTTGAGCTGACACCGAAACTCAAACCTGGTTCTCCAGTTGCAAAGTCTGCAGCTCTGGCTGTAACACCACATCCTCTCAAGTGTAACAAATAAAGAAGTGATCAACTATATAAAAAAAACATAAAGATAGCAAATTATTTAAAAGTGCTGTATCGCTATTTGAGAAATCAAAAATATGTCCTAATTTTAGTTGTTTAGAGCGCTGACTATAATTTCTCCGGAATAAGACCCTCTCATGGAGGTGTGTGCAGAGGCAATAAGTTGGCCACGCTGGGCAGGAGGGAGAGGTAGTGGCAGCACAATGGACAATGGAGGGAAGAGGAAAGGGGGCAAGGGCAGCAAACCAACCATGCAGTACAGGCAAAAGATGCAAAAAAATGCCTAAAGACCCAAATTCAGGCAGGAGACTACCAATGTTTTTAAGCCCAAAAGGGCTTTATTTTATCTGTCTACTGCCTAAAAGCTCCTCTTTTTCAATCTGAGTCAATGGAGAAAATCAATTCCCCAGGTTTTCTTTTTCAAATCTCCCTCTTACCAAGTTCAAAATTTTGGCAAATAAGGTACATTGGATCGTGGATGGCAGGAGGAATGGGGGAGGGACTTGGACTTGGATAAGAGAGGACAAGAGGAAGATGGGCATGGGGACCAAACTGACCTTACAGAGCAGGTATCAGGGTTGCAGCAGCACAATACACCACACAGGGCAAGTGGGATGGCAGTGCAGCACAATGGTCCATGGAAAGCAATAGGGAGGGGACATGGCCATGGATATTGACAACAGAGAGCAGAGGGGAAAGAGGCAAGGGCAGCAAGCTGACTATACTGGACATACAGGAGGGACAGTTGCAGCATAATGAACCATGAAGGGCAGGAGGGAGGGGGCAGGGACACAACAAATGTCCAAGCAAGGCAGGAGGGAGGTGATAGTGGTATGCACATGGAAAACGGAGACCACGGGTAAGGCAGCAGGCCAAGAGCAGCAAGCTGACTATGGAGAGCAATGAGCACTGGAAGCACAACACACCATGGAGGATAACAGTGAGACTATAATGGCATACACGCAGACATTGGAGGAAAGGTGGGAAGGAGGTCAGGGGCAGCAAACAGACTACACAGGCAGGTGGGAGGGGATGTGGCAGCACAGAAGACCATGCATGGCAAGCAGGAGGGTTAGTGGCAGCACAACGGATGTGGTGGGCAAGAGGGAGGGGACAGGGGCATGCACAAAGAACCATAGAGGACAAAAGGGAGGGGTAGGGGCTGGACACACACAAAAGAGGGCAGGGGAAGGGGCTTCAAAACAGACCATGCAGAGCAGGTAGGAGGTGCAGTTGCATCAAAACAGAGCATGGAGGGGGAAGGGAGTGGCATCAAAATGTACCTTGGAGGACAGGAGGGAAGGGATGGGGCATGGAACTTTGACAGGGGGGTGGAGGTGGCAGGGACAGGCAGCAGCCATGTGACCATGCTAGGCAGGTGGAAGGGGTGGTGGCAGCTCAACAGAACACTCAGAGTAGATAGGAGTGTGGCAGGTAGATCGAATATGGTGGGCAGAAAGGAGGGAGCATGGGCACGCACACATACATCGGAGGGCAAGTGTAAGGAGAGTAGAAGCAGGAAGCTAAGCACGCACTGAGGCTAAGCAGGAGGGCAATGATGAGGCATAGCATTGGCCAGCGGAGGGCAGGAGGAGTGGACAGGGACATCTAGCTTAATGGATAGTGGCAGCACATCAGAACATGCAGGGCAGGAGGGAGGGGGCTTGAGTATGGTCTCGGACAACAGAGGGTAGTGTAGAGGTGGATGGGGCAGCAAGCTAACTGTTTAGGGAAGACAGGAAGGGCAGTGGCAGAACAATAGCCACGAATAGCTGTAAGAAGGGAGCATGGTCATGGACCTGGACAATGGATGGCAAGGAGGAGGGGGGCAGGAGCAGCAAGCTTGGTTGGGGGCAGCACAATGACAGGCCAGGCCCTGTGTTTAACCCCCACTGTGCATTGCGATGTGCTTTTAACATTTAAAAAAACCTTGGATATTCACTGAAAAAACAAAAGGCTAAACGGTCGGTATACTTAGGAAATAGAATTTACAAAAACCTTAGAAATTCACTGAAAAACCAAAGGTTACAGGAGCATTGTAATTAGGCTCAGACTTCACTCATACAAAACCAGTTAAATTCAGCACCTATAGTTACCTGAGATACTATAATGTATACCCCCACAATGCACAACTTATGAACTCACATATTAGATCACTCATGACATGGTCAGTGGCATTACTCATGACATCACAGATTACATCATCCAGTGATTGTTAGTTTTTTCTAAAACTGTAGGAGTTTTAAACATATACACTAAGGAACTACAAAATACACTTACGCCTAGATATAAAAATGTGGTCTCCTATAATATCTCAAAAACTACTGAACAGATTTACATCAAATAAGAAAAAGCGTGATCTCCGGAACAGAGTCTACCTTTCTTCTAAATTTTGTGTAATTCTGCCCAGCAGTTCGGGCTGCAAGAGTGTCTAAAGACTAGTTAATTAACAGGAATCACACATTTTTTGACCTCTGTCTTTTTCTATGACCTCGAAACTCTCCGTGCAAAGCTAGAATCACCGGCATACTTTTTTGTGAAATGTTTGTGAAGATTCGTCTACTGGTACAAAAGATATAGGCAAGTAAAAACACAAACAATTCCTTTGCCATCCAATAACCCATATGCACCCTAACCCCTAAAAATTTTCTTGCCAATCAAAAACCTATATATACACTAAACCCTAAAAATTCCCTTGCCAGCCTAAACCCTAACAAATCCCTTGCCACCCAAAGACCCATACCCGCCCTAACCTTAAAAAATCCGTTGCCACCCAAAAACCAATACCCTCCCTAAGCCCTATAAATTAATTGGCCACCCAAAAACCCATAACAACCATTAACCCTAAAAATCCCTTACCACCAAAACCCCCCACAATTCCCTTGCCACCCAAAAACCCATACCCAACCTAAACGCAAAACACACCTTACCACCCAAAAACACCCTACTACCCTTAACCCCAAAAATTCCCTTATCACCCAAAGACCCATACCCATCTTAAACCCTAAAATTTCCCTTGCCCCCCAAAAATCCACACCCACTCTAAACCTTAAAAATGTCCTTGCCACCCAAAAACCCATGTCAAGTTTTCTATCTGGTCGGACTCAGACAGTTAATCTAGGCCCGTGTCGTTCGGCACCCATGGAACTCACCAAGGGAGTCCCACAGGGCTCCTGTCTGAGCCCCACCCTATTTAATATCTATGTGGCTCCCTTGGCTAATGTTCTAAGGAAACATGGGTTTATTCCGATATCATATGCCGACAATATGCAGCTGCTCTTTCCCTTCGATGAACTCACTCCTACAATTCAGAAGACCTTCTCTTTGGGCATGAATGCCATTTCACAATGGATGAGGAGTAATTTTCTTCAATGTAATGTCGCGAAAACCGAGCTTCTACTTTTTGGGGAGGCTACTATATTATGGTCCCCTAATTGTTGGCCTACCAATCTTGGAAAGCCTCCCGTCCCCAAAACTTTTGTTAAGAACCTGGGAGTTCGGTTAGACCATGCCCTTACCTTCAAAGAGCACATTGGCCAGACCGTTGGTACATGTTTCCATACTCTAGGCCTACTTCGACGAGTCTTCCCTTTACTTGCAGACTCTGTTCGAAATACTTTGACTCAGGCATTCATAAGGAGTCGCCTAGATTATTGCAACGGTCTGTTGCTTTCAGCTAATGAAACTTCAATCAACAAACTACAAGTGGTCTAGAACACGGGGGCACAACTGGTCTTGAACATGCCTCCTAGATCAGCTTCCCGCCCTCTTCTTTTAAAACTCCATTGGCTACCTATACGTCAAAGGATAACATTTAGGATCGGTTGTACTATTCACAAGGCACTGTCCAATCTTGGCCCTAGTTATTTGTCAGAAAAGTTTACTCTCTATCATCCCCCGAGATCCTTGCTTTCCAGTATCAAACATCTGTTGACGGTTCCTAGAATTAGGAGAGCGAGATTAGGTGGCAAATCTCTCTCATATCTCCGGCCAAAGCACTGGACTGAACTCCCCCTTCATCCAAGAGAATGTTCGAATCATCTTGTTTTTAGGAAATTACTTAAAACCACTCTGTTCTGTTTTTAAATTTCACAGTCTCCGCTTGTGTAGTTGACACGCCTCCATAAAAGCTCAGAGATATTCCTCGGAGTCGATTCTGGGGCTATACAAATCCTTAAATAAATAAATAAACAAACCTAAAAAATCCCTTGCTAAAGAAAAAACCCACACCCACCTACAATGCTGAAAAGTCCCTTGCCACCCAAAAACACATACCCACCCTAAACCCTCAGAAATCCCTTACTACCTAAAAACCCATACCCACCCTAAACCCTAAAAATACCATTGGCAATTAAAAACCCATACCCGCCCTAAGCCCTAAAAATGTCCTTACCTCCCAAAAACCCATACCCACCCTAAACCCAAAAAATCCATTATCACCCAAATACCCACACCCACTCTAACCCCTAAATATTCCCTTGCCACCCAAAAACCCATTCCCACCCTAAAACCCTAAGAAACCCCTTACCACCTAAAAACCCATACCACCCTAAACCCTAAACAATCCCTTGCCACCCAAAACCCATACCCACTTTAAACCCTAAAAAAATACCTTACCACCCAAAAGCCATTACCCACCCTAAACCCCCAAAATTCCTTTGCCACCCAAAAGTCCACACCCACCCTAAACAAATTACTTACCACCCAAAAATCCATACCCACCCTAAAAAATACCCTGCCACCCAAAAACCGATACCTACCCTAAACCATAAAAAATCCTTTGCCACTCAAAAACCCACAAAAACGCTAAACCCTAAAAAATTCATTACCACCCAGAAACCAAACCCACCCTAAAGGTTCCCTTGCCACCCAAAACCCAAACTCACCCTAAACAATAAAAAAGCCCTTGTCACCCAAAACCCCATATCCAGCCTAAACCCTAAAAAAAGCTTACCACCCAAAAACTCATACCCACCCTAAACTCTGAAAATTCCCTTGCCTCCTAAAAACCCATACCCACCCTAAGCAATACCTTACAGCCCTAAAACCCATAACCACCCAAAACCATAAAAATTCTCTTGCCATCCAAAAACACATACCCACCCTAAACCATAAATTTTCCTTTCCCCCTCCAAAAACCCAGAATCACCTACACATTTTTAAATTTCACTTGCCACCCAAAAATCAATACTCCCTGTAAAACCTACAAGACACCCAGCCACTGAAAAACCCACCTCCTCCAATCCCTTTGCCAGTAACCATGCATTTATAAAATCACCCAGGCACTACCTTTACACTCCTTGAATCACTGAGGCACTAACGACCACAATACGACTGTAATCACCTAGGGAGTAGTGATGCACTTATAAAATCACTGAGGCACTTTCTATGCACTCCTATAGTTCCCTAGATAATACCCCTGAACTCATGCAATCATCCAGGCACTTCCTATATAATTCTGTAATCCCCCAGACATTACCATTGCATTCATGCAGTCACTAATGCTTAAGCTATAAACTGATTCAATCACTCAGGCACTATCCTTGCACTCCTTCAATCACCCTGTCAGGATCTATACACTCCTCCTATCACTTAGGCAGTACCCATGCACTTATAAAATCATCCAGGCAGTTCCCATGTACTCCTGTAATCCCCAATATATTTTCCCTCAACTCATGCAATCACTCAGATATTACCTATGTACTCCTCTAATCATCTAGACATCACCTCTGCACTCATGGAATCACCAATGCTTTAGCTATACACTAGTTCAATCACCCAAGCACTACCCTTGCACTCCTTCAATGACTGTGTCAGGATCTATGCACTCCTCCAATCACTTTGCCAGTACCCATGCAGTTATAAAATCACCCAGGCACTAACTTTACACTCCTCCAATCACCGAGGCACTACCAAAATACTATTCTTATCACCTAGGCAGTAGGGATGTACTTATAAAATCACTGAGGCACTTTCTATGTATTCTGTAGTCCCCTAGATATAACCCCTGAACTCCTTGAATCACTCAGGAATTACCTATGTACTCCTCTAATCCCCCAGACATTACCTTTGCAATCATGCATTCACCAATGCATCAGCTGTACACAGGTTCAATCACCCAGGCACTACCCTTGCAGTCCTCCAATAACCGTATCAGAATCTATGCACTCCTCCATTCACTTACCCAGTACCCATGCACTTATAAAATCACTCAGGTACTACTTATGCAATCATCCAGGCACTACCCTAGTACTCCTCCAATCACCCAGGAAGTATCTTTGTTCTCATGCAATCAGCCAGGAACTACTTCTGCACTCCTTCAATCACACTGCCACTACCCCTGCAGTCTTTTGATCACACAACCACTACACATGTACTTAATATAATCATCCAGGCACTGCCTTTGCTCTCTTCGAATCACAAAGGCACTATCCTTGAAATTATGTAACCACTAAGCCAGTGCCTTTGTAGTTTCAAATCACCCAGGCACTACCTTTAGAATCGTCCACTCACTCAGACACTACCATAATACTACTCCAATCACCCAGGCAGTACTCATGCAGTTATAAAATCACCCAGGCCCTACCTTTACACTCCTTCAAGGTAGGCGCCGGAGTCACGCCAGAGTCCAGCCCGTCTGCGCCCGTCCGCGGCCGGCCGGGGCAAGGGGCACTCCCCCTTGCTCCGTCACTGACATACCCCCCCTCTTTGCTCCTTTCGTATTGGACCCCTGGTTCCATCTGCCCGCCTGTTACCAAACTACTCACTCACCTAGGTCTTTACTCTTGCACACCCTCTACCCCCCCGTACTCACACTAGGAGCGGTCCCTGTGCCCCATGCTGTCCCCTCTATCCCCTCTTTGTCTCTTTCCTCTTCTACCCCAGTTTTTAAAACTAAGGCCGTGCTCTTAAACACTAGATCGGCTGTCAGCCACCAGTACGAGTTATTCGATTATATCGATACTCACGAACCAGATCTCCTGTTTTTAACGGAGACCTGGCTCAAGGCCGACTCTCTGCCTAATGTCCTAGCTGCGCTGCCTCCCTCATATTCTATTATCCGCGCGGACCGTGCGGAGGACAGAAGAGGCGGTGGAGTGGCTCTGATAGCCCGCACAGACTTCCATTTCCAGATCCTCCCTTTTCCTCCTATTCCAGAAGTTGATTGCTTAATAATCCGCTCTTGTTCTCACTCGACTCCTTTAACCTCTGTTATTATCTATCGTCCTCCCCATCCCACTCCTGCTTTTGTTTCCAGCCTCCAAGACATTCTTGCAACACTGGTTGTAAACAACTCGGCAGTGCTAGTCTTAGGCGACTTAAACTTCTGGCCCCATGACCCCGCCGAAAGTCCCCTCTCCAAGGAGTTTACTGATCTTATGCTCAGTCTTAACTTCACTCTCCACGTCCATAGTCCCACCCACGTGCATGGTCACTCCCTTGATCAGGTCTGGTCCCTGAACATCCCCGTTTCACCCCCCAACATTTCACCCTGCTCCTGGTCTGATCACTTTTTAATTGTTTTTTCTCTTGCCTTAGCTCCAGCTATTAAGCCTCCTCTCCCCAAGAACACTTGGGTTAGGAAATGGGGCAAAGCTGATATGCCATCCCTCTGCTCGTCCTTGATCAATTCCAGCCCTGATCTCTCTGGCCTTGCCGCCCCTTTACAACTGGCCGCTATTAATAACTGGCTCACCCAAGCAGGTGACGAATTTGCCCCCTTGAGGCGGATCACGGTTAAACGCGTTCATGCTGCTAACCGGTGGTTCACCTCTGACCTCAAGGAAAAGAAGCTGGCCGCGCGCAGAGCAGAGCGAGCATGGAGAAGAGCATATTGCCCTGCCCTAAAAATAACTTACCTTGCTGTGCTCAAGGAATACAAGCAAAGCATCCTCGCTGCCAAGACCTTATTCTATTCCAACCGGATACTGGCAGCGGAGTCACAATCCAAAGAAATTTTCGCTACGGTGCACGAGCTTGCCTCGTCTAACAGAGCCACGGCTCCGATTCCTCCTTCCCAATCTCTTTGCGACTCGCTCAACGATTTTTTCGTTGAAAAGGTCGCAAAGATCAAGGCCAATATTTCCCTTCCTTCTTCCACATTCATCAATCCCTCCCCTCCTGTCACTATTTCCAAACTTACTTCTATTCCCCCTTTGACTACTGCCACATTTTTCCCTCTGCTTCAAAAAGTGAAGTCCGGTTCTCCCCTAGACTTCGCCCCTGCTCACATCCTGAGAGAAATCTTCTTAATATGCCCGACTCCCCCTCTCACACTCCTGAATGACTCACTTGGCAAAGGAATGGTCCCCATCCCTCACAAATCTGCAGCTGTTATTCCTATTTTAAAAAAGGCCGGTGCTGACCCTTCATTTCCTTCCAATTACCGTCCCATCTCCCTCCTACCTTACCTGGAAACCCACGTAACCAGCATCCTGAGCTCCCATGTGGAAGCCAACCTCTGCCTCTCCCCCCGGCAGGCGGGCTTTCGCCCCCGCCATTCTACGGAGAGGGTGGTGGTTTCAGTGATGGACAACCTACGCGAGGGCATGGATACCAATCTTCCGCAGGCCCTCATACTTTTAGATCTGTCCGCCGCTTTTGACACGGTGGATCATTCCATCCTACTTTCCCGTGTCAGGGCGGCGGGCATAGAGGGCCTAGCCTTCGCATGGCTTGAGTCCTTCTTGAGGGACCGGGCCCAAGCTGTCCATCTAGCGGGGTTCACAGCTGTCTCTCGTAAGGTGATGTGCGGGGTCCCCCAAGGTTCCTCACTTTCCCCCCTTTTGTTTAATTTATACATCTACCCTCTCATTTTTATGTTACAGCAGCTCGAGGTCACGGTGTTCAACTACGCCGATGACCTCCAGCTAATCTTTAATCTTTCCCACTCCGCCACATCCTCTCAGAAGGTCCAATCCGTTATGTTGTTCATCCAGGATTGGATGAACTGCAACCACCTCAAACTCAATCCGGACAAGACGGAACTCGTCTTGACCGGAGGTGGTTGCAGTCCCTGGTCCCCGTCTTACTGGCCCCCCTCACTTGGTGTTCCTCCACTCCCTGTTCCTAAAGTCAAAACTCTGGGTATCTTCCTCAATTCTTCACTCTCGGTCCATTCACAGGTTAGCTCGGTCATCTCCTCTTGTTTTTTTCCCTTCGAACGATTAGGAAGGTCTCTCGTTTCTTTTCCCTCCCTGCCCTAAAGATCATAGTGATAGCAATGGTGCTATCGCGACTCGACTATGGCAACATCATTTACAATGGCGCACCGGCCTACGCCCTTCACCATCTGCAGCTGGTGCAGAATCAGGCTGCTCGCCTGATCTATGGCTTGCCTAAATTCCATCGCGCAGCTCCCTTATTGCAGGCACTGCACTGGCTGCCGGTGAAGGAGCGAGCCTTGTTCAAGCTTGGATGCCTCACTTTCCAGGCTAAAATGGGCACCGCCCCAGAGTTCATTTGCTCTGCCATTAAGCCCTACACCCCGGCCAGAGAACTCCGCTCTGCCCACACTGCCCTCTTGACCATTCCCAGATTTAAAAAGAAAAGGGCGGGCGGAGCGAAGTTCTCGATCCTTGCTCCTATGTTTTGGAACTCCCTTCCTACAGAACTCCGCTTGACACCCTCATACACTGTGTTTCGAAAGAGCCTGAAAACCCTACTCTTCTCTCGAGCTTTCGCAGTTTAATCAATTCTCCCCGCTCCTACTGCTCTCTCGCTATCTGGCAGCGCCATGAAACCGCTCGGTATAAGCGCGCTATATAAATGTTTTTAAATTCAAATTCAAATTCCTTCAATCACTGAGGCACTACCACAATACTACTGTAATCCCTGAATTCATACAATCATCCAAGCACTTCGTATGTACTTTTGTAATCCCCAAGACATTATCCCTCCACTCATGCAATCACTAATGCTTTAGCTATACACTGATTCAATCACCCAGGCACAATCCTTGCATCCCTCCAATCACCCTGTCAGGATCTATGCACTCTTCCAATCACTTAGGCAGTACCCATGCACTTATAAAATCACCCAGGCAGTTTCTATGTACTCCTGTAATCCCCCAGATATTAACCCTCAACTAATGCAATCACCGAGACATAACCTATGTAGGCCTCTAATCACTCAGCCATTACGTCTGCACTCATGCAATCACCAATGCATTAGTTATACACTAGTTCAATCACCCAGGCACTACCCTTGCACTCCTCCAATCATCGTATAAGAATCTATGCACTCCTCCAATCAGTTTGCCAGTAACCATGCAGTTATAAAATCACCCAGGTACTACCTTTACACTCCTCCAATCACTGAGGCACTACCAAATACTAATGTAATAACCTAGGCAGTAGTGATGCACTTATAAAATCTCAGAGGCACTTTCTATGTACTCCTGTAGCCTCCCCAGATATTACCCCTGAAGTCATGCAATCACCCAGGCACTCCCTGTGTACTTCTGTAACCCCCTAGACATTATCACTGCACTCATACAATCACTAATGCTTTAGCTATACACTGATTCAATCACTGAGGCACTGTCCTTGCACTCCTCCAATCACCCTGTCAGGATGTATGCACTCCTCCAATCACTTAGGCAGTACCCATGCACTTATAAAATCATCCCTGCAGTTCCTATGTACTCCTGTAACCGGTTGTGATTTCTTCTAACTGTAGGAATTGAGCAGTGTCTGACACAGCTTTGCAATGCAATTTAAAATATTTCTTTATTTATACATGAGAATATTTGTGTATAATTATTTTAATAATATTAAATTATTTAATGAAAGTATTTAAACTTTTCTTTGTTTTCAGATATTCACTATTATTAGTAATAAATATTGAGTATGGCAAGAAAAGATAAAGAAAAAAGATAAAAAACAGTACTATTTAAAGGAAAGAGAAAAGGATAAATTAGATGAAGTACAACAGGTGACATTGAAGAAAAAGACTTCTGGTATGAGAAGCAAAGAATTTGTTAAAAGACTTTTAAAGAACGTAATGAATTTTCAAAATGGGGAAAAGAAAAAGGAAAGTAGTAAACCCATTCAGAAGGAAACGAAAAAAAAGACATATTAATGAAAAATAAGGTTATGGGAAAACAATCTATGTTGAAAGAAGGATGAAAAAATATAAATACATTAGAAAGAGAATGTATACAAGTAGAGTACTACAAAAACAACAGATGGAAAGTGTAGTCAAAAAGGCTTGTGAATTGAAAAGAAGATTGTTTAAATTGGTTTTGAAGAGAATGAAAACATTGAATAAAACAATGTACTTTATGAAAGAGAAAAGTAAATGAAAAAGAATAGTGAATAGAACTAACTTTTGCAAAAACATTTCGGGTGAATAGAAGCACACTTCTAGTATCCAACCTTTTTTTTAATGAAGAAAGCTATTTTCAACAAAATACATTAGTTCCTGCAGTTGATACCAGTGGTTGTTGTTATGAGGTTAAAAACAGTTGTCCAATTGAAAAAGAAAAGATGGTTCCTAGTTTTGTGGAAGAAGTAATAGCTGAAGAAGTTCAAGGGAGACATACACACGCTCCAGTATATAAGTGGGATTGTAGTAGTATTTGTAGTATACAACAGGAATCTATTGATATATTACAAATTTTCTAACGAGATTATGGAAAAAAAGTGTTAAACAGAAGATTTAGATGTTGCAAGGACTAGATCCTTGTAAAGTGAGAAAATATACTAAATTGCAGGGTCATTCTTTAGCTTGTCTTTCTAGAAAAGTGTGTCAAAGTACTTTTCATCATTTAAAAATGTTAGCAGAACATCACTTAGAAATGCGTAATTTATTAGGAAGATTGTACTATGTAAAAAGTCCTACATTATCTTTAAGTGAAATAAACACAGCTCTATTGAATGGTTTAGTATTGGATGTAAAAAAAAATTCTGATGATATACAGTTTTGTTTCTTTGGTCCTCAAGAGGAGTGTAGAGACAGTGAGAGTTTCAAGTGCAGGTGTTGAAGAAGAGGTGGAAGATACTACTACTGAGAGGTTTGCAGAAGAAATTATAACGTTTAAGGTAGTTTCTTGTGAAAAACCAAACTATGTTTGTATTTGTTGTTGGCGTACTCACTATAGAACTCAAACAAGGAATGCTGATGTGTATTTAAAAAGTGAAAAGGAAAACAATGATAAGTGGGAGCAATTTGGTACTTATTTGTTGGTGGAAGGTCGTTTTGAGTTGGGTAGTGATCAACGTATTTGTAAATATTGTTACAACAAATTAGAAGATAACAAAATGCCAGCTAGAGCTGTACATAATAACCTAGAGTTGGTAGCTATTCCCCCAGAACTGATAGATTTAAATATGTGTGAGTCCATTCTTATTCAATCTATGCACCCGTTTCAGGCTATAGTTCGTATGGAGCCTAAAACAGGTAAGCTGCCTCCAACAGATTTACATAGAGGTTTAAAAGGAAGAGTTGCGTATTTACCTTTAGAATTTATTAAATATATTGAAACTGTTTGTGTAGAGAGAGAGGAAAGCGAACCTGTAGTTATTCTAGTTAATGGTGTACCAACAAAGAGTTGGAAAATATGGCAAAAAGTTAGTAGATGTCACCAAACTTTAAATGGCTACATTATATCTTATGCAAAACAATATGTATTAAAAAAATGTAGATGTGGAAGTACAAGAAATATCTTTAGAAGATGATAGAGAAATTTCAACTGGCCAAATCGAAAAAGTGGACAACTCCAGGAGTGAAGAAATGTTCGAACATTGCAGTATACATCCTTTGCATTCAAAAGAAGTGATGGGAAACACTATTCAATTATTTCAAATGGAGAAACCGAAGGGAATTCTCATAAGTATTAGGGAAAAAAGTTTAGAAGCTCGTTGTTTTCCACAGCTCTCCCCCGCCGGAAAAGGTGAACGATATGATGAATGACCAGTACAGATTCCAGCTTCAGAATATCGTACAACAAGATTGTACTCAGAAGATCCAAGATTTCGATAGTGTGTTCCATATTTATTTCATCTTCTGTTTGAAAGTAACTTGTCTGGACTTTCATATATAGTGAACCACATATTAAAAACAGGAGTTCATCTTACAAATGTTTCTGCAAAGGAATGTTTGGACAAAGTTCAACTAAGAGACAATCATTTAGAATCTCAGTTAATTAATTTGATGCCGTGTCAACGTGGTACTAATGAGTATTGGTATCATCGTCATGGAGAACTTAAATGTATGTAGAAACATAGGAACCCCTACATGGTTTGTTACTCTCAGCTGTGCTGAATATGCATGGGACGATTTACTTGAATTTCTACGAGAAGCAAATTCAAATGTAAAAAACATTGAATTGAAGACAGCTTGAGAACTGTGTTCATTGGATCCTGTAAATGTGTGCATATATTTTGATCATAGGTTTCAAGCTATGATGTCTTTTATTTGCAATAAAAATAATCCACCTTTTGAAAAAGACATTGATTTCTTTTGGAGAAAGGAGTACAAAGCCAGAGGTGCTCCTCATATACACATGTTATTATGGATCAAGAATGCATCTATATTTGGAACTGATTCTGATGAAACTATGTTACCTGTGCCATTCCAAAAAAGGAGGAGAAAATAGCTCAAGACATCAAGCTTTACTGTTTTACTAAGTCATCGATGTGGAAAATATTGTCGACGAAATACACATCAAAGGGTAAACTTTACACAAAATGTTGTTTTGGATTTCCACATCCAGTAATACTAAAAGGAAGAGTCAACAGTTTCATGTCAGCAGTAAGACATAACGTAACTCGAAAATCTCTGAAGAATACTTACAACATAAAAGGAAGTGACGATTCAAAGTATATTAATGACTACAATCCAATGAATTTGACAATGTGGAATGCAAATATGGATATCCAGTATGTTGCAGATAATTTGATGCTGTTGCTCGTTATATTACAAAATATATAACCAAATCTGAACAGACGGAGTCGAAAGAAATGTGGGAAGAAATTTCACAAGAGAAGACTCTTAGTGATAAATTGTACAGCTTTAGTTTGAAGATGCTTTCCCATCGAGAGATTGGATCCTACAAATGTTCAGATCGGTTAACCTCAGCAAGTTTATATTCAAAGTCAAGAGGAATCATTTGGGTAAGTCTAGGTCTTCCTGCAATATGAAATCGAGTTTTGAAATATCTACAAGAAATTGAATACCTAGATTTTAATGAGCCAGAAAGTAGAGATATTGTTAAAACAAATATGTTGGAAACGTACTATCCCAAAAGGAGTCCACATCTGGAAAACATATGTCTCTATGAAGTATTGCAACATTATAGTTTTAAGCATAATGTTATAGAAAATATAAATGAAGAAAAATATGCATTAATTGGATGTGATGGATGTTTGGTAAAACATGATAAAGGAAATCTTATTAATCACAGGAAACTCAGTTGTGATACTCCAGATAAAAGGGAATTTTTCTATTTAGCACTTCTGCAACTCTTCAACCCTGGGGTAGTGTAATGGAATTACTTGGAGATTTTGACTGCTATGAAGATTCGTTTAATGCATGTAAAGATAGCATTGAATGCACAATGTTTCATAATTATCTCCAAATGTTGAATGAAGAGATTGAACAAGAAACTACTATTGCAGCTGAAATAGCTAGAGCAAGTTCTCAGGATTGTCAAAGTTCTACTCCACTAAGTCAAGATCCACTGGGACAACCAGTTCTTGAAAACGAAGCAGCAATAGCTATGAGTGAAGTAGAAACGGCAATGCAACAAGCACAACAGGATATTATTGAGTTAGAAAACTTGGAAGAAGAATTAAATAGTGAACAAAAAGAAATATATGAGCAAGTGACAAAACAGATACAGCATGGCTTACTGCATAAAAAAAGAACTCCAATGCACATCATTTAAACCTATTTGAATGTGCATCAGTGGGCAAGCTGGAACAGGCAAAAGTTTCTTAATTAAAGTTTTGACAAGTTATTTACACAAAAGCAGTGAATCACATTTACCTTGTGTTGTAATCGCTCCAACTGGGTTAGCAGCACATATCATTAAAGGGATTACATTACATCGATTACTAATGCTACCAGTTGAACATGAAAATAAGTTGGAATATCACAAGCAATATGGAGAATCTTGTTATGGAGTTTCGAGAGTATTTAAGAAAATGAAACTTATAACTATTGATGAGATGAGCATGGTGTCATACTTAATGCTTGCCTTTGTACATTTAAGAATGCAACAGATTTCAAAAACAGATTATGATTTTCTATTTGGAGGAAAACATGTAATTGTATTCAACAACCTACTACAACTTACTCCTGTAAAAGGGTAACCTGTTTATAAAACACTTGTCCATGAAGACACTAGGAAATCTTTGGGAAATATTGGTAATGTCAACATTTGGTCTCATTTTGAATATAAAGAACTTATTAAGAATATATGACGAGCAAGTGATGAACATTATGGAAACAGTCTTCAAGATATTAGAAATGGTGTTTTGACTAAAGATGGTAAAGAAGCTTTACAAAGTTGGCTTTTATCAAACTTGTTTGCAAATGAAAACATAGCACCTGAAATAATGTACAAAAAAATTGCAGAAAAGAAGTCTATAGTTTGCCTAGTGCCTACACTGCAGGAGTGTTCTAAATTCAATCAAGAACTTTTGGAATTGGAAAAACAACCAATAGTGAAATTGGAAGCTATTGATAAAATGGAACACAAATGAGTTACTATTCTTCTCTCAGAGAATTCACAGTCATAATTGGAATATTTGGAAAAGTCGGTGTCTAAGACTGCAGGTTTAGAAAAGACTTTATATGCATGTGTAAATTGCTGGGTAGTTTTACGGCGTAATTGGAATGTTGAAGAAGGTCTGGTAAATGGAGCAATGGGTAAAGTTGTTGATTTTCTAGATTTTAAGAACAGAGATGGAATTGAATTCTTGAAGATTAAATTTGATCAGATTGAACAGGTAAAACAGATTGGACATTGTGCAAAATACTTGTATGTTCGTAGAAAACAGTTTCCTGTTTCTTTAGCATATGCTGTAACCATTCATAAATCTCAAGGTTTAAGTGTAGACAGTGCTTTGGTAAATATTGGAAGTACAGTGTTTGAAGAGGGCATGGCATACGTTGCATTGTCTTGAGTAAGAACATTATCTGGTTTGTATTTGATTGATTTTGATGAGAAAAAGGTATGTGCTGATGTAAATTGTGTAAGAGAGTATAATCGGTTAAGAAGACTGCATGCTCCTAACTGAGATGAATATCCCATATATGAAAAATGTGTAGTGTGTCCAAAGCAAAAATATGACAAACATTCTAGTGAGGTCCAAAAAAAGAAAATAATTCAAGAGAATGATGAAGCTTCAAAGAAAATGAAAATGGACACTGTTGATGATATTGTAGGATACCAGTTAGAAAATAATTCAGGTATTAACTGCTATGCTAATGTAATTGTGAATGTTGTGTTTTATCTAGAAGATCTTCATCATGAAATTATGGAAAATCGAGAAAAAAGATTCTGTTCTTTATTACATTATATTTTTCAAAACTTGGTAACTGATAGAACTCAAATCCATACTGCCTCTGGCATACGCCATTTTTTGGATATATGTACTGGTTCTTTGCAATTTACATTTAATGTACAACAAGATGCACAATAATTTATTATGTTTATGCTTGCAGTATTGGAAGATGAAGGAGTAGAAATTGAACATTTTTTTGGACTAAGACAGATGGGATCATAAATGTGAAGAATGTGTTAATTTTCTTCTAACACTGAAATAGACACTGAACGATTCATATATTTGAATATACCAGATTGCAAAACAGTGTCTTTTAACAAATTAGTAAAAACAGCTTATCAAGATATGACATGTTCTCATTACAAAACAGAAATGTTGTCAACATTATTTATAGAAAGATTTGGACAAAATGTAATTTTAATGCTACAACGTTGTGGAGCAAATTGAAGAAAATTGGAAACCAAGTAAAAAAAATTGTTGGAAGTCAAATATCAATTTCAGGAAGAACTTTTAAAGCAGTGGCTATTATTTTTCGTGATGGACCGACTACAACATCTAGACACTATACTGTGTATTTTAAGTGCAATAAAGGATGGACTCATTGTAAAATACCCGTTTGGAATTCAAATGTTGGTTGCCTTACGAATGACCAAATTCATCTATGATATTTTTTATGCCAAAGTTTTGAAAAAATAATTCGGCCTATCAGGAAGATGTGAACGCGAAAAAGAAGTTTATTTTGGATATTTTCAATGCAAATATGTTTTGGAAACATAATTTGGCCTATTGGGAAGATATGAACAATTACTGTTTGGATTATTGTTTTTGCTAATTCTTATTGCATTTGCAAAATTGTGTTTGAAAGAAGTAGTTTATATATTTAATCTTTATATTATATGCGATGTAAATGAGAGTGTATATTTTACAAAATGTACTTGAGAGAAATAAAAGATTTAATGTAGTTGAAGAATGTAATTTACAGACTGTAGATAGGTAAACAGATAGTTGCACTTGTTGTAATTATTTTCAATGCAGATTTTTTTTCACAATCTCATTGATTGAATATTTCCCCGCTGTTGTATAATGATCTACATTGAAATCACTGTGTATGGTGAAATTCTGTAGAATCTGAGAACAGAAAAAAAGGGAAACTGAATATGTTATGTAATTCTAAAATGATGCTGTGTTCTTAAAACTATAATATTATATGCAATACAACTTTTTCTTCTTTTTTTTACACGAATACTAAAGTTTGAAAAGATTTTAAATTCAGTTTATAAGAAAACTACTGTAAAATAGTTCCACTGAGTTTTGTATCTTCTTTAATAAAAAAGGTAAGATGAAATAATGTAATAAGCATGATAACATAAACTAATGTTTACAGTGACTTTTACTGCCCTCGTCCATTTTTCAAACACTACCTATGCAGTCATCTATACAGTTAGGCACTGTTCCCATTCCCCTCCAATCACCCATGCACTATCTATGCAGTTCTGCAATCACGTAGCCATTACCCATATACTTGTAATATCACCCAGACACTACCTATGTACTCCTTCAATCACTCAGGCACTATCTGTACACTCATGCAATCAGCTAGACATTACCCATACACTCTTCCAATCACCCAGGTTTTACCTTTATACTTCTCAAATCCTCTAGACATGACCCCTACACTCATACAATTACCCAGGCATTACCTATGCATTCCTCTAATCCTCAAACATTATACTTGCACTCATGTAATCACTCAGACATTACCCCTGCAGTCATGCAATCACACAGACATTAGTCATGCAATCTTCCAATCACCCACACACTACCCATGCACTTATGCAATCACCCAGGCATTACCTATGCACTCCTTCAATCAATTAGACAGTACCCATGCACTCCTCCAATCACCCAGACATTACCTGTGCACTCATGCAATCACTTAGACACTACCCATGCACTTCATCAATCACACATTTATATATACATGTACACAATGGCAGTTGCCACTGTGTAGTCATAGTTAGGTCAGAGTTTTCATAGGAAAACAGTTTTTTTTAACTAATAACTTTGGTGCCATTTGGTGAATCTTATTGAAATGCATTGTAGTGAATGACAGATTTTGATGTTCACAAAACAGAGCACATACAAAAGGATAATACATTTCAGTTCTGAATATAAATCATCTGTTAGTTATAACATACTAATTCTAGAATTCTGGTATGTTCTAAGGCGATTTTACCCTTTGAAAAATGTTGATTTTCTTCTGAGATTTCATTAACAATGTTTGAAAGAAAACTCTTTTTCTCTCATGATTTTCTCATGGAGGATATCTTAGTTTCTCCAGAAGCTAAAATGAAAGCTCTTTTTCTGAGTTCACACTATCTTCCTCAGACATGTGAGAATAAAGCATGATATTCTGAGTAAAAATTATAATTCCAACAGCAGCAGCTGCCTGCCAATCTTCTATTACAACTTTCCACAGTGTCTGTATTTATGATAAAAGTGTGGCATGCCATCTTGATGAATTCAAAGCTGTAAAACATAAAATATTTACTTTAGAAATAAATAAAATGCTGGGGTTTGTTTTGTCATATAAATTATGGTTCGTGCTCTAGAAAGCTGAAATAAGAACACATTTTCTATGAGTTCTCAAATGTATTTCTTCATCCATGCAGATCGAAACATGTACTTTCAACATCAGCGGCAGTATGTCAGTTAACTCCCCAGTGCTACGGCTTCTTCCCACAGTGCTCTAATAACCAACTAGAGCGCTAACATTTTAATTTTTGACACAAATGTGGCACCCTGAAGCCTTCTTGAAGGAATCAAAGCTGGAAAATCTAAAGCATGTCCTTCAGAAATTAACAAAATGAAAGGGTTCTTTTTGTCATAGAAATTATGGTTAGTGCTCTAGGAATCTAAAACGAGGCCAAGCAACTAGCAGGGGCATAGGCAGCACTACTGACCGTGGAGGATAGATGGAAAGAATGGTCTACACAGACAAAGAAGGGGTGGGGGAAGTGGGGCATAAGCAGCAAGCTGACCTCGGAGGACCGGGGGCATAGGCAGTTGAAGCACAACAGACCACCGAAGGCAGGAGGGAGGCGGCAGGGGCATGCGCATAAAGGATGGGGAGCAGAAGGTGAGGGGGGCAGGAGCAGTAAGCTGATCATGGAGGGTAGGCCGACATGGGGAGGGGCAGTAAACTAACCATGAAAAGGCAGATGGGAGGGGGCAAGGGTACGAGAGAGGGAGACAGGGGCAGCATGCTGAACACAGAAGATTAGGTCGACATGATCCGGGGTAGTACAAAAGACTGATGGCAGGAGGGAGGAAGCAGCGGCACCAGGGTTGCCACCTGACCATTTTTCTACTGGCACCACCAGTATTTGGATGTCCCTGGGCAAAAAAAATCCAAAAAACACCCAAAGTCGATAATTAATACTTATCTGTATGTACTTCAAAAAGCGAATAAAGTAAATATGTAAATATGTTCTGGAGAAGCATTAATGATCCCTAACTGATAAAGTCAAAAAAGGCAGAAAAGTAATGTTAGAAGTGAATACATACTATTTTGTATAAAGTCCTATTCAGAATCACTCCAGGCCTTTTCAGATTCCTAAAACAAGAACAAATGGCCTGTATTTTTCTCTTGCAAAGGTGGCAACCCTGAGCGCATGCACGTTCATAACCAAGTGCAGAGGAGATGGGGAGGGTCGCAGGCAGCAAGCTGACCACACAGGGCATGTCAGCATGGGCAGGCTCAGCACACTGGACAATCGAGGTCAGGAGGGAGGGGCACACACACAAATAATGGAGGTATAGGTGATGGGGCAGGGGTTGCAAGCTGATCATGGAGGGCAGACTAGCATCTGCAGGGGCATCAAGCTGACCACGGATGGCAGACGGGAGTTGGCAGGTCACGCAGATGGAGAATGAGGGGTAGGCTGGAAGGGGGTGGGGCAGGGCAGCAAGCTGACCACTAAGGGCAGGCAGGCATGGACACAATCAACAAACTGACCTCGGAAGGCAGGAGGGATGTGGCAGGTGCTGCAAGCTAATCATTGAGGGCATGTAGGCATGGGCAGCACAACAGACCATGAAGGGATGAGAAGAGGGGGCAGCTGGCTGACCACAGGGAGCATGTGGTAGGGGTAGAGGCATGCAGATGGAGAACAGAGGGCCAGGGGAGGGAAGCAGTGCCAGCAAACTGACCACGGAGTGGAGACCAGCATGGGCAGTGCAGCACAATAGACCACAGAGGGCAAGAGGATGCATAGAGAGAATATAAAGCAGGTAGGAGGGGGGACCGGAGCAGCAAGCTGACGACTAAGTACAAGCTGGCATGGGGCAGGGGAAGCAATTTGACCATGAAGGAAAGGCAGGAGAGGTCAGTGGCATGCAGATGGAGAACTGAGAGCAGTGGGAGGAGTCAGGGGGCAGTAAGCTGACTGTTCAGAGTAGGCCGACATGGGCACCAAACTGAGCACAAAGAACAGATAAGAATCAGAAGGGGCAAGCAGTCAGAGAACGGATGGTAGGCAGGAGGGGCGGGGTGAGGCAGAGAGATGACTGCAGAGGCCAGGCTGCAGTAGGTTGGCTCTGAGTGAACTATAATGTTCAAAAATTGTTTCCCTTTGGATAAATCATCTTTAAAAACATACGCGCCTCTACATCCAATCACAAACCAGTATTACTCATTAGCCTCAACCCCGGGTGTATTCATAGTGCCATACGATAACATATACTTTAAAACCATTTTTTATTATCGATAAATACAAATATGATCAGCATACTTGTTTAACAAACAAATTTCATTCATCATAAAAACAGTAATCAATTCGTATCAATAGATAAAAACACCACTGACATTCATGACAAAATCATCAGTAGATAATGTTATGCTCCCTATTGCATATCTAAACCACAAATGTAAGGATATATAGATAAGAAAAAGAGAAAAAAGCATATACGACAATCAGCTTATACTTCTTGCTCGTTGACTAATCGGCTATCCAGATCAAGGTTAGCATGTTTTTCCTAATTTCTTTCAGACATGCCAATATGTCCACCCAATTTAGTTTGTTCAGAGCGTTGACGCGTTTCGTGATATCAGCCCAATCTAAACCACCTTTTTAAAATCACGATTTGTTTCCTCTTTATAATAAAACAATCAACAACCACTGTGGTCGATACCGTTTCTAATTTAAAAAAGGCCCCAGTGATCTTTAAAAAGGTGACCCTTTGGAAAATCACTCTCGTCTTCCTTATATCTTTTTGTAATCTTGTAGGACATCTTCCGATTTACCAAATCTACAGTCCAAGGCGTAGACCTGTAGTATTCTGCCTCCATATCAGAATAAAGAAGGTATTCTAAGGAAATATATTGGCGTTTCACTTTCTCCTCAATAAAAACCCCGGGACTACACCTCAAACGATCATCCCTTGGCACGATAAAGTGGCTGGACAGTTGCCGTATTTGCTACACAATTTTCTTTGATGGTCTTGATTAGTTTGACCCACGTACGGTGTCCATTTGGATTTTGGCGTGCTACTCTTCTCTCTCTGAATGGTTTTATGAAGTGGGTTGGCTACAGCAGGAGGTACGGTTGAGCCAACCCTCCTCTGTGCATAGCCAGAGTCGATGCACCGTTGAAGTGTTGGCAATATATGATTTTTAAAAAGCTGAAACAACAGTTAAAGAAACGTTATAGCTCGGCATGTAATACAATCTTCCTTTACATATAAAAAAAATAAGCGTTGCCATGCACTACTTATGACCTCCCATATTACATCACCCATAACATGGTCTATGACATCATTTTTTAACATTGCTATTACATATGAAATTAAAACATTTATGACAGCACTCTGCATGGCTGCGTTGCGCGTTGTAGTTCAGTTCATTTTAATTAGTGAATTTCATAGTTTAAACTGTTAGTTTTTTTACTGACATTTTTACATAACTATAATGTTATGTTAACCTTTTTTTCAGTGAATTTATTTATGTATTCCCATAGGAAGAGCTTTTTTTGTTTCACTTATCGACAGAAACTTTTCCAAAAAACTGTTCTACAACTCGGTTCTTTCATGTAAATGTTTGATTCCATTCACCAAGTGGGGACCAATAAGAAGGGGGAGGGGGCTTCCAAAAGTTTGATTCCCCATGTTAATTTCTATCGGAAACTTTGGGACCGATTTATATCTTGGCAGGAAACATACACCGTCCCAGCGGTGATGGAGTACGCTCACTTCCAAGATAATGATCCACCGGCCCAATGTAGATGCAGGCAGACCACAGGTTTATTCATGGCAGAAACTATACAGTCTCCACTGTGATTAAACCTCTCTGACAGCCCTGTGGAGTAAGGGCTGTTGGGTGCAGACCTGTAATTCCACCCACCTGACTTTAATGGGAAGAATTAGAGGTCAGTTTTCACCGCCTGACATTGCCAGGAAATCTCTATTGGTAAGGGGCAGGGAAAGTTGCTCAATTCTGCCCTTACCGTGGGAGAAGACTCCAATGGCGAGGGAGAAGTGCCTTTTTCATTTTCAAAAAGAAAATATAATTCCTGGATTTTCTTTTTAAAAATAAAAAAAGTAAACTGTTTGGTACAAGTTCCCTATCTCAATTGTCTATCGACTATGTCTCATGACAACCCCACAAAACATTAGCAAACAATTACAACACAGTGTCTTCTGCACCTTTATTATATAACCTGGGATCTTAGGTCACGTTGGACCGGAGAACAACTTCAAATTGAACAATGTCTCTTAATACCATTTCACACGACTCTCACAACATCTCCGCCAGACATCACACAATCATTACTGTACCGCAAGCTAAGCAAAGGTTTAGCACATATCCATGCTAATACTCACTCCTCCTTCGGCACCGTTTCAACGCACAACACTCTGTCTGAACTCCACACTTCGATCCTGGATTCTGAACACTAATGTTGAGATCAAGATTTCTTTGGTCAAGTTCTAATTCCCTTAACTTCACTAACCAACCTTCCGATTATGCTACTAATTTGTTAAAGTCTAGGCCCATATACACATTTCTATACCATGAGGAACAGGTCTTTTTAGCACAGTGAGAGGTGAAAGGAATCAAATCACTGGTTATTGTTTCAATACAGTGCAACCAATGTGGTCACACATTAATTCCACTTGATTCTTTGATCTAAGTATCGTGAGTTTAATCATAAATTCAGAAACCAATCAATATGGATGTATGTCAGCTCAACGCGATCTTTTAGATCGCGGTACTTAACAACGCGGTTATTACAACGCAAGTCGTTACAACGACTTGCGTTGGAGGGCGCGGATTGAGGAATATTATAATTTTATATTCCAACACCAGTCCACGTAACAGTAGGGAAGGTGTTGGAATATAAAATTACAATATTCCTTAACCAACAGCGCCATCCAGCGCAAGTCGTAGTAACGACTTGCATTGTAATGGCAGCGTGGTAAAGGTCGTGCGGTGTAAACACCGCGTTGTAAACGACGTTTACTATCAATATAGATTAGTCTCAATATAATCGTACAGAAAAATCAAAGTAAGCCCAGATGTTCTTCAGAGATGAACCCTATATAATACAAAGCAAATTACTAACTCTAAAATGACAACGCAGGTAATCAGAGAGCAGAAATGAAAGCTAAATTGCATCCGATGATTCTCTTTAACTAGCATGAGTAAACTAGCTTTCCCAACACTACCTAAAAGGGCAACCCTAAGCTATAGAATTTGAATAAGGACATAATAAAATTTGAAAAGAAGAAAGGTGTCAGCCCTCAGAATCTTCAATAGAAAACTTTGATAATGGGTCAAGTAGACAAAAGTCATTCAAGCAGTGGCACAGGTCTGCTCCCTAAGGAAACTCAAGATGGACTCTCTGTAACTAAACACAGCACATAATATAATTTTCAGTCGATGTAATATTCTCATGTGGCTCCTCCTTGGGAAATCTCCTCAGCTCCAGCACAATTGGAAACATTCAGTACCTTTCCCATCCAGACCACACAATATCTCTTCTTGCCCTTGGCCATTCCTTTCCCATGAGAATTCCTCTCCTCATTTGTTACCGCAATTCCTTCGGTTGACTCCTTCTTGTCATGCTTTGCTATCTATTAACACCCCTGCAATAGAAACAACTCCGCATCATACATTCCATGATGAAGGCTAAACATGAATTACATTCCAAATCTCCATGAGAGCAGTAACTGAATTAATTTCTTCTCAAGGCCTCGTTTACTAAGTTAGCACGTGCACAGGGTTACAGAATACCTGCATCCTCCTACAAACATAATAAATGCAACTGATTTGAGCACGAATAAGTGAATTGAATGTTAAATGTTTCAATGTAAATGCATCTGCACTTGATTAATCAAATTATGCATGTAAACATTAAACATTAATTGCTCACATCCTAATTAAGTATCTCAAATACAACATTTCAGGTTGTTTTCTCCTATTATGTTAATTCCTAACTTGTTACATAACCATATTTACCACATCCTAAATACATGTATTTCAAACAAAACACCCTTTAGCATATGCCCTTTAGTACATTAGTCACGACAAAATATATCTGAGTGCTGACTATTTGTGAGTGTGGTGCCCTCTCATATTATCTTCAGATGGGATCAAGATTACACTTTTTCACTATTCTTTGTTAGTGATGATTACATTGCTGCCCAGAGACTTGGATGAGGAAGGATTTTTACATTGATGGTATGCTGTTTTTTCAGCTCTCTGTCCCCTCAACCACTGGCACAGCAAAGGGATACCTGGTCACCTTTGTCCCTTAAATCCACTTTGATGCAAACAAAAGTAGTTTGGTTCTCACCGCATTTAAAGTTCACCCTTCATTCACACCCAAGATCCCCTCAGAAAATAAAGCTTGCATGCTGTTTGTATACAAATATGGTGGAGACATCTAGTGAGGAGATAAGGCGTAAGGCATGGGAAGATTTATCAGAAGCAGGTTGGGTAAGGGATTTTATGAGATTCTGAGAGGTTGTATATCGCCCATTTTTCTTAAACCATAAGCCTTGCCGAGTAGAGTTCCTAATCCCTACTGAATCCTGGCTAAATTACTTTTCTGAAATCTTCAAAATAGAAGTAGAGAATCTTAGCCTAGAAACTTAGGGAGATGTGCCCTTGGTTATGACACAGCTACAAGCGTTTTGTAACTCAATAGGGGTCGAGGATGTGGCCTGTGCAATTCGAAGGTGTACTTCAGGAAAAGTCTTGGGCACCAATGGTATTCCGGTGGGCATTTTTACGGCAAACATGCTCCTATTGGCCCCCTTATAATGAACATATTGAGAGCTGTAGTAACGGTTCCTCTACCAGGATCATGGAGGTTTGTGACTTTAGTTCCAATTTTCAAAAAGGGGGACAGAAGTTCTCCTAGTTGCTACCACCCCATATCATTAATTGATTCTACTGCTAACATTTTTAGGATGGGTTCTTCTTTCTTTCCTGGAAGCATGGGCAGATGAAAACATCCTTTTATCCGAAGTACAGTTTAGTTCATGCCCTAGGATCGGCACTGAGGAACAATATTTTAACCTTTTAACCACCTTTGACAAGTACGGAAATATGTTTTGGCAAAGGAGGAGGCTCTCCACGGTCTTTTATAGACCTTTCCAGTGCATTCAACCTGGTAAACCACACTACACTATGGGAGGCATTAGAACAATTGGGGTTGGAAAAAGAGCTGTTTTCCATGATAAGACGTACGCAGTGGGAAACTTCCGTAATGGTCCGTTTTGGGGCTTCAGGAGAAACTTTTAATTAAACAAAAAAGAGGGGGGACCGAGGAGCTAATAAAGGTCCAGTGTCCATGCTCCTAATACAAGTCTGATAACAAAAAGGAGGACAAAGTTCCTATACAAGGGTGCAAAAGTCACCGGTGTATCAGGGTGCAAACAGTCACCCATGCATTAAAAACAGGGAAGGATAAGGGAAAGGTAATCCTAGGTATAAAGTACCCTAATATGAGAGGGAAAGACATTCAACATCCTCTGCTGCCCTCACACACCCCGAAGGATGTCATGCTTCATCATCGGGCATTTTGCTCCTCGTAGGGCCGGCGCTGCAATTCCCTACGGGACCCCCGAAGGGTCACTTTGTCGGAGATCTTTTTGAGGAAATGCCGTATGTTGCATGAGGGTGTGTGGGGAAGGGTAAAGGAGGGTAATTCATGTACGTGCAAACGTGATAGTGTGATAAAATTCCAAGGGTATGAAAGCAGCGGTAAGTTTTTCTTGGTAAACCCTTGGCAGTTAAGAATACTGCTTAAAAATGACTGACCCCAAAAGGCCCACTATGCCTGGGTGTCTATAGTCGCGGTCGACATGTTTCGCGCCTCTGTCGCCCGTAGGTCATTGGCGCTTCTTCAGGACCAAACAAAAAACAGTGAAGTGCACGTGAACATAATACATAAAAGTTAAAATGAGAACCCTCTTATCTCAGCCAGGGCGGGTAAGGAAGCCTGTATACCCTCTATGTAAATTCAGCTGCTACACAGAAACTGCTCCTGGTTCATACTGAGCATCAGTAACTACTTGATGCATCACGAGGTGCCACTTTTGTGTACACCTATTTTCACAGAAAAATTGCGCAGGCACACGGGAAAGGTCCACCATGAGGCGGGGGCCGTTAGTACAAAGAGCAATTAGCTCAAATAACGCTTATATTATTAAAAAAGTTAAAATAAGGCACCTATACTCGGCTACATGGAAGTGGTTAAACGTGTAACAACTATGAGGCAGGAGCCTGCCAATGTTGCACCCTTGTATAGGAACTTTATCAGCTTCAGGAGAAACCACATCTTCAATTAGAACACACAGGGATATAATTTGCCCCCTTCCTTTTTTGCTTTATATAAAAAGGTTATTTGTTTTTTATTAATGAAAGGGAAAGACATACCTAGGATGGGGAAGCGTCTAATCCCCATTCTATTGTACACTGACAAGGTCTGCCTTATTTCGAGATCACCTAATGGTCTTCAACTTCTGTTGGATTCGTTTATATCTCAATTTTCTAAATTGTAGGTCATGACTTGTGGGCCTGCTAAGATAAAATCTAATTCCTAATTTTTTGGGGAGCTCTGCTAGAAAAAAGTAAGACTTTTAATTATTTGGGTATTTTATTAAATTTGTCACTTACCTGGGAACCTCTGTTAACTCTGAGACAACAATTTAGTAAAACAATTGAGGCTGTTTTTATGTTTGCATATAGGTTATGCCGAAAGCCACTGAAGGAATGTTTATATATATATATATATATATATATTATATATATATATATATATATATATATATATATATATATAAAAACATTCCCCATGGAAACATCACACATGGAAAGGTTGCTGCACACCACCCCCGGCAGCCGCAGCGAGCACTCTCAACCTCAGTTTTGCAATATGCCAAACGCGTTTCAAGCCGTAACCCCTGTGTCAATGGCATGCAATTAGCACAGTGAGGCACCCAAGTAAATTAGGAACATTTTATTTATTCTACAAGTCACCGCTCATGTGGGCGTGTGCAGGCACAGCATTCTGGTAAGTGAAGTCCATATGCCTTAGACTCACGTTCCTTGTATGCCCAAGTGGATTAAGTGCCTCACAATGCATAACAATGTCAACCCAATAGGATGGAGGCCAGAGGGGAATTCACCATGTTGCTCCCAGTGTATTCCGGAGATGAGGCTCATTCCACTCCCAAACGTGCCCACAGTAGCCAGCACAGAACCCGCCATGATCTGAAATTGTAATGTGTATAATAAAATGATGAGAACAATCGTTTTTTTACGTTGTGTGTTGATGTGTAATAACTAACTGTATACTTTTGGTTCAGTGCAAACTATGGGGCCGATTAGGATGGCGGACGGATTGCCACCGTCGGCCCGGCGGGGGCAATCCGTCCTCCATCCTCCCTGAAATGACCCTGCGCTACATTAGGATGGCTGGGGGGTCCACGGCGGATGGGAAGACCGTCCGCCGCTTTTCCGCCATATGGTGGGGGTGTCTGCGAGACACTGCCAACCATATTACGATGCCTGCGGTCCTATGCCTTTCCACAGCGGCATTCCTGCAGGAAGGGCATATGGTCTTTACTTTGGGGGCCCGTTGCGGGCCCCCAGGGTGAAGGGGGGTGGGGGGTGCACATGGGGGGCACCTATGGTACCCCCCTGCGTTTCAAGTACAACATGGCAGTCACCGCGCGGTGCCTGTCATGTTGTGCTTTGAAATGCACAACATGCATTTTTAGCATTGCGGCGGGCGTTGCTTTCAGCACCGACCCCGCCGTAATGTTAATAATGCGGGATGCACCCGCCACTGTGGCGGGTACATCCTAATTCGACGCATGGGACCTCGGCACTTATGGCGGACGGCCCCTTCCCACGACAGGATGGCAGACGGACAAAGTCCGTCCGCCATCCTAATCGGCCCCTATCTGTGATATTATTATAGGAAATATGGAACAACACAGAACGTAATTTTGTTTTTCTGGCAATCATAGTCCTCCAGCAGCTACAGAGGACCGAGCTACGGACAAAACTTCCACAACGTTCTTGATAAATTCTTCCTCCTAAATCACAAACTATGGATGGTCGCTCCCACTACTTGGTCCTAAGGTTCTCGATGGATGCCAAGAATATTAGTCACACGAATTATCAGTCTTTCTTGGGGACTGCAATAAATTGCAAGGTCAGATGAGTAGCAGAAAAAGGAGCTGCAGCAATACCAATGAAGTTTCCCGCTATAAATTGCGAGACATTTTTTTTTTAATTCCCAAGATGGAGAGAGATTCAGCTCAGGGAGTAAATGTCATTTTTTTCTGGCACATTCAGGAAAGTACAAAATACTAATGTTCTCGGGGCTGTATAAACAACATCAGGGGCTTGTAAACCTCTTGAGTTTTTCCCATCGTTTCCTTCATATTTGTATAATTTCTTTTCTGTTCCCTTCGGCCTGTTGAAAAACGTGCAAACCCAGTTACTGGAAGTGGCGCTTTCACTGGTCAATGTAATAGCTTGATGTGGCAAAACCTATCTGTATTTTATTTAATGAAAACAAGGGAGTGTTTTTTGTATTTGCTAGTCTCCCCAACATTTTACCCCAGCAAATGTGGCAAGCCGGTCTACGAGGATGTGCTGATCACTAGGGTGCTACACACAGTCTAAGTGCATTTAATAAGTATGGGAACTGTGATCCTGAGTGCAGTGGGGGTGGAGCCAGTAAACATGGGAGCGGAGTCAAAGGCATAGCTAGAAAAAATCTTCACTATTTTGCTGGTCTTTCACCTTCAGATAACTACATATCAAATAATGCAGGCATTATATGAAAAATAAAGCCAAGTTAAACTAACGAGGGAAAATGCACTATTTTACGTTATTAAACCTGTATTGGTTCAAGCAAAGACTGTAGATGTCTGTATTTAACCAGAGAGTCATAGAACTGAATCCTGGTTGGTGCTGTGGGAAATAGTGACTTGAGTATTTTTAGTGCTATGATATCCCAGTTTGTGACAGAAAGTTCTGCAAATATATGCCATTACTTTAAACTTGCAATGCCTTGACAAAACAATAAACCTTTGTCATTTACAAAGCTTCCACTGACTCCATGAACTGAAGGCAATACCTGCTTCCAAGCAACATTTACATTTGCAGATTTACCAATCGTATACTTTAACATTTCTTTCAGGCAGCATGCACCCTGGCTAGAAGGCATGTTTCTAGTTTAGCTGGCTGTCCCTTCCTGGCTTCACAGCAAGGGAGACTCCCTCTTTTCCATTACACCTGTTGAAATTAACTCTCTTGGAAGATTGTCTTTTAACAAAAAGTAGGGGAACTCTTTCTGTTAAATTAAAAAAGTATGGTCAAGCTGGGCCCTACAGATCTAGCCCACTTCCATCTCTGTTTGTGGGAATGCCAATGTCTCAATGACCATGTGACCCTGCTAGTCTAACTGCTTTAATAGTATTGCAATGTGTGTGTTGGACCTGGACCCCTCTGCAGGGACACCCCCAAACATTTTGCCTTCACCCCTCCTGTTTTGCTGAATTTGTTTTTCTTGGCTTTAGGACTGTGCACACTTTGCAACTGCTTTAGCTCTCCTTTATATATGGTTACAGCCAATTGGCAGATTTCATTTACTTGTAAGTGCCCAATAAAGTGGTACTACATGTACCCAGCGCCTGTAAATGAAATGCTACTAGCGGGCCCTGCATCGCTTATTGTGCCTCCCACCTAAGTAGCCATTTAAAACATTTCTCAGGCCTGCCAGTGTAGCCTGTGTGTGCAGTTTTTAACTGCCATTTCAACTTGGCAAAATAAACATTTTGCCCACCATAAACCTTCCTTTTAATACATTTGTCACCCCTTGGGTAGAATCTAAACAGCCTATAGAGCAGGGTAGTTTGTATCCAAACATTGGACATGTGCGTTTAAGTTTTACATGTCCTGGTATTGAAAACCTCTCAAATTTGTTGCTCACTATTGCAAGGTCTACCTCTCCTATAAAAAACCACTGATTTACCTTAGTATATTTGATAAGTGGTAACCTTTGTGTGGGAACAGATTGGAATATCGTGTTTGGTGTCTTAGGAGTTGTATTTTGAAACTCTCTTTAATGGTAAAGTCAGATTGTAAGTCACAATTCTGAAAATGCCACTTTTAGAAAGTTGCCATTTTTTGTCCATACCATTTGGTGCCTGTAGCCAGTTTTCTGGATCACATGATTAGGTATAGTTGGCAGTTGGCCTTTATCTATTCCTCTTAGACAGTAACACACTAGCGGGCCCGGCTGTTGGCAGGATGGGCCATCCTAACTTGATGAGGGTGGCGGAACTGTCACCTGTCACACTTGCACTTCAAAATATTGCCTCACGTTACACACAAAACCTCACACTAGCCTATTGTGACTGAATAAAGACTGGGATCAGGGGAGGAAGCAGGAAATTCCAAACACCTCTGTGGGAATAAAACTCCAGAAATGTCTCCCATTTTGAAGCTAGTACAGGTATAAAAGTAGGAACCTCTGACCCACTCTTCAGATCACTTCTAGACCTGTGGAAGACTCAGAGGAATGACTGCTCCGCTGCCCTGCTGCAAGAAGGACTGCTCTGCTGCTGCCTGAGGAAGGAAGACTAAACCTACTCCTTGAAACCATAACCACAAGAGTGACTCCATGGGCTAGCCGACTGGCCTCCTCCTCCTCTGAGCTACAGGGACTTGCTACAGAGAACAAGCTCCAGAGACCTGTCTTTCATCTGCCCACCTGCCCAGACTCAACTGGACCTGCCTGTGACCTGTTGCTGGCCCCTGTTGAAGTGAGTCCTGATCCCAATCATGTGGTCTCCTCATGTCCTGGATACTTGTCTGGCATCAGAGTGTGCTCAGCCTGGCCCAACTGTGGGTTCCCTCAGAACCGACACAGCACAATGCATCTCAATGCAGCATGATGCAGGACCCCTCATCCCAGCACCTTACAGTCCTCAGAGCTCCTCATCAGAACCAACGCAGAATGACACAACTTGATGCAGGACCTCACATCACAGCCCTCACAACTCCTCATAGGAACTGACACAGCGTTATGCAAAGCAACCCTTCGCATCAAGCACATAAGGTAGAATCCTCAGTGGTGCTAACCTGGTCTCCATATCCACCCCACACTCCATCACGGTCAGCCTGAACTTGAGTCTTTGTCCCGGTCCAGTGCGACCAGATGACCACAGTTGGCAGTTTGTGCCCTTTAACCCTACTGTTCCCTAAATGTTTAAAATTGCATATCTCCAGTTCTACTGATTAGATCTTTGTCATTTTAGTCTCAAATAATTTATTGCAATGTACTCTATTTTCCTATATTGCTGTGGGATTTTTCTTTTGTTGTATTTTCACTTTATTGCTGTGTGTGTTCTGATTAAATATTTACACATTGCCTCCAAGTCGAGCCTGACAGCATTTGAGCCAAGCTACTAGAGGGTTAAGCACAGAGATACTTAGTGACTGTTTAAGGTTCACCCTGACAAAGTTAGTGGATGTTGCTTGAGAAGGGCTCACACTCCCCTGAACAAATAACTTAAAATGTGGTGGGAGGAATTGGAGGAAAAACATACTTGAATTGTTTGTCCACTGCACATCTATTTTATTTGTTTAGTCATACTTTTAAGCACTGGTGCATATAGCAACATTCTGCTCAAGGAAAGTTTAATTGACCCGCTTATTATTGGCACACTCTCCGATCCACCATGGCACTGCTGATTGTGTGTAGAGGGTCCATACTCCTTCCCCACGTCCTGGTTGACACTTCAAACCACCATCTTGGGCAGTTAGAGGTCCAGGTGTTCTGCTTCTAGTTGGGGAGGCCTATATAGGACCAATGAATGTGCAGACATGCCAAGTGGGCACGTCACTGGTGCACCAAAGGCAAGCCCTCCTACGCCCGTCCGCGTCTGAACATCGCCAGGTGACAGAACCCTTGCCTCTTTGGCTGTCAAAGCCAGTGCTACCGTAAGATTGCATTATTTCTCTTTAGAATTCCATCAAATCAACTATAGGCCTATTAACCTTGGTATTCAGTCTAATAGCTGCACATGCTGCCTCCCCCTATTTGGAAGGTCCAGTATCATGCAAGGGCTGCAGGTTTTCTTGTTCTTATATTTCTCCAATGATGGAGGCTACCGAGAGGGCGCTCTCGTCATCTGCTACTACCTGCCTTACAGTCAGGACGCCTTATGCAGCTCCCATGAAGGCTGCTAATCCCACTCTTCTTAGTCTACCCCAGCATCTCAATGGCCTAAACTGTAACATTAGGTCCATGTCAAAACACTCTACTGAAGTATGGGATCTTATATCTACCTTCTCTCCAGACTTTTGTTTCTTCACAGAAACGTGGCTGAAATAGCCGCTCTTCCTTATATTCTCTTAGCTCTTCTAGAAAACTATCAACTGGTCAAGCTAGTCAGAGAGTACAGACTGGATGATGGCATTGCCATTGCATTCCAGGACACAGTTATGGTGTACTTACTGACACCCTTCTAACCGATTGAGTGGTAGTGTGTTTCTTTAGAATTGAGCCCTTGGCTGTGAATCACTGGAAGGGGGCGCCTACATACCACTTTCCTCCAGCCTTTTAGCCATTTGTAAAAGCAATCGCAATGGACCGCACACCGCTAGCCCCTCCCCCGGATCGTCCCTAGGGACTCTGGTACATGGAGTTCTTGAGTGGTTCACTCCAGTGGGTGCAAGTAGGTACTTCTTGAACTGATGATCTCTAGACCCGAATAATGTCCCGATGCTAGTCACACTCTTCTTAGTCTACCCCAGCATCTCAATGGCCTAAACTGTAACATTAGGTCCATGTCAAAACACTCTACTGAAGTATGGGATCTTATATCTACCTTCTCGCCAGACTTTTGTTTCTTCACAGAAACGTGGCTGAAATAGCCGCTCTTCCTTATATTCTCTTAGCTCTTCTAGAAAACTATCAACTGGTCAAGCTAGTCAGAGAGTTCAGACTGGAAGATGGCATTGCCATTGCATTCCAGGACACAGTTATGGTGTACTTACTGACACCCTTCTAACCGATTGAGTGGTAGTGTGTTTCTTTAGAATTGAGCCCTTGGCTGTGAATCACTGGAAGGGGGCGCCTACATACCACTTTCCTCTAGCAAAAAACTGAGTTTAGCCATTTGCTATCAGATTACATTGTGCCACATGTATTAGCATCTAATAATTTTTTGGTCTTGGGTGACTTTCAATTTTCACTGTGAAAACACCACGAACCCTGAGGTAGCCCAACTTCTGTCAGACATGGAAATGATAGGTCTCCAACAGAAAGTGACTTGTCCCACTCACAAGGCAGGCCACACTTTAGATCTAATTTTATCAAATACCCTGGAGGTAAGGAGTGAATCTCCATTACCTCTCACGTGGTCTGAATATCACCTGATAAAGTTACAGATTCCTAAAGCTAATGAGTCTGTCAAGCACAAAAGTGTTTGCTGTATAGAAAAGAGACAATGAAAACTTGTCATCCGATTATTTCTCCAAAGTTTTTAAACCCTTGGAAATCACTCAGAGTAGCAACATGAACGTGGCTCTGGCCGACTATCACAGTTCCCTCACATGGGCATTCAATAGGATTGTCCCACTTAAGCAAACACCAGCTGCTCCAAGCAGAGGACGGGCTCCCTGGTACTCTGCTGAATTGAGAATTGAGAAAGCCAGGTGCAAACGACTTAAATGGAGTTGGCGCCAGACCAAATCCTCTTTGGATAAAGAAGCCTATTAAACAATGCTCGATAGCTACCATAAAAAATCCAATTGGCCCACAAAAAACACTTGTAACTAATAAAATTAACCAAACAGGCAATGCAGCTAGAGACATTTTCAAACCTCTTAATGAATATGTTAATCTCAAGCCTCACATTGGGCCATCTCAGCATCAATCAGTGGATTTGTAATTGTAAGCACGCTACTCACCCGTGAGGGTCTCAAGTCTCTGAGGAGGGGCTGGGCGGGGGGAGGGGGGCGGTCCGCAGATCTGTTAGCCGAAGTGCCAGGTCTTGAGTGTTTGCCTGAAGGTGTTCAGGGAGGGGGTGCATCTGATGTCTGCTGGTTGCTCGTTCCAGGTCTTGGTTCCGATGTGAGAGAAAGACCTTCCGCCTGCTTTGGTTCTGTGGATGTGCGGGGTTTTGGCCAGTGCGAGGTTGGAGGATCGGAGATTTCTTTTGGGTACACGGAAGTTGATTCGGTCATTGAGGTATTTGGGTCCGTTGTTGTGGCTATTGAAGTCAGCCACTTGCCCACCAGAGTTTCCCTGGCATATACAGAGTTGTCTTTTCAAGAAATATGTAGGTAGGTACAGCACTCTGTCGTGGCAGGTGCCCTCAGTAAATTTCCCAGCACACATGGGGTATAGAATTCTTTCCTGTTGGGGTTTTCAGTGGCCATTGAATTTTAGCCTCGCTGTTATGAGTCAAGTAACCACTCTGCAATCATGGTACTTAAGAATTCTCTTGTGTTGGTCAATAACAATTTAAATGTGCTTCGTCTGTAGTTGCCTTTGGATCTAGGAAAAGCTTTCTCCTTCCCAACCATCTTACATTCAGATTAGGGCTCAGTATGGAGCCTACTAGTGCTTGGATCTCTCGAAAAATCCCCATAAGCGCCCCTCTTTTACAGCCCATACCTGATTACCTGCGGATAGGTCAGCCGTATTGAAGAGGGAATGAAAGGCAGTTTAGTAGTGGCATGTGGGTGTTTTTCCATGAAGATACAGGGGGATGTTGGAGAAATTCCCTTATAGGCTGTAGAGCTGTTAACAGTCCTACACTCTCAGTGAGTAAATAGAAAAAAGACTGCAGTTGTAGTCAAAGGTGTGATGCGATAAGATGGTGCTCTTGATGCGATGACGTGAAGACAATGCGTGCACGCCCGGCAGCGGTGCGGTGAACTCTGTAACTATGGAGCTGCGACAAGCCCTGCGACATGCTTCTCTGGTGATGCGATGGCAACCTCTGCGGCGGCGACATGCTTCTCCGGTGATGCATCGGGTAACAGTTTTGTCGAAGGCACACTTCTCTGGTGATGCGGCAGTGACCTCTGCGTCGGTGACACTCTTCTCTGGCAATGCGACGGCAACAGCTGTGACTGCGACACCCTTCTTCTCATTGAGTCACGCTTCCAGCTCTCAGCGACACTCAGGCTTCTGCAGACTGAATTCCCAGCAAGGAAATTCAGAGAGGAGCTTGTGGTGAAGTCTTTTGTACCTGAGACTTCAGCAGGAGGCAAGCACATGTTCAAGACCTTGGAGTAATATTCTGCAAGATGATGAAAGTTCTTTAAAAGTTTCTTCTCCTCTCCTTGGCACTGAAGACACCGCTGTAGGCGAACACAGCACACTGGCAGGGGGGCAGCCCAACTCCTACAGCTTCTTTGTTTCTTCTCTTTGGCAGAGGTTTGTCTTGTTGTTCCAGAAGTGATCTAAAGTCTTGGGGTCTGGGTCCCCATATTTATACTACTAAATCCTTTGTCCCCTGAAGTCAGAGGGGCCTGTACCTAGTCCAAACCAGCTCTGTGCAGTCCTGGAGAACTTTGTTTACAGGACTCCTTCTTTCCTTTGGCAGGGTGGGCCAGGGATATCAGACACACCACAGGAGGTGGAGTTAGCATTGTGGAAGGCAGGCACAGCCCTATTCAGACCAAGGTGCTACTCCTCCCACCACTCTACATGCAGATAGGTCTATTCAGCCCTGTGCTGACTCACCCTGTCTCCTGGAACCCCCCAGCCCCTGTCACTCACACAACCAGACACACAATACACAAGCTAGCAGAGGCAGGCAGGATGGTAAGGCAAGAAAATACCTACATTCTAAATGTTCTATTTTCAAACACAAAATGTTAAAAACCAATTTCATTAAAAGATGTATGTTATCATTCTGAGTTCAGGCATTCTAAACTCGAATTTCTACCATGTTCCCTGGGTCAGTTGGGATTATAGGTTGTTATAATCAAACTGCCCATTCTGGCCTATTGCAGCAGGTAGCATTGCAATAGTGAAAAACGAAAATGTCTGTAATTCAATATCAGGACATGTCACACACATCAGGGCAAGACCTAGCTTTTACATACAACACCCTGCCCTAGGGCCTACCTTAGAGGTGTCTGATATGTAGAAAAGGGAAGGTTTAGGGACTGGCAAGTGGGTGCACTTACCAGGTCGACATGGAAGTACTAGACTGCACACAAGCTCTGCAATGGCAGGCCTGAGACACACTTTACAAGCTGCTTCTGTGGGTGTCACAATCAGTGCTGCAAGCCCACTAGCAGCATTTGATCTACAGGCCCTGGGCACACATGGTGCACTGTACTAGGGTCTGACAAGTAAGTCAAATAAGCCAATCCGTGGGGTCACTAATCCATTGCATCAATTTACAATAGGGAGAGCATATGCACTTTAGCACTGATCAGCAGTGGTAAAGTGCCCAGAGTCATAAAACCAACAGAAACAGGTCAGAGAAAATACAGGAGGAAGGCAAAAAGTTTAGGGATGACCCTGCAAAAAGGGCCAAGTCCAACATATCCCTATTCTCCCTCACTCCACCCTTACTATATCAAATCTTTATCTTGACTATGCTTCACTCTCATCTCGCTCCTCTCCTTGGCTCTGACCTTCTTGTTTGTCACCTCTTGCTCTACCTATCTCCATATAGTTGTTTTATCATCCTTTGCTTCTTGCTTTCCCTCCCTTTTTCCTCTCTTTTCTATGTTTCACTTTCTTTCTTTTCTCTCCCTTTCTTAGTTATTCACTACATGCCTCCTTTTCGCTACACACTCAAATCTTCCCTCTCCTTCATACTCCCAAATTGCATATCCTCTCCCTCATTCTATTATTTTTGTCTTTCCTATTTTTCTCCTTTCCTATCCAGTGCTTTTTCAATCTCCATTTTTATCTTTTCTCCTCTTGTTTACTCTCCAATGTTTCTTTCGGATCTGTCTTTCCTATTTCCTTGTTTGTTTTCTTGCCGTCTCTCCTCTTCCTTTATTCTCTCTACTTCGTATCCCAGTCTCACCCCTTCATTCTTTCCCTCCTTAATATCTCACCTCCATAGCTGGCATCCTCCCCCCCAAACTCATTGAATCCAATTCCATTTCATTTCACTGTTTTGTTTTTCTTGATTTCTGCTGTCTTTTTGCCTCATCCTTCAACTTACACACTGTACCCTTGTCTTGTTTTCTATCTCATGAAAAGCACCTGAACAAACCCATTGAATGAATGTTTGGCAACTCCTCCACTATAGCCTATGTTCTGAGTTTTTACACTGCCTGCCTGGGATCGTTTTCACTCTCTGTGGCAATGACTTTTCCCCAGCCCCTCCCAGAGGAAGAGACCACATAGAGCTAAACCCAGGGAGACATCTACAAATAATTCTTAGCAAAGTCAAGTTGAAACCGGCCCTGAGTTGCTTGTGTTCTGGTTCAAGAGAAACCTGGCCTGGCAGTTTGGGCTGAAATGCTCCTACTGGGGTAGCGTCAAGACTAATTTGCATGTGACTGGGTCCATACTGATTCGGCCTGGTGGGCAAAAGAGCAATTGTTTGGAATGCTACCCCAAGTGATTGCCATTGGTTAGACCTACTGCAAAGATTCCACCCATCACTTTTTGCGTGTTTGAGGTAACACACTAAGCGGAACCACTAGGCGGTGCTGTTGTGCATAATTTGAGAGAACTAGAGAGTTGGAAGGAGCGAGCCGCAGCTGGCGTTTGGAGGGGGTCCCGTCATCCTATCTTCTCACTACCCTCGAGAGAGCGCCCAGAAAAAGCGGCCGAAGAGGAGCTTGACTGCGGCGGGTCCCGCAGTGACAGGAGACCTGAGACACAGGAAAGGGTGGCTCACCAGGCACAGGCTCAGAACAGGCTCAGCAGTGGTCTAGCAAGCATAGGAACGAGAAGCGGCGCTGTGATGTGGTGAGGGCGAGAGGACGAGGCACAGGCAAAGGCAAAACAATGGTCCGGTAAGCTTTGGGAGCCGGGGCACTAGGAGTCACCATGCGGCACCGTGTGCTGCCGAGTTGAGCTATCGCTGAGCCACCACTGACTACCACTGACTGAGGTTGACTGTTGGCGGACTGTATTGGTCTCTCCTGGGCGTCTCAGAGCAGTTGGAGTAGTTGGAGTTGGAGTGCACTGAGGGCGGACGCTGTATTCCAACTCGAAGTTGGCACTCCCGGGCTAACGCCGACCACGCCGTCCACCACGCCGACCACCTTACGGCCGTCCGCCGTCCCACTATAAACCTCCGGCAGCTGCAAGGGTCTACTAGCAGCATAGCAGCATCTTTTGGGCGGCAGTTCACGGCGGGAGAATCTAGCATCCCGCAAAAAAAAAATAACACTGGTTGACCGCGGGAAAGCAGCGGGAACGGCCAGATAGCGGCGAGTCACTATGCAGCGGCGGGCGACGTGGGAGCATTTTGGGGCACTTTGAGGGCCCAGCTGTGGTAACAGCACAAGGGGGGTATCAGGGAGGACTCACCGGAACTTACCAGAGCCTTGGGTGCTTGGAAAACCAGCGAGTAACAGCTGGAGCAGGAGCAGAGTTCGTTGTGCCGTGAGGCTCTGGTGTCCAGACGGGGATCGGCGTGTGAATTGCCGAATCGCCCAGGCACCAGGGGGGCGGTGCGTATGCTCTGGTTGTGGCTCCCATCACCTGACTGACTGACTGTTGAAATAGCTCTTGCGGCATAGTAGGGTCATAGAAGTGGTGCGTCTGTAGGTCTAAGTATTAGGAAGCCTCATCTGCTTTACACCCCCTGGGATTGGTTGTGGTGGCGAGTTTGTTAAGTCCTGCAAAACCCCACGCAAGCTCACGACCTTAAAGGGGAGGAGGAGGAAGTGTTGAGCGGAGTGGTCTAGTGTGTTTCATGATGAGGTCGGGCCACCAGCGTGTGGCTCCACAAAACTCTAAACAAATCCAGTCGACTGAGGTGAAAACAGAAGAGATATCAGAGACTACAGAAGCCCCAACCGGACTGTGCTGGGATGGGGGAAACGGAGAACAGGAGGGAGACATGCTAATTAATAGAAGAAGTGCCTGTTCAGAGGAGAATCTGTTTATCCCAGTCGAGGAAAGGGCTTTAACCGCTTCTCTTAGTAAAGACTGTGTTCATATGAAGTCTCCATGTGTGGCGCAGTCGTCTATAAAGAGCTATTTCTTTAAGTACCATCAATTGCAGTTGGATAAAGATACTCTCAAAGAAAATCATAAAAGAAAGTCCTCTGAGAGGGAAGAACCCAGTGGGGGGGTTTAGTGAGTGCACATTGTCCTCTCTTCTGCCCTCCCCATTATGTAAAAAAGAGAAAAAAAGTTGCCCTGTTACTGATCTAACCGAAACTAAGTTGCCTGAAAAATTGAATGTTATATCGGTTATGCAGGACAAGAAGATTACAGTCGAAGATGTTGTAACGGATAAAGTGTTGGCACCTGCACCCTCATCCCATTCTTTAATTGTAGCAGGGCAGTTGCAAGCCCAGGCGCAAATTCACGTCTGTGTCTCTGCAGCGCAGATGGAGATTCGGCCTGCTGATGATCCTCAAATTGCCAGGCAAGAGTTGGGTTGTAAGGGGTTGGAGCAAGGGTGTCGTTTGTCTTCGTGTAGGGCTCTGAACGAAAATAAATATGTTAGTGTGTATGAAAGTGTGTATGTAGCGGAGGTTGGAATTCCAGCTCTCAAAGATGGATCCGGCGAATCAATTCTAGTTACAGAGGCATTACCGTCCATCCCAAATAGTTGTTCAATTAAAGATGGTAATGACAGCTTGTTTCATCTGGATCAATCAAGTATAGTAATAGAGAATAGCCTTAGTAGCCTTATTATCAATAAATCATTGTTCGATCAAGATGTTGGTAGCAGTGAGAAGACTTTAAGTACAAACAATCAATGTAGCTCAGACCTTAAAGGACGGTCTAAACCAGAGAATATACTGTCAGTGTCCAAAGTAGAGGTGAATTCACAGACACCGCAAAAAAAGAGAGAGGTTAGCACCGAGCAGGGTTTATGGGATTGCCTATTACATACCATGGGCTCAATTACTAATGCGCTAAATTTCCACTCAGACAAATTGGATGTTCAGGTGGAAATATTAAACACATTAGCTTCCCATGTGGCAGGTATTGACACAAAACTCTTGCATCGAACTAACCTTATTAGGAAGGTGCAAACAGATAAGGATACCTCATATATAAGCTGTACCTGTGCACAGTTGATCGATAAGATCTCGGATCTGCCTTCAATAGTAAGTTCCGTGGTGCAAGAAGTTAAATCGTTGTCAGGTAGAAAAGGGCATGGTAGTGATGAAATGACTGAACCATCTAATAGTTTAGGTAGACCGACTGATGACGATAAATCACAATCTGTAAATGATGCTAGCAACACACAAGTTCACACCGAAGTCACTCATTTAGATTCATTAGAAGATAGCTTGGCAATAGAAGGGGGAGCTGTGATGTTTCTGGTGTAACCAATGACCCAAGTATTGTGAAAAAGTCATGTAGGAACCAAAGCAAAGAATCCAGGGTTTCACCAAAACCGACAAAATTGTCAAAAAGGGCTTAAAAAAAGGTTAAGGAAAACTCACAATAAAAAAGCATATGAACTACAATCTTTTAGTAAGAAAGTGAGTGTAGATCCTAATTCCTTGAACGTACAGGACTTTGAAATAAAATCATATTTTCCGATTTTTGGCCCTAATAAGAAATCAGGACTTAATGGAAATGTAACCAATTATCAACGTGTTTTATAAAAAAAAACAGGAGAGGTGGAGGTCAAATCCAGTTTTGTCCCCATAGGGGAAGCTCCAATAATAATAAAGGAAAAAGTATCAGATCAAATTATAAGTGTAAGGGCGGAGGTCCATAGTTTGCAATCTGGGTAAACTGAGAAACTAGTTGACCCTAATAGTCATTTGACCAGCCCGAGTAATGATCAAGGGTCTGAATTAAGGCGGAACCTAAGTAATGAAGTAGTGGTTGACCAAGCTGCTCAAAAGAACATTGTAAATCAGATACTAGTAAATCTCACTGATCAGCAAGGTGATAATAGAACCATACAGGGGCCCATTTTGGGACACAAGAGCTATTAATTGAGGAAGGTAAGGAAGGGAATTTGTTGATGGAAAGGGCTCTCGTGCCAGTTATGGAAACTACATGCCCTCCCGTTATTATGGAGAAAGATAATATTGTGCATTTAAACTTGTCACCTGAGATGAGGAAAGTAGCCTTGGGCCCCCAATATATATCTAGAGGTCCACATGATATCTTAAACCGTGGTAACATCTTGAAATTACTACATGTTATTATAGCTCTTAAAGATGTGGTAACTACGGATCTGGATGTAGTGGAATTTAAGAAAGAAGGTGAATACCCTGATAAGGAGATGTGGATTTATTCTTCAAAGGAAGACCTGAACATCTTCATGCCAGACACAGATGGACCAACTGCTCACTGATGCCACAGGCATGACATCATCTTAGAACCATCTAAGGCATCATAAGGATGCAACATTCTAATGAGAGAAACATGTGAGTAATGATAAAGTGATGAACCACATAACATATAAATATAACACAATTACAACTTGGTCAAATAGGGAAATTGTTGACAAAATAATGGCGAATGGTAGCATATTTGAGAAATGGGGCATTAAAGTCTGGCTAGTACAAGCATCTTGTTATCCGATGGTGCTGATTCCAAATGAGACACCTGAAATAATGTTACAAAAAAGGGATGATACTAAAATAGGTACGGCTAGTCAAAAACGAGATGATAGAAAAACAACCAGAATAGAACAGGTTAGAGTTTTAAAAAATGCGTCAGGCGCATCTAAGGAATCAAACCTTGCATACGGCATCAAGATAAGGAGTAGTCAGTCTGGCCTGCGAACCTTTGAAGCATTGAAGAAAGTCCCGGAGTTACAAGATGATTGGAGTTGGCTCCCAGGAATATTAACGAAGCAAAATCTTGAAAAGAAGGATTGATGCCATACAAATCCTTTGACTCTTTGTTCATGGAATACCAATGGCTTAAAACCGCTCATTGAAGACCAATATGTAACGGACTTTCTGAAAGCTGTTAGTATAATAATGTTGCAGGAAACTTGGTCGAAGTCTAATGAACCCTTCATTGGTTATATTGAATACTGTAATAACGCAACACATGAAGCCAACACAGGTCGCCCATGTGGTGGTCTTTCTATATATATTTCTATAAATCTCAAAGCATCTCACTTTGAAATTGACCTCCATGTAAAATGGCTCCAGTGTGTTAAACTAATAGCTAGCCATTCGATTATTCTATTAAATGTGTATTTAAATTGTAAAAAGAAAGTCAGATCCTCTCAAATTATCCAACTATGGGGAATGGTAAAAACCTTATACTATGAGCATTTGGATTCAGTATTTATTATTTCAGGTGATTTTAATATGCACTTTGTACCTTTTAAAAGGAAGACACCTGATTTAAAACGGTTAGCTCAATGGACAGAATGTGAGTTCAAAAAATATAACCTAAAGATTATTCATGACCGGGATAATATTCCTACATTTAATAAAGCAGACAGTTCCTCTATAATAGACTGTACTATACTGTCTGAGAAATTATATAATTTAGTAAAGAATTACAAGATTGTCCCAAGGATTGAAAGTGATCACAATCCACAACTGATTTTCTTTGATATAGATCCAAAGTATTTGCCACAAACTAGGACTCTGATAAAAGCTCCAACAGCCTTTAACCTGAAGAGGTTAATATGGAACGGAAAAACTGAGGATAAAATCTTGTGTGCTCTTGCCTGTTTAATTGAGGATACGCATTCTGCCTATGATGAAGGGCAGTCAATGGTTGAGCTCTGGTCACATCTTTGTGACAAATTGTTAGCTAAATTTGCGAGAGATGAGTCATATAATGGTATAACACTAAATCCTAGGAGACCAGGATGGTATTCTTCCCGCCTACTATATCAAAAAAGAAAACTTAATAAAGAAATAAGATTACTGCATAGGAACAAAAACAGGCTTTCTCTTCTTACTATATCATGTAAAATCAGAGAGTTAAAACAGAGATACAAGAAGGAAATATGGATAGCCAAACAAGCTTATTATGAATCAACATGGGTAAAAGTCCATCATGCATGTAAATCCAAAGATCTTCGATTATTCTGGAGCATCATTAACGACATCGAGAATGGTAATAATAGAGGCAATAGTGCTAATGTCGACGAAGTGAGTTGGGTGAGCTTTTTTAATGAAAAAATAGATACCAAAAATTTAGATAATGATAAATGTATTAATAATATTTTAGTTGATATTCATAAAGTAAAAGATAGAGGGAGTGGGGTTGGTATTTCTCATCCTCAGTGTAGAGTGAACATGGAACCCTGGTCGCTCGATAAAGTAAAAAAAGCGATAAAAAGGATTAGATCCAATGGAGCACCAGGTCCAAATGGCATCCCGAATGCATTATTTAAAACCGAATAAGGTAATTGGCCGGAGTTATTAATGCTTTTGTTTAATGAAATTCTTAAATCAGGTCTTCTTCCGTAATCCTGGCACAGGAGTATCATACAACCGATTTTTAAATGTGGCCCGCAGGATAATCCGGCTAATTACCGTTTAATTACGCTCACTGATGTGGAGGCAAAAATATTTGCTAGTTGCTTGTTGGATGAGCTAGAGACCTGGGCCTCAAATGAGGAGCTGATCCCCAAATTTCAAACTGGGTTTAGAAAGGGAGAATCAACACAAACGAACTTGATTTTATTAACGTTATTAGGTGAGAGAGCCAAAACTAGGAGGCAAAGATTATATGTTTGCTTTATTGATTTAAAAGCCGCTTTTGATTCTGTGCCAAGAAATATTCTATGGGGGAAGTTACCGAATTTGGGTATTCCGGAATCGCTACTAAAAATGATAATACTGTTATACTCCAACACCTGGGTGCAGATCAAAATAGGCGATGGAAAACATATGACCCAACATTTGGCTACTAATGTGGGACTGAAACAAGTCTGTGTGTTGGCTCCTTGCCTTTTTAATCTTTTTATGGCCGATCTGCCAGCTCATTTTAAAAGTATTAATTCACATTCGCCTTTTATTCATGGTCAAGAAATCAAATATATGCAATATGCAGATGACACCATTTTAATGAGCCAAACAGAAATAGGGTTAAAAAGGTTAATTGACTCTCTTAATGGTTATGTCACACAAAATGGGCTAACGATAAATATAAAAAAGACAAAAATAATGACTATGGGAAAAGGGAAACCTAGGATTAAAGAGTGGAATATCAATGGCATGGTAATTGAAAATGTGAAGTTATACAAATAACTTGGGATCACGTTTGACGACTGACTGATTTTTAAACAACATTTTAGTAGTCTTGAAGCCAGGGGTTACTTACTTGCATTTGCTTTTAGAAAATTAAGAGACAAATTATTATGCCCTAATTATGACCATCTGATAAAGGTAATGAGAGCTACGTTAATGCCATCTTTGACCTATTGCTCAATTATCTTTAAGGGCAAAGACGTGAAAGTGCTCGACAATATAGAAATTAGAACATATAAAACTGTTTTTAAAATCCCCAAATATATTAGTCGTGCAAATATAAGACTGGTATTTGGTTTGAAAAACCAATTTCTGGTGCGTCAATCTACATTTTTGAAGTCTCTTTTAACATTAGTCCGGTCGGAGGAAGGATCATTGGCAAAGCTGTGTTGGCTTGAAATTTCAGAAGGGGAATATTAAAAAAATTGGCAGCTGTATCTTAATGAATTTGGCAGATGAGATGAGGAATAGAATCGTTTAAAAAAAAGAAATGAATCAAATGGCCGCATTACTAACGACTATAGCGGACAAGGAGGAATTAAGGAAAATAAATAATTTCTGGACAATTGCTAATTCTTTCGGTCGGCTGTACCCCCAATCTTATTTGTCTTATCATTTAAAACCTAGGCTTAAGAATAAATTTATGTATTTAAGGTTGGGAAGATATCCGACAAAGGATGGTATACCAAAATGGGCGACTCAATGGCCATCGAGCATTTGCAGGCTTTGTATGCAAAGGGAGGAAACATTAACACACATAGTAACCGTATGCCCAGCTTTGGCAGAGGCTCAAAAGTCCATCCTAAAACCAATCTTTAATGAACTAGGAATTAGAACATGTAGGCAAGCAATTATTACCTGTATGAGTGGGGCCAATATAAAACTTATTTATCTCTTTGTTAAGTTCGTCATTATTGCTGAGAAGAAACTCAAAGATGTAGAATGAATAAATAATAATTTTAAGAATTGTTTGAAGCAAAATGTATGCAAGTTGAAGGTCTATTAGTATAATTTGATATAGTCATGCACATTGCACTTTATTATAGCTTGCAAATGGAAAACACCAAGAACATTCTTTTTTGGGGGTGTGCTTTTGGTATAATGGGATATAGTTATGCACAGTGCACTTTATTATATCTTGCAAATGGAACACAGCAAGATATAATATTTTACTTGTATTTCCTACTGCTAACACATGTCTCTTTGGTTAAATGCTGCTATAATAGTGATTGCTGCTAGTATATTGTATTTTTGTATATACTTGTATTTTAATTGTGGTGTAACGTTTTAATATTATCATGGAATGGTCTGGATTAATGTATTATTGGTGGATCATTTTAAGATGATAATAACTTTGTGCATAGCATGTGTCTGTTTTTGTCGGTTGCTATTATTTTTTCTTGTTTGTAATGATTTTAATTAATCAACAAATAAATACTTACTCACTCACACTAAGTGGCCAAGGGTATGCTCAGATGTGGGTCCCTTACTTAGTGTGCCACTGGAACCAAGCTACACCGACTGAAGTGCCCCAATCATGGTGGAACTGGTCTTGGATTGCTTGTGTCTGTTTCATGAAGGACCCGGCCCGACAGTTCAGAGGGGACTGTTCCTATAGAAGCAGATTTAAGACTGATTTGTATACGGCTGGCCCAAACTGAGGTGCCATGGTGAGCAAAAGAAGAATGTTTTGGAATGCTACCCGGAGTGACTAACAGTGGTTAAACTTATTGCAAGCATTCCTCCCATCACCTTTTGTGTCTTTGATGTTAAATAAACTGCATGTGGTGCAGAGAAGATTGGGCCCCTCTCATGTCTGGGTTGTAGTGCCTTTCAACTGGCTGCAGTAAAAATAGCCATGCCCCTGACTAAAATCACATGTTAACATCACAGGTGTCACTCCCTCTCTCCTCTGCCTCACTTGTCTAACCTCCTCTAGAATCCTCAAAAGGTAATGGAACGACCTTAGCCAGGTCGGATGCCACCACCCTTGCTACCACTAAGAGGTCCATATCCACATGACACCACTTGTGATGGCACTAAAACTGGAACCCTGATGTGATTATTCAGTCCTGTTGTGTATATAGTGCTTAATACTCTGGACAAAGCTGTGGGGTATTCTGCTTTGCCTTGTGATCTGGGCACGCCTTTGGACTGCATAGTTGAGAAGGATGTTGTATGTAGTGTATTCTATGTGAGAGTTGTTGGGTGAGGGCCATGAAGTTCAAATACATGATTCAAACATGCTTCTGTGAACATTGCTGCAGATAAATATGAGGTGCTGGAGAGAGAGTGAAAATTGACCTACCATTTTGATAAAAAATACTAATGTGCAGTTAGGTGAATTGGCACAGCTACATTTTAGTCACCCCTGAAATTTGAGGTGTTTGTACATTTTATGATTTAGCGCTATTCAAGAACCATAACTAAATGATAGCTGTTGGAGCAAGTTTAGACCTTCTTTACAATCCGGAACATATCTACAGAAATTTGGCATGCTGAATGCCTGGTGCAAACCAATTTTATCTAATGCTTCAATGGCATCTTCATTGCCTTCTAATTTTACAGAGTACAGCAACATTTGCTCTGCATTGGGTATTTGGTAACCTTACATTAAATTGCAGTAAGAACACAAATCATCCTCCGCATAATACTGACAAGTACCTGTTTAGGGATTCTGATCCAAATGTATTTAGCACTGAGTTTGCATCACAAAGTGACACAAATCCAGCACACAGTGTGTAGTGGGATATACTTTCTAACGCAAATCATGATTTGTGTAGGAAGTTGCCCACAGTAATGCAAAGTAGCACTATGCCCTAAATTGTGCCTCTTTGCATCAAGGGAGGCATAGCATAGGTTGTGCATAGGTGTTCCCATGCAACCACCCATGGGCTGTGACTCGAATACCTGTCTAATAACATTGATAAACCGGGATTTGAGCCAAAAAAAGTAGGCACAACAGTGGAGCGACTTTTAAAAGTCTCCATATTTTTCAAACTCTGCAAGTGTGATGCACTGTACTTTCTGTATGAGTGTGGATCTGTCACATGTGCCACATAATCCATCATGTTCTGTATAATTTTCAGATTTTAGTCCCAAAATATTGTTTTTAGCTTGAATGAATAAAAAGTTACAAAACAGGGACTACCCGTATTACTGTGAAGTGGAAGACCCTTCGCAAAGGTTGACGGATCACCTTTCTGTTGCTTATTGTTGCATTTGGGTGTTAGATTGGTACTAATGAGGTGAAACATTTTCCTAGATAGTGTTAGCATATGTGAAATAAATGTCAAAATAATAAAGTAATACTATCACAAAATGTGCAGCATTACGCCGCATAACCTGCCTTTTCTTCCTGCATAATTCAGCCATGCCGAATAATTTGGTACTCTCCTGCCGCATAATTCCAGTGGCTCTGACTATAATGCAAGGCAGTGCTGGGCATTGACTAGTACACAAGTCAATGCTTGAAAAGAGGTGGCATGTCAATCATGCAGCACAGATTTTGTTAGAATATTGTACGGTGTCTTCAAAATATTTACACGTGGAAGCATTTCACCATGGTGTGTCAGCGGCTGGTTAGGCCCACTGCTGGTATGGGTGGTGGGGGGGCTGAGCAGGGTTATGCTGTGCCAGGGTTTCATGAACCTACGGGGTCATGTTTGGCACTAACATACAGTAAATAAAATAAAAAAGAATACCTATAGGCAGCATGCCTAAAGTGCGGGTGCAATTGTGGGATGTGGATGTTATATTGGTAACTAGTGTGCCGACGGACCTTGGCAGCATGTTTTTAAAATGGCACGAAGTTTACCGAATGCTATGGGGGGGGGGCTGAGCGGGGGATGCTGTGCCTGGGTTTCGTGGAGCCTACGGAGTCATGTTTGGCACTAACAAACAGTAGACAAAAAAAAGAAAAAAGGTACACATAGATAATAGAAAAAGTTAACTTATTCAACGTCTAACTCATCAGTCAGCTGAGGCCTCTGAATGAGAATGCTTTATAGTGGCTGCATAGAGCTGCAAGTGTGCCTTATTTTAACAACATTAAAAGTATGTTAATGTTATTGACATTTGTAGCGCAACTGCTACCCGGAGGTGTCCTGGCGCTGTATTTGATGTCCTGTGGTGGCCCGAACGCAGAGGGGATGCAACAAGTCATTAGGCAGTAAACAACCATGTTTGTAAGGCCTTCCTAAAGTCCAAAAGTTTTGTCATGCATCTGAGAGACAGAGGGAGTTCATTCCAAGCTTTGGCTACACCAACCAAAATGCTTCTGCCACCCCAGTTAGCTTTTTTTACGAAGGGTACAGAAACTAATTTTGCTTCTGAGGAGCGCAATGATCTTCTGGGTTCTTACCAGTGGAAGAGCTGAATCAAGTTAAAGGGTCCGTTTCCATGAAGCGACTTATGGACCACACACAGAGCCTTAAACAAAACTCGCTTTCTGACAGGTAGCCAGTGGAGCCTTTTAATCTCCGCCAAGATTGAGGCATATTTTGAGATGCCAGAAAGCAGTCTAGCAGCTGCATTCTGCAAGAGTTGTTGTTTTTTCATAAGCGCCTCCTGGATATTTAGATATAGGCTGTTACAATAATTAAGTCTGGACATGGCTAAGGCAGTAATGACTGTTTTTTGGCTGTCTTTAGGTAGGAAAGGCACTTTTTTTTTGCATGATTTCAGAGTGTACGATGTGGCCGAGACCACTGCATAAACTTGATCCTTAAAAGAGAGTTTGTTGTCTATTATGACTCCTAGATTTTTTACCTTCCTAGTGGGAGTTGGAAGAGGACTCAGTGAATCCGGCTACCATGCTGGGGTCCAAAAAATAGGATCATTCGCAAAAGTACCAACTCTGTTTTATTGGAGTTAAGTTTGAGGCAATTTTGGGCCATCCAGCTGCCCACCGCTGTCATGCAGTCATGAAAGCGGGACACTGTCTCCTGTATTCCATCCGGAAGCAGTGATACTACAATCTGAGTATCATCAGCATAGGAAGTCAGATTGAACCCAGAGGATTCAATCAGGGGGGCTAGCTGCTACACATATATATTAAAAATAGTTGGACTCATAGACGACCTCTGAGGGACTCCACAAGGAAGGGAGAAAGATTTGGCAGTAAAGTCTCCAAGTGTGACTGTCTGTACTCTGTTAGCTAGGAACGATTTGACTAGTTTCCAGGCCATACCCTTTACTCCAATCTCTCATCAGTAAGACATTATGGACCGTATCAAAGGCCGCAGATGGGTTCAGCATAATCATGGCAGCTTTTCCTCCCTGATCCAGAGTAGTCCTGATTTCTTCAGTAGATTTAAGGAGAGCAGACTCCATGCTGTGTCCTCCTCGGACGTCATACTGGGTAGGGTCCAGCACCTGTCACTCTTCCAAAAACCGACTGAGTTGGGTGTTCATTATTTTTTTCTGAAATTTTAGCAGAGTCTAAATTTGTTAGAGTCGTTCAGATCCAGATTCGTTTTTTTCAGCAGCGGAAGCATAAATGCAGATTTTTTTTGCAGGATTTATTTTATTTGCAAAGAACTCTTGTATTGTTTTATGAAGTAACTGCTTATACTGTGCTAGGCTTTGTTTATATTTGTTTTTTTCACTCTCATTGTACTCCCTCCTCCAGATTCTTTCCAGGTGCTTACAGGTCAGTTTTTTTTCTTCAAGGTCTTGAGTATACCAAGGTGACATAGGACGTTCCCTATTGTGATGGAGGATTTGTTTAGGAGCTGACTTGTTACTAGCTGCTTCCAGCCAGTTTGTTTAGACAGACGTGGCCTCATCTAGATCCACCGAAAGAGTGGAAGAGGTAGAGGTCAGCAGGCCATGTAATTCATCGGCCTTCACCCTATTCTATGATCGACTGACCATATGTTTCTTCACTGGTTTCTTGGTACCTCGGTCAGGAGGAGTCACCTCGAAAAGCACTGCCCTGTGATCCGACCAGACCACCGGGAGAGTGTCCGTAAATACTAGCTGGCCATTATTGGAAAATATGCCTTCAAGTGTGAGCCTTGCCTTATGTGTGGCACCAGTGACCAGTTGCTTTAGGTCAACGGTACTCATTAGGTCTAGTAGTTTTGAGTTATCTGGATCCTTTCTAGCTTCTAGATGGAAGTTGAAATCCCCTAATATCGTATAGGAGCATGCACTAAGCTTGTTTTCCAACCAGCTGCCAGCTTCTATTATAAACTGGTTTCTTGGACCAGGTGGCCTAAAAACGAGAGTGCCTTTAAAAGTGTAGTGGTGAGAAAGGTAGAAGCAGAAGTCTAATGCTTCACATTCTGTTAGAAATGGGATTTCTGGTTGGCTAAGGCTTGCGCCAAGGCCAGGCAGAAACCACCACTCTAGTCAGGGCAAGGGAGTTACACGCCGAAGATAACCCCTCCTCACCCCCTTTGTAGCTTGGCAAGAGCAGTCAGGCTTATCCCGGAGGCAATGTGTAAAGCGTTTGTGCAACACACACACACATCAGCAACACACTAGGCACACCATGAAAGGAACTACACACAAGGTTATATGAAAATAGCCTTTGTATAATCAGAAACACATTAGAGTAGTAATCACACAATATACATAGTGCCAACTGGCACTAGGCAATATTTACAGGGGACTATTTACACCTAGCCGGGCCAATCAGGCCACGGTTAGAACCTTCAGAAATGCACAAGTAAATTATACATAACGCACAACTAGTAACTACTGGCCTAATACTATCCCGAGAACTAGATGCTGTAACATAAAACATGGGACACCTGAATCATATCAGGCATGAATCTCATTAACATAAACCACCTTAGGTTAGGCATACTTAGCACACAACTACATTATGAAATAATCATATGAGGCAATAGGCCTCGCAAGCAGAAACACATTGGGCATCACATTAGCATAAACACTGTGTGCCCCAATCGGGGGCACCACACACTGGAATTGGCCCCAGGTCAACTGGCCTTCCTCAGGGGCTAAATTGCCCTATTTCCTCCAAAGTCAGGGCTGGCTGCAAAAGCAGCAAAAGTGTGCAAAGCGCTGGGGCGTAGGCAGGAGTATATCTCACTCTGGCTCTCCTTATGAATACAATATGCCCCCAAATGTTGCAGCTGCCTGCGCTCTCGCAGGGCAGCTGGGTAGGACAAAAACGGCACTGGCACTACACATGCCTAGTCAACCCGGGGCCCCTGCGGGGACTCCTCCGGGAATGCGGGGAATGCAACTCAAATGTCCCCAAAATGCAGTTGCCTGCACTTCACGTTGCAGCTGCCTGCTATCAGTGGAGAAGTGTGGCTCAATGGTTTAGAGCGGCAGACCTTGATGCAGAGGTCTGGCCCGGGACCAGGGTTCAATTCCTGCCTTGGCTGGTCTCGGCGGATCTTGGGCTCATAATTCCTCGGACCTGATTTCTCGCCTCGGTGCCTATTCTAAGCATGGGTCCCACGCTGCAACTCTGGGCAATAGCTTGCTTAGTCTCCACAACGGCCCCCTACAGCGCTAGGGATGCCTGGTTGCACCCTGGGGATGCCCAGGAGTGGACATTTCACGGGGAAAAACCAGGAAGGGTTCCCTAGCGGTATGAGTACAGCGCCAGGACACTCAGGAGTATCAGTGCGCTTTACAAGTACGGCTACATTTACATTTATCAGATGGTGCGGCTGGAAATAATCAAAACACGCACTGGTCCGTGGGGCGGGCACCGATAATGTGCCCCGACACTCCCTCCAACCACCATGCAGCTGAGCTCCACTAACCGGGCTGTCTGACTGCTCCGGTCTTGGGCAGGCTTCTCCCTCACGCAGGGGAGGCTTCTGCGGCTCTCCTTGGATGCCGCGGGAATCCCATGCAGCGGGGGCAGGCGCCGACAGTGCGCCTCAGGCCCCCTCCGCCTCACTCCTTGAAAGCAGCGGCACTTGCGGGGCTCTCTCCACTCATGGGAGCCCCGCACCACAATCAAGCCTCGCTTCACCGGGTCCCCCTCCTCGGGACCAGGACTTCGTTCTGGAGCCTGCGAGGCTCCCGGGCTGCTTCAACCTCATGCTACGTGGCTGACTCACCCCGCCTCTCCTGGAGCCACCCACACCTCTCAGCTCCTGTCACTCACAAGCCAGACATGCAATTCACATCAGGCAGGCAGACACATAGCACACTAAAATGCCAACTTCTAAAAGTGGCACTTCTCCACCAGTCACCATAAATCTGCGCACACCATTGAGCAGCTTTTACCCTCACGAGTTCATACATACTAAACTCGACCCTGCACTCCTCTCTTACCAGGAATTACCATGGACACCCTTATCCCCCATGAATTCATATGGGAGGGCAGGCCAATCTCACCACATGCACTCAGAGAGCGCACGCACTTTACCCTGAGCCACAGTGGTAAAGTGCCCAGGGGCCCAAAACCACTACCACCATGTCAGAGCTTTAAGCAAAAAGTTCAGGGGTGAACCTGCCAAAAAGGGCAAAGTCCAACACATTCCATATTGGATGAGCAGTTAAAAGTCACGTTTAAAGAGTTTTGATATATTACTGCTAAGCCACCACCTTTCTCAGCCGGCCTATTTGGAGTATAGCAGAGGTATTCCAGGGGCGTGGCTTTCACTAAGTCTGGCCCGGAGGCATTGTATGCCCATGACTCGGTAATGAAGGTGATATTGATGACTTTTTTCTTAATTGAAGTCGTACAGACAATACTGTGTTTAACTAAGGATCTTGCATTCAGTAATACACACTTAAAGTATTTTCCCCCACACATCCTTCCCTACCTTTAGGTATATACTGTGTATGTTTCTCCTGCTGGGCAGTAAACATTGGTAGTAGGTTTGTCCTACACCCAGGGCATATTTTGTAATCGTTTGGAGGTTTCCGATCAGGTTGAATACAAATGCACAGTGGGTTATGCTTGATGACATTTAAGCTGTATAGTTTACTGTTAGAGTAGACATAGGGCCTGGGATCCTTTACGTCCAAACAGGCAGGGGGGCTGGCGCTGTGCGTGGGCTGTGAGCAAACGGGCGCAGACGGGCTTGCCTTCGGTGCGCCAGCAGCGCGTACGCTGCGCGCTTGCGGCAGCTTCTGGTTAAGTAGGCAGATCGGGCTAACAACTAGCCTGTTAAGCTGCTTCCTCCTCCCAAAATGGCAGTCTCGTCTTACTAAAGCACACCCCTGGAGTGAGGGTAAGTACTGAGTGCACTGTGCAAAAATCGCGGATAAAAACGATTATAAAAACAAGCAAGTTCAATATAGTTTAAAATAAACACAGTATTAAGGAAACACGTTGGTCCACCCAGCTCAAGCCTTAGGGGACATCAAATGTTCTTGTATGGGAGAGATGAAATATCTGCTAGAAGGCCGCTGTGTGCCACAAGTTCTAAGAACAAGCTTAGCATACATTTCGAAAAATGCTCAACAAAAGTGTTTCAAAGCTGCGTCGGGGTTAGTAAACGCAATATACTTTAACTTCAAGGCAGTGTACATATTAGGGCAGATTCCCCTAATTCTAATACCACAAGCATAGAGTCTTTCCACTTGTAGTGTGGGCTAAAGGGAAAAATGTATACTCAGACACTTATTTTATGTGTTCCCTTAGATCCTAACCAGGTTGATGACGCTAGTAGGCAACACTGCTACCTTACCAAAAATACGTGAAACAAGGTCATATAGGGGAGATTTATGAAAGAACCACAGCACGCTTCAAACGCAAAGCCACATTTTCAGAACTGGCCAGTCTTCATTCATCACCTCATCCACCGCTTTTGAGTGAAGGAAGGGTCAGGCTGTGAGCGTAGGTGCTACACTCGCAGATACAGATGTGCGCTTCGCAAGTCCAGAAGGTAGATTGTGGACTCATGCATTGAGGCGTCGCATCCGCGCGACCACTGCTAATAAATAGTGTAGTGATGAGGCGGCACACCAAGGCTTGAGTAAGAAGATTGATTGCAGGAAAAGAATGACCGTTTGCACAACCACCAACATGAGTTCTCCAGTGACATAAATAAGAACACTACACATAGGCTACCTCGGGTCACGTGCACATGGTGGCAGGACCTGCTGATGTCACCAGGATTCTATCCTGCCTCGCACCTATCTTAACCATGTAAGCCATGCCTGCACTGAATGAGATTTACAACACCACTAGAACATAATCTCCCACTGCTCAAGTCACGAGCGAGTAGTGTTGTCCCAGGCCAGCTGGGGTAATGGCTGTCTCCACTTTGCGAGCCAGGTGCAAGTCTCACAGCTTCCCTTTGCAAATAATTGATGTACCAGGATACGTGCCGGTGACACGCCTGGCCCTGCTCCACAGCGCACGTTTTTCACCAACGGTGTCTTCGCGATTTAAAAACACAAATATCGTTTTGTGAAGCTATGCGTGTGCAAAAAGTGCATATACCTCGCAGCTGAGGAGAATGGTTTTGTCAGTGTGCCCTCCTTCTGACCCTAGTGTCTACCACAATGCATTAAACAAGCACACAAGCGCAGCCCCCCCGCAGCAAAAGTTAAAGAGTAGTCGTGCATGCAGAGCATTTGCCTTGTGGGAGCGAGCAGCGGCAGGCGCGATAATTGCAAACAGATGGCGCCACTGCTCGCTGCCGCAAGGCAAACACTCTGCATGCAAGAGTACTGATTGGAAACAGTGTAAAACATGTACGAGTTTCTAAGAAAGTACAGAGAGATTCCAAGAGGTCCCTCCTACGCATCGCTTGCACGCTGCGTAGGGGAGACATAAAAACTGCCCTACCGTATGCGCTGTGCTTTAATTGCAACTCCTGTGGTCAGAGCTATGAAGGGAGAAGTTGTGTTGTGTTATAACACTTGCATAGAACTTAGTAGTGTGGAGTGCCTAAGCGCTTGCCTATACTGATAGTAAATTACACCCTAAATCTGTGCGGTGGAAGGGTGTTATTTTTGAGATACCCACAGTATCAAGGGCCATATAAAACACCCACAGTAAACAACATCAAGAGGGATACATGCCCTGACGTCACTGCTTCAACAGCCATCATTTATATAGTATATGATTGCTTGAACAAGCTAGTCTGTGAGGAGATGTAATGTGCCTGGCACGGAAAGAAGCCTTTGGTCTCTGGAGGAGAAGGCCACAAGGGGGCCTTGGAGATAACGGGTTAACAGAAAGTACTAGATATCGTTCTAACTACCCACCCAACCATCCATCCCTCCTCCCTCTGTCCACCAGCCTAAGAAGAACATTTATTTTGAGGCCCTCTGTGTGAAAAACGTCATACTTGCACTGTACCAAATACTCTGACTAAAATGTTATATAGCGCTTCGTGTATTACTGTGGATTTCTAAGCACTGTAAGTACAACCAGTTTAAATACCCCAAGGAAAAGATTTGCAGTTCATCAGCCTATGAAGGATGAAAGGCTGAGGCACCCGTTACAGATGGGTTGCTTTTACAATAAAAAAAAATTGTTTGTGAAGTTCACAAACAAATGCATTTTTTTGTAATAGCACTCCATGCTGTACTTTCAGTTTAATGGCGGCTGAACCCCTTTGTTTAGACGCGGCTCGCTGTAACCTGAATACAGCAAGCAGTGTCTAAAGATAGGGGTGTGGCCGCTATTAAAGTGAAAGCATGGTATGGGCGCTTTCACTGGAAAATAAATAAAAGGTTGCGTAGCGGCGCTGCTAAAGTGAAAGCGGACCTTGCTTACAAATACAATGAATAAAAAAGCGCAGCCAATATAGTGACAGGGACCACGCTGACAAATGAAATAAAGAAGTGCGGCCACTATACTAAAGCAGACTGCACTGCCAAATTAAATAAATAAAGAAGCGTGGCCGATATAGTTAAAGCGGACTGCCATTACTAATCCATACTAATATAATAAAGAGAGAGCTCAAACCTTTGAGGCGGGTAATCTCAGGAACCACAGCACCAATCACAACACCCAATACAGCGTTGGAAAGGGCAGTTGCAGCAGAAGGACATAGGCTATGCAGACGCCCACCATATACATTTAAAAGGTAAAAGAACCGTGCCAGCAAAGTAGTCCCTTGTGGGCGTGTCTGCGTTGTGCTGTGGGCGTGTGCTGGGGGCATGACAAACGCTGGGGGCGTGTAGTACATTCCGCCCTGCATGCCATGTCTCATATCGTGTGCTAATCCCACCCTGCTCCCTTTAAATACCCCTGCACCCCATAATCATAACCCACCCTTACCCTTAAACACTAACCCATCTTAACCCTATAAATATACCCTGTACCCCAAAACCCAAACCTATCCCTAAACCCTAAAAATACCCCTGTACCCCAAAACCCAAATCTAGCCCTGAACCCTATAAATACCCCTGTACCTCAAAACCCAAACCTACCCCAGAACCCTAAAAATACCCCTGTACCCCAAAACCCAAACCTAGCCCTGAACCCTAAAAATACCACTGTATCCCAAAACCCAAACCTACCCCTGAACCCTAAAAATACCCCTGTACCCCAAAACCCAAACCTAGCCCTGTACCCTAAAAATAACCCTGTACCCCAAAACCCAAACCTACCCCAGAACCCTAAAATACCCCTGTACCCCAAAACCCAAACCTAGCCCTGAACCCTAAAAATACCCCTGTACCCCAAAACCCAAACCTAGCCTTGAACCCTTAAAATACCCCTGTACCCCAAAACCCAAACCCCCAAAACCCATACCTATCCCTAAACCCTAATAACTACCCCTGTACTCCACAACCCAAAACTATATCTGAACCCTTAAAATACCCAAACACCCCAAAACATATACCTCAGTACCCCAAAACATATACCCCTATACCCATACTTACCTTATCCAAACATTAAAAAAAACATGCTTTTACCATTCATGCATTTACAACGAATTTCGTTGTAAATGTATGCGTGGTAAAAGCATATTAAATGTAATGCCATGCGTTATAATGGCATTGCGGAGTCATGGTACTTTCGTAATGAAAGTATGCGGAGTGATGGTATGCGGAAAGAAAGTTGCGGAATAATGGGTGTTTACTCTCCCCGGTAAAAACATTGGTGTCACGGCGGCCCACATCTCCAGCAACATACTCATATTTTTTCACCACCCATTTGAAAAATGCACAGGTCTCTCTCATTGATGGCCAGCACCGACATACACTTTTAGACACACCTCCCGCCACAAGTTCTAGAATTGCGAACTTTAGAGCTGGGGAGCTACGTTCGAATCTCAGAATCAGCTCAACATCCTGTGATTCCAGGCAAATCACTTTGTCTCCCCGAGCCTACCACAAATGAATGTGTTCTTCTGTAATGTAAATTGTGCTCATGCCATGTTGTCGAATTTGCGCTATATAATATTGCAAGGAAAAATAAAGTAGGGAAACTCGAGTTCACACACTACTGAACGCGCACTCTTAAGTGCATCAGCAGCGCACTGTGAATCGGAGCGTTTCACAGGCCTGTCACAGATAAGAAATGCTATCTAAACGAAATCCTACAAAACAATATACTACTGGCAGGCAGCAATTCATACCTGGACAACGTCGGGACGGGCTGCTAGTTAAAATATAAAAGCAGGCGGTGTGCTGGCTTGTAGGAAAGCAGGTCGTGGGTGGAATAGGGGAAAATCATTAAAGAAAATAATGCTCACAGACTAGATAAAGCAGACGTGTAACAACACAAGTAAAAAGTCCAGTCCTCATGGGAGGTTACAAATGCAAACATGGCGGTACCAAGGAGGGGCTACTAAGCCTATTCATTAATCAAATGCAACCATTTAGAAAAGACAGTAACAGGAGCAAATTGAAAAGATGGGCGGGATATGGGCGGAGCTTCAAGTCTCTTCGTGAATTCACCATGTATAGCAGAGCAGTTCATGCGCTGCCCAGGCTTAACCTAAAACTGCTGCTCTGTTATAAGATATTATTAATTATGTTCCAGGCACTAGTGTTTTCGCTCACTAGACCTCCTCAAAAACGCAGCATGTATTACAAATGTCTCTGCGCACATATTGCTCATCCGCGCAGCGCTTCAATATCCTGTCAGGGTAGAAGGAGCAATATACGTGCCAGTACAATCCAACATAGGCGACCACCTGTCATCTACGAAACGAGAAATTATTACCTCCGGCGATCCATTACCTCGGGGGTATTACACGGCCTGACATAGTATGACAGCAGGTCACTCGGCTTTATGTGAACAATGGTCTCTGCCAGTCAGCAGAGTACAGTTTGTTAATAATAAATTATAAAACCAACACATTTGACTTCCTTTAATAATTTTCTTCATTTAATGAAAATATTTTGAAATCCCCAATTTTTCCCAAAACAAATAAAACAATCAGTTTCCTTAAAACTGCAATAATTTATGATGTTGCACTTACTTTCATAGTCCATGGTCCAATACTACTAATGTACTTTATTATTCTATAGTACTATTATCAGCATCGGTAATATTATAATGAGTATCAGTATCACCCGCTTAAAACAAAACAGAATACTTTTCCACATTTTCTTTCTATTTAAATATAAAGTGCCTGTGTCTTTATGTAAGAGCACACATGTGTGGTGCATGTACCCATAAAATAACATGAGCGACTGTGTCATATGCTTTTTTTAAATTCTACTGTGCTGGCGGTAATGCCACACCCTCTCATTACAGTGTGAAACACAATCACACCTGTTTTGTATCACATTGCCTGCTATGGGCGTCTTGAAACACTGGGGCTTATGTACAAGCCTCTTGCAGCAGTTTTGTGTCATTTTTAACATGGGAAAAGTGACGTACGGGTGGCGCAAGGGGCTTGTGAATAAGCCCCTCTACTCTTAACCCGTTTCCTGCGCCGTTATTTCGGCGCAGTGCTGGGTGTTATACAGAGTGGGCAGGGCTGCGTCGGCCGTTGAACTTTCGCAGCACCAGCCAGGTAGTGCTCCGAACGTTCAGCGGCCGACGGCAGCATCATTGGGGTTAAAAGAAGCAGCCCCTTTGCCATTTAATTGATTTACTGGGCCTTCTGGTGCGTTGCCTGCCACAAAAAGGGAAGTTTTCACACTTCTCTTTTGTAATGTATTTTGATCCGTGATGGCAGAGGCGCTCTGAGAGAATGTCTGTGCACTGTAAGAAGCAAGGCTGTGCATGTGTGTGTGTAGCATAGAGGGAAGAAAGCTTACTTTGTTTACTGGTAATCCCTTGCCATCAATCAATCAATCAGGGGGCTTATAAAGCGCGCTACTCACCCATGAGGGTCCCAAGGCGCTAGGGGGGGGGAGAGGGGGCAGCTCCAATTCAGTTGAAGAGCCAGGTCTTGAGGTTCTTGCTGAAGGAGTGCAGGTTTGGGGAGCGTCTGATGTTTGCTGGGAGACCGTTCTAGGTCTTGGCTGCGATGTAGGAGAAGGCTTGTCGCAAGCTCTGTTCCTACGGATGCGGGGGGTCTCTGCCAGGGCGAGGTCGGCGGAGCGGAGGTTCCTTTTGGGTACGTGGAAGGAGACTCTCTCATTAAGGAATTTGGGTCCGATGTTGTGGAGGGCTTTATAGGCATGGGTGAAAAGTTTGAAGGTCACTCTCTTCTCGAAGGGGAGCCAGTGGAGGTCTTGTAAGTGTTGGGCCATGTGTTGTTGCCATGTGCTTCAGGGATGTACAATTCCTCTTCAGTATGACCAGGGCTGGTTTTAGGGCTGTAACCTGGGGGGAGGAAGGGGCAATGTGATTAGCAATAATTTACAATTTAATAAAACCTGCTGCCTAGTTCCTTGTGTGTTCAGCTTTCATGCAGCAATACAAATGTCAAGAAAACTCTTGTGATTAATGTTCCTACCAGAGAGAGAGAGTCAGAGTTTTGTCTAGTTGCAGATTTGGTCCACCATATGGTAGTTCAGAAGGTTAATATGCCTGCTGCAAGGAACGCATACCATGCAGATCACAGATCTGTATTTTATGTGGATTAGCTGAGCGGATTACTGCTTTTGTCCCAGAGATCCTTTTGTTACTGAGGTTCATAAGATACAACCCTATTATAGAACAGTGATTGTTACTGAACTGTAGTGAGGGAATCTGAATAGGCGTCATGAAGGGGAGGAGGTGCCAAAAAGGATTGTGGCACAGGGTGCCAGCAGTGCTAAAGCCGGCCCTGAGAGTTAGTGTGTCTGCCGGGCTCAAGTCAATCATAGTCAAGTGTATGATGAGTCTGAGTACAGGATCGCAAGTGTGTTTTCAGGGCAAGGGGGAATCTAGCAGATTCAGTTTAGTGATCAGTAATTAAGGGGTTCTCTGTCGGTATTCTCAAGCTACGCTCACGTCACGTGCGCACATCATAGCTGACGGAAATCAGGGGCTTCTTCCAAATGCAAGTCTGGCTGCTCATGTCGGACCTCAACAGTTTAGAAAGACCTCATACAGTTCCCATGTGATATAGAGCGAAAACGTCATGAGCGCAATACATAATTAGTGGATTTAATAAGGTGGACAGCTGTTATTGGCAGGATAATGTGCTTGTCTGGTTCCTCTGAACTGGAAGGGAGCAGTTGTAAAAGCTCTTTTGAAAAAGCCCAATTTAGACCCGCTTGATATGGCGAACTACAGGCCTATTTCATTGCTTCCTGGACTTAGTAAAATCACGGAAAGGTTGGTGAACTTTCATTTATCACACTTTCTGGAGTCCAATGGCCGGTTGAGAAATTCGCAAACAGGCTTTCGGCCGGGACAGGGCACTGACACCGCCCTACTGGCAGTCGTTGAAGAATCCCAAATAAATGAGAGCGGCTCTTTATTCACCAACAGGGAATGGAGCACTAAATTACTTGAAGTAAAAACCGAGTTTTCCCTATTGGTTCTTGTCAAGGCACCCTTCATGCACCCAAGTCTACTTAAATTGGTATACAAGAATGTCACATTCATACATGAAACATTTAGAAAGAAAAAACGTGATAAATTCAAGCATATATAAACAAGTGTGACCTGTTTTATTTATAAAGTTAAAAAATATTTTAAAAAACATTCAGCTGATACAATCAGCCCCTGAATAAGCAGCTTCCTGGACAGCGGTGGGAGGAGGGGCAGAACTTTCCGAGCGGAACGGAGAAGACCGAAACAGACTCCTGCAGTTTTTTTTGCCTGAGTCCTTGTCAAAAATAAAAGAACGGAGGATTTATTTACAAGTGTTTCGAACCAGCTGTCAGGTGAACACCGACACAGATTGCATTAGGAGAGAAGACCTTGAACAGGAGATTTAAATACAGCGTCTCAGGTCTTGATGTAATGGCATCTGCATTTTGAAGATATTCAGAAACCTACTGAATATGCATGAAGAATTCTAAAGTGTATAAACTAACGCTGTAAATAAGAAAAAGAGTCCTAGAATAACACTTGGGGATCACCATGCACGAGCGCAGGTGATGTCGCATTAAGGAGAAGCTTATTAGATTGGTCCTGAAGAAGGTGGTTGTAAACCGATTTAACCGCCGAAACCCGTTGACGCTCTGTTAAACAGTTAAATCAAGAAGGGTCAACATCAGTGAGGGCATTGGTCATTAAATCCAGCCTTATGTTGTACTACAGAATCTCTTGATTAACATCTTCATGACAGATTTAATTGTCTTTTTGTTGTTCTTCTCCAATTGAATTGCTAATATTTTATACCATGCATTGTATTGTTTTTTAAATTGTGTATTTTATCTATATGTGATGGAATGTTTTTTTAAATATTTTTTAACTTTATAAATAAAACAGGTCACACTTGTTTATATATGCTTGAATTTATCACGTTTTTTCTTTCTAAATGTTTCATGTATGAATGTGACAGTCTTGTATACCAATTTAAGTAGACTTGGGTGCATGAAGGGTGCCTTGACAAGAACCAATAGGGAAAACTCTGTTTTTACTTCAAGTCGTTGAAGAAGCCAGAAGCATTTTGGATTCGGGAGGATCAGTGGCAGTGATCCTCCTGGACCTCAGTGCAGCTTTTGACACTGTTAATCATCAAGTGTTAATTCAACGGCTGTCAGATGTAGGGGTGACTGGGACGGCATTGAAATGGCTTAAGTCATTTCTTAGTGACCGGACCTACCAGGTATGGGAAGGTAGCGCACGATCAGCATCAATCCCCCTCTATTGTGGTGTGCCACAAGGCTCTTCCTTAAGCCCCACATTGTTCAATGTGTATATGGCCCCCCTGGAGGACGTGGTTGCTCCATTTAATATCAAAATCGTGAGCTACGCTGATGATACTCAGCTGGTGGTCGCTTTATCCCAGTTTGCCGAAAGCCCAGACACGCTGCATTCCTGCATGTCCAAAGTCTACACCTGGATGTGTGAGTCAGCACTGAAGCTGAACGGTTCGAAGACCGAAATAATGCTTTTAGGGCATAAAGGTTCTTTACTCCCCTCGACTATCTGGCCCAGTTGTCTGGGCGTACTCCCGAACCCAAAGGAGGAGATTAAGAGTAACCCTGGGCGTAGTGTGCGGAGTGGGGCTCCGCGGAGCTACGCGAAGTGGGCGCAAAACTACGCCCACCCGCGCACTCCGCGTAGCCCCACTACGCGCCGCCCGCCTCCCTCCCGCCCTCCCTAAATATTTAAATAAAAGGATAGAAAGCTTTTAAAAACACTTACCTTGTCCGCCGCGTCCCCGGGCTCCCTCTCGCCGTCCCTGGATTTGCGCCGCCACCGATTCAGATACTAATGCGCATGCGCGGGTGCCCGCGCATGCGCATTTCTCATGAGAAATGCGCATGCGCGGCCGCCCGCGCATGCGCATTAGTATCCGAAATGGCGGCGCAAATTCAGGGACGGCGAGAGGGAGCCCCAGGGACGCGGCGGACAAGGTAAGTGTTTTTAAAAGCTTTCTATCCTTTTATTTAAGTATTTAGGGAGGGCGGGAGGGAGGCGGGTGGCGGCCGGCTACGCACCGTCTGCGGAGCGCGCATAGTGCCGCCTGGCTACGCCCGCTACGCAAAATGCGTAGGAGACGGCACTACGCGCACTCCCTGCACGGAGCGTTGCTGGCCGCCCACCCTTAATTAAGAGTCTCGGGGTGTGGCTGGAGCAAGATCTCTCCTTTAGGACTCAGGCAAAAAAAACGGCAGGAGTCTGTTTCGGTCTTCTTTGTTCCGCTCGGAAAGTTCTGCCCCTCCTCCCACCACTGTCCAGGAAGCTGCTTATTCAGGGGCTGATTGTATCAAGATTGGACTATAGCAATGCTATCTTCCTTGGTGCCCCTGAAGCAACGTTCAACAAACTTCAACAAATTCAAAACGCTGCAGCGCGGCTTCTTAAGAACATCCCACTGTCATGGTCGGCTAAACCTGCATTAAAGGCACTGCATTGGCTGCCGGTGCGTGAAAGGGTCAAATTTAAGTCCCTCTGCCTCGCGCATAAAGTTCTGCAGGATAAAGGTCCTCCGATCCTGAAGAATCTAGTTATACCCTATAAGGCCAATAGAGCCTTGCGCTCAGACTATAAACATCTGCTTAAAACTCCTAAAGTTAAAAAGGCACGTACAGGGGGAAGAAGATTCTCAGTGAATATAGCCATTCTCTGGAATTCACTCCCCCTGAGTTTGCGTTCAGAGACCTGCCTTCTCCATTTCCGCAAACTCCTTAAAACACATTTTTTTCTAATTGATGTCTCTGAGTACGTTTGACTGCCACCTTTCTGTTTCTGGAACAAGCGCTGGGATGCTCCAGGGTAACTATCAGCCTGATTCATCAAGCTAAATTGCACTCGCAAAGGGCAAGATTCTCAGAATCTTGCCTTTTGCGAGTGCAATTTTTGCATTTGGGATTCATCATCCCAAATGCAAAAATCGCTATTTAAGAATTCGCATATTTGCGAGGAATTGGATTTAAGGAATCTCTAATAGAGATTCCTTAAATGCAATTCATCAACCAATTAGAAATAGCGAAATCGCAATATTTGCTCTCAATTTACCACCAAGTCTGACTTGGTGGTAAATTGCGAAAATAGTGTAAAAAGCACTTTAGTGCATTTTTTTCTTTTGCATGTTACACACACACATGTCCTTTGGACATGTGTGTGCGCAACACCTGTTCAAATGTGTATTTAAGGGGTGCTACAGGGTGTCCTTTGGACACCCCTGGCACCCTTAAAATCGCTATCTTATTTGCGAGTAGAATAAGGGATACTCCCCATTCATTCCTATGGGCCTTTTGGCCCATAGGAATGAATGGGGAGTTATTCCTTATTTGCGAGTAGCAATTTGCTACTCGCAAATAAGGAATGTGTAGGAATCGCTATTTATTTAGCTATTCCTACATGAATACCGTTTTGCGAGTCCTCAATAGCGAATCGCTATGATTCGCTAATAGGGGCTCGCAAAACGGCCCCTTGATGAATCAGGCTGTATGCGCTATATAAAACTCGAAATAAATAAATAAATAAATGGCGATGTGGTATTTCCAGGTGAATCGGTCATTTCCGGGTGAATGGGCCGGTTTATTCTGTGCCTGTGCGCGGGTCAGGGCTTTTCCTAATGCCTTATCAGTGCTTGAAGTAGATGGGTGTGTTGCAACTAATTTGTAGCCTATTGGAATAGGTCTATGGGAGTTGAGGCACTAATAGCGACTTGATTTGCCAAAGACCATAAAGAACAACAGATTCTTTTTTTATCCTGAGGGGTTGCATTTTTTAAATCACTCTTATCCTCATGTATTTAGAAAGGAATGCTTGGGCTACAGTTTTTATTGATATTAGTTCAGCCGTTTTGGAATGTTCTATTGTATGACGAAACAACATTATTTTGAGCATCAGTGCATTAAAGATACATGAGAATTTTACATGAGTTTGTGGCACTTCTCCCCTACTGTGCCTTTCATTTGTGTCTGTAATTCGCCTACTCCAAACGTTAGGACACACCACGGGACTCTCGCATCTCTGCCTAATTATAGCTCTGCATTGTAATAATACATTACCGGGGGGTGATACTTCTTTGGACTCGTAAGCATAATTCAACCCCAACTTTTGTAAATAAGCATATAGTTGTGCTCTCATGCCAACTGATTGTCTAGGTACCAGAAAGTGTATGTAAATATACATCTCACTATTTTTTGTCAAACCCACCAATCGTAGTACATGTATTGTTTTGAAAATATGCTTTAACAAGGGTGACTCCATAACTTTAGAGAACCTGGGGCTGTACGCTACATTGACAAAACAATGGTTCACTAGGATTTTAATCTCCGTAATGAACAAAAAAGAACTCGCTTCTCGTAGAAGACCGAGAGTATATCCACTTGTACAGTACCAAGGCGTACAATGAAGGCAAGATTTTGAGCAATTAATTGATTCCTTGCATTTAGCAGATTAAATTTAGGTTAATTTTTGTGAAAAAAAGATCCAGTGCTCATGCTCTTGCTTTTCTTTACATTTTTTAGATACTGGGCGCGCTTGCTCCCGTCCTAATGATGTCCCTATAATAAACAAGGTCAAAACACAGTCAACAACAGACCTATACAGACCCCTAACATATTTTTAAATAGTTTTTTTTAAAGAGTCATATGTCTTTTTATTTGTGATGCATTTTAATTTCATATCTTCCTTCCTCACTGCACCTTACTTCAACACACGCATGAGTACTAGATCTTTTTTACAAAAATTAACGTATAACAAATTTACAAATTGAAATGAATGAATTAATTGCAAAAAATCTGTATTGCTTTGAAAGCGCTGAAATGCCGGAGCAGCGTACATTTGGCTCCACCCTTTATATGTCATGATCATGCAATCATACACTCATATATGACACATTCACTGTGTGTCTTAACTTCGTAACGTGTGTGAAGTATTTAAATGCAATAATGGAATGTAATCATTGTTGGGATTAGAGGTGTATATACAAGTGCACTAATGCTCAGCTGAAACATGTAATCATGTAATCTTTAACTCATGTTTTACACTTATTCTTAAAGCTATACTTGTTTATCTATGATCATGTATTCAAAGTTCATATTCATTGCTGAAGTTAACTTAGCCTGACTACAGACATTAATTGAAATTAATTTAGCCTGGCCAGTATATTTCTCCTATCTTTGGCAAGTGCATTATCATCCTTCTCATTAGTTTGAGAAAACCATATTGTTTGTATTGGACTGTCGATAGTGAGGCCTGAAGCGAGGAACTTGGCAGTGAATGTGGAGAACTAATGGTCAAAAGATGCCTTCTGTTTATCATGTAACAGGCCAGCAGGATGTTCAAGGGTGCAGATTACAGTCCATGTTTTGATGCATTGGGAAACTTCAGGGATGTTGCAGACGCTCCTCTCGAGTAACAATTTGATAAGTACCTCATGGTGGGAAAAGAGATGAAAACATTTATTGAACTCCTTGTTAGACCTGCCGTGCATAGGGTGCCCTTTCTCTAGATGTTTTGCCTTTTACCTCCTGTTTTTGCTGATTCTTTTTGTTGGCTTTAAGATTCTGAGCTCTTTACCACTTCAAACCAGTGCTATAGTGCAGGTGCTTCTCCCCTAAACATGGTGACAGGTGGTGCATACCTGAATGGCATATTTGATTTACTAGTAAGTCCTTTGTAAAGTGGTATAACATATACCTAGGCCCTGTAAGTTAAATGCTACTAGTGGGCCTGCAGCACTGATTGTGCCACCCACATAAGTAGCCTTTCAAACCTGTCTCAGGCATGCAATGCTGGGGCATTCGTGTGCAGCTTACTGCTACTTCAACTTGGCATTTAAAACTACTTACCAAGCCCCAAACTCCTATTTTATTACACATGTCACCCCTACGGTAGGCCCTAAATAACCCTAAGGGCAGGGTGCCATGTAAGTAAAAGGTAGGACATTTGTGTTTAATCTTTAAATGCCCTGGTAGTGACAACCCCCTAAATACATTTTTCACTACTGTGAGGTCTACCCCTCTCATAGGTCAGCATTGGGAATTCCTTAATATATTTTTAAGCTGTAATTCCTGATCACAGAGGAGTAGCTTTTTCACTTTCATATCTTTGGAATGGTAATGATTAATCCTCCTTACTCGTGAAGTTGGATTAAACATGACTGTTTTAGAAATGCCACGTTTAGAAAGTGTACATTTCTCTGTACTTGCTGCTCTGGGTGCCCGACAGCCTGTCTCCAATACACGTCTGGGATGGGTGACAGCTACACGTTGTGCATTCTCTCTAGACAGCCACAACACAGGAAGGATAGGTGTGTCTGCGTACCTATCTACATACATCTGCTTTCTGATGACTTTGTCTGGGCAGGATGGAAGGGAGGGGCTAACACTTCACTTGAATTGGCAGTGTCCTGACCCCACACAAAGGACTGATTTCTCCCCACAGTTAGCCTGGCAGACAGGACTGGGTTGAAAGGCATACTTGTGCACTTCAGAGAGTTGCTTTGAAGTCACCCCCACATCAAAGGCACTTCTGGGTATAAGTGCCTGGTCTCTGACCCCCTAAAATCAGACTCTACTGGACTTGTAACAGAAGTTCTGCCAGAAAAACTGCTGTGCTGCTTAAAGGACTGATTCAAATGGACTGCTGATCTGGAAGGCCTGCTTTTCTGTTCATTTCCCTGCTGCCTGCTGCTCTCCAACTCTGCGGAAGATTAGCTGGACTCTGCCTTCACTCCAACTGATCTCCAAGGGCTTGCTGGCTTGCCTTCTGTTGCTTGAGACTCAGGGATATTAAAGTCTCTGCCCCAGCTTCTGTGCCTGGCTCACTGGAAGTGGCCTAGATACTTTTAATACAGATTTTGATGCACCTCCTGTTAGCAAGTAACAAAACGGCTGTATTGACCTGGCTGCAGGAGTAAAATAGGCGCATCGCCTCAGAACCAGCACTTTGCATCCAGAGATCGACGCATCGGACAGTGTATTGCCGCTGGTGCAGTTTGGTGAGATTGATGCATCCCCTCGACTGTATGGCAGAATCCGGCACATGGCTCGAGCTTCTCGAGCCCGGTATAAGTTGGGGAGAGGGGTTGGCCTAACGGCTAAGGCGCTCGACCTCGGACCTGGGGATCTGGGTTCGAGTCTCGGTAACGACGCCAAAAACTCCTGTGATTCTGGGCAAATCACTTAATCTCCCCGTGCCTAAAATGGAAGTGTGTCCTCATGTAACGTAACTGGTGCTATGTAAAGCGCTCTGATATCTGATTCGGTTCGGGTCTAGTTCGCGCTATATAAAACTCTGCAAAAATAAATAAATAAATAAGTCTTCGGAAGTGACGCATCGCCTACACTGCATGAAGAAGATCGACAAATTCTACACCTGCGGGCCATGACATCCATGCATCTAGCTGTTTGCAACCAGGAAAGGTACTTTGCTTACTAGGGTCTGCGTGGGTCCTGCAGCCAGGTGGCGCTCCCTCGTGGTCGGCCTGAACTTTTGACTTTTTCCTGGTACATAACTTTTCGTCTATATATTATTATAGTTCTGTTTTCAACCACTAAATAGCTACATGCATGTTTTCCGCTGTCTAGGGATGATGTTATACAGTGAAATTCGTGGATGCATCTGTTGCCAGAAGTCATGCAAGGCTCATGATTATTTTTTTTTAAATCATATGAATTTGAAACATATAAAAACCCAAGAAATGTATATCGATATAGATACATGGATAGATATACATACACATAATGAATGCAAATGTAACTTTTTATCTGTATATTATCATAGTTCTGTTTTCAACCACTAAATAGCTACATGCATGTTTCCGGTGGTGGACAGAGTTTCCTGTTAGACCGCTGTCTAGGGATGATGTTATACTGTGAAATTTGTGGATGCATCTCTTCATCATCTGCTTAGCGCTGATAACATGCTGGTACTTACACCGCAATCTTTTAGTAAAGTTGTTAAAGATTTTTCTCTATTGTTCGTATGGACATTTGTTGGTTGAGTTGAAGCTTTGTGAGGGAGAAGACATCAACAATACATTTCTGACTGGCAAGGCAAAGTGACTCCATAATAAGGACTAGGAACCACAAAATATTAAAATATTCAAATTGATTTTATTTTAGGCTACTAATAAAACCAGTATATATGCAGAACAAAAATAAATTATAATATATATAGATAATACGTTATGAGATAGATAGATAGATAGATATATAGATAGATAGATAGATAGATAGATAGATAGATAGATAGATATGTAAATAAACCAGTGGTGATCACCACTGGGTAGTTTAAGTTAGGATCATGTTTCCAGAAGAGATGCGTTTTCTTGTGTTGCTAATAACTTTCATGCCGTTTGACGATGACTCTCCACTAATGTCCCAATAAAAAATTACTTTTTGACTAGATTGCCCACAGAAAGGTTCGGGGTGATCCGTCAAACGGGGGCTGATAAAAAGGGGGGGCCCCAAAATGCATTTTTGCCACTAATTTTTCAGTAGGAACTTTATATGCAACTACACTTCAAACCACTAAACTGCTTTAAACCAAAGTTGTCAGAAAGCTAGATGTTGGTCCAGAAAGAATGTGTTTAGTGATTTGGTGTAAATCCGTTCAGTAGTTTTTGAGCAATAAATGATCAAAACAATTGTATATCTAGGGGCACAGAGCCTCTGCGGAACCAACAGATCTGAAGATGAGGTCTGAATGGCTGCCACCATATCAACCAGGAAGTGGTGGCAGACATGTTAGGACTCAGAACTCAGTCCTGAGTCCTGAGCAAAAAGCAACAAAAATACACAAAAGGGCAGGATAGGGATACCCTGACTGCTTTGCCCACCTGAGGCCAAAAACTTTTTTCTTTTAATTTTCCTGAAAGTTTGTGGAGGATCTGCAAATCTGCATAAAAAAACCCAACTGCAGGGCCTGAGATTGTTTCTTTAAAACCCTCGGATTGGGCCAGGACCTGCCGGGTGGCGGCACATGTTTTTTTGGGGGATGGAAGGGCCACATCCCCCAGGACCAAATACATTAAAAAGGTAAGGGGGCTGCACTGGTCCTCCTCAACGTGCCTAAAAAAGGCCCAGGGACCCCATTCCCTGGGGTCAAAGTGTAATGCGTTCTAAGATAGCTATAACTTCTGTACTCGCCATTGTAGCAATAAATATGCTCCATAAGTTATAATTCAGAAAAAGCTTTGTTGGTGCATCCACTCATCTCCAAGCTCCTCAAGCAAGTGCCTGCATACATATTTGGAATTAAGAACTTAACTTGAAGCTAAACACTGTGACACAACAAAGCCAGCTGCTAAACTAGAGTGTACACTACAGCACACCCAATCTGTACAGAATTCAGAATTCTCCCTCATTTAACATTCTTATATATTACTACATACCTTCCTTCCTTATAATTAAAAAAAGTAGAGAAAAAGAAAGAAGAGAAAAAATATGAAACATAAAGATATAATAAAATGCAGATATATACGCATAAATATAAACTGTATACTTAATACACGCAAAGTTATAATAACCTGTATGACTAATACAATACAAAATGTTCTAAACTTTTTGGTAAACATCTCTTTCGTACTTGCAATTTAGAACCATGTGGTAGCCCACCTAACATAACACTTGAAGTTCCCACATTTTCTACTTCCACTGTATCACTAGCAAAATCAGGATTATTATAATTATTACATTGTTTCTGTGTAGAGAAATTGACTTTGGCCAACCTAGATAATCTTCACCAAGAACTAGTTCTTAAATAAGCTGATGTTTTCATCAGTATCAGAACTTCGAATACCCCAGAAAACTTGGAATATCCTTTCTTCACATGTAAGGGTAGCTTAACTTTTACCTTGTCGCCTACACTCAATCATTTTTGTTTAAAAACTCTCTCAGTCATCATGTGCTTTTCTTTTTTTATACAATTTTCATTCACCGGCTTCTAATTTTTTTTCAGATGAACCATATGTTTTTTAGGCTTCAACCAACTGGGATTTAACACCTGTCTCGGTTTTCCCTTAAGTAAAACAAAAGGTGCAAATTTGGTCGTACAATGTGGTGTGCAATCATAAGACAAAATCAGATCTGCTACATGTTTTTCAACATCCATGTGTGCTTTAAGAGCCAACTGAATACCTTCAACCAAAGTTTTATTGAATATTTCAACTAAACCATTCATATTTGGTGAATATAATGTTGTCTCCATATGTTGAATGTTAGCTTTTCTAAGAAATGAAGTGAACAAACTTGATGTAAACTGTGTTCTGTGATCTGACACTATGTACTCAGGTAAGCCTTCCCTCCTGAACAACTCTTGTAAAAATTCAATGACAGTAACAGAATCAACACGCAACACCCATTTTATATCCACCCATTTAGAAAAGTAATCTGTCACCACAATGATAAAAGGTTTGCCATTCAAGATACCTTTTTAAGGACCTAAAAAATAATCGGCCAGCTTTTTCCATGGTTTTTCTGGAACAGACAAATGTAAATTGGTGATTTGTTGCGTTTTAAGCACTTTGTCAGAATCTGCACATACAGAACAATCTTTTATAAAATAAATAATATCAGTATTCATATATGGCCACCAAAATTGATCCCTTACTTTTTTGATTGTATTTGTTTGGCAGATGTCCCAAATGAGCAATTGACAACTTCTTAATAATCCCAATAGGAGGATTAAATACTTCACTTTTCAACACAACATCATTTGCCAGAGAAGGATCAGGTCTGACTTTCCAATGAACACACAATTCTCTAGATAAAAGTTTCTCTAACGGCCAACCATTAATAATATAATCTATCAATAATTGCATAGTCTCATCATCCAATGCAGCTACCATCCATTGTTCTTTGGATATCACCTGTCCTATTGAAAGCACAACATCTTCTATGGCGGCTACAAGACACTCCTCATGTGTAATCAATTCATCATCAGGCACAACACTTCCAGCCAATCTAGATAAACAATCTGCCTGAACATTCTGCATTGGGGTAAGTACACTGTGACACGTTTACCACTCCATTCTTGGATAATAATGATATCAATGGTTTGTGATCGATTCTAAGTTTAAAGGGTTTGCCCCACAAATACGTCCTGAAATGCTCTACTTCCCATGCACGCTCCAGGGCTTCTCTCTTTGTAGTGGCGTATTTGGTTTCAGTGATTGTAACTGATCTTGATGCAAAGGCAATAGTATTCTCAACACTTCCCCTCAACTGGCTCAACACAGCTCCTAGATCTTTGGCACTAGCGTCTACAGTAACTATATAAGTCGCAGTTTGAGAAAAAGCAGTTAATGGTTTACATCCTATAATAACTTCTATAACTGCTTTAAATGTGACAACATGTTCATTTGTCCACTGAAACGTAACTCTTTTTTTTAACAACAATCTCAAAGGAAGTACCATATCTGCAAACCTACTCACAAACCTCGAAAAATAAAGCCCTAAAAATGATTTGGCTGATCTTTGGTTTGAGGCTGTGCAATATATCTGATAGAATCAAGCAAATCTTTTTTTTTTTTAGCAATACCTGACGCACTAATTCAATGTCCTATATATTCCACCTCTGAGGCAAAAAACATACACTTATCCAGTCTAACCATCATTCTCTTTTCATTTAACGTGGTTACAAATGTACCCACTGTCTCACGATGTTTGTCAGCTTATTCAGAATATACCAAGGTATCATCCTGGAATGCCACCACCCCATCCATATCTCCAAAAAAGACAATGCATAAAATTCTGGAAAACCAATGCAACGGATGACAAACTAAGAGGCATCCTGACATACCTAAATGTACCTTCCGGTGTTATGAATTTTGTAATATATTGTGACTCCTCTGTTAATACAATCTGATGGTATGACGCTTTTAAATCTATTGTGGTAAAATATTTAGCTCCATCCAGTTTTGCCAGTAACTCTTGCACCTCGGGTAAAGGATGACACTCTACCACAATTTGTTTATTGACAGATCTTAGGTCCACACACAATCTGAGTTTTCCATTTTTCTTTTTGACCAAAACAATGGGATAAACCCATTCTGAAGCATCCACTGGTACTATCACACTCTCTTCACATAACTTCCTAATCATATCGGACAGCTCACAGCTGACAGATAATGGCACGTCTCAATTTGTGTTTAGTCAGTATCGCATTTTTCTTGAGTTCAGTTTTGTGGAAAAAAACCTTTACATTCCCAAATTCTTTCCTAAATACCTCCTTATATTTATCCAGAAATTCTTCCATTCCTTTATTACCACCTGTGTCATTTTGGACAGATAACAACTCTTCTGCCATACAAGCTTGTATTTTTGTATTTGAATTCATCCTAATGTTAAATCTGCCTTGATGTCCCCCCAGTACTTGTAACCCATCTACCACAACAAATACTTTGCCAATGATAGTTTTGTGTGTGAATGAAATAGCCGCAACAAAATATCCTAGCACGTTAATTTCTTTTCTCCCCAAAACCAAATACTCTTACATCATTAGGTTGCAATATTTTGTCCTTCCAATTTTTGTTGAAAAATTAGTCTGAAATTATAGTATATGGGGATCCAGAATCTGCCATTACTTCTAAATTTCTTCCATCAATAATAATAGTACATAAAGGAAGGACATATAATTAGTTATCTATTTCAGAATCTATTGCGGCATTAGCCACAATTTGTAAATCACCCAAAATTGCTCTTCCCTTTTACTGACTGTTATCTTGCTCTCTTACACACAGCACTCTATTTTCACAATCATTCCCATCATCCACTACTGTTTCCACATTATCCTCTAGGATAGAGGATATTCTTTTACCCCCACTTTGACACACATTACCAAAATGACCAATTTTCCTATACTTAAAACATTCCTTCCCTTTAGCTGGACAATTTTTAAATTGATATTTATGCAATTCAGACCCACATTGAGTACACAAGGATCTATATGTAGACACATTTGGTTTCATCATAATATTAGGTACATAAGACTTCACTGGTTTACTCTTTTGAACATTTTGGTTTTTGACCGCAAGAGCAGCTACTCCCTCAGACACACTTTCCACATTAATAGTTTTGAAAGAGATAATAGATCTTTTGACACTCTTCGCTATCTCTATGGTTTCCTGTAATGTCGGATTACGATGTTGCAAAAGCAGTTCCTGAATTATCTTATTAGAACAATGGATTATCAACTGGTCCCTGATGTACGTATCCACTTGTACTTCAAATTGGATCACTGAAACAATATCGATGACAAAAATATAGAACTACCATAATATCGAGTAAAAAATATAGAATGCCAAAATGTCGAATCCCTATCTCCAAACAGGTAAGTACAAAAATATAGAATCAAAAATATCGTTGTAAAAAATAAAGTTAGTCAAAATATCACATTTTTTAAAATGCTTTAAAGTAATTAAAAATTAATGAAATAATAAATATAATTAGCTTAAACATACTTAAAATACTTAAATAACCTTAAAATTAATAAATAATTAATGTAAGTTAAAGAAAATACAAATTGAGTTGTTAATATATATATATATATATGAACATAATATTAATAAAAATTATACAATATTTTTACCGTAGGATAGCGGAAAGGGTAAAATCTAGTATTCCCACTCCAGAGTGTGCAACAGTAGGGAAAGCGTTGGATAGCAGTAGGGTAAAAATTACTATTCCCACTCCAGAGAGTGCAACAGTAGGGAATGCGTTGGATAGTGTAGGGGTAAAAATGACTGTTCCCACTCCAGAGAGTGCAACAGTAGGGAAAGCGTTGGATAGCGTAGGGGTAAAAACTTACTATTCCCACTCCAGAGAGTGCAACAGTAGGGAAAGCGTTGGATAGTGGTAGGGTAAAAATTACTATTCCCACTCCAGAGAGTGCAACAGTAGGGAAAGCGTTGGATAGCGTAGGGGTAAAAATTACTATTCCCATTCCAGAGAGTGCAACAGTAGGGAAAGCGTTGGATAGCGTAGGGGTAAAAATTACTATTCCCACTCCAAAGAGTGCAACAGTAGGGAAAGCGTTGGATAGCGTAGGGGTAAAAATTACTATTCCCACTCCAGAAAGTGCAACAGTAGGGAAGGTGTTGGATAGTGGGAGGGTAAAAATTACTATTCCCACTCCAGAGAGTGCAACAGTAGGGAAAGCGTTGGATAGCGTAGGGGTAAAAATTACTATTCCCACTCCAGAGACTACAACAGTAGGGAAAGCATTGCATAGCGTAGGGGTAAAAATTACTATTCCCACTCCAGAGAGTGCAACAGTAGGGAAAGCATTGGATAGCGTAGGGGTAAAAATTACTATTCCCACTCCAGTGAGTGCAACAGTAGGGAAAGCGTTGGATAGCGTAGGGGTAAAAATTACTATTCCCACTCCTGAGAGTGCAACAGTAGGGAAAGCATCGGATAGCGTAGGGGTAAAATTACTATTCCCACTCCAGAGACTGCAACAGTAGGGAAAGCGTTGCATAGCGAAGGGGTAAAAATTACTATTCCCACTCCAGAGAGTGCAACAGTAGGGAAAGCGTTGGATAGCGTAGGGGTAAACATTACTATACCCACTCCAGAAAGTACAACAGTAGGGAAAGCATTGGATAGCGTAGGGGTACAAATTACTATTCCCACTCCAGTGAGTGCAACAGTAGGGAAAGCGTTGGATAGTGTAGGGGTAACAATTACTATTCCCACTCCAGAGAGTGCAACAGTAGGGAAAACGTTGGATAGCGTAGGGGTAAAAATTACTATTCCCACTCCAGTGAGTGGAACAGTAGGGAAAGTAAATACTTCATATATTAATTTAAAAAAAATATTAAAACCAATTACAAATTAATTAAAAATAATTACCAATGTAATATAATATAATAATGAATCAATTAAAAATACAAATAAAAAATATTTATTAAAAATCATTACCTATTAATACAAATTAATTACCAATTTACAATTAAATAATTAGCAATTGAAAAATAATTAACAATTAATTAAAAATAAATAACAATAAATAAATTTAAACATATATTTAATTACAATTAAATTACTTCACACCCTATTCCCCTATAAACCCACAACCCGCTACAGTAAATAAATTAACAAAATTAACATAATTATCAATTAATCAATTATTAAAAATTATTTACCAATTATAATTTAATTAATTACCAATTAAAAATGAATTAACAATTAATTCAAGATAAATACCAATAAATAAATTAAAACATGTAATCAATTATAAATAAATCACTTCCCCCCCATTCCCCTATAAACCCACAACCCGCTACAGATTTAAAAAAAATAAAATTAACATAATTATCAATTAATCAATTATTAAAAATTAATTACCAATTATAATGTAATTAATTACCAATTAATTCAAGATAAATACCAATAAATAAATTAAAACATATAATCAATTATAATTAAATTACTTCCCACCCTATTCCCCTTTAAACCCACAACCTGCTACAGATTTAAAAAAAATAAAATTAACATAAATATCAATTCATCAATTATTAAAAAATAATTACCAATTATAATTTAATTAATTACCAATTAATTCAAGATAAATACCAATAAATAAATTAAAACATTTAATCAATTATAATTAAATTAATTTCCACCATATTCCCCTATAAACCCACAACACGCTACAGAATTAAATTACGCAAAAATTAAATACCATAAAATTCATTACTTAAAATAAATTATAAAATAAATATACACTTTTCACACATATACTGACATAAAACAAACTTTAAAAAATTCGATATCATTAAAAAATCGATATATTTAACATCTATATGATATACTTTGATATTTTGACTTTCTATATTTATGTTAATTAACTTACTTACGTCAAAATCGATATTTTTGTTCTCTATATTCTGTCCATTCGATATTTTGTCCATTACATTCGATATTTTTGTTGTCTATATTCTGTCCATTCGATATCTAGTCCATTCTATATTTTTAACTCGATATTAATGAAATTCTATATTTTTAACTCGATATTTTGACTGTATACCCTCCAAATTCACAATCAGCAGCTAGAATTCATAAAGTTGAAACATAAGCGCCTACTGATTCATCAACCATCTGATGACGTGTATAAAAATAAAAACCTCTACAACACAATATGTGATTGTTCCATAAACCTTTTCCTAACCTGTCTAAAGAGTCTGTAAAACAATTATAATCTCCTACTTCCATAACCTGAGGAGTTGGTAAAGGAGCTAGATGTTCAAAAATATCATCTGCTACTGAGCCCAACAAATTTAATAATATTGCTTTTTTCCTTTGATTACTAAAGGTGTTGCCATTAATAGCCAATAAATAGTTATTAAATGAACATAACCATTTTTCCCATTTCATGCTGGGCTCATTTAGTCCCTTTAAAAATGGTGGTGGAGGAATCCCACAAACTGTAGCCATGGTATTAATTATTAAGGGGAACATCCACTATACAATTAACTTCAATTCTTGCTCTATTCCAATTTTTTTTTTTTAAATCATACAATTTTTACTAGCAACGTTAGAGACAACCGAATTTATATTGCTTCAACAATCAGTCAAACTGAATGTCCTTAATTTGTGTTATGGAATTTTTCAACTTTTTGCTTTGTTAATTGTGTGCACATCAGAGACTTGTAGATACTTTTGTGCATGTAAAAAGGATTCCTTCCTTTGTTTTGTTGCTCCCTCATACAACAGACAATACATTAATCACTGTATTCTGACCATTGGTGTGCACATCACAGAGATATTCCTCTCCTTTTGTGCGCAACAATGAAACTACGCGCTCTATACTCAAATGATTGTGTGCACATCACAGAGGCATTCCGCTCCTGTTATGCGCGTCATAGAATTCATTCATGCTCTATAATGATTGTGTGTGCTTCATAGAGGCATTGTGCTTCTCTTGTGCGCGTCAGAGATTTCCAACATTTATCTCCACCCCTTCACAAGGAAATAATGCGTTGCTATGAACGCATGCGTTACAAGGACGCTGAAGCCAATAACAGCTCACCGATGACTCTCAGACCAATGAAACGACACAGTTAATAATAGTTCCAAAAGTGGCCAATGAGCTTCTTCTACTTGCATTTAACCAATCACCAAATGCGCTGACGTCACTCTCAATCAGACTGTCTTGCTGATCCTTAAGCGAAGATGCGCGACCCAGCACAAGCTTTCTACAGTCAAAAACACTCGTAAGTCGCTGTCTTAACTTCATAGTTAAAATAAATAGATAAATACCTCAAATTCACCAGAGTGTATTCGTGATGCCCCAGAGTTCTCTTTTATCTCAGCGCATAAACGCTGTGAACTGCACACCGTTCCTCACGACAGTATTATGCAGATAACTGTAGCAGAAACTGTACGATCCTTGTTAGTGGATGCTCCCCTCGGTTCAGATCTGTATCGTTGCCAAAATGCGGTAGTAAATACTCCCCACAAGGTACAATTATGAAGAAGATTTATTGAAGCATCCACTCATCTCTAAGCTCCTCAAGCAACTGCCCACATACACATTTGGAAGTAAGAACTTAACTTGAAGCTAAACACCCTGACACAACAAAGCTAGCTGCTAAGCTAGACTGTACACTACAGCGGATCTATGATGTTACAACGCGTTATTTTACAACGCAGACCGTTACATCGCAATTTTTACAACGCAGGAACCATTACAATGCAAACCTTTACAACGCATGTCATTACATAGCAGATGCTATTACAACGCATGGCATTACATCGTAAGTATAGGTAAGTATACCTTTTTAAAAAAAATGTATTTAAGTTAATTTAATTAAATTAATTTAATTAAAATACATTTTAAAATAGTAATTATTTTTATTTAATAAATTTATATAATTATAATTAAATTAATTTAATTTAAATATTTTTTTGATTGTAATTAAATTAAATTATTTAAAATAATGTATTTAATTTAATTATTTTAATTAAGAAATGTAATTAATATAATATAATTAATTTAATTTAACCTAAAAACACCCCTGTACCCTAAAACCCAAACCTTGCCCTGAAACCTAAAAACACCCCTGTACCCCAAAACCCAAACCCTACCCTGAAACCTAAAAACACCCATGTACCCCAAAACCCAAACCCTACCCTGAAACCTAAAAACACCCCTGTACCCCAAAACCCAAACCCTACACTGAAACCTAAAAACACCCCTGTACTCCAAAACCCAAACCCTACCCTGAAACCTAAAAACACCCCTGTACCCCAAAACCCAAACCTTGCCCTAAAACCTAAAAACACCCCTGTACCCCAAAACCCAATCCCTACCCTGAAACCTAAAAACACCCCTGTACCCCAAAACCCAAACCCTGCCCTAAAACCTAAAAACACCCATGTACCCCAAACCCAAACCCTGCCCTGAAACCTAAAAACACCCCTGTACCCAAAAACCCAAACCCTACCCTGAAACCTAAAAACACCCCTGTACCCCAAAACCCAAACCCTACCCTGAAACCTAAAAACACCCATGTATCCCAAAACCCAAACCCTACCCTGAAACCTAAAAACACCCCTGTACCCCAAAACCCAAACCCTACCCTGAAACCTAAAAACACCCCTGTACCCCAAAACCCAAACCTTGCTCTAAAACCTAATAACACCCCTGTACCCCAAAACCCAAACCCTACCCTGAAACCTAAAAACACCCCTGTACCCCAAAACCCAAACCCTGCCCTAAAACCTAAAAACACCCATGTACCCCAAAACCCAAACCCTGCCCTAAAACCTAAAAACACCCCTGTACCCCAAAACCCAAACCCTTCCCTAAAACCTAAAAATACCCAAACACCCCAAAACATATACCTCAGTACCCCAAAACATATACTCCTATACTCATACTTATTTTAAAAATTACTTAAATTAATAAATTTAATTTATAATATTTAAATACATTAATAAATATTTTTATTTATTTTTATTTATAATTAATAATAATTAAATCAATTATATAATATTAAATAAAATAAAAAAAAATTATATACTTACCAATATTTACGATGTAATGGTATGCGTTGTAATACCATCTGCTATGTAATGCCATGCGTTGTAATGGCATCCGATGTAATGGATCCTGCGTTGTAATAGCTGCGTTGTAACAGCATTACGACGTAAAAGTTGCGTTGTAAGTGATACACACCCACTACAGCGCACCCAATTTGTACATAATTCAGAATGTTCCCACATTTAACATTCTTCTATATTACTACAGCCATGCACTGCTAATTACTCCACTTATTGCATCACTCATGTCATCTCCAATGAAATCGTGAAAAATATCACTGCGACATTTGCAATGAAACTATTGATGAAAAAACTGTGCATGGTGGGGGTGCAAATTATGGATACCTTAGGGCATGAGCTATAGTTACTTGAGATAACTATAACTGATATATTTTTTTTTGTGATTGAAATGTTACTTTTTTGTGCTGTGTGAGTTGGCAATGACAGAACCCTTTTGGTTCCTGATGGACTTCGTAGAATAACGGGTGCCCAGGCTGGGGAGGACTACAACATTGTTAGGGAACATTTCACCTAACTATAATAGTACTTTAACCTTTGTTTTTTTCAGTGAATATATATATATATATATATATATATATATATATATATATATATATATATATATATATATATATATACTTACTGGCGGTCGCCAGTAGGTAGTTATAGTTAGGACCTAGTTTCCATAGGAAATCCACAACATTCTATTTGGAATAACTTTGGCGCCAGTGGACGAATGTTCGCAAATTTCTCCATGAAAATGGCCTGCTCAGTTCCGCTCCTTCCCTGAAAGTTTGGGGGTGATTCATCAAGTGGGGGCTGAGAAAAAAGGGGGTCCCAAAGCGTGTTTTCCCCATACAATTTTCCATAGGGACCTTTAGCCAGGGCTACAGCCCGAACGGCTGAACGGAATGACACCAAATTTGGCAGAGAGGTAGAGTTTGGTTCACAGATTGTGCTTTTTGCTAAATGGTGTAAATCCGTTCAGTAGCTTCTGAGAAAATTACAAGTAAAATCATAGCGATATCTAGAGACAGAGTTCTACACGCGGACGGAGATCCGTTCAATTACGAGCGCGAGCTGCATGCTGATTGGCTGTCAACTGTCTGTCAACACTCGAAACCAGGAAGTGTTGGCGGCCATCTTGTGCCTCGGTAGCACCGAGTCACAAGAAAACATTAAAACAAAGTTGAAAAATAAGGAAAGGGGGCAGGGTAGATAAATGTTGACACTCTAGGCCTGCTGAGGGGGTCCCACATGGATCTTTAGGCCCCTAAAAAAATAAAATTTTAATTTAAAAACGCGGGGTACGCGTATCGTACTTGTACGTGGTGGAAAGGGGAAAAAAAATTAGAAGTCTGTTTTATTCTTAATTAGCTCTCGGGGGGTGGGGGCAAATCCCGGGGGCAATTGTTTTCTATAATGGGGGGTTGAAAGGTCCCCCGAGCCCTGGGGAACGCCACCCCCGGGGTTTTATTTTGAAGTATGCGGCGAGGTTCATGGCTCCCCCACATGCTCCGGTGACCGCCACCTTTCTGGGGCAGTAATATTTAAAATTGGGGGGTCCGTGACGGCACGGACCCCCCAGCCGCGGGGACCACCACCTTTTGGGGCTTTTTAATGTTGGGAGGGGGTCGCGCAGCCTCCCTCCTGGAGTTCTTGATGGCCCTGGGGTCCGACACCTCCCGGGGCCGGCTCCTGCAGTGTCCCGGGTTGCCTTCCACCGGGACACGGCTGTTTGCTATGGTAGGGAGGGAGGGTCAGGGCTTCCACTTTAGTACAGCAAACCGCTTTCCTATTTGAAAGAGAGAGCGAGTTAATATGCTGTCTTTTTTAAGTAGGAAATTGCAAAAAACACAGTTGATGGACAGAATGTAGAACAATGTCATACATTCACCCCAGTACAAGGATCTGGGCCTAAATCCATCGTTTTTTTGCACTCCACACCACCCTGGGTTAGACACTGGCTATATGCAAATCAGCTCTGACCCTGTGCCTCATGGGAACAGTCCAGTCCGAACTACCAAGCCATGTCTTTCCCAGACCGGAATCAAGCATCCAAGGACCGGCTTCTAGCCATCAGCCTTCATCAGCCTGGATAGCTTGACTCCAGTGGTGTGAAGAGCCTGGGACTCACGTCTGAGCATACCCAGCCCACTCGGGGTGAAAATTGCAAAAAACACAGTTGATGGACAGAATGTAGAACAATGTCATACATTCACCCCAATACAAGGCTCTGAGCCTAAATCCATCGTTTTTTTGCACTCCACACCACCCTGGGTTAGACACTGGCTATATGCAAATCAGCTCTGACCCTGTGCCTCATGGGAACAGTCCAGTCCGAACTACCAAGCCATGTATTTCCCAGACCGGAATCAAGCATCCAAGGACCGGCTTCTGGCCATCAGCCTTCATCAGCCTGGATAGCTTGACTCCAGTGGTGTGGAGAGCCTGGGACTCACGTCTGAGCATACCCAGCCCACTCGGGGTGAAAATTGCAAAAAACACAGTTGATGGACAGAATGTAGAACAATGTCATACATTCACCCCAGTACAAGGATCTGGGCCTAAATCCATCATTTTGTTGCACTCCACACCACCCTGGGTTAGACACTGGCTATATGCAAATCAGCTCTGACCCTGTGCCTCATGGGAACAGTCCAGTCCGAACTACCAAGCCATGTCTTTCCCAGACCGGAATCAAGCATCCAAGGACCGGCTTCTGGATAGCTTGACTCCAGTGGCGTGGAGAGCCTGGGACTCACGTCTGAGCATACCCAGCCCACTCGGGGTGTTCGGGCTGGACTGTTCCCATGAGGCACAGGGTCAGACTGATTTGCATATGGCCATGTCTGAACAGGGGTGGCGGAGTGAGCTAAAGAACGGTGATGGATTAAACCCAGATCAGTTGACTGGGGGTGAGTGTTTGTATTGTCAACGCTCCATCCATCACCACCTTTGGTTTTTCTTTTTTAAGTAGGAAAGCAGATTGCTTTTTGTTAGAGAGAGGAG